>NC_072425.2:27320000-27945000 GCF_028878055.3 Symphalangus syndactylus
TTCAACTCTGTAGATACAGAGACAGATGGCTGGGAGGTCTATGTGTTCTCAACCTGGCCCCCACTGGTAGTAAGCTGGGGACTCCAGAATGACTGCAGGGCTAGAAGTGCTGCATTCATTTTAATTCAACCAAATCACAAGACTCTCACCTAGACCCCAACTTTCTTGATACATAATCCTCTGAAGTATGGTTTTCAGGATTCCTAATACCTAGAAGATTGAAAGCAGAAAATTAGAAGCTGAGTAAGAGCTTTCCAGACAATAAGAAGGGAGACAGAAAAAATCACAAAATGCAGCCATAAGAATTTAAGAAGCAGCATAAATGAAGCTATTTGATAAAAGGGCAAAAGCTCGGCATGCCTCAATAGGACATGTCTCATGAGAATCCAGTGTGATAATGGATGAGATCATTACACACAGTGCCAAGCACAACGTAAGCACCCAATACATAGAAGCTCTTTAAAATGCTAAGAAACAAGACACCAAGGCACTACTATATTAGGGTATGGTATCAGATCAGATGCTTATAATGCCAATTTCAAACAATCACATAAAAGTAAAACAAAATCTATCAGTTTCTATAGAATATTAGTTTGTAATCTTCTATTTAGAAAGAATTCCATAAAAATGATTAAAAAGGCAAGTATGTTCTTTTGAAAGAAATAAGCTTCAGTTTTCTAAAAAAGTCAATTAAATAGAATATCTTATTTTCTGAGAATGTCACACAAATGGGGACAACCTTATGAGCATTCACCATTGCAATCTTTTTGGTACTTTTACACTGGATTAGAGGTTATACATCGCTTATCCTAAATTACCTATTTTCCTTCCGGCATGTCAGCCAGGTCTTTCCTTAGGGCTCTATCTGCTCTTGGTTCTTATGTGCTCTCCATATCCACTTCACATACTCATCTAATGCATGGATTCATCCATGCTTTATTCATCACCTATCTCATTGCACAAAAGGTTTGTGGTGGCTTACAGGAAAAACATACAACCTGATAGTGAGAAATGAATACATACATAGAAATGAGGATAAAGGAATAGATTTCAGTGGAAATACTTGTTTGCAGGTAGGCTGCATCCAAAACAGAGAGCAGGCATGGTGGACGTGTCTGGCAAGCAGGTGGCCCAGCTGAAGCCTAATTCATAAGAAGCACCATGGGATGTGAGTGGGAGAGGCAGTGTATAGATAGATATGAACAGGTATAGATATAGATAGATATCAATATTTATATAGATTTTTATAGGGAGACACTAAATGAATATCTATAGGGAGATAATAAATGAATATTCATAGAGATATGTATAAGATATAGATACAGATATCTATATAGGTATAGATATAGATAGATCAGTGTCTCCATTGATATTTATATCTATAGATATCAGTATTTTTAGATGGCTATCTCCCTATATCTATATCTACATCTACATCTGTATAATTATCTATAGATCTATGTCTATGTCTATATTTACCTACAAATGAAAGGTAAGGAGAGCTGAGTCAGCTGACCCAAGAACAAAGTCTAATCATCAGAGTGGATCATAATTTCAGGTACAGTACTAAGACCATTCTTCGAATCTGTTGCTAAGCCAGTGAACTGGAAGGGTATGTGTGATGTAAGCAGACAGTGAAAGCTCTAGTTCAGCAAATGCGGGCAAGCAAGGAGGAACAGTCTACACTGCCATAGGACCTCTCTAATAAGCTGTAACATAAATGGGGGAGGAGGAGGAGTTAAATATCCCCTTCAACTTTGCCTCAGGCTTCTGAGAATCTCTTGCTCTGTGATGACTCAAGGGATTAATGGTGGCACTGGCAGGTCAGTGGCAACCACTGTTAGGAAACTTTAGGACCACAGGAGAAACCATGGTGCACAGTGGACAGAGAAGCAGAAATACCCTTCAAGGAAAGTCGTGTTACATGGAAAAGAGGCGTCACGGCAGGGGTTGGCAAAGCAAGGATGGCCACCAGTGCACCATTGCTAAATTAGTCACAGTGGCCATGTAGGCTACTACATCTTCTGGATGGGAACACATGCTTTGCTTAGGTTTTTATAATACATAAAACAGAAAATAAAGCAAAGGCCACAGGGACTAAAGGAAAGGAGGAAGAAAGCACAGGAGGTACATGAACTTTGGCTGGAGAAGGTTTTCCTTGAAGCACAAAGAAAGGCTGCACAGAGATGGGGGTGAATAAGTTTTTAGCTAATTTATTTTTAGCTAATTTATTTTCATATGTGTGGTTTGTTTTATGGAATTGTGACAGAAAGGCTGGAGGGAAAACGTAGGACATTTTAATGAGTGTGGATGTGGCCTATGCATGGAATTACTGTAGTGTTATTTGAGGATTGCAAGTAAAGATGAATGTATGTTGAAAATGCTTTTGGGTGATTGGACCATATTCTCCATTATAGTTCCTAGGACTGGACCAGAAAGGACATGGCTTTGTAAGACCTTTCCTAGCAATGTATTTTTGGCCATCTGTGGGAAATTCTGATGTCCAACACAGCAGAAGTTCCCAAGGGAACACGGGGAGCTGCAAAGCAAAACGTGTCCCTGAGCATATGTAAGAAACTTCCAGGAATTCAATAAAATAAAACAACAAAAACAACACTCTTCAGGGGATGGGAGAGGACGAGGTTTTGCAGGACGAGAAAAAAAAATGGACAAGTCCTCTGACAACAGGTGTGGCAGGGAGATAATACAACTTGAATTATCGCTCATAATGAATTCACAGACTGGTAAATTGGGAAAATGTGGATTTTATGTGAGTTGTAATAAAAGGATTCCCCCATGTGTTTATAAGAAGATTGTTCCCAATCATCTAAAAGGAAAATAAGTTATTTTCATATGGCAGAAGCAGCTCACCATAATTGGCTTTCACTTTTGCCTCATCCTTTAGACGCCTTCCATTGTAATCAATGCTCTAGATCAATGATCCTCAACTGCAGGAGACTGTGTTGCCCTGCTCAGGAACACTTGGCAATAGATGGAGACATTGTTGATTGTCACAGTGAGGGGGTGGAAAAGGATGCTACAGTCACTAGTATCTGGTGAGTAAAAGTCAGCGATGTTTGCTAAACATTCCACCATCTGCATGACAACCCCTACCACTATGATTTCCTGGCTCCAAATGTTAATAGCACCCACAGTAAGAAACTTTACTCCAGATTTATTTAATGGTTTGTAAATTTTTGCCTTGACTCCTGATGTTCCCAGTTTATCTCTGACACATCTCTTCCCTTTTCCTGGAAAATATTCCCTATTACAAACAACAATCAAACTTTGTTGTTCACATTCCCATTCAACTCTTACAATCTCTTCAAAAACTTCTTTGGCTTTCAGAGAATGACTTGGATGCTGTCTCCCAGATTGTGCTGCCGCATTTTGTGTATACTTTCATTATGGCAATATCATAATTATTGGTAACTTCTTAAGGCCCCTCCCCACTAAACGGTAAATTCAATTAGGCAGGGAAGGCCCAGACCTTTTCATCACCGTATCTCCTACACTTGGCCTTGTGTGATCAGTAAATATTTGTTGAGTAAATAAATAAATAATTTAATCTCAGGGGCACTTTCTTTGATTTTAAAGATTGGGCAAAATAATATCTGCCCTGTCTTCACATATTTCCTTTTTTTTTTTTTTTTTTTTTTCCAGACAGAGTCTCACTACTCTGGAGTGGTGAGTAGACTCACTCACTAGACTGCAGTGCAGTGGCACAATATTGGCTCACTTTAGCCTCTGCCTCCCAGGTTCAAGCAATTATTGTGCCTCAGCCTCCTGAGTAGCTGGAACTACAGGTGTATGCCACTATGCCTGGCTAATTTTTGTATTCTTAGTAGAGATGGGATTTCATCATATTGGTCAGGCTGGTCTCGAACTCCTGATCTCAGGTGATCCACCTGCCTCCGCCTCCCAAACTGCTGGGATTACAGTTGTAAGTCACCACGCCCAGCCACATATTTCTTATCATGATTGAATGAGATAATGGATAGCAAGTTTTAAAATATGTTGCATAATGATAATAGCTTCCATTTGCCAGGCACCTTCTATAGCTTGCTGCTGCATTAGATGCTTTCCATGTAACACTACTTATTGTCCCACATTAGTAAGATGAGTGTTATTGTTCCCCTCTGAACTGATAGAGACAACAGGAACTTACAAGGGATTCTTAAGGCATCAGGAATTCGAGTGATTTGTCAAAGATCATAGAGTTAGTAAATAGCAGATCTGAGGCTCAAATCCAAATTTTGGGAGTGGGGACACGGGTGTAAACCTTGACATCACTGCAAAATCCTCAAGGTTCAAAGATAGGGAGATTCCTAAAGAGAAAATTTATCCAATATAGTCCAGGAAAGAATTTTTATTGCTTTTATCTTACCAACAGTGAGACCTTTCTTGCAGAACCTAGAGTTTTAACAGCACAATTGCCCCACCTGATTAATCAGAATTGCTGTTTGTTTGTGCATGGAAGATAACTCATTATGGCAAATATGCATTATAAGGCCATAATATATGCATTTATTCAATTAAGTCTAATGTATTATTTAAGGCTTGGTGTGTGATATTTATCACTAGCAAATGCTAATTTATACAGATTATCAGAGTCTAATTAGGTGTACAGCTTGGGAGGACAGTCTGTTACTTGGAAGGTACAGCCATGACTTACTCTACTCCAGGCCAGTATATTTATTAAAAGGTTTGGCAACATTGGCCACATGTACACTTTGGTCTATAAACAGTTTTAAAGTTAAATGGTTGGACTCCATTACCATGGCTTCCTCTATTCCTTGTAAATCCACTGCCAGCATCTTGCAACAGTTCCACTGACCCAGGAGGGTTTCCTTAGAATCATGCATCCTCTTGCACATCGATGCACAACTCTGCCAACCAGAGTTGGTGCTGGTTGAGCAGTTTTCTTCCCCGTAAAACCAACACACCTATATGCTTTATTTAGGAGACAATGGAGCTCTTGAAACATTCACTCAACAAAGAAGTACTGAAAAATCTACTGTATGCCAGGGTTCGTACTGGACATGGAGGATACAAAGATGAATGAGGCCAAGTCCCTGCATCAACCATCAGGATTATACAGACTTCTAGAACACATGTTTAGCATCCCACATTTCTGGGATAGAGCCAGGGCTCTGTCATTGACCAGCTGTAATGCTCAAATGCCCAGTTTCCTCATCTATAACAGAACTTATCTCTACTTATAATATTGTTACAAGTATCAAAGAAGTTACTGTTTGTGATACTGGATATAAACCTGCTCTCTCATCCATGAAGAATCAGCCCTTGGGTTCTCTGTATCTTCATTCCAGAATTTCAATCATGCCCAATATTTCTTGGTTTCTTCTGAAGATTTCACTATAGTTTTCTTATGGCGATGAAAGTATAGTTTATAGTTCTTGTTCTCCAGCTATCTACCTTAAAAATCTTTATCAGAAACATTCATTTCTCCAAGTAGCTTTTTTTTCTTGCCCCCCTTTCCCCAGACAGAACATACCCCATTCTCTATGGTCCTCACCGGGTCAGCTCTCTTTTCAAATTTCCATGCCTTTCACATCAGAAAGAAATTCCTGAGGTTTAAAGGATCCAACTGGGCCAAGGGATCTTTGAAAAATGCTACCTCTGTCAGCTGCAATTCTTGCCCATTTGTGTGGGATGCATTGCTCTTGATTTGGGAAAATGATGGACTTGATACTTTATCACTGTATATGAGCTGCTGACTTAGAAAGGGATCATTTTTATGAAACTAAACAAAAAGGGAAAGAAATAATTAGATGTCTTTCAAACAAGACAAATGTGCTATCAACTTTAAATTTTGTAAAATCTTCTAGAAGTTTACATGTCTCCCAGCTGCCAGCATAAAAGTATCAATTTCTGATAGCCTTGGACTGTTTTTTTTGTCAGGCTTGAGGATATTTTACCAGAAATCTTGGAGACGAAATATTGAGCGAAATGAAACAGAGCAATGTAAGTTCCCATTATCTTAGTGTAACCATTTCTTCAACTTAAGAAGAGTTAAAATAATTGTATTTACCACCATAAATGCCCCACAAGGATTCATTCCACAATTAACATGATACAATATTGGTATAATCAATGAAGTAAGCAAGCCATTATAAAGGGGGGAGATCGGATCTCAACACATCCTTGCACCTGATCTTCCTCCACTCCTTAACCACCCTTTTCTTCAGCCAAAGAGCACTTCTGATCTCATAGATGCCTGACAATCACTCCTCTCCCCTTTTGAAGTTTTCTCCTGTTATTTTCTTAGTCTAGAATAATCTCCCTGCCCACCTCCATCTATACGTGCCAAAGTCTCACTCATCCTTCAAAGCTCAGCTCAAAAGCAGTTAATTTTTTGAGCCCATGCTACATACTAGACACTGATTAGTTACTCTATATTAACTCACTGAATTCTCATAACCACCCAAAGTTGAGAACTTTTATATCCCCATTTCACAGACAATGCAACTGAGACCCAGAAAGATTAATGGACTTGCCCCAAATCAAAGAACTTGTGTTTGGTGAAGCTGGAATTTGAATCCTGTGATCTAACTGCAGAGTCTCATGCCCTAAACTTTGATGCTCAATTCCTTCTGTGATTGTCTCTTGGAATGCATTTCCCTCTTTTGAGTTTTCTATATGTTCACTTTATGTTACTTTAGGTTCAGTTCTTTTAAGACACTTTTCATTCGATTTTGTTTTTTTTTTTTTTTTGAGACAGGATATTGCTCTATTACCTAGGCTAGAGTGCAGTGATGCAATCATGGCTCACTGCAGCCTCGACCTCCAAGGCTCAAGTGATCCTCCTATCTCAGCCTCCCAGGGAGCTGGGACTACAGGTGTGTACCACCATGCCCATTTTTTTTTGTTTGTTTGTTTAGAGATGGAGTCTCACTATCTTTCCCAGGCTGCTTTCGAATTCCTAGGCTCAAGGGATCCTCCTGCTTTGGCCTCCCAAAGTGCTGGAATTACAGGAGTGAACCACCACATTTTGCCTTCACATTCTACCTTGCATTTAAATTATGTCTCACCTTAGCTTTCTCCTACTAGACTAGTTGAGGGCTGAACTCACTTGTTTTCCTTGTTGACTTTTTAGAAAAGAACACATGACAGGAACCCCGTTAATATACAAGCATAGAAACGGTGGACCAGAATAAAACCTCATAATTTTTCTGCAGAACGAGTGACATCCAAGAGGTCACTCTCAAACAATGGAAATTTAGGGAAATATTCTGTGGTTAAACAAAGGATTTTCCCCCTTACTCATGCAATACTTTGGGCTGGAACATTGGTTTATAAACTGACTGATTATGAGTGTGCTGGGGACTTTAAAAAAAAAAAAGAGTAGATTTGTCTTCTCAGCAGGAAATGAGGAGGGAAAGATTAGGCAACTGTAAAGAAACCAATTTGTTTTTTTCAAATATGAAAGGAGAAAAATATATAATTTAACCAAGAAATTATCTCCAAACGCCCAGGGAACCCCCTGCTTGTCCAAACAGACAAAACACTCAAACATTCTGTGTGTTTTTGCAGGATGTTAATTTGGCGCTGGCAGTGGAGGGGAGTAGGATTAGGCATCCATAGACACAGACATGCAAGGCAAGACGTAGAAGAGCCAGCCAGGGAAGATGCATGAGACTAGCAATGGCTGTGAGGCCAAAGGCTGTGAGCAACTTCAATGCACACATGGTGTGACTGAGAGAGGAACTCAGCTCTCTATGCCTCCCATTAGCTCTTCAGTACCTTCCCAAACTTGCTTGATATTAAGCATCATCTGAGATGATGGTCCAAAACACAGATTCCCAGCCTTCCTTCCAAGCCTCCTGAGTAAGTCTCTCCAAGAGGTGCCCTGGAATTTTTAAACTCAACAAGCATCCTTAATGATTCTGAGGACCCAACTGAGGCAGGGAAGCCCTGTTGTGGGCAATGGGAGCTGAATTCCAGTTCTGCGATACGCTGGAATGTCCAAGTCCTCAGGGTAAGGTAGCAGAAGGAGGGCTGCACTGGAAGTTGAGAGAACAGTGGGTCCTGTAGACCCATTGGTCCTTGATGCTTCAGTTAGGAGTACTTGCCCATCTTACACTTTTTCTGATGTGTCCATGTAGTGCTTTATGAAGTGGACACCTTTATTTCTGAGGGTCTGTTGCCAATGTTACCCCATCATGACCATTTAACTAAAAAGAAGACTGAGGCATTCCCAAAACAGATTCTTAGTAAAAAACTACAAGTCTAGAGTCTGTAGGAGCAGGCTTTGTGGCAGCCAGCTTCCAAGATTGCCCTTTGTTATTCTACTTGATTGATGGTGTGCCCCTGTGCAGCCTACTTCCATACTGGGTAGAGCTGACCAATGTCACCTATAAGATATTGTGAAGATGGTGGTGTGACTTCTAAGATAAGCCATAAACAACATTGCAGGTTCCATCTTGCTCTCTTGGATGGCTGTCTTTGTAAGGAGCCAGCCACCATACTGTGAAGGAATTCAGCAAACAGCCCTATGGAGAAATCCAGATGACCAGGAACTGGGGCCACTCACAGCAGTCATCATGGACCTGACAGTTGAGCCACCTGGGAGACAGATTCCCCAACCACAGGTGAGCCCTTAGATGACTATGGCCCAGGCCAACATTTTGGCTACAACCTCCCGAGAGATGCTGAGCCATGATCACCCATAAGCCTCTCCTTAAATTCTGATTCACATAACTATCAAAGGTGGCAGAGTTTATCATGGTTTTAAGTTGCTACATTTTGAGATAATTTGTTATGCAGCAATAGATAAATAATACAGTTTCTCTTTCCCTTGTGTCTGATATTGGTTTAAAGAGGGTCTAGGAGGCTGGGCATTGTGGCTCATGCCTGTAATCTCAGCACTTTGAGAGGCCAAGGCAGGTGGATCACCCTGAGGTCAGGAATTCGAGACCAGTCTGGCCAACATGACGAAACCCCATCCCTACTAAAAATACAAAAATTAGCCAGGTGTGGTGGTGTGCCCCTGTAATCCCAGCTACTCAGAAGGCTGAGGCAGGAGAATCGCTTGAACTCGGGCAGGTGGAGGTTGCAGTGAACCGAGATCACGCCACTGCACTCCAGCCTGGGTGACAAGGCAAAGAGAGGCTCCGCCTCAAAAAAAAATAAATATAAAATAAAATAAGAGGTCTCGAAATGGATGGTTCATGTAGATGATATGTGGCATAATAACAACCAGCAGGTGTGGAATCCATACTAAATACTTTACATCATTTCATTTAATTTCATCTCATTTAATCTTCTCAAAAGGCAGGCACATTTATCCTCATTTTATAGTTGAAAAGCTAAAGTTTGAAAAAGTCATGTCTTATGTCCACAGCTTTTGATCTAGTAAGAGTGAAGTCAGAACTTGAAAGAAGGTCTGTTTCCAAATGACTTCCCTGCTCTTGGTCTGCTTCCTGGGGCATCTGTGGGTATTTTGTACCCATCCTACCTTACCCTCGTTGAATGTGTCCCATCTCACTTAGACTTGGTCTGTACATCTGCAGAAAGAGGATGCGTTAGGCTGCTGCTGCTTGGATGTAGTGAGGGGAATGCTGGCCCAAGTTCAGTCTGGCTGAATCACAGTTGCCTCATTGACAAAATGGGGAAAATAATTACTATCTCACAGGGCAGTTGAAATAATTCAATTTCATAAAGCCTATGCCATTGTTTTATAAACTCTAACAGCTAACACCAAAGTAAATTATTGTTTTTATCAGGATTTTTGTTATGTTCATCTATGCCAAGCTCATAAAGATTATGGGATTAGAAGAGCCAATTACAACAGCCCACCCAGCGTCTATGGAAGGGCCCCAACTTTAAAGGCAGTCGATATATCCACTTTTTCCTGAACATGAAAGAAACGCTGAATAGCTATTTATTGTCTTCCAGCTATAATTGATTATGGGATGAGAGTTGTTTTGTCGATCTTCCATTACAGTGCTTGAATAAAAGGTTAGTAAACAATAATGATAACAAAGAAAAACAACACATTCTCAAATCCCACCCACGCTGCCTCTCTGACTTGTGTATATTTGAAAATGGTCTTTACAAATATCGATTCTGGAAAAAAGTTTACGTTGCATTATAAATATAAAAATAAAACCAAATCAAAATTATTATCTTGCCATTCTGGGGAACCTCCCTGGTGTGGATGAGGGGGCAGAAAAGAGGGAGCGGGAAAGAATGAAGGAAGGAGGAGAAAGACCATGCCCGGAATTCCCATGCCAGCGGAACACTTGAGTAGCCTGTTTTTCTGTCCTTTAAAATTAAAAACACAAATCAATTTCACTCAAATTCTAAAAGCAGAAAGGAATGAGGGATTTGACTGGTAATGTTTAGAAATAAACGATTTCTGGAAATGTATTGTGACTTAAAAATTGAGTTCTGTCTTTGTAGAATGAAAAGAGAGAGAAGCTACAATTTCCACACGCAAACAAACACCCCATCTCATCAACTCCACCCATTTCCAGCTCCTGGACATTTGTCTTTATTTGTTTCCTCCTCTTCTGAAGCAGGATTTCTCCTGGACAGCAGCCTCCTCAACGTGAGGGCTTATCTATTTGTCATCCCTCTCTTCCAACATTGCTTCCCCCACCACCCCCAGCCACACAGACGGCAGGGATTCTTCTGAAATTCTTTTCTTCCTCTTCTTGGGGGCACTGTATAGTCTGACCCTAGGCCCTCTTTCTCTCCCACAAAGCTTTTATTTGAAAGCAACAGAAAAGAGGATGGAAACTGAGGGTAATAGAGATTGAAAGAGAGGAGAGAGGAGTGGCTGCCGAGACAGAGAAAGAACAAGACAGGCACAGACAGCATGCAGGGGTGGACTGAAAAGTGAGAAGTCAGGGAAGAACATGGGTTAAATAATCGATTTCGAAACTCACTCTTTGCCAGAGATTTTAATAAAATCATTTCCTTAACCCCAGGAATCTTCTGGAATTCATTCCCTCTTTCTCTGTCTCTGTCTGTCTCTCTCTCTCACTCTCTTCCTCTTTCTCTATCCCAGACTCTACACAGAGCCAAAAATGCCCTTAGCTATGGCCTGTGCCAGCACCACCACATTTATCTCTATTTCCTCCACTACACACATGTGCAATCGCACAACCACACACCATTACACACACGCACAGCCACACACCATCACACACACACACACAACCACCCCCCACCCCATATACTCAAGAGATGAGCAAAACCAAGCAAGTGGCCTGAGCAAGGCAAGCCCAGATCAAAGGGTTTTGGACTAGTGTCCTTTCCCTCTCCGTATACTGTCTGAGAAGCACTGTAATTAAGAAACAATTTATTCCTTTTCCCAACACATTGGATAACTACCTCTCATTTTACTCAACCAAAGTGGCAACAATGCACCGCCTGCTAACCACCACAGGCACAACCCTGACAGAGAAGGAAAGCATTCAGGGAAACTGGGAGGTGAGGTATTATAAGCCTTATTTTTTTTAAATGGGTACTATTCAAAAGAGCTTCTTTCTTCGCTGGCTGCAGGTTATGCAACATCTAAATTATTTCCGGAGTTTCTGAACAGACCAGAGGTTCAGAATGATGGCACCCGCCTCTCCAGATCTGAGGGCTGCTGTCTTCTCCCAGAAGCCCCTCCAAGCAGCTCTGACCCCTGGTCTGGGGCACCCTTCTTTCCCGGCATTTTTTTACAAACACATCCTTCAAAATTATTTCAGCGGTTGTGCGACCCTTTTGTGGCCCTGCACCGCCATCATGTGGCCAGAGCTAACACTGCATCCATGTGCACTTCGTGAAAACCAATGAAACCTTAAATGGGAAGTGGCGTAAGATCAGGATTAACCTCCAGCAGATCCTAAGTGGGGTACTTTCCTGTCTTTGCTGCTGGTATATGCTGCAAACGATATTTGGAGGCCTTTTACACTTATGTTCCTCCGCTAGCCCCTTTTCATGGAATGCCTCTTCCCTCGTGTACTCTAAGTTCTAAAATGTAAGAAACTTGCTCATAGGACCAAGCACAATTAATCCCTGACCTTCAAACACGTTTCATTTTATTTATTGTGATCGTAGCACTTACCAAAATTCTAAACTGTATGCAAATTAAATGTGTGTGGATCCCTCTCCCCTACCAGGAAGCGAATTGGCAGATGGCAGAGACTGTTTTTTTCACACCTCACAAATAGTAAAGAGTCTTTAAAAAGTGTATTATAAGGAGAAAATACAGCAAATAAATGACTCACTAATTTCTTAGCTACCCTGCTTGACTTGCCCTGATGACCTCTTCCTTCCTCTTTTCTGCACAGTGTTGGGCACTGTGCAGCCTATAGGTAAGAAACCCTAGAGTAGGAATCAGAATTAGATTACACCCACGGGAGCTGCATACCCTTGAGTCAGTCACTTTTTCCTCTCTGAGCCTTAGTTTTCTCAACTATATAAAGAGAAGATTGAATTAAACAAATCACTAAGGTCCATTCAGGTAGATGACGAGGTAAGTCTAAACAAACCTGACTTCTACTAGAGGAATTTTGACTCTGCTTTAAGAGACAAGATGCACTATAGTTATATTATTTTTCCACTTACTCTAAGGTAATAATACACAGTATTAGGTACCCAATAAATATCTGGAAAATAACAAATGAGAACAGAAAAAAATGTCAATAAAAAAAACAAATCGGCCACAGGGCAGTTGTGAACGACAAATGTCACACAATTCCATTCGTAATTCACATGCAGACTTTTTATGTACTGACATAAGCATGCTGCAAAAAGACGTATCAAAGGCTACTAAGGTTAAACACCGGCTGTTCCGGACTTTTCAGAGAATGTTTCTTAGAGGCAAATCACATTAACAGCCAAACTAATCTGGCTCTAGATAAAGGAGAGGATGTTGTTTGAGATGCAAGGACAGCATAGTGCAGGCCTTACAAAGCAGATAGGAACAGTAAACAACAAATTGTGGCAATATTAGCCACGAACTCTTCACCTGGTTTCAGAAGAAGCCGCTATCAAGTTGTAATCTAAATGAGTATCACCTGAAAAATCGCCATGCTCCTATGACCGGAAACCCAAGCAGAACACTTCTGTTCCTCATATTGTATTTCACTGATAGTTAGACACAGTCCAGCCCAACTGCTTATTTTCACAGACAGCACAGAAAGGAAGAAAGTACACCTTGTGTTTCTGGAGACCTCTTCCTACGCCTCGCAGTGGGTCAGGCATGTTATATCTGCTTAACAAGTAGTTCGGTACAATGTCCTATGAACACTCTGTCTTCTACAAATATTAACAGACTTAGTACCTAGTACTGAGAGGTGACAGCCTGCTGGCAGTCCTCACAGCCCTCGCTCGCTCTCGGCACCTCCTCTGCCTGGGCTCCCACTTTGGCGGCACTTGAGGAGCTCTTCAGCCCGCCGCTGCACTATGAGAGACCCTTTCTGGGCTGACCAAGGCTGGAGCCGGCTCCCTCAGCTTGCGAGGAGGTGTGGAGGGAGAGGTGCGGGCGGGAACGGGGGCGGCGCGCGGTGCTTGCCGGCCAGCGTGAGTTCCGGGTGGGCGTGGGCTCGGCGGACCACGCACTAGGAGCGGCCCAGCCGGCCCCACCGGCCCGGGGCAGTGAGGGGCTTAGCACCCGGGCCAGCAGCTGCTGTGCTCAATTTCTCGCCGGGCCTTAGCTGCCTTCCCGCGGGGCAGGGCTCGGGACCTGCAGCCCGCCATGCCTGAGCCTCCCCCACATCTCCGTGGGCTCCTGTGCGGCCGGAGCCTCCCCCACCAGCGCCGCCCCCTGCTCCAGGGCGCCCACTCCCATCAACCATCCAAGGGCTGAGGAGTGCGGGTGCATGGCGCGGGACTGGCAGGCAGCTCCACCTGCAGGCCCGGTGCGGGATCCACTGGGTGAAGCCAGCTGGGCCCCTGAGTCTGGTGAGGAATTGGAGAACCTTTATGTCTAGCTAAGGGATTGTAAATACACCAGTTGGCACTCTGTATCTAGCTCAAGGTTTGTAAACACACCAATCAGCACCCTGTGTCTAGCTCAGGGTTTGTGATTGCACCAATTGACACTCTGTATCTAGCTACTCTGATGGGGAATTGGAGAACCTTTGTGTAGGCACTCTGTATCTAGCTAATCTGGTGGGGCCGTGGAGAACCTTTGTGTCTAGCTCAGGGATTGTAAATGCACCAATCAGTGCCCTGTCAAAACAGACCACTCCGCTCTACCAATCAGCAGGATGTGGGTGGGGCCAGATAAGAGAATAAAAGCAGGCTGCAGTAGCCGGCCGTGGCAACCCGCTGGGGTCCCCTTCCACACTGTTGCACCTTTGTTCTTTTGCTCTTTGCAGTAAATCTTGCTGCTGCTCACTCTTTGGGTCCACGCTGCCTTTATGAGCTGTAACACTCACGGCGAAGGTCTACAGCTTCACTCCTGAAGCCAGCGAGACCACTAACCCACCAGGAGGAAAGAACAACTCCAGACGCGCCGCCTTAAGAGCTGTAACACTCACTGCGAAGGTCCGCAGCTTCACTCCTGAGCCAGCGAGACCACGAACCCCACCAGAAGGAAGAAACTCCAAACACATCCCAACATCAGAAGGAACAAACTCCGGACACACCGCCTTTAAGAACTACAACACTCACCGCGAGGGTCCGCGAGACCAAGAACCCACCAATTCCAGACACAGTACTACTTCATTGGTAGTGGCTGCTTGGAATAGTGTGATTAAAAGGACCCAGGCAAGGCATATGCCAGGAATGCGGCCAGGCAGATGTCTACTCCCAATGCAGGCATTTGAAGAATCATTACACGAGAAGCACTGAGCCAGGCAATAGCAGGCAGTCTCTGTGTACTCCCATGGATGTACGAGCAAAATAGTCACCATGAAGTGCTCAGAGTTAGTCAATGAAAGGCTTGAAGCCTTCATACTAATTGTTGGAATATGAAGCCTTTCTGCATATATTTTCCTGATGAATAGAGCTATGATTATTTAATTTGTAATGGACCAGAAGGAACTGATTTTACCATGGCTGATGGCCAGGAACCAAGGATGCTGAGCCCAAGTATTTTTCAAAATGTATCTGAAAATAAAAGAGAGTAGTCAGGAGTTTTCCTTTCTTGTTTCCAATAGTGTGTGTCTCATTTCCTATGGACACAGGATAAATTATCTTATTTCCTCCACCTGCTGTCTTTTGAGGTTACAATATAGATAGCATAAGGTTATTGCAAGAATCATTGGAATATAGAGTTCACAGGGACCTTGGAAATGGACTTGTGTGGGGATGATAATATATGGCACTGGTATTGCCATTCTCCCAGCCCTTCCCATTAGCAGACTTTGCTAATTCATTTAGCAGGAAAATAGCAACGCCGTTTGTGTCCTGAGGCATATTTTCAGCACACTGCTCCAGACTCATCAGGGTCAGCACTTAAGATAAAGCCATTTTCTAACCTTTGAACCTTGGCTTTTGGGAGAGTGACTTCTCAAAGTTGCAGTTAGGGTCAGAGCTAGAACCCAGATTTTCTGATATCCAAATATTTCTCCACTTTCCCATTCAGTTGTAAGCTTCCTAAAGATAAGCATCATTTCCTTTTTTCCTTGGGGTTTAAAAAAATTAAATTGTATTGTGTTTATTTGAGGTTTGCAACATAATGTTATAGGATACATATAGAAAGTAAGTTGGTTACTAGTGTGAGGCAAATTACCATATCTGTCATCTCCCATAGTTACTTTTTTGTGAGTGATCTTTTTTAATTTTCAATCAATCAATACATGGAAAGCATTCCAATTAAGCAACTGCTCATCCACTAAGGCATCCAGAACAGAAACCTACTCTCAACCTTCAAGAAATTGACATTCTCCCACACCCAACTCTCTCTGTGCCTTGATGCCTCTGTTTAAGTGGTTTTTAATGTTGAAAATACCTTTTTCATTCCTTCCACTTGAAGTCTACTCAAAATACATATTATCCCAAGGATTCCAGATTTGTCTTTTGCTAGCACCATCTTTAACCCTAATGGACATTACCTTCTGCCTCCTATGTTGTTCTAAAACATTTTAAAATACATAAAAACTAGACATCTGTTCAGTTACTTGTCTATCTATCACCTCCACCAGGTTGTGAGCACAAAACTCTAGAAAACATATCTTGCTCACATGATGAATAAAGGGATGCCTACGATATCATAGGCTTCTAATGACTTTTAGTTGGATAAAAGCTAGTTTCTAGAACCATCACAATTAAATATAAAATCATATAACAAAGTTAAAATAGACCTTAGGCATCATGTGGCTTAAGATTGGAAAAAGGTTTTATTTTAAGGCTAATCCCAATTCATTGGTAGTGGCTGCCTGGAATAGTGTGATTAAAAGGATACAGGCAAGGTCCAGGTTCAGTTGGAAAGAGTGCTGCGTTTGGTGCGTGTTGTCTGCTAGGAGGGAGAAAGCAGGAAACAGCAAGATGTATGTCTGTTCTGCCAGCAAGGATCAAACCTACTCCCTGATGGTTAATGTTAAAGGCTGCATGATTCAGTAGATGAGCTGTGATTTGGGGTAGAACTATGAATTTGAATGCTCTACCCAAGGTCTCCTGGGACTTTAGTTTCATTTTGTATGAAGTGAGCATAGTGGTTCTCCTCTTTTCCTCATTCAGGTTTGTTTTTTTGTTTTGTTTTGTTTTGTTTTTTAATGATGATTGAAGATATGGTCATGAAAGTATTTTACAAAACATAAAGCGACGTGTAAATGTGTGTGATGATCCCTCCCCATAGAAGACTGGCCTCAGTGACCTTTCAGTAAGTGGCAACAGAGAATCCAAAACTAAGAAAGATGTGCTATTCCAGAAACTGATCCCTTCTCAGTCTCCGGTCTCATCCATTCTCAGCCTCACCTTCACTCTCTAAGCTTTACTTTATTCCTCAAAGTAAACTTCATCTCACAACCTTTGGAGGTGCTTAGCTGCTCCAAACTTTCTTCAAACTCCAAGTCCAGACAAGCTCTGGAAGATGTGTCTCAAACTTCCACAAAATCCAGAAAATGCTGATTCAGCCCTACAAGAGAGGCTAGATACGAAAGACAATGTTAAAAAAAAAGGAATTCGGCCGAGCGCGGTGGCTCACGCTTGTAATCCCAGCACTTTGGGAGGCCAAGGTGGGCGGATCACGAAGTCAGGAGATCGAGACCATTCTGACTAACACGGTGAAACCCCATCTCTACTAAAAACACACACACAAAAAAAAAATTAGCTGAGCATGGTGGCAGGCGCCTGTAGTTCCAGCTACTCAGGAGGCTGAGGCAGGAGAATGGTGTGAACCTGGGAGGCGGAGCTTGCAGGAAGCCGAGATGGCGCCACTGCACTCCAGCCTGGGGGACAGAGCGAGACTGTCTCAAAAAAAAAAAAAAAAAAATGGAACTCATCCAAGCTCTGGAGAGTCAGACAGAGATGCCAGAAGAGAATTTTTTTTTTTAATGATGGAAATAAACTAGATGATGAGGTTACTTCCTAGTTGTTGATTCCATAAACTAGAAGATGAGGTTACTTCCTAGTTGTTGGTTCCACTTACCCAACTCTTGCTCTGAGCTGCTGAATGTTCTTTATCTTTCCACTCTCATTCCATGGACCATCTTCTTGGGAAGCAATTGGCTGACCATGTCTAAATTAGTTCCTACTTGAGCGGCTCTCGACCTATTGGATTTTCTTCATAACACTTATCACTGTATACAATTATTCTATTATTTATCTGTTAAATTTTAGCATTTATCTCCAGTAGAATTCAAGCATCATGAGGGAAGATACCTTATTCGTTCTTTTTATTATGGTGCTTGTTTACCATGACTAGAAAAGTGAATATGGAAGGTATTCAGTACATATGTATTTGCTAAATGAATAAATGACTTCACCTGGTTGCTGCTGACCAGACTAATTAAGTAATTAATAATTGCTTGATTAATAATTAATATTTAATTAATTAATATCATTAATTGCTTTTGACTTGGAGATAATCAATTTTTCTTTATGTAAAACCTATATTCTTTTTAGTTATCTAGGGATAAATTATTCAAGTTGTAGAATATGCAGAAAGTTTCATGAAGCTCTCTAGTGTCAGCCTTATTCTGATTTGGCTCTTTAAGCAGAGAACAAACAGTACAGGCAACTCAATCCAACTACAGTTACATCTTAGCATTTCTGGACAATAAATAAATAATTTAACATTCTTGTTGGTGCCAGGGTTTACATGCAACCTGAAATGAAGCTTTTATATTTTCCAAATATTTTATTCCATTTCCTTTTTTTTCTGATTTTACCTTCTTTCTCCTGCCCTCCTA
Organism: Symphalangus syndactylus; assembly: GCF_028878055.3. NCBI lineage: Eukaryota > Metazoa > Chordata > Mammalia > Primates > Hylobatidae > Symphalangus > Symphalangus syndactylus. The sequence goes on from NC_072425.2 coordinate 27,338,321, forward strand.
CTCCTACCCACATGTAAGCTTGGAGAGGATGTATTTCACTGAATGTCTCATGAGCCAGAAATGGCAGATCATTACCTGAGGACAGCAGGAACGGGGAGATTCAGGGCACTAGGTGAGTGCAAGTGAAAAAAAAACAGTCATTTAAGAGTACGCAAATCATCTATCTGGCATGCAACCAGACATCCTGCCATCCAAGATGTCTCTAGTCCCCACTCTATGTGCCGGGAAAAGACAAGAATGGATTAGTTCTTTTCAAAAAGCAGAGAGCAGAGAAATCCAGAGAGGTTAAATGGCTGGCCCAAGGTCACTCAACACACCAGGTGGCCAAGTCCAACTGTGAGGACTGAAATATGTCCCTTCAATCAGCAAGTCTCCCTAAAGCTATTCTGGCACTTGGCCACTTGCCTATAATTCTCCTGGCTCTAAATAGGAGGAGAATTATAGAAGAGAAACAAAGTTAATAAAAGTCGAACTCACCCAGACCCTGAAGGGATGGGCAGATCAGAAAGGACTGTTTATTAGTGCGTGAGATGGCTCAGAAAGTGAGGGCATTCATTTGTTATTGGTTTAAACTTACCTAGGTCTTTCTCAGAGTTGCCCAAGGCTCTTTCTGACTTACTTTTAAAGTTCTAAATTGTCTCATGGATCTTTGTGAGCCTGGAAACACCCAAAAGACACAACAAAATGGTAGTGCATAGATTGTGAACAAGAACCATTATATAATATTAGATATGTTACTTGGACATGAGTACTGAACATCTTCCCCTGTCAAAGCCCAGAGAGAGTGCCATAGTCCAGACTTGGCCATTCAAGACACCCTCACTCTGGTCATTCTGGCCACGGTGATTGTTTCAAAGATAAATTTGTGACCCTAGCCAAGCTAATGGGGGCATACTCTGGGACTTTTTCAGAATTATCTATAAATATGCCTTCTCATCTCTGGAATTTCAAGCTGTAAGAAACATGCAAGGTTGGAGATGTGGGATCAACATTCCAAGGTCCACAGAAGCTCACTGCAGAATGAGAGGATGGGGTTTGGCCAGGCTGAAGGAGTAGATCAGGGGTTTGGGCTTCCGAAGGACAAATGACATAGGCACTTTCACTGTAAATTTGCAGACTGTTCTCCACCACATGTTGTGCACAGTCACAAATACACTCACTCCTAGAAGTGCCCATCTTCCTTGTCAATGGCAGACATGCCTTGCTCCATGCTCCTTAGGATGTGTCTTTGACAGTATGACTTCATTGATGTCCATCATGCATCCTCTCTGGTTCTGCATATCTTGCTGCCTTTCAAAGATTTTTTTTTTTTTTTTTTTCCATTCTGTATTGTTCCTCTCAAAGTCTCCCTACCTAACATTGATCCTGACCTCCTGCCATTCCCTATCTTGGCTTATCACTCCCCCTGAGGCAGTAACCCCTTTTCAGGTCCTCTTAGATCCTGGCACCATTTCTTAAAACCTTTCACAGTTGTCTTGCTCTGCTCCTTCCCAGTTTGATATGGAGAAGGGCACCAGCCCAGGCTAGAGGGATCAGGCAAAGCTTCCAGAAGAAAGTGACTTACAAACTGAACCCCGAGAGATGAGGGACCATCAGCCAGATGAGGGACAAGAGGAGTATAGAAGTGTTCCTGATGAAGGGGACCAAATGTTCTGAAGCCTCAAGCTGGGGAGAGCTGTGAGTGCTCTCTACATAGAGTTTGATGGAGCATAAATGAGAAGAAGGTGAAGTGGTAAATGAGGCACTGATTCTGAGGGTCATGGTGAAGTAGTTGGGTTTTTATCTTTTTTTTATATATTTTTTTGAGATGGAGTCTCATTCTGTCACCCAGGCTGGAGTGCAATGGTGCAATCTTGGCTTACTGAAGCCTCCGCCTCCTGAGTTCAGGTGATTCTCCTACCTCAGCCTCCCAAGTAGCTGGGAGTCCAGGTGCATGCCACCAGGCCCAGCTAATTTTTGTATTTTTAGTAGAGATGGAGTTTCACCATGTTGTTCAGGCTGATCTCGAACTCCTGACCTCAGGTGACCCACCCACCTCGGCCTCCCAAAGTTCTGGGATTACAGGCGTGAGCCACCACGCCTGGCCAGTCGGGTTTTATCTTAAGGGGAATGGGGAGGAGTGAAGTCAATTTAAACAGGCCCTTGATCTGAGGCCTGTCTTCATTCCCCTTCCCTGTCACCACCTGTCAGTTCACCTTGGGTTGTTTGATCATCTCTTGTATTTGCTACCTTCAGGTTCTCCAAAGCAAGCTCTGTGACCTTAATTCTTTTGAATTCTGGTCTTGAATTTTGATCAGTCATAACCTTTTGGAATTTTTTGGAGCCTGACCATCTTTCAGGGGCTTGCCAGGATCTCTTAAGACCAGTCACAGCCTGTTGTGACCTCCCATGACTCATCAGTGTCCTTTGGTATTCTCAGGGTCTGTCAGGATCTATCACACTTCTAGATGTCTTTCAGGGGCTGCATTTATCTCCGAAATGCTACCGTCCTCTATTTTGGATTATAACATTTTTGTTGGTATGTGTCTGATACCACAAAAGTGTCATAATAGACTCTCTTCTTTATCCTTAAACACTGAAGCCATAAGGAATTAGAAGAGTTTCTGCATTTCTCAGGCCAAGTGTTGCTTGGAATCTATAATAGAACAGATGTCATCATGCATTGGATTAATGCATATCAATTATAACTTCTTGGCCAATGAGCTGTAAAGGAATGTGGAGTCTGGACTCCTAGGGCAAGCTCACTGGGCAGATTAGAGTTAGAAAGGGTATTTTTCTCCATGACTTTGGCAAATGCTATGGGGAGATTACTTTGCCATGGTTCAGGAAGCCACATTTCACCTGGGGAAATGGAGACCCAGAGGAGATTCAGTGACTGTATTTGGCGTGTCTCCTGGACACCGATCCAGTGTTGGGAGGTGAGAGCACAGAGATAATTAGCAAATCTTGCCCTAGGGTTAGGGTGAAGAAAAGGAACTACAAAAAGAAAAGCAGGAAAGACAGACAAACATTCATTAGGTCAGTCAGTGATTGTTTTAAGCCTGTTCTAGAGAGACAGCAGAGAAGAAGATAGACACAGTACCAGTCCTCAAGGTGTACACAGCTGGATGGATGATCCACATTCTGAAAGAAGAGACAAAGACTGAAACAAAGTTCTAGGAAGCTCAAATCTCTTGGGTATAATAGAGAGCCACTGACACATTTTAAAGTACTTGATATGGTTTTGAAAAAATGACTTTGGCTGCATTGTAGAAAATGGATAGTGGAAGTCAGGAGGGAAGCAAGGAGGCAATTTATAAGCATATTGCAGGCTAAATACGATAGGCCCAAAGTGAGGTGGATGGGTCCCACTTTAACTGATTTTGAGAAAAATGTAACTGGTAAAATCTTCAGGACTTGAATAACTGGATGTGTGACATTTGGAAGAGGGAAGGGTCTATAGGTCTATGACAACACAGTGTGATAAGCCTTATGACTCAGGGATGGACCCAGTGTTCCAACTAGTCAAATATGGCCAGAGTGGGAAAGCCCAAGCATTTCTACTACTGGATCAATACTTTTTCCCTAGAATGTTTGGGCTTGATGTAAGAAAAACAATGAAACTACTGTTGAAATATAGCATCTATGTAGTGGCGTGATGAGGCCAAAATGTTTGTCTGGGTCAGGTCAGGAATCATATACTGTGAACTGCCATAGATTTTGGTCTTAATCTGTAGGCCACAGAAGATTTTTGTGGGAGAGTATAAAAGAAAGAAGTGATCTATTGAGATGTGTGCTGTATACAAGTCACTCTGGTTGTTCTTTAGAGGATGAATTGGAGATGAGAAGTGATTAAAAGTCTACATTTAAAACACTATTGGCTGGGCGCAGTGGCTCACGCCTGTAACCCCAGCACTTTGGGAGGCTGAGGCGGGTGGATCACCTGAGGTCAGGAGTTCAAGACCAGTCTGGCCAACATGGTGAAACCTCGTCTCTACTAAAAAATACAAAAATTAGCCAGGTGTGGTGGCAGGTGCCTGTAATCCCAGCTACTCAGGAGTCTGAGGCAGGAGAATCGCTTGAACGCAGGAGGCAGAAGTTGTAGTGAGCTGAGATTGTGGCACTGCACTCCGGCCTGGGCAACAAGAGCGAGACTCCGTCTCAAACAAAACAAAACAACAACAACAAAAAAACACTATGATAATCATGTGAGAGGTAATGAACTGAACTTCAGTGATGATAGAGGCAGAAACAGAGAGAAAGATATAGGTAAATAAAATGTTAAGGAGAAAGAAATACCAGAGCTTAGTGAAGAGAGGTTTGACTCAAGAGTAACTCCCTTGTTTGTGGTTCAGCTCTATGAGATTTTGTTCTCTACATTTTTAATTTTTTACTGAAAGAATGATAGACACTGGAATCTACAAAAATTTGATTGCTTTCATGTGAAGTTCATTGATTTTAAGATGTCCATGGGACCCTCAACTGTAAACATCCAGTAGGTATTTGGAATTATAGACCTAGAACTAAAAGTTAAGATTTTACAGTGATAACAGAAGCCATGCGAGTAAGAGTACCTTAGGAAAAACATAAAATAAGAAAGCCAGGGAAAGAGCTCTGGTAACCACCACCTAAAAAGTATGCAGAGGAAGAGAAATTAAACACAAAAATGACAAATGAAAAGTCCAGAAAAGTGGAAGGACACTTCAAAGCTAAGTGCAGCCCCAGAATATATAACAAAAAGAATAAAGAAATCAATTTTTAAAATGACGAAATGTGAATCATCTTCTCAAGATGTGTGCGCCATGAGGATTAGGACTGATTCTGTCTTAGTCTCTGCTATCTCTCTAGAATAGGCTTAAATCAATCACTGACTTTGTGAGTCTTTCTCGCCTTTCCTCTTGGTACTCCTTTTCTTCACTTCTTTTTAATAAAATATGATTTATTTAATAGTATGTTGTTACATTTATTAAGAGGTGGAAATTGTTCACATATCTTTCTGTCATTAATTTTTTTTCTTTTTCTTTTTCTTTTTTTGAGAGACAGGGTTTCACTTCTGTCACCCAGGCTGGAGTACAATGGCACCATCTTGGCTCAGTGCAACTTCTGCCTCCCAGGCTCAAGGGACTCTCCTGCCTCAACTTTCTGAGTAGCTGGAACTACAGGTGCACATCACCACACTCAACTGATTTTTGCATTTTTTTTAGGAATGGGATTTCGCCATGTTGCCCAGGCTGGTCTTAAACTCCTGAGCTCAAGCAATCAGCTCGCCTTGGCCTTCTAAATTTCTGGGATTACAGGTGTGAGCCACAGCACCTGGCCTCTGTCATTAATTTCTAATTTAATTTCTTGTAGATTCTGGATATTCGTCCTTTGTTGTCATATATATTTTGCTACATTTTTATCAACCTGAAAGTTCATGGTTTACAGCATTTTCCCCTTACAAAGCCAATTATCTTTTCAGTGATTAAAATTAAGAGAAAGTATTTTATATTTATCCATATACTTCTCATATCTTGCACAACTCATCCTTTGCATTAATCTAAATTTCCATGCGTTATCATTTCCTTTTCCCAGCAAACCATTTTTAAACATTTTCTATAGTTCAATTTGCTGCTAAAGAATTTTTTAGCTCTCATTTTCTTAAAATATTTCTATTTCGCCTGTTTTTTAACTCGTTTTTTGCTGTATGTAGAATTATGTGTTGAGTAGTTCAATTTTTCCCAGATTTTTAAAGATTTCACTCCATTGTCTTCTTGCCTGCATAGTGTCTAACAAAAAGTCTGATCTTATTCTTATCTTTGTTCCTCTGTATATAATGTATTTTTTATCTTTTTTCTTTTAAGATTTTCTACCACAGATTTTCATCAATTTGATTATAATGTGCTTTTGTGTGTATACGTGTGTATGTGTGTAATGTATATTAATGCTTATTCTGCTTGGGGCTTATTAAATTTTTTGGCTTCATGAATTTATAGTTCTATTAAATTTGGAAAAATTGGGAACATTGTTTCCTCAAATACAAACCACTTGGTATTTTTCCATAAAGAGCATTGATGCTCTCTTTATTTGTCTTTAATCTTCTCTCTCTCTCTCTCTGTGTGTGTGTGTCTGTGTGTGTCTGTGTGTATTGGGAGAGTTGGTTTTCATTGCTGTGTACTCAGGGTCATTGATTTTTTTCATCACCTGTGTCTAGTGCGGTTTTTATTTCAGATATTTTATTCTTTCATGTGTATCAGTTTCATTTGGTTCAGCCTTTAATCTGCAGTTTCTTTCTCTTTCATCTTTATGTTTTTAAAAAATATCTTTAAGCATATGGCACATATTTATAAAAGCATTTCTAATATCCATGATTTATAATTGTATTTTCTAAGTCATTCCTAAATCAGTTTATATTGCCTTTTTTTCTACTCATTATTGATCATATTTTCCTCTTTTTCTTCTTTTTATTTTTCATTTTTTGAAAGAGAGTCTCACTCTCTCTCAGGCTGGAGTGCGGAGGCACAATCATAGCTTACTGCAGCCTTGAACTCCTATGTTCAAGCGATTCTCCCACCTCAGCCTCCCCGGTAGCTGGGACTACAGGCATGTGCCACCACGCCTAGTTATTTTTTATTTTATTTTTTGTAGAGATGGTATCTTGCTATGTTATGTAGGCTGCTCTCGAACTCCTGGCCTCATATGATCCTTCCAACTTGGCCTCCCGAAGTGCTTGGATTACAGGCATGAGCAACTGCATTCAGCCTTTTTCCTGTTTCTTTATCTGTCTAGTAAATTTTTATTGACTAAAGGAAATTATTATTTTTATTGACTAAAGGAAATTATTATTTTATTGACTAAAGGAAATTATTATTTTTATGTAGCTGTATGCTGAAATTTGCTGTATTCTTCTAAGGAAGGTTAGACTTTTTTTAATACTTAAGTTACTTTATTAGTCTAATTATTAATTTAGTTATTTGGAAGAGGAGTAAGCAAACTTTTTTAAAAATCAAATAGGAAATATTTACACTTACACACCAAACAATCTTTGTTGCAACACTCAATCCTGCTATTGCAGCATGGAAATGGCCACAGAAAATAAGTAAACAAATGGACATGACTGTGTCCTGATAAATCTTCATTTCCAGAAACGATAGTTCAACCAAAGTTGGCCTATGGGCTATAGTTTTTGCTTCCTTGATTAAGAGACTTGTTTTTAAGATCTTTTAGGGACTAGAGTAGCCTTTATTTTAGAGCTAATTTAGCACAACTCATAAGGCATGGCCCTTATGGGGTATCTACTGAGTGTCTCATGTAGCCATTCATCCAGCCTCCTCACTTTCTTATCCTTGATAGAGAGAGCATAAACAATTACCAGCCACGGGTAAGCTTGGAAGTTGTTTATCTTACAGCTTCCTGGTAATTTTTCTTTCTTGCAACATTTTTATCTTCTGACCTTTTGGGGTTTCACTTTGTGCATAAACATGATTTTAATAAGCTAACTACTCACAAGGACCCTTATGCAGATTTTAGGACCTTTTTCTCCTCTTAGGTGCTCTGCCTCACCAATTCTTACCACCTTCCTTCCCGAAACTCCAGTCTCTTAAATTTAGCAAGACCACTGAACTCTCTTTGTGTTCCCTTCTGTGCAACACAGAACAAGAACTATCTCTAGGCAGAAAGTCTAGACAATGATAGGGCTCACCTCCTTTGTTTTTATTTACATGAAGCTCGCAGTCCTAAGCTGTCTGCAATTTCTGCAAACAGTTGTTTCCTATGTCTTCTCCAGCTTATAGTTTGTAACAGTGAGAAAGTAATCTGTACCATTTTATTTCCTCATAGCTGGAAGTGGAATTTCACCTAATAACTCTAACAATAAATTATATTTATATTATTTTAATCTCTCAATGACACAGAAGATTTGTACTTTTATTCCCCCATTTTAAAGATGAAGGCATTAATGCACAGTGGGTTTCAATACTTTTCTAGTGTTACCCAGCTAGGAAATAGCAGTTCTGTAATTCAAACCAGGTCTTCTGACATGAAAAACCGTGCTCATAACTACTGCAATGGTAATTTCAATACCAAAAAAAGCTGCTGTTAATTTTTAATTTAATTTTCTTTTTATGAAAAAGTAAAGTGGTAGTACATATTATTTAATAGTATTTTTTCTTTTAGCATTAAAAATACACTTTTTATAACAGAATTCCATAAATTTGCCTGATCACAAAAACCACTAAGGACACTTGATTAAAATACACATATCCAGTCATCAGAGATTTTGTTTCAATAAGTCTAGAGTGGGGCCAATGCTTTTATAAATCACACTAGGAGGCCCCTATAATCAGACGAGTTTATCAAACATCCTATATAAAATGTTTTTTATTGGCTGTGTAAGATTTAATTATGTAGATATTTTATAATTTAATTTACCATTCTCTGCTAGTAGGTTGTGGGGTTTGATGACATTTTAATACTGAAATAATACCGTGATGATCAGACAAGTGCACATCCCTGATTATTTCCTTAGAGAGCCGTGGCATTTAAACTTGTGTCTCCAGCTCTGTGATTGAGTTTCATATGCATGGGAACTAGCATCAGTGTCTCTCTACTGCAAATAATTCTAAGAATGTGGCCACTCAGGGGTAAAACACAGGCTAAAGACTGGGAATAAGAAGGCACATAAAGCATACATACGTACATTTAAATGTTTGTCTTTTTTTCTAACATTTGTCAATTCATGTATGTTAAACAGCCATTAGCATTATGCTAGGTGTTTTCCCATAAATCTCATTTGATCATCTCTGCAATCCCACAGGGAATATTACCCTTATTTAATAGATGAGTAAAAATTGAGTTTAAAAATATTAATCATCTTTAGCTAGTATGATAGTAATTGATATATATATATTAAAGGCATACTATGGGTCAGTACTAAGTATGCAACTGTTTTATATCATTGAATCTTCAAGATAACTATGTCATTAGATGCACTTTTATATCATTGTTATATCAGGGACTATGTAGCTAATATCACCCTCTTTTTTTTAGGTGAGGAAATACAGAAGAGCTCAGAGTGGTAGATTTTGCTTACACTGATATAACTAGTAAATGGCAGATCTAGTATATGGACCCAGATGTATTTCTTTCTTAAACAATTTCTGTTTTGCAACACATTATAAATGCCTTCAATTTAGTCATCGTCAAACTTTTATTTTCAGATGTTTAAAAAATTCTTCAAATCTTCTCTAAAACTCTTATAAAATGTGAAATTTTTAAAAGCCAAGGAGCCATCAGTAGGTTCATATTTCTGGGAGATGAGAGAGGGCAAGCCCATGTTACCTGAACCTGAGATAAAGATGAAGAATCTCTTTCATTCCATTTGGAGAGAACACACTTAGATCCCAGAGAAGAGAGATGAGTGTAATTCTAAGAACTGGGCCCAAGGTTTGATTTCAGCTTCATGTGGAATATTGAGAAAGCTGAGGCTAGAGAACTGTAAACATTTAATCTTATTTTAAATAGGTGAATACATCAGCTTATCTTTGTTTCTAGTCTGCTTTTTGAATGGCATGGTGAGGGGCAGATTTGGCATCACATATAGATTTGCATCTCTACTTAATCACGGGGTGAGCTTGAGCTGATCATGCTAGGTTTCTGAGTCTGTTTTTTTCTTTCATTTGTAAAGTAAGACAAAGTCTAATCAAAATATGTCTAATCATACTATAATAATGCAACTAAAGGAGTAAGCACACCAGTGAATTCATACCATCTCCTTATTATTTGATTGTTCTTTGCCTTCTCAAAAGGCTATTTCTTCAGTATGCAGCTGTTTTGACTCTCCTAGGAGACTGCTTTCAAGTAAGCTCACTATGGCATATGCTATGGTTTCCGAGGAAGGGTTTATGTGGCAGAGGCAATGGTTAGCAGTAATAAAACAGGAAGACCCCTTAGTCTTCAGCACATTATTTCACAGATAGTGTTATAAATGAATCTGAGCTTATAATTGAAACACTAGTTCCAAGGATGTAATTTCAATCCTTATATTTACTTAAGGACCCCAATGTGAAGTCTCTTTGGATACAGATGATTTTATTCTAAACCGGAGAAAATAATATCTATATAACAGGAACATTATGGACATCAAAGGAGATATTAGTAGGCAACTGCAGAGTTAACAGATCTTGGTTTTAATCCTGATTTTACCAATCTACAGTTTTGACTTAGCCCCTTTGTGAACCAACACCCACACCATCAAAAATAAGAGGCTTGCAACTTATGGTTAAATTTCCTTCTAGTTGATATTCTGTAATTCTGTGACTTAAACAAGGTCTCACCAAAGTAGATAAAGTCCATGTTGTCACACTGCTAGTCTGGTGCTTCATTTCCAGAAATGATAGTTCAACCAAAGTTGGCCTATGGGCTATAGTTTTTGCTTCCTTGATTAAGAGACTTGTTTTTAAGATCTTTTAGGGACTAGAGTAGCCTTTATTTTAGAGCTAATTTAGCACAACTCATAAGGCATGGCCCTTATGGGGTATCGGAGATTTGTACCTTGTGGCTTTAAGGAAAGTCTTCTTTTGAACAAGAGCTGCTTGCAATGATATCTCCAAATTGCAGCCCCTCTTAGATCTTGGGAAAATGCCCGGTTGATCTGTGTCTCAGAAAATTCACCTACCTGCCCAATCTGTGGTATTCTTTCGTCATGAAGTTTATCAGCTTTTGATTCATACTATATTGGTAAAGAAAACATATCACTTATGTGTCAAAGCAGCTAGTTTCAAGTACCAGATATTCCATTGTGTGAACTGTGGCTAGACTTCCACTCAAAAATCAACAACAGCAACAATAACAGATGCTAAGAGAGCATACATTAAAAATTCTTAGGCCTACCATGCAGGCAAAGACAAAGGGATAATGACTCGCTGATGGCACAGAAAATAGTTCAAGCCCCAAACCCAGACATTAAGTTTGGGTGACAAGGGTCAAGGAATAGCAGATTTATTGCCTAAATTAAGTTATTCCTGGGAACTAACGTAGCTAGAACTATAATATCCTTCAGTTTTAGTTTCCTTTGACCTGGGAAGCATATCACTTACTCCAGTTATGGTAGTCAATGAACCATGAGTACACTTCTATGCTATGTAAAAAAAAAAAAATAGTGTGGATCCATGCCCATCACTTGAGTTCTTATCTCAAATAAATCATTGTCTCTACTTACAGAAACATTAGGAGAATCAATGCTTAAGAAAATGAATAAAATCCATGTTGTCATTTACTCCCATTCTCAACCCTTGGCCTGACTCTGTGGTTTAGGCTCGTTCACTGAAATTGTTTTACCTTCTGTACTAGTTTACTACAGTAGTTTCTTTACCTAATGTACTAGTTTACTGCAGATTAGTTTACTTCTAATCTGCACTTATTATGCATTCCCTACTCAGGATCTATTCATCTGGATTCAACTATGCCTGAAGTCCAAATCTGGATTTCTTTTCTAAGTACAGGAGCCATTTTATATATATTGTTTTCCCCAGGCCAGTTTGAGCTATATTCCTATTACTTACAATTGGAAGTGCATCTGCCTAATGGAAAAATTATCCACATACTGAAAATAATAAATAATATTTGATCTTTCTAATTCATAGGAATGATAGAAATATCTCATAAATTAACAGCTTGATCACCAGCCATGGTTACAGCTCCAGAAACTATAGAGAGGGATGAGAATACAATTAAAAATATGACAAAGCTCTTCTCCGAGTAAAGCTCAGTCTAGTTGAGAAGATAAACTACAAATAACTACAATGTAATATTCCTGACCATAATTATAATAAAGTCACAAATGGAAATGTATTGGTTTTCCTAAAGAAGTTAGAAAAGACTCTACAGAAGAGGTGACATTTGAATTGAGTTAAAGACGGATTAGAAGTTTTTCAGGTAAAGCAGTGGCTCTCAATCAGGGGTATTTTAAAAAGACTTTAATGGGTACATATGGGTGCCTATGTTCATGAGGTACATGGGATCTTTTGATACAAGCATACAATGTATAATAATCACATCAGAGTAAAGGAGGTATCCATCACCTCAAGCATTTATCCCTTCTTTGTATTACAAATGTTTAAATTATACTCTTTTAGTTATTTTAAAATGTACAATTAATTATTATTGACTGTGTCATCCAGTGGGTACAAAAATATAATTATATAGAATGAATAAGAATTAGTAGTATTTTTACCTCCCAGGGGATACTTTTTGTTATCACAATTTGAGGTGTGCTATTAGTATCTAGTGAGACCAGGGAGGCCTCAAAAGATTTTACCATCTATAAGCAACTCCCACAACAAAGAATGATCTTACCCAAAATTTAATTAGTTTTAAGGTTGAGAAACTCTGAAGTAGAGATATTAAGAAAAGAGATTCCGGAACAAGGTGAACATACAGCCAGGAGTCATGATTAGTTCAGAGTGATGGAAATGTCTCAATGCTGGGAAAATAGGTTGAAGGCAAATGACAATTGATCTCTGAGTATAAGGGTTTGAACATCATCCTATAGGTGTGGGAAGCTATCAAAGTTCTTTTAAGGTTGAGATTATAAAGAAGGCTTTCTGAGTTTGAAATCTTGAAAGCAGAATCTTGAAATTTCTATAAGGTGACCCATTTCTTAACTGTGACTTTGAATGTGGGAGGCTACAGAGAATTTGTGAAAATAAAGATCCATACAGGAGACAATCTTAGAGCACTGTGAGGCTAGGACATTCAATGGGTTATTAACATGATTACTGAATTTGTCCACAGTGATGCTACTGATACTGATGATGAAGGAAACCACTGGATTTGACTTCCTTTTGAGAATGTTTTTTTGGATTCTGAGCCATGCAGAAGCCTTCCCCACAAATCAGCATTTTCCATCTCCCCTGTGTCATTTCTTCCCTCTCTTTGGACATTCTGCCAATTTGTCTTGGAAAAATTAAATACTTTTATAATCAGAGGCCAGTGACAGGTGCCAGATTGACAACTCTGGAGGAGTACACTTGAAATGCTCATGTTCCTCATACTGAAATGACAAAGAGAAGAGTTATGTGTGCGGAAAGATTTATTGTCAAGCTGTCCTCAGGCATCTCTTTGGTCTCCAGAAAGTTGTTTAAAATTAGACACAATCTGGAAGGCTTTTAGAGCCAAAAAGAAGTGTGTCATTGTGTTGATGTTCTTTCTTCTTGTTAGCTTTGGTGGAAGCAAACTGGAGCTTGTATTCAAACACGTTCTACAAGTATACTGAAAAGGTCGCACTTGACATTCTCCCACCTCCCTTCTGTGCCATCTTCTACTTCGTGGAGTCACTGAATTTTAGAGATAAGAGAGATTCCAAAGATCTTTTAACTCACTTGTTCCATTTTACAGATGAGGAAAGTGAAGGCCAGAATCAAATTTATGATTTACCCAGGATTGCACAAATTGCCATGAGAATAAGCCAGAGAGACCCTTCTTCTCTTTTAATTGTTGTCTCACTCGGTTTTTTAAGTGGATGTCCCTTTAGCCAATTTGACTACCCCTCCCATCCTACCACCCTGCCCTCAACAACTATTGACAATAGTAAAACTACCATTACAAAGTGCTTAGTCTGAGCCTGACATGCGCTAGACTCTTTACAAATATTAACCTGATTCTGTAATAACTGTGCGAAATAAGTAGTATTATATTCATTTTACCAGTGAGCAAACTGAATCTCACAGACTTTAAGATGCCCCTAAATCATACAGCTGATAAGCCATTAGGCCATTATTCAATCCAAGATCTGCATAACTCTGTTATGCCACACAACCTACGCAGATCTGCTTCAAAAATTTTCCTTCCATCCATCTCAGTCATAACAGTTGCCATTCCTACTGAGTAGGAATCAAAAAATCCAGCTGATTGACCAAATTTACATATTTTTTTAATTTTTAGGGAGGAGGTATCTTCCCCATTTCCTTCATGTGAAGGAAGCTTCACTTGCATTTTGTGGATGGCCTTTCACCTCTCCTAGTTTATTGAGTGTATTCATCATAAAAAAGTGTTGCATTTGTCAAATATTTTTTCTGCATCTATTGAGATTATGGTGTGGGGTTGAACCAACTTTGCATTCCTGGGATTAATACCACTTGTTTTGTAATCCTTTTTATGTGCTCCTAGATTCAGTTTGCTAATATTTTGTTGAGGAATTTTGCATCTGTATTCTTAAGGGATATTAATCTCTCTTTTTTTGTATGTAATGTCTTTGTTAGGCTTTGGTATCAGGGTAATACTGGTCTTGTGGAATGAATTGTCTTCTTTTTTTTTTTTTTCTTTTTGAGAGACAGGATCTTATTCTGTTGCCCAGGCTGAGTGCAGTGGTGTCATCATGGCTGTCTGCAGCTGCTTTGACCTTCTGGGTTCAAGTGATCCTCCCACCTTACCCTCCTGAGTAGCTGAGACTATAGGCACACATTACCATCCCCATCTAATTAAAAAAAAATTGTAGAGATGGGATCTCATCTTGTTGCCCAGGCTGGTCTATAATTCCTGGCCTCAAGCAATCTTCCCACCTGTGCCTTATAAAGTAGGATTATAGGTGTGAGCCCCCCGGCCTAGCTCTCTTCTGATTTTTTTAAGAAGGATTGAGGTTTATTTTTATATAAAGGGAAGTGGAATGACTTATTTGATTTTTGAGTTTAGGAAGAAGATACAGAAATAAACAACCTCTCCATTTCTCTCTTCCAGTTGTGGAAGAACTGCTTCCGCTTCCAGGGAGGACATGCTCTTCTCTGCTCTTCAATGCCATAAATGTCAACAAGGAAAGGCCTGTCTTAGCCTGACATAATCTGTCATTGGATTTCTAAGTCTGTCTAATCCTGGGATTAGACATGAGGAAAGCTACTTTCTTGCAGCATTAGTCATTTTCATCAGTATCAACTTTATCTACAACAAGGTTTATATTTTAACTCTGTTTTCTTTTATTTTTTGAGACAGAGTCTCACTCTATCGCCCAGGCTGGAGTGCAGTGGCATGATCTCGGCTCACTGCAAGCTCCGCCTCCTGGGTTCACGCCATTCTCTTGCCTCAGCCTCCCGAGTAGCTGGAACTACAGGCACCCACCACCACACCCGGCTAATTTTTTGTATTTTTAGTAGAGACAGGGTTTCACTGTGTTAGCCAGGATGATCTTGATCTCCTGACCTCGTGATCTGCTTGCCTCAGCCTCCCAAAGTGATGGGATTACAGGCATGAGCCACCACGCCCAGCCTGTTTGTTTTCTTTCTTTGACTTATTTCTCAGTTGGTCCAGACTCTTGGCTGAGAAGATTAATAAATTTTTCAGGTCCTCTTGGATCTTAATGATATTGAAAACAGGAACACTCTGATTATGCCTCCCAGGAAAGGGAGTGAAAACAACCAGAGGTAACTACCTAAAGGTTACCACAGGCATTAACAGGAGGAATATGAGATTTGGAATCTCAACAATTGAATCAGGATTAAAGCTAATGTAGGGGTTGGCATGTATAACTGCTATTCTTAATCTTCTGTCTCCCTCATGGTCTAGCTGTATAAAATTAATCAAGATGTCCATCCTGCTAAGCCTCTGTTTCCATCACTGAAAATGAAAATCAAAATCTTTACTTTCTAAATAATGTTTCCTTTACATACAACCAATGTGCCACAGTCCGTTCATACTGGGTCACAAAAGCTAGCTGTACACACTTATTTCCATCTCCACTTTGGTGGTATTTTCCCAGGAAGTCAGGAATGTCATATAGGGGCTTTTTCTACATGGAGAGCCTGTTGTTAAACATTTATCAGCACACCTGATCCAACTTTTGGTGTATACATGAAAGCTGATACTGCCCCCTTCTGTCTTCGGCTGGAACTTTCTTGAGCTAATTTCATCTCTTGATAAAGATAGGCAAACGCAAGAAGAATGTAACCCATAGTGATCTGCCACTTAGTTTCCCAAGAAATGCAGTTTCTATGATTTAAGACCCTCTTAATCCTCATTTATCTCTTGCCAATTGTAACTTAGAGGATTTAATCACCCACATGGATATATCTCTTCTGGTTTTTTGGTGGTGCCTTTCCAGTCACTCTACTTCCTTTTTAAGATGGCATCTCACTCTGTGTGTGAGTGTGTGTATGTGTGTGTGTGTAGTCATCATATGTGTATTCATCTCACATTATTAACTGAATGTCTAGGAAAATTGCTTTGGAAAATGATAATAATACATACAACTCTGAATCACACCATTTTAAAGCTGAAGAGAACTTAGTGATCACTGGTCTAATTCCTTAACTTCACAGATTAAAAACATTAAAGTTCAGGGAAAAGAGCTGACTTACCTATTATTACTTGGTGAAATAGGAACAGAATCAAGACAAAAGTGCTGATCAGCTGACAATGACTTATGTACTAATTCCATTTGTCCTCTGCACAACACTGAATAACAAGCTTTTGTTCTAAAAGTCTCTGAAAATGTTCCTAATTCCATTGCTTAAGATTCTAAATGATTCATTCTCTTTCTGGCATTTTCTGGCCAATCTCTAATCTCCATCACCCTTGCCAGTTTCCAAGTGAAATTTTAAAATACCATTCTCTAGGGCATAAAAAAACCCACTAACCAAGTACCCAAGTCAGATGAGTTTCTTCAATAAGTATGAGACTAATAAGATTTACAATGTGATCAGAGTTTGCAATAAGTGGTGATAACTAGAGAATTACCCCAATAAATATTTGTCATGATTTTAAGAGCAATAAAACATTTTATTTTTCCCACAGTTTTCTCTAAAAAAAAGGAAAGAAAGACACTGGAAAGCAAGATAATTGTGCCATAATTCTTCCTGAGGGAGATTACAGTTGTCCAAGTCTGGATGAATTTCTCTGTAGGTATGAGGATGTGTCAGGCTGGACTATGAGTCACTGTTCTCCACATTGACGATTTCAGAACCCTCGGGAAACTATCCTGTAAAACCTGTTATAAGGTTTGGGGTAAGAAACAATTTCCTAAACTCTGTCATCACAACTTAAATAAGGATTATTCTCTGTGATAAATCAATTCCTGAAATTTGGTTTGTTTGCCTTTCTCAGTACTTTAAGATTTCTGTATTTAATCTCAAGATTCAAGACTGCAAGAATGTGAAGGAATCTTAAAGCATATGCCACTATAACCTCAGTCAGAAGATGGGATTCTATTTAGCATTCCTACTAAGAAGTTGCCAGTGGAATTTTATTTGGATACATCCATTGATTAGGCGATCACTGACTCCTAAGGTAAACCAATCTAATTCATGATGAATATGACTACGAAAACTCCCTTCCTTTTCTGAGCTATACCTTTCCATAACTTTCCTTTGATGATCCTTCTGCCCTTTAGAGACACACGCATTTAAGTCAAAACTTCTATCTCTCTATGATAAATCTCAGGCAATTGAAGACAACACAAACCTCTAACTGTTTACAGAAAGACTTCTAAGGCTCCCATCACATGTCCCAAAAGGGACCCAACATTGGACACTAGCTGACACAGACAGTCTATCCAAATACCTATTTTATTGGTTTTACTTTCCCTAGAAGCAGACCCTAAGAAAATAGTTCAAGTTCAAGAAGTTTATTAGAGAAGTGATCCTATTAGAGAAGTGAGGAAGTAAAACAGAGATAGAAAAGTAACCAATAAAAATGTGTTATCAAACAAGTCACCACTGAGGACAGCTGGGGCTACATCCTTCTGGGGAGCACTGGGGCCAATGTGGAACACACACCTCAGGATTATTCATGAAGAAAGAAAGCTGAAACTTTTATCTACTCACTCCTGTCAATCATTGCTTGAGAGCTGCACCTGCAGAATATTAATTTTCCAGAACTTTCAACCTACTACTGCATATAAAGAGTAGGATCTAGCAGCTAGAGAAAGACCTCAAGCAAAAGCATATAGGTGCTGCAGCTGGAGGTCAGCCAACTTACATAATAAAGATAAAGGCTGAGAGAATAATGATGGGACATTCACAGTTTCTACTACTACCATTCAATGTCAGCCTGAGAAGTGCTGACAACCAACAGTGAGAACAAACAAACCATGGGCTTTGATATAGTTTGGATGTTTGTCCTATCCAAATCTCATGTAGAAATGTAATTCCCAATGTTTTACATGGGGCTTGGTGGGACGTGTGGATGAGAGTGGATCCTTCATGAATGAGGACGGATCCTTCAGGAATGGCTTAGCACCATCCCATTGGTGATGAGTGAGTTCTCGCTCTGAGATCTTATGAGATCCGGTTGTTTAAAAGAGCATAGTACCTCTCCCCCGACTCTCTCGCTCTCTCTCAGTTGCTCCTGCTCTTGCCATGTGACATGCCTGCTACCCCTTTGGCCTCTGCCATGATTGAAAGCTCCCTGAGGCCTTGCCAGAAGCTGATCAGACGCCAGCACCATGCTTCCTGTACAGCCTGCAGAACTGTGAGCCAATTAAACCTCTTTTCTTTATAAATTACCCAGTCTCAGGTGTTTCTTTTTAGCGACATAAAAATGGCCTAAAAGAGGCAGGTATATAGAAGATGTCAATCTGCCCTGGCTGTGCTCACCAGATGAGAGACAAGAAAATAGGGGAGAGGTAAATTTTATAAAAAATGGACCATACCCCATACAGCTCCTCTAACTCCATGCCACTGGAGCAGGAATCTTGAGATTATAACTTGTGGGCCAAATCCTGCCTGTTTCTGTTTGATCTGTGAGACAAGTTAGGAAAAAAACAAATCAAAAGAAGAACAAAGTTTTTTGATATGAGAACATTTTAGAAAATTCAAATTTTAGTATGTGTAAATAAAGTATTATTGGAACACAGCCATGCTCATTCATTTATGTATTGTCTATAACTGCTTTCACACTACAACGGCAGAGTTGAGGAGTTGTGACAGAGAACATTTGGCCTGCAAAGCCTAAAATGTCTACTATCTGGGTTTTTTTAAGAAAAACTTTGTAGATGCCTACACTAAAACCTTAGACAAATGTGGTCTATACTGCGAAGGCAAGAAAGAATAAACCTCAAAGTGAGACTGAGAATGATATTAAAATGACTAAGACTAAGAGTTAAATATAATATCTAGAACACTTAAATATCTGAACAACCTTAGAAGTAAAGGAACAAAACCATGATATTGTTAATGAAATTTCCCCGAAGTATAGTTGAGGTAGCTGTTGAAGGAATTAAAACCATTTTATATTTATACTCCAGAGAGTGTATATTCACATATATACATCCTGGTTATATATGTTTAAATCCTTTGGATTTCTTCTCACGCTAATAATGGAGCCCAATGACCTTACAGTGCCTCTTGTCTATCTCTGACTTCATCACTTGCCGTTGTCTTTTTTGCTCACTAAGATGTATCTTCCCTTTATCTCCATTCTACTTGCTGTTCTTTAAACATGTCAACCTCTTTCCCTCCTGCTAACTTTGCCCTTGTCGTTCCCTACCTGATACCTCCTCCCTCAGCTCTTTGGAAGGCTGATTCATTCTTATATTTCCATTTGCAGCCTAAATGTCACTAGCTTATGAAAGCCATCTAAAATGGCTTTATTATGCCATTCCATTTGTTTTCTTCAGAGCATTGATCTCTATCTAAAGATACATGGATATTTGTTGGTTTACTTGAATACCATCTGTTTTCTCCATATACATAAAATAGACTGTGATCTTCAGGAGTGTAGAAGCTTCACTTTTTTTGAAATCACTGTATCCCCAACTCCTTAACAAGTTGTCTATGTTAGTCACCCAATAAATACCCATGGAATAAATGAATGTGTGGCTTTTAAAAAGTCAGAGAGGATAGGCCAGGCACAGTGGCTCACGCCTGTAATCCCAGCACTTTGGGAGGCCGAGGCAGGCAGATCACAAGGTCAGGAGATTGAGACCAGCCTGGCTAACACGGTGAAACCCTATCTCTACTAAAAGTACAAAAAATTAGCTGGTCATGGTGGCAGGCACCTGTAGTCCCAACTACTGGGGAGGCTGAGGCGGGAGAATGGCGTGAACCTGGAAGGTGGAGCTTGCAGTGAGCCAAGATCACACCACCGCACTCCAGCCTGGGCAACAGAGCAAGACTCCATCTCAGAAAAAAAATAAATAAATGAAGTCAGAGAGGATAGCAAAAATCATAGAATGTTCAAAGACATTATCATTTGGTGAAGTGGTGTTGGCCTTACAGACCGGAATATGAATCCTAGCTCTGCTGTTTAAATTAGAACGTAATGACCCTAGGCAAGTTTCTTAACTTCTTCGAATTTATTTCCTTATTTCTAATATGGGATAGCAATACCTATCTATGTGGGCAGTTGTAAGCATTAATGAGATAATAATATCTGCAAAATCCCTAGGCACATAGTAAGGGTCAATAAAGGGTGACAATTCCTGCCTCTGCAATTATCATTACCGTTAGACTGAAGTTGAGAAGGCCTTTTTGGGGAAATGCCTGTCCTATAATACAATGTGATGTCCAAACGAAGGCATGGAGGTTAAGGCAAGGGGGCTCAATCGCAGCTTTGTAGATACCGCAGCTGCAGAGTTAAGACTGAGGCCCAGATCAATAGTCTTCAAGTTCTGAATGTATGTTTTTAAATTTATCAACCTGCCTCTATTTTAACATCAGACATTGATTGCAGGCATTCTTCAGAGATCTCAGATGTTGAATGCAATGTCATGTGTAAAAATCTATTTGCTAACCAAATGATGTTTGTGCGAAACACTTTTGTAGCAAACTCAGAGATGATGTCTCTCATTCCCCCAACAGCCTGGAGCCCAAGCAGAGTCTAGCAGTGCAAAGTCATAACATTCTTATTTTCCTAGCACTTTTTCGTATACCCATTTAGAGCTATATTGTGTCCTGGTACTTTTAATACTCATTCTAACTAAAGCGGAAGGATGACTAAATCATCTTGTCCCCTCTCTCCTCCCTCCAGAATATCTCATAAGGATGAATCTTCTGTCTCTGGAGCAAACCAAGTTCTGCAGAGAGAAATGCTCCATGAAAGCAAGGATAAATCAAACTGGCCTGGAGAATTGAAATTTGCCTGTACTTCTGTGTAGCAGGAAATTAGTCTCAGAAGTGAAGAGAGAATATGATAGAGCAGCACTCTGCTAGAAGAAACACTGGACTGGAAATTTGGAGACCTGGGTTTCAGTACTGACTCTGCTGAGAACTCACCATGTGGCTTTGGGGAGTTCCTGAAACCACTCTGGATGTCAGTTTTCACATCTATGACAGGAGGATATTGTAATGGATTATGTCTTTTTCCCATCCTACTCTATCACGTATCATTAATTAGATATGAAAGGGAAGACAAGAGAAAGCAGGCAGGTATAAAAGACTAAGGGGCATACATAGGAAGGAGTGAAGAGAGGGCTTGAAAACCAAATTAGAGGGAAGATAGGGATGAAATTGAGGCGAAGTCAGATGGAGAGAGGCTAGATGGATTTCGCAGATCACCCTTGGAGCTTTCATATACTAGAAGCTTAGGGTTGAGGCAGCTGAGAAGATTGGCTCACATGCTTGAAGAGTCTCCATGAGAAATTGTGTTAATGAAATTTGCACACAGTTTGCCCCTTCCTCATGCCTTCTGCTGCCCGGTGGATTGTCTCCCAGACTGGAATGTTTCTGAGCTCATCTTGTTTTGTTTCCAGAGAGAGATAAGGGCACTGAGACCATC
Organism: Symphalangus syndactylus; assembly: GCF_028878055.3. Lineage (NCBI taxonomy): Eukaryota > Metazoa > Chordata > Mammalia > Primates > Hylobatidae > Symphalangus > Symphalangus syndactylus. The sequence goes on from NC_072425.2 coordinate 27,359,978, forward strand.
TGTTCCAGTGTTTCTTTCTGAATCGTACCCCACCTAGGGGCTTGCTGCAGGAGGGAGGGCACCATGTCCTCCCAATTTTTCTCTTCTTCCCTAAAAAAACTCCTGCAAATCCAGAGTCCCACAGGTACTAGCCTCTTGTCCTTAGCCAACAGCATCGCCTCCACCCCACCACCAAGCACACAGCTGGCAAAAGTGCTGTTTCCATGGTGATAATGAATGGCAACAGGCAGTAATCAAGATGGGTCGCTAGAGTCATAAGTCATTACAGATTGCATTTAAAGGCACACAGCTACATTTAAAATAATAAATTACTTTTTTTGAGCATCTTCCTTGCTTCAATCTCTCAGAAAAGAGTTAATTGGCCATTTGTCTTGCATGTTTATTTTCTGGTATTTCTTTCCATTTGTATAGGGAATCAGATTGGTCAGTTTCCTCATCAGGATATCCTAGGCAGAGTTGAGAGCTGCCCACACACACTAAGGCTTAGGATACTGGGAAAGGCAGACTTATCAAAAAAGAAGTATTTCTCCTATCCCTGGCAGTACTTGAAACTTCGATATGACACATACATTTATCTGGTTCTTTACTTTGGAGTTCCAAGTGTCTTATTGGAAGTTAAACAGTCTTAGGAATTTGGCATCCACTGACTCTGTAGCTACATTTCAAAATAAGAATAATAGAGCCTTATTGAATTTATGCTCAGAACACATGGGCTTGAGTTTCAGCCCTGCTCCCAAAATGGTGATCTTGAGTAAGTCTCTTAATGTTTTTGATCATTAACGTCTTTATCTTTAAATTAGAAATAATATTAGTTGGCTTGGAGGATTATTATGAGGATCAAATAAGATAATAGATTCAGAAACTATATAAACAATACATTACTTTTGTAATTTAACATGATTTTAGAAATTGTTTTAGTATATTGATTTTAGAAGTCACAATAACAGCCATCTTAGTGTCCCCCAGAATCCTAGTTTAGATTAGAGGTAGGATACTTTGTGTGTGACTTTGAAGAAACCGTTTGTATTTTGTGAATGATTTTTTTCCCTAATCTGTAAAATGGGAATGGTGCCTCCTGCTCCGCTTATGTCATGATTGCAGTGAAGATCAAATGAAATAACCCATTTATAAGTCCTCACATATCAACTGCTCAGTATTACACGGATGTAAGCTATGGTCATTTAGAAAGCGTCCTGTTAAGAACAAGATTGGGTTAGTGATCACATTCAACTATTTTTCCATACTGCAAAGCTTTCATTCCAGACTTAAAATCGTGTCTCATTAAAGTCCAATCCTCCATGAGGTTAAAAATAAATTCCTCATTTCACCCTGTAATTTACAGTTTTATCTTTTCTGTTCCTTCTCAGTCTCTAAAGCTGAATGTTCTCTAATGATCTTATTGACAACCTGAGATAAAATAAACATGTAAATATGGAGCAGTCATTCATTTGTTCTGGGGAGCAAGGGAATTGGTAGGAAAATGGTTTTGCATAACAGGTATTCCTCATGGCAAAACATACAATTATTTTTGAGATCTCTTCGTGAACTAAGATTTAAACCAAATTGCGTGCCATTAATATTTCTCTCTGACTGTTGGTCTCAGTTTTTTAATTAGGTAACAGCTGAGGCAGGATGCAATTTAGTTACACAACGATTCATCTTCTATATTAAGATATATTAATAATAATATTTGTGATTAATTATACATGTCACTTCACTGAGGTCCTAATGCAAGTACAAATCAGCCACAGCAACCTGAGAAATTCAGCTCTGCTTGTTCTCATACTGAGAAGGTGTGTGCCTGTATATTCTTTGTGTAAATCTTATCATTAAATTCTTCCTTCAAATTATCTCTTATTCGGGACCTCTGGCAATAAATAAATAAATAAATAAATAAATAATGAAAATTTTCCACTGCCTTACATCTGGAACCTTAGAGATTTATATTTTGTCTGAAAATAGCACCACTAAAGGTTTTAATCACACAATATCTTATATCACTATAGAAACTAAACTTGAATTTTTTCATTTCAGCAAACTCTTCAGGTTAAAGGTGATACATTAATCGAAACCACTATCCTAATTGTTAATATTATCATCATTATTTTTGTTGAATTTCTGTTACTTGAATTATTTTGATGTTATAAATTTGTAGTTTCAGAAATTGTGTTATACATTTTTTGGATTTACTTAATGTAGATCTCTGTTCTGACCTCTGAGAGAGATGATTAATGTTTACAAGATGTACTTTCTTAACAAAAATTTAAAATGCAGCCATCCCAGAAAAAATACAACATTTCTCTCCTTTTCCATCTTTCCAGTTTCGACCCAAAATGATCACCCCACATCTGAATTGCCCCAGTGTTCCTGTGAAGGTTGTTTGACACCCAGCTGTCCATTACAACCAATCTTCCTTATTACTTATGCTCATTTTCTCTATGTGTAGTAAATGATATAGAAGAAAGGCACACTCATTCTTGAACCTCTCATTCTGGTCTATAGTCCAACTTGCTTTCTCTAGGCCTCCCATTGATTGACTGGCAATAGCAACTTAGCATTTACTTTTTCTGTTTTCAACCTTGCTCTAGCCCTTGGGTTATTCTTCATGACCATTACCTCAGCAAGAAAGCAAGTTTTCTCAATTTTGGCACGATTGACATTTTGGGCTGAATAATTCTATGTTGTAGGCAGTTGCCCTGTACATTGTAGAATGTTAAGCAGCATCCTTGGCCTCTACTCATTAAATGCCAGTAGCAAGCCCTCTTCCCAAGTTGTGAAAATCACCTCCAGTTGAGAACCACTGGTATAAAGGGTGGTTGGAACAAAAAAGTGGGTGATCCTGAGTACTGAGACAAACAATAAGACCCTATTTAGGAGATGATATGAAACACTCAAATGTTGGTTAGAATTTGAGCTATTTCAAAAAGATATGTTGTTTGAAAAGTGAATTAAAGTGAAGAAAGATTAGAAAATATCAGCTGGGGGGAACTTCAATAAGCTGGAATAGAGATAATTAGGCCCCAAACAAGAGCAAGAGTAGTAAAGACAGACATAAAAATAAAAGTTTTTAAATCAAGAAATATTTTAGTGATAAAAGTGATAGGACTTAGTGAATAATTACATGTTGGAAGAAAAAGATGGAGAAAACTTGAGATGACTTCAAGCTTTCTACTTGGATAACAGGCATGCTTGTGATACTGTATTCCAACTTGAACCTAGAATCACTCTCCTTTATTATAGCAATCAGGTAACACAGCATCTCATTTACTACATGGTGAGCACTCAGAGGACTAGGTATGCATCCTATTTACCTTTGTGTTCTTGTACCTGTTCAACATTTGGAATTAAAGAAAACTAATTGTTGTCTTTTATTGAAAGCCAGGCAATGTGCTAGTACCCATATTAGGAATGTTTCTTATAATCGATATAAAAACCTTTTATCCCCATTTTATAGCTGTGAAAACTGAAAAGCTGAGAAGAAAGGAAACTTCTCCAAAGAGACACAGCAGATTAATAGCAGAGCCAAGTCTCAGGTCTTGATCTGCCTGGTTCCAAAGCCAATATTCCTGCCGTTCTGTTGCCCTGTCTCATTAATTAAAAGCTTGCCTTGGCTTTATGTGTCCCCTCAACCTTAACCAGTTGACTTCCCCACTTTGCAATGGAAAAGTTGAACAAGAGAAAAGAAGGGTTTCTCTCTCACTGCCCTCCCTTCTCCTCCTCTTTCTCCTCCCCACCATCCTCTTGATTTAGGAATTTCTGTCTCTTTCACAAAGGGATACTTTACCCCTCTCTGAAGCACAGGGTAACAGCTTAGCAAATGCCTGCAGGCCTCTGTGAAATTGGACTGTTCTCACAAGGCCAGAATGTTTGGGCTGAATGTCAATGAATCTAAAACATGATCGATTAATGTACCTTTCGCCACCACATGTGAGTTAAATGATTAGGAGTAAAATTGCTCGGAGCAAAACTGTAGTATTTGATCAAAGCCAGAGTGTTAGAAAAATGGCTGCAGTTGGTTTTTCTAACACCAAGACTGGTTTGTTTTCTGCATTCCCAGCTGAATGTTGAGCACTGCTGTCGGTTTAGTAACCTCATAGGGAAGGAGGGATTGCACAAGCACTAAGCATTATCTGTCATCTTTGTGTCTCATCTGGAACTGTACATAAACATGATCAGGTCTGCATGGTGAATGATCTCCCAGAAGGAAAGAGAGATGAGGGCTGAACCACATCAATCATTTCTGAAGGATGAAAAGGTCTATGCATCTGGGCATCACTCAGTATATCAAGCATCATGCTGCCTCAATGGTGAGATATCAGTCCATTGTGGTCAAGGCTTTTATTTAGTAGTGGCCACGGCTTTTTAACATTGACAATAAAGATTACTATAGTGACAGTCATGAACATGAGATGACTATGATCATGGTGGAATATGAGCATATAACAGATGGCCCTCTGGCCAGGGAATCATATGCTCATGAGCACTAAGCAAGTGAGGACCCAATTATGGTTTTGTCACTAAAAGCTGGACTGGAGATTTTAGCTTAGCTGGAAGTCTTGAATGTGGATTTCTACCACCTTCTCACCGAACCTTTATTCAAGGTCAGGATCTTGCCTTTGAAATGTCAGTGAAGTCAAAATTATATCCATCAGTGTCAAAAGAAAAGAAAGCCACACAGGCAAGAAAAAGTTATATTTTCCTGTGGTCTTCAGTGTTAAAGTAGCCTAAACTGTCCAGCCTGTGTTCAATGTTCTGAAATGAGCCAAAAATAACAAAGTAGAGACTTCTGACTCTCCCACTCAAAAAGAAGGTCCTGATCCTTTCAAATTGATGAGCAACAATTGGTGGAAATAGATGATACACAGGTACAAGAAGAGAAGAAATGTAGTTCAGTGGCCACTTCTTTTCTTTAAAGTTTGAAGACCCTGCCCACTAAAATGTGACCATGGTTTTTAACCTACCTCAATGAATTAGAAAAAGTAGTAAGCAATGAGATTGAAGCATATTCTACTATATGAGAAAAGGAGGTCAGAAACACACCTCTTCACTCCAGCCTGAGACAAAAGCATTTTTCTCCTTGACACTAATGATGAAACATTGCGTAATAGGTCACAGCCACAACCTCAACTTCCAGAAATCTTACTTAACCAAGAAAAATATGGACAGGAGAAATCTCTGTTTTCAACAGGGACTTCTCAACAGCTAACTTCCAAAAAGAATAATTTTAATAAAGGTGTGGTGGCTAATTTCAAATTCTCCACAACCACTGGTACCAGAAGCCCAAATGAAGTACGTTATTTGTGAGGGTGGATGGCACAGGTGACAACTATCCTAGGCATAGGTCATATCCACCAAGCATTCTATCAGTCTCTTTTCTTCTCACATCTTCCATTCAAAGATAAGGCTGGGAAAGTATGCAGCCTGCCCTAATTCCTTATGGGGGGAGATGTTGAGTTGGAAAATGAATATATGTTAATGACCAGGCACCCAATATGTTAAAAAAAAAAAAAAAAAACACCACCAAAGTGTGACTTCAGTGATTCTGGATTTGTCTTCCTTCCACTTTTCCTATTGTATGGCAGAACTTTAAGAAGCAAATCCATCAGAGCCTTATAAGTTAAACTAAGCTGATGCCATCATTCCTTGGCTAGGTGTTTTGGGGCAAGTTCTTAAAGTCCCTGAGCTACAGTTTGCTCATGGGTAAGATGAGGCTAACAGGATGTACTCCCTAGAGTGGGTATCAGCATAAAATGAGATAATTCATATAAGGCATCTGCTTCCAGCTCTGTGACCTTAGCTTAGTCCTCCTCTGGGCTTCGATCTTTCCTCTGTAAAATGGAAACAACTGTATCTAAAAATAAAAAGACCTACCATTTATTAAGCTCTTGTTATATGTAAGAGATCACATTAAATCTTACTTCTCAGGACACGTATCTGTCAATATATGTCAAACTTGGTTGATTATAAAATCACTTAATTAAAAGCCTGACGTTCAGTACTTTCCCCTAGAGATTCTAACACGTTCAGTTTGGAAGGGGATCTGGTAATTTTCTAATTTTGAGAAGTGTCATTGGTGATTTGTATTATCAGGCAAAGTTTAAAAACACAGGATTGTTGTGACGATTAAATGAGATGCTGAGTAAATTGTGTGTGCGTGTTAAGTCTCTGCTTCCACTTTAAAGTCAATTTTTTATTTTGTTGAAGTATATAGCATATACAGTAAAGTGTGCAACCGAAAAAAGTTCAGAAAACGAGGATACTGTGAAATATCCAGGTCAAATAACAGATGTCACCAGAACCTCTCAAGTAGCCAACTTCCCACTGAGTCACCATTACCCCAAGAGTAAACACTGCCCTGAGTTCAAACCCTAGAGATAAGTGATGCCTCCCTTTGAAATTTATCTAAGCAAAGAGATACAGTGTATTTTCTTTTTTTATGCCTGGCCTCTTTGGCTCACAATTATGTTTCTGAAGGTCATCCATGTTGTTGAGTGTAGCTGTAATTTCTTCACAATTGCATAATATTTCACTGTGAACTTAACCATATATTATTTTTTATTCTACTAAATGGACCTTTATCTTCTTTCCACTCTGAGGTGATTAGGGATAACACCATTTCATATATATGTCACTCAGTTTTGTTTCCTTTTTTTTCTTTCTTTTTTTTTTTTTGAGACAGAGTCTCACTCTGTCACCCAGGCTGGAGGGCAGTGGTGCAATCTCGGCTCACTGCAACCTCCCCTCCTGGGTTCAAGTGATTCTCCTGCCTCAGCCTCCCAAGTAGCTGGAATTACAGGCACACACCTCTATGCACAGCTAATTTTTGTATTTTTAGTAGAGACGGGGTTTTGCCATGTTGGCCAGGCTCGTCTCGAACTCCCGACCTCAAGTGATCTGCCCGCCTCTGCCTTGCAAAGCGCTGGGGGATTACAGGCATGAGTCATCGTGCCTGGCCATATATGTCACTTAGTAAAAATAGGTATACATTTTTGTTGAGTAGGTATCTAGAAATAGAACTGTTGGGCCATAACATTTGCAGTTCAACTTCCATATATTTCCCTAGACTTCTTGTTGCTGCACATCTTTGACAGAATTGAATATCATCCGTCTTTTTCATTTTGGCCATTCTGGTAGATGTGTAGTAGTTTGCATTTTGGTTTTAATTTTCATTTCCTTGATGAGCAGTGACGTTGAAAATTGTTTTCATATGGTCATTGGCCATTTTTACCTTCTCTTTTGAATGACATTTCATCCTTTGTTTTTTAAAACTTACCTACAGTCAATGCTCATTGTTCACGAATTCTGTATTTGCAAATTCTTCTACTTGCCAAAATTTATTTGTAACCCCTAAATCAATACTAGCACCTTTTTTTGTGATCATTCACAGATATGTGCAGAGTGGCAGACTTATGAGTAGTGTGATGGGCACATTCCCAGCTGGGCTGCAACAAGGTAATACTCGACATTCTTGTCACACTCTCATCCAGTAAAATTGTGTCATTTTTGCAGCATATTTAGTATCATGGTCTTTGCGTTTTTGTGGGTTTTGTTGGTGATTTTGCTATTGATTTGCAGGCACAGTGCTGAAGTGCTGTCTACTGTTTCTAAGAAGGCTGTGATGTGCTCTGCAGATAAAATTTGAATACTAGATAAGCTTCGTTCACACCTAAGTTATAGCGGCATTGGCCATGGGTTCAATGTTAATGAATTAACAATGTATATTAAATATCTTTAAACAAAAATACACATAAAACAAGGTTATATATTGATTGGTTGATAAAAATGTTGTGACTAGAGGCTTGCAGGAACCTAACCCTGTATTTCCCTTAGGAGCACTGGTTCAATATCTGCTAACTCAATGCTTGCAACAGCTTTATAGAACCCAGTGACTGTGAATAACAAGGATTAAGTGTACTTGACATACATTTCCTCACAACGAACTTGTGGGTTTGTTTGAGTAGTCACTATGTCCTCATTTTACAAACGAGGAAAGTGAGGAGCAAAGAAGTACCATAGATTTTCCAGTGCTCCACAACTAGCTAATTCAAATTCAGGCCTCATCTTCAGGTGCCTGATATCCTTACTATGAGTTTTCTACAGTAGATTGACTTTCATGGTACTCTCTCTCCAATTATTTTTTGTGGATTCCATAATAGGCCTGTCTGGACGGAATACACATTGAAACAAACTTCCATGTCAGTTTTTCTTCTTGAAATTTCTCTCTAAAGTAATGGGTTACAGTCTGGTTGTTGGCAATTGGTTACATAAGCAGCAGCTAAACAAGCTAGTACTGAACTCCAAGGTGAGATCTAGTACAAACGTTATCATTTGTAAGTCATGGGGCTTTAAACAACTTGGGCACTCTGAGTCTGTTTCCTCTATTTAACAAACATAATAATCTCTGCCCACCTTTCCTCATAAGGTTGCTCAGTTTATCAGATTCAATCAAGACAGGCCAGGCACTGTACTAGTACATGGGAAGATACAAAAGAAAATAAACACAACTGTTTCCCTTAGGAAATTGTCAGTGTATTGAAAAAGGCAAAGGATGTGTATAAATAACTATAATAAATAATGTGTCAAATGTAGGAAAAGCTAAGGGTTATTGAAAGAGATGAGGGAAATATCGTGGTATCTGGGATGACCACAAATAAGAGAAAGCAAAATATGAAGTGGGTCTAGAGGTAGCAGTAGTAATAATGATAGCCAACACTTATGGAGTGTTTAATCCTTTGCATGCACCCTATCACGTCCATCTACAAGAATGACTTATGCTTAAATTTACAAAATGGAGTAAACACAGCAGGGTTTCTCAGCCTTGGTATTATTGATATCTGGGGCCATGAAATTCTTTGTTTGAGGGCACTGCCGTGCACATTATAGGATGCTTTTCGGGATCGTTGGTCTTTACCTAATAGATGCCAGCACTGCCCATCCCAAGTTGTGACAATTAAAATTGTCTCTAGACATTGCCAGATGCCCTCTGGGGGTAAAAAAATCACCCTGATTAAGAATCAGTGCTACATAGTAATCCATGTGGTGTTCTTAAAAAGGTGTGGTTCTATGAGCAAGACAGGCTTGAGTGTTCAAATGCTACATCACCTCATCCATTTTGAGATTTCTGTCACCCTATGTCCTCAGCTGTAACGTGGAGGTAATGAGAAGAATGATTATAAGTGAATGAAATAAGATATGCAAAGTGCTTTTTTTATTCAGAGTAGTCAGAGAAACATTGGGTATTATTTTTATTTAACCATTCAATAATCTAAAAGGGATTATCTCTCTCTCCATTTTTCAGAAGATCCTACTGAGCACAGAGAGGTTTAGTGATTTGCCAAGGGTCACTTTGTTCTTAAAGCACAAAGTCAAGTGGGCCTGCCTGAATTGCTTTCACCAATAACACTGTTTTAATAAACAGAGGTAGGTTTGTCAAGGAGAGCTGGAAGTGGACTATAAATCAATCTGGGAGGCATTGTATGGGGTGGTGGCCAATAACTACTGTGAGAATCAAATGAGGTATTTTAGTTACAGCAAAGAGGGAGGCTTTTAATATTTTCATTAAGGAGATAACTCTGACTAGGTGGACAGCAAAGAAGACAGTGAATGGAGAAGAATGTATTTAAATTAAAAATTAGAACAAAAATATAATTTTATCAACTCTCATAAATATTTAATCATTTACAAAATAACTCTAAAAACATGCCTAGAGGTTTAATGAGTCACACCATCAATTTTGGTCCTTCATCTCTGTCAAAAAGGGATAGCTATTATTAGCACATTTTATTTATTCTGAGGTACCAAGCAAGTAGCAAATGGAGGAAAAAATAAAGATTTTATTAAATGAGGCAATATACAGAACAATAGAGAATTTTGCTTTCATTTAAGCAACAATAGGAATTCCTTGCATGTTCTGGAATGCTGAGCTCTAGTCACAGCTATGCTGACTGCAAGCTCTGTGACCTTGGTCACCTCTCCCAACCCCACCCCCATACCTCAGTGTCCCTAAATGTAAAATAGAAGGGCAGAATTGGACTAGATGCAGTTGAGTCCCTTTCTGCTCTGACATAAAAAGAATCCATTTCCCCACACTTATGAGCTCAGTGGCAGCTTCTCTGGCTGTCTGCTTTTTAAAAGGCCACTATTTTGCAGCCCTGGTTTGGCAGGGCACTGACCTTTTCAGAAGAGAAATGGCCAGACATTCCGTGCTCACTGCTTCAACCCGATGATCTATACTGCTCCTTTCCTGATGAGAAACTGAGCTTTCTTCCTGCCTCTCGCACTTCCTGACTCCTACACTCCCACTCGTCTAAGAATTGTTCAACTTGTAGAGCCAGAGAGGGTAGCTACTCATTGGAGGGGTGACTTTCCTTTCACCATCGATGTCTAACCACCATGCAATTATAAAGGTTTTCTCTCAGGCAGGCTCAATGCTTTCAGGAATTCATTGCCTCTTAGCATGTTAGGGTAGAGAATGGGCACAGAAATATACAGATTGCTTTAAGAGGAAGAAATTGAGGCCCGGGGAAAATACAAGAACACCATAAATGACAGAGCTGGTGTGAGGGGGCTGGCCTCCCAACTCTCAGTCTGGTTTTTATTAGTTTTCTCCTGGACAACTATAAGTTAGATGTTTTATTTGGACCTTATTTTTGTTGGTAATATGTGAAAACAGAAGGTCTTCAAGCTTAAGATTTTTAAAGTAGAAGGAAAATAATAAGAAAGAAAGAAATGAAAATGAATGAAGTCCTCGATGAGTTAGTGACGAAGGATGAGAAGTGTTTAATATTAGTTGATACAATTCTGTCTTTGACAACTAGTACCTAGGATGATACTTACTCAATCACACGTTTTCATTAAGCACTGAATACCTGAATAAACACTTTATAACAAGAACATTTTTCTATTCAAGTTATCAGACTGGGAAGGAACGGACCTGAATTTGGATCTGGAGCTCTACAAGGGGAGGGATATTTGTCTGTTCCCAAGTGCCTATCACAGTGCTTGACACATAACAGATACTCAATCAATATTTGTAAAAATGCTTTCTGATTTATGCAGAAATGTAAGTACAGCTTGTTTGCATAGAGGTAAGGTGGAAGAAAATAACACTGAACTTGAAACCAAAATACATGACTTCTATCTCTAAATATATTGCCACTTACTTCTTACCTGGGTAAGGAATGCCTTCTCACTGAGGCTCTGTTTTTTTAACATAGAAATAATTGTTACCAGTTTCATAGATTTGCAAGGATTCAATGTATTAGCGGATGATAAAAACTTCAACGCACACATGAGGTATCCAAGCTACATAAAGTAGCTTTACTTAGCCTTCAGAGAAATCTCTCAACCTCTGTAACTGTATGCAAAAGCATATGGGTTTTTTTTTTTTTTTTTTGATAAATGAGTCCTCAGCTTTTATCCAAGTCTCCAGGACATTCATGATATCCAAAATTTAAGCACCACCCTTATAAAGTAATTTATTCATAATGTTAGTGGTTATTTAAGTTAACCCAACATATATTGGTTGATGTGTCAGCTCTCTGAGTCTCTGGCTTTTCACCCACTGGGCTCATTATCTCTGGTCCTCTTACCTAGACCCCTGAGCCCATTCATCAGTTAGCTTCCTTAGCTGCCTGGCTTCCCAAATGAAACCTGCTTATAGTTCCTCAGCCTTCCTGTCTTGCCTTGGCCTTCTTCCACTCCCACTACCTGGCCTGAATCTCAGGTGTACTTCAGTCCCTGTTTTATCCACATTTTTAGCTCCTTCTGCGAGTTTCTACTGCATTGTTCTGACGCTGGAGACCTGTAACTATAGGTAGGCCTCCATCTGCAATTGATGCCTGTCTTAATTTAACATCTTTCTTTCCCACTGGTCTCCTTTCATCCTTTTTTTTGCGAGAAAGTTTTATTAAGCATCACCATTTACTATGCCATATATCACTAATGAGTTAAAGTATTTATTCAGAAATGTCATTTGAGTGTTGTATTTTTGTTTTTATTATTATTTTTAATGGGCACATAAAATTGTACATATTTATGGGGTACAATATGATATTGTAATACACGTATACAATGTGTAATGATAAAATCAGGGTAATTGATAGATTAACACATCTGTCACCTCAAATATTTATCATTATTTTGTGCTGGGAACATTCAGAATCTGGTCTGGTAGCTTTGAAAATATACAATAAATTATCGTTAATTATAGTCACCCTAGAGAGCTGTAGAACACTATTCCTCCTATCTAGCTGTACTTTTGTATCCATCAGCCTACCTCTGGTAATCTTCTTCTCCTCTTACCCTTCCTCATCTTTAGTAACCACTCTTCTATTCTTTACTTCTGTAATATCAACTTTTTCAACTTTCAGATATGAGTTTCTAGAAACATAAGTGTTTCTCTTTCTGTGCCTGGCTTGTTTCATTTAACATAATATCATCCAAGCTCATCCATGTTGCTGCAAATGACAGAGTTTTTGTTTTATAATCAAATGGTATTCCATTATGTGTGTATACTACATTTTAAAATTCATTCATGCATTGATGGACACTTAGGCTGATTTCACATCTTGGCTATTGTGAGTAATACTGAAATAAACATGGCAGTACAGGTAATGCTTCAACATACTTATTTCATTTCCTTTAGATATATACCCAATAGTGGGACTGCTGGGTCACATGGTAGTTCTATTTTTAGTTTTCTGAGGAACATCCATACTGTTTTCCATTATGGCTGTACTAATTTATATTTCCCCCAACAGTATGTAGGGGTTCTCCTTTTTCATTTCGTTCTTGCCAGCATCTGTTATTTTTTTGTTTTCTTGATAATAGCTCTTCTACCTTGGATGAGAACATATCTCATTGTGGTTTTGATTTGCATTTCGCCAATATTTACTGATGTTGAGCATTTTTTCACATAACTGTCAATGAATTTTAATTGTATGTCTTCTTTTGAGAGATATCTATTCAGCTCACTTGCCCATTTTTTTAATAGGATTATTTGTCTCTTTGCTGTTGAGTTGTTTTAGTTCCTTATAAATTCTGGGTACTAATTCTTTGTTGGATATTCATTGTAAATATTTTTCCCACTCTTCAGATTGCCTCTTCACTCTATTAATTGTTTCCTTTGCTATACAGAAGACTGTTAGTTTGATAAACTCTCATTGGTCTGTTTTTTGTTTTGTTGCCTGTGCTTTGGGGGTCTCCGTTCTGAACTCTTTACTCAGACCAATGTCATAAGTGTTTCCCCTGTTTTCTTCCAACTGCTATGAAGTAGTTTCATAGTTCTAGGTTTTATGTCTGAGTTTTATATCTATATCCATTTTGAGTTTATTTTTGTGTGTGTTTTGAGATATACAGTTTTTCAAACACCATTTATTGACAACACTGTCCTTCCCACAATAAATATTGTCAGCACCTTTGTTTAAAACTGGTTGGCTATAAATACATACATATATTTCTGTATTCTCTATTCTGTTTCATTGGTGCACATGTTTGTTTTTTTTTTTTTTTAATTGTTTTACTTATTTACTTATTTATTTTTGAGCTGCAGTCCCCCTCTGTCGCCCAAGCTGGAGTGCAGCGGCACTATCTCGGCTCACTGCAACCTCTGCCTCCCAAGTTGAAGCAATTCTTCTGCCTCAGCCTCCTGAGTAGCTGGGACTACAGGCATGCACCACCACGCCTGGCTAATTATTTATTTATTTATTTTTATATTTTTAGTAGAGACGGGGTTTCATCATATTGGCCAGGCTGGTCTGGAACTCCTGATCTCGTGATCCTCCTGCCTTGGCCTCCCAAAATGCTGGGATTACAGGGATGAGCCACCACACCTGGCTACACATATTTGTTTTTAATGCCAGAATAGTGCTTCTTTGGTTACTATAGCTTTGCAGTATATTTCGAAGTCTGGTAGTATGATGCTTCTGGCCTTGTTCTTTTTGCTCATAATTACTTTGTCTACTGAGGGTTTCTTTGTGATTCCATTAAAAAATTTAGGATTTTCTTTATTTCTGTGAAAAATGTATTTGGTATTTTTATGGGAATTGCAATGAATATGTAGATTGCTTTTGGTAGTATGGTTATTTTCATAATATTAATTCTTCCAATTCATGAACATGGACTACCTTTCCATCTAGGCCTGAGCTGAAATGACACATCACCCACTGAGGAAGTAGTGTCTTAGCTTAGCTGGGAACTGTGCATCCTAGGGCTGAGCTGATGAAGTACCCTATGTCCCAGGGAAATAAGGCAGTGGCTGAGCTGAAACACCCCACACTACAGTATAAACAACTCTAGTACTTCACTTTCCTGGAGCTGGACTAGCCCCTTAGAGTTTGAGTTGCTGGGACACCCCTCTTCCTGGGGAGTGAAATCATCACTATTCTGTTCCCTGCCCCTACAGGTTCCAAATGACAGCTGTGTTACACCATTCTGGGATTCTTACTGCCACGTATGTGACCTCGTAGATTCTGAGATACTGCCAAGCCCTAACATCTCAGGATATACAGTCACTACTACACAGTGTCTCATTCCCTGGGACCAGAAATATCGCTGAGCCCTATTGGCTCAGGTTCCGGAATCACAGCCACACCCTGTTCCCCAGGCCCAAACCTCTAGAGCACATTCTCTTCCATGGAGGCAGGCCAGCGTTATGCTCTGTTCCCCAGGGGGATAAAATAATAGCTACCCAACCCTTGGACTCAAGCTGCTAGAGGGTGCCTCAGAGTCACAGATCCTGGCTCTGTAGGCAACTTACGTCCAACTTGGATGTCTAAATTGAAGCAGCATCGTGTATTTCTGGCAGCCAAGGCATCATTTCCTGAAACACACGATGCTGCTTCAATTTAGACACCAGGGAGCACAAGGGACTGTTTTCTCAGAAGACAGGGTAGTATCCCTTCAACTCAAGCACAGAGGGGTGTGACTACTCTGAATAGGTGGCCAAGGCATTCTTTCCCCTAGATGCCTGGCATTGCTTCTGTTCCAGCACTGGGGACATGGTAGAGCAGCAACTGGGAAGGGTATATGGAGCAGCTCTACTGAAGCACTATTTTCCTGGGAGGCCATGTGAAGTTTCAGTCTGAGTCCTGTTGGTCAGGGCACAGTAGCAACCGGGAGAGATTTCGAAGCAACTGCCAAGGCACCATTTCCCTAGGAGATAGTTGCAGCCTTATCTCAGCCCCAAGGGGCAGGGCACAGTAGTGACTGGGAGGGGTTTTTGGAGCAACTTCACCAAAGCACCTTTTCCCAAAGATGGAATGTACAGTTTAAGCTTCTGCCTGAGGAGGCAGGGGAGGGTTGGGCTTCAATGCTAATTATGGGTAAATGCTGAAGAATAAATCCTTCTTTTCCTCATGAGGCTTACATTAGTTTGCAGACAGAAAGATAAATAAGGTCTGTTCTCAGCCTTGACAGTAGACACAGAGTATCTAAGGTTTTGACAGCATTAGTTTCTCAGAATAAGATTTTTAGCCTTTACTTTGCAGACAAGAGGGAGTCATTGAAGTTTTTAAGCAAGAAAATGACATGTGCAAAGTGATATTTTATAAAGTTCAATCTGATGACATCTGCAAGGAGACTGGAAGGGGCAGAGGCTGGGGGCAAGGAGCCTATTACTGTAATTTTCAAGAAGAAAGATAATTAGGATTGAGGCTAGGATGGTGACTTTGGGATTAGAGAGGAAGTGGAGAGAGATTGAAGGCATTGTGAAGAGTAAGTAGAAAAGGCCAAGCAGTGCCTTATGACTGTAATCCTGGCACTTTGGGAGGCTGAGACGGGTGGATCACTTAAGGTCTGGAGTTAGAGACCAGCCTTGGCAATATGGTGAAACCCCGTCTTTACCAAAAATAGAAAAAATATCCAGGCGTGGTGGTGAGTGTCTGTAGTCCCAGCTACTTGGGAGGTTGAGGCAGGAGGATCATTTGAACCAGGGAGGCAGAGGTTGCGGTGAGCCACGATCACACTACTGCACTCCAGCCTGGGTGATAGAGAGAGACTCCATCCAAACAAATAAAAATTAAAAAAAATAGAAAATAATAAGTAGAATAGTATGCAGAACAATAGAGAAATAAACAGAAAACATATTCCAGAATTTTAACAGACGTCTGCTTTCTTGCCTGTTTTTTTTTTTTTTTTAATCCCAGGTAGTTACATGGTTTTTAATATCTCCTTGGCATATATTCTAAGCTTCAACTGCCCTGTCTCTATCCATCGCCCACACTGCCATTAGGGGACTTATGCGAAGAGACTGAACATTCATAGAGGAAATTGCAGGCTTAGATTACTTAGGTGTCACCCAGAAAAGATTGTTTCAAAGGTCATCTCCTCCCCTGCTATCTGATGACCCTTCGTTTCTTGTCACTCCCTTTCCCTAGTTGTCTTTCAAAGACTCCATGGGGAAAAGAGAAAAGAATAAACAGGATACCCCAATTGTGTCTGATGCTGTAGCATGGCCAGGAGAAACCTGCAGAAAAAATGACAAGGGCACCCAAGGAGAGTCAGCTGGTGGGAGGAGAGGGGAGTGAGTGAGGGAGGCACCATCACCTGCCATCTCAGCCTGCTGTGTAGCTAGCTGACTGCAGCTGGTAATTACCAGTAAGCAATGGGATGTCCAACCCTCTAAGGAAACCAGACTCTGGGAACACTAACAGTAATGCTTGGGGCTTCCTTGTTGATCTCTCCTCACTTATTCATGTGTGATCCTGCCAAAAGACCACCCCACACCCAACCCCCAATCCCCCACCCTTCCCTAACCTCCCCATACTCTACTGCACTGCCTGAACCCATTCTGTCCAAGACAGAAAATAAATCATTAGCTTCAGACTCAGTATTTAAGGTGTTTTGGGTAAGCCATGGATACCCAGGCAGTCTCAAAGTTGCACAGTTTCCCCTCCTCCCCGAGACCCTACTACTCACTGAAATAAACCACCACTTGTAAAATAGGTTATCATCACCCACCAGTGAAAAATATTCCTGGCACCGTGGCCTCTCTTCTCTCCTCTTTCAGTACTTCGAACAGTACTGACTCGAGGACTGAGGATCCACCATGACCTCGGTCACTTTTTCTAGGGTACTGAGACTGTGACACTTGCTTGCTTCTGCCCCATGGGTCTCCTGCTCACCGTATCCCTAACAATGGGATTGGTATTGTTATGAATGGGCAGATCACAAAAGCCACATTATAGTTCTGCCTGTTTCTATTTTTACTGTCTGCCTGAAACCTTCTGCTACGTGGAACCTGTTGTTGGAATACGTTAGAAGTTGGGAAAGCAGCCAGGCAGGAGTGTCAATGTAGGGGGTTGATTATATCAAGATCAAATGCAGGATCCCCTCAATAATGTTCTCCCTGTTAAAACCACTCAAAGTCTAAAGTGCTTTCATATGCATCATCTGATTTAGGCCTCACAATAATCTTACCCGGGAACAATCACTTACTCCTATTATGCAGATGAGTGACAAAAGCCTGAAAGAAGTCATAAAATTGCTCAAAGTAATTGGCACAACTGGGACCCTAAACCAAAGCTCCTAAGCCTGGTGCTTTTCCCATTCAACAAATTCCTGAAAATGGTGGGTTAAGGAAAGGCAGCTTTAGTGACTTTGTCATTTTTCCTAGGGTTTATTCCAAGCAGTGCCTTCAGTCTGTCAATAGATCAGGGCTGAGATCACACACACACACACACACTCACACAAACACACACACACACTCATACACATACATACATACATATTGATGAATAAAGCAGAGCAAAGTTAAATACTCTATTGTGCAGTTTAGCTTGTGACTGCAATGGAATTTCAGAGAAAAGAAAGAGGAATTTCACATTATATATCTCCTACCTGTCAAGTACTATTCTTGATGCTGTGATCTCAAGTTACCACCACAGTATTCCTTACATGGTAATCATTTGCTCCACAAATATCCATAATTGATAGCCAGCATTGCAGAAAGTAGTAACAGAAAATTACCATAAAGTGACATAAGTGCTTATGTACCCAGGAAGCAGCTATGAACTCAGAATAGACACAGAAGAGTTAGGATTGATTTTTCCTTTATTATGCCACTTCACACATGATGACATTGAGGTTCAGAGAAGTCGATTTATTTGTCCAAGGTTATAAAAACTGTAGTAAACACTATGTGTACTGATATGAAACAATCTCCAAGATACATTGTTCATCCAGGTGTAAAATAGTGTGCATATATATTACTATTTATGTGCCAGGAAAAATTTTTTGCTTATTTATTCATTTATTCATTCATTTATACACTTGTATAGGCATCTTTGGAAGAAAAGACAAGATGTTGGTAACTGAGATTGCATTCAATGAGGAATCTAGAAGTTAGGAAGAGAGAGAGATTTAGGCTTCACTGTAGAAGCCTTTGTACTGTATGAAGAGTTTGGCTGTGAACATGTATTACTTGAAAATAAAAGCATAAAACATGGCTAAGTTAATAATCGATTGAAGTCGCATTCAAACCAAGTCTCACATCATGAATATTATTTATTGAAATAACCATTACTAGGAAAGTAATATGGAGGAACTGGACTAGGCCACGATAAAATTGAGAAGGCACATGGGCAGTGGGTTCAGTGGGCAAGAGCACAGTAGTGTGGATGACCGTAGCATGCTCTGGAAGACTGACCCTGCTAAGACAGCTGGGACATAACAGGTGTCCAAGGTGAAAATGCTGGATGAAGAAAATGAGTTAAATTGTGGAGGTGCGTGAAGCCTGTGTTCCTCTTTTGACGAGGTCTCCAGCTGTCACCAGGAGAATGTTATGTTTGGGAGCCACTTTCCTAAATGTGAACATGATTAGCAATTGTGTCAAATTGCCTTTTCCTAAAGGTCTCTTCGTGGCTGCCAGAGCTTTAATGTTAATTGGACAGATTGTCTTTAGATTTGAAACACAAACTGTGATTAATGAAACAACTGTTAACGAGTTTGGCCTGAGGTGGTTTCTCCACCTTTCTTCTCCTGCTGATACAGAATCGACAAGGTCCTGCTGTGTGTTTTTGGCCACGGTGCCTGGCATGGGGAATTTGGCAGCCTGGTCTGAGAAGGATATTGGTTTTGACCTGGACTCCATCATCCCTCATATTATGTATGGATGAGGAAGTTGGGTCCCAAACAGGGTGAAAGTCACATCTCCAACAACTCAAGAGTGGGTGTTGGGGAGGGACTACAACCTAGGAGAAGGGTTTTATTCTGAAAAAAATGTTTATCACCATTTTTCTCCTTCCTCTGCTTTTCCTAGCTTCTTTTCCTCTCCTTCATCAGTCATTTTAGTTATAAGACTTCTCCCTGTCTCACCAATTCTTTATGCTTCAAAATACTTCACAGATGCCTTCTCCTTCCTCCGTCATCCTTAGCGTAGGTCTTTTTTTAACTTATCACTGGTGGAAGGTGGTTTTGTGTCATACAAATTGACTTTAGAGTCATGAAAAACAGGATTTGTAGATCAGCTCTACTGCCTACTGGCTTTGTGATCTTGGGCAGTTTCATCATTTCTAAAACTCGCATAATGATTCTTACCTTACAGGGCATTGCAAGAATGTGAAACATGTATTCAGCACAGAGCCTAGGTGATGATATATTTTCACTAGATGGTAGAGTCATTTTTTCTTACCTATTGTATTTAGTCCATTCTCACATTGCTATAAAGAACTACCTGAGACTGGGTAACTTCTAAAGAAAAGAGGTTTCATTGGCTCATTATTCTGCAGGTTGTACAGGAAGCATGGCTGGGGAGGCCTCAGGAAACTTACAATCATGGCGAAAGGTGAAGAGGAAGGAGGCACATCTTCCATGTCTGGAGCAGGAGGGAGAGAGCAAAGGGGGAGGTGCTACACACTTTTAAACAACCACATCTCTTGAAAACTCACTCACTATTACAAGAACAGCAAGGGGGAAATCCACCCCCGTGAGCCAATCACCTCCCACCAGGTCCCTCTTCCAATACTGGGGATTACAGTTCGACATGCGATTTGGTGGGGACACAAATTCAAACCATATCATCTATTTTTACCTACTTGCTGAGTTTAGCTTTGCCCTCCACCACCAATCCATCCTTACTTACCTGACATAGTGCCCCATTTAATATTTGCCCTGATGTATGATTTTTTTAGTTCTGTCATATTGGCAGTTAAAACCATATACACCCTAAGAAAAAAAGCTAAAATTAAAAGGAGATTCTTAAATTCCAGACACAAAGATCAATGACAAATTTTATAGGGAAAACCAAAGACGACAGTAGTAATATTTAATCCAAACTTTTATTCTTTGTGATTAAGAATATGGCTTTACTATCTTTTCGGGGGAGAAAAATACAGCTTTTTTTACATGAGGCAAAAAATAGTTGAAATTGAGATGCTGTATAAAACTGTGACTGAAAAAGTAAACTCTGTTTCATGAAAGAAGACTAAAACAAATTCCAACCAGTAGTCTAAAAAGTTGCCCCAAAATTTGTCTCTGGTCAGAGATTCAGATTGCAAAATAATTTTATAAAAAGAGTCTCATGGGGGCAGGGGCATCAGTCCTGCCCTACATATGTTCATTTGCAAGAATGGCATCTGAATTTACACTACTCTCATAATGCAGGAATCCCAAGCTAAGATATTAAAAGGGGCAGGAAAAGAACCTTCTCCTGGAGCACAGGCACATAGTGCATCCAGCTGTACTCTAAATAGCCCCTCTCTGCAGGCTGCTGACCTCTTTGTCTGTGAGTTTCAGTCTACAACACATGCTTGATTTTTTGTTTCTTCAGGCCCTTTGCACAAAATACAGCATACGCCACAGGTTAGATACAACTGAAGAGAGCATCACTGGACTAAAGATAGATCTGAAGATGTTGTTCAGAATATAGCAGGGTAGTAATATAAGGAGACAAAAGTGATTATGAGGTACATAAAATAAAATGAGCATTTTCAACCTAATTTCTGGAAGAAACAGCAGAAAAATGATGGAGAACCAATGATTGAAAAGAGAATTGCTGACATTTTCTAGAATTGAAGAAAAGGCCACAAATCTTCTAATAAGAAGCATGACATTTTCTGCATTATAAGTTAAAAGAAAACATATTTTATAGTTTTATTCTTCAGCTGAAGACATTCAGTGACCCCTTATTATGTTGGGTCTCTGACTTGGACTTGAAAGGACTACATAATCTGGGCATTTTATAAGTAAAATATTCCCCATTTTTGGAATCCTACACCAGTACCTATATGGAACTCTCACTATCATGCATCGGCTGTAACACTGAAAACATTTGTCCTTCAGGCAGGCAATTTGGAGGTGTATTCTGTACAGCTTCTCAGGCTTCTCAGGGGGACCAAATACAGTTATCTACAGAAATAGTCAACTTTCTAATCTATCCCTTTATTGTATCTCTCTCCATTCTTATTTTATTTTCCTCAGTCTTACTCCCACCTCCCCAGATGTCTAAGTAAATTTCCTAGATGCAAGCTTTGGAACCTAGTTCCACTTTTATGGAGAATATAGGGGTAGATAATTGTTACTGGAAGTGGCCCTAGAAACTGTACTCTCAGGATGGGATTTTGGAGCTGAAGTGGTAACAAATGAGGTGGCAATAAGAATCTATTGCTAGTGGTGATTGGAATGGGATGGTTTGCAGGAACATCACAATTACCCAGAATTTTACTTGAAGTGCATTCGAATGAGGTACACAGGGTAGGTCACCACTAGGTTATACAGAACCTATGACACTTGAACTATGTAGGGAGATGATAACTATAAGGATTATGAATTGACTGGCTTTTATTAACTTCACTGGTAGCCTTGGCAAAGAAAATATCAGGCAAGGATCAGCCAACTATCAACTCAATATGCATCACAAAACCAAAAGACTTTCAGAATGTCAGCAAAGGGCTTTAGCCCTTTAGCCACACGGCAGACAATATTGCACATCAGAGGAGGGTTTAATTACAAAGGTGGCAGAACAATAAAGAAGAGTAAATGTCCAACCTTGACAAGTTTCCAGAGTCAGGGCCCTGAGAAGGAAAATGGAAGCATTTGGCTGAATCTCAAGCCAAAGAATTTTGTACTAGCAGATTTCCCTGAACCCTCCAGGCTAGGTGAAATAGCCCGCCTCTTGCTAGGAAAGACCCACTGTCTCTCTTTTCCAGGAGAGCAAGCAAAGATCTCGCCTGAGTTACATGTCTTGCAAGACTATGCCTGTCATCTTCAAATTCTTCTCACTTCCTTCATTGCCTCCAGTCTAGCAACTAAATTTAGCTCTAATTATAGCTGGAGCTAGGAAAGCGGTTTCTTCTTGGAGGGAGTAGCTAGACACAGCAAAACAATGTCAAGACCCTGAATATAATTGGCAAGAATTGGTAAAACACATAGGATAGAATTGTGAGAGTATTGGATCTAGAATACGGAACATAAGGTTGGATAGGGAGAATTTCTTGACATGAGAGGCTGTCTTGTAAATGGGACTTTTATAATACAGTATATGCTCTATTTTGGTGAAAATGTCATATGCACTTGAACAAAATATATATTCTGCTATTGTCAATTGATTTGAACTTGTTGGTAGTGTGTTGAAATACTCTATAGCTTACTTGTTGAGTAGTTGTTCTATCAGATACTCAGAAAATACTGTTAAAATCTCCAACTACAATTCTGGTCTCTTCTCCCTATATATTTGTCAATGTATTTTCAAATTCTTTTATCAGGGAAATACACTTGTAGGTCATTGTGCCTTCTTGACAATCGTCACTTTACTCTTGAAATGTTCCTCTTTACCTCTAGAAATACTTCTTGTCTTGAAGTCTACTTTGTTTGATGTTAATATAAAAATAGCAATTTTCCCTGGTTTAGAGTTCGCACACAGTCTATTTTCCATTCTTTTACTTTGAACTTCGCTACATCTTAATAAATTTGTGTCTCTTATAAACAGCATATGCTTAAAAAACATTTTTAGAAATTCAGTCTGAAAATATCCATTTTAATCAAAATGTTTCCTCCATTTACATTTAGTGTAATTATTAATATGATTGGATTTAAAACTACCATCTTGCAGCCTGGCGTGGTGGCTCACACTTGTAATCCCAGTACTTTGGGAGGCCGAGGCGGGCTAATCACGAGGTCAGGAGATCGAGACCATGGTGAAACCCCGTCTCTACTAAAAATACAAAAAATTAGCCGGGCATGGTGGCGGGCGCCTGTAGTCCCAGCTACTCGGAGAGGCTGAGGCAGGAGAATGGCGTGAACCCGGGAAGCAGAGCTTGCAGTGAGCCAAGATTGCGCCACTGCGCTCCAACCTGGGTGACAGAGAGAGACTCCGTCTCAAAAAAAAAAAAAAAAAAACTACCATCTTGCTGTTTACTTTCTATTTATACCCCTTACTCTTTGTTTCTATCTTACTTATTTCCATTATTCTTTGGTATTTATCAAGTACCGTTACTTTCCCATTCCCTTTCTATCATATTTTTTAAATATATGCCTATTTTATTTATTTATTTGTTTTACTTATTACTCTGATGATTAAAATATCTATTCTTAATTTCTCCACAATATATTTTGAATTAATATTGTATCATTACATATATAGTGTAAGAACTTTACTATAGTATACTTTTATTTATATTCCTTCCTATTCTTCTTTTGTTATATATTTTATTTCCACATATGATGAAAACCCAAATACATTTTTATAACTTTTGCTTTAAACTGTCAGATTGAATTCTAGATAATTTATGAAAAAGAAAAAGATATGTTTACATGTATATATCTACATATTTATCATTTTCAGTGTTCTTCATTGCTCTCTGTACATCTGACTTTTTATCTGTTAGAATTTTCCTTTTGTCTAAACAATTTTTTGGAGTAGAAAAAATGTCCTTGACTTTTGTTCGTCTGAAAATGTCATTAATACACCTTAAATTTTAAGATAATATTCTACTATATAAATAATTCTAGTTAACAGTTATTTTGTTATTGTTTTTATCAGCACATTAGAGGTGTCATTACATTGACTTTTATCTTGCACTATTTCTTATAAGAATTCAGCCAACATTCCCCATATTTGATATAAATTATTTTCTCTGTCAGCTATTAAGATTCTTTTCTTTACCCTTGGCTTTTAGTATGTTAAATATGATGTACTTACATGTATTTTTTTCATCTTTTTCTACATGCAGTTTTCTGAACTTTTTGAATCCATGAATTACTACTTCTAATTAAATGTGGAATGTTTTTAACTAATATTTCTTTATATTTTTACCTGCCTTATTCATTCTCTTTTTATTTTATTTTATTTTATTTTATTTTATTTTATTTTATTATTTTATTTTTGGAGCTCCAATTAACAAATGCTAGTCACTTGATAGTGTATCTCAGGTTATGTAGGGCCTATTTGATATTTGTTTGATCGTTTTTAAATCTACTACTAATGCATCCAAGTATTTTTTTCTATTTTTTTACTTTTATTTTTATTTTTATTTATGTATTTTTTTTTTTTTTTGAGATGGAGTTTCACTCTTGTTGCCCAGGATGGATTGAAGTGGTATGATCTCAGCTCACTGCAACCTCTGCCTCCCAAGTTCAAGTGATTCTCCTGCCTCAGACTCCCAGGTAGCTGGGATTACAGGTGTGTGCCACCACAACCGGCTAATTTTTGTATTATTAGTAGAGACAGGGTTTCACCATATTGGCCAGGCTGGTCTCAAACTCCTGACCTCAGGTGATCCACCCGTGTCAGCCTCCCAAAGTGCTGGGGTTACAGGCGTGAGCCACCGTGCCTGACCAATTTTAGTTTTAATTTCAGATACCATATATCTATTTTATTTCTCAGCTCTAGGATATTAATTAGGTTTATTTTTTGTTGCAGTTTTAATATCGTTCATAAAATTCCACAACTTTTCACAATTGTATTAAAGTTTTTCTGAAAGTGTTTTTTAATATATTTATCATATATCTTTTATAGTCCTTGTCTGCTAGTTCCAATATGGTGGGTATCAATAGAACCGTTTCTGTTGACTGATTCTTTTTATTGACTACAGATCTCTCACTTTGTCATATTTAGCATAATGTCTCATAATTATTTTATATATCTGGAGATTGTGGATGATAAATTATAAGGGATTCTGGATTCTGTTATCTTTCTCTATAGAGTGTTAAGTTTTATTCTGACAGGCATTTAAATTACTGGCAGATCACCTGATTGTGGAGGCTTAGATGTAGGCCTTGGAAAAATGACTGCTTTTATTTTTTTCCTGAATCCTAGGACAAATTCCTTAATTCTGAGGCCTGTATTTTGTTCTATGGCATCATTTCAACTAAAGCTCAATGTGTTTATCAATTTCCTTTTACATACATAGACCTGAACTGAAAACTCTGTCTAGCATGAGGTAGAGAGTAATTAAAGCCTCTGCTCAGAAACTTAGGGCTTCCAGCTGCAGTTTTGCCTGTAGACTATTTAGATTCTCACCCTATTGATGCATAATTCAAAAGCCAGCAAGGCTTGGGGGACATTTACACTAATATATTGGAACTCCTTTCTCTGTTGTTCATTCTCTTCCAATACTTCCCCTTTTTAATTTCAAGTAGCTCTGGCATCCCAAGCTCTATTCTCTGACTTTTTAGACAAATAAGACTGCCCATTCTGTTTAGTCTTCAAGGCACGTGAATGAAAGTGATGTGTTCCACCTTCACATAGTATCCCAGTAGTTCTTTCATACTTTTTCATCTTTTTCCTGGACACAAATGAGAGTGTTGATGACGGCCAGAGAATGGCAGAGTCTCAAGATAGAAAACTGACTGAAGTATGACATGGAGGTTAGCTCCGTATCATAAAACCACTCACTTTGGATTGTAACATAAATTAAAAATGAATAATTATTGAATTAATATATAACATTTTGGAATCTGTTGATTACTATACTTAACCCATCTTATTTAGTGTCTTACAATAAGACACTAAATATGTGTGCATATTTATTTTATATACATTTATTTCCTTTTATGTACATACATTCTTCATAATATCTTACAAATGTATTGCTAAACTCATATTAGATAATATGAACAATGAAGAGAGCTATGCTGCAATTTTGCTCAAAAGTTAAATATGGCAGTAAATGCAAAGACACATCCTGTGTTCTGTTTTTCTTTGCTTTGTTTTAGGAATACTATCATGTGCCTTCTTATAACTCAATTATTCCACCACTTTTCTTTTCCAAACTGCCAAGGACTGTTTGTCCCTATAGTTTGTCATGAGGTCATTTGGACTTCATTTGGCTCTCAGGTGTACCATTTACTATGAAGTATTTGGCAGTACAGTTTTCTCTTTAGCCTGCAACATTTAAGATAATGTGATATCCCTTTCGCTGAATCATTTTCATGATATCAAATTAAATTCTTCATTTATCAACTAAGTAAATAAATTAATTTCCTAATCCATGAAAATATCTTTGGTTACAACCCATTGCTAAAAAAGAATAGTTTTGACATTATAAACACTAAAGTAATGAAGAATACAAAGACAGATGAAGAATAAATATTGTCATTTTTACATTAAAACATGCAAGTTACATGTTGTCAGGCTTGCTTACCAACGTATTAAAAGTTAAATTCTGTCACTTTGGCATCATAATCTGGCATTGACATGATTATGAAAAACAAATTAAACATGGGCTGTGAAATTAGATGGTAGTTTCAGCTATAAGGTAGTGATTTAGAAAATCTAAGGACTGAAAACATTATTATTTTTAGGTCACCACCAAAATTATAATCAGCATGTAAACCCAGATGCACATATATTCTCTGTGGCTTTGTTTATAATTGTGAAAAATTTAAAACAAGGTTATTGTCCATTTGATTAAGAATATAGTGTCTGGAGTCAAGCTTCCTGAGTTCAAATACTGGCCAATATATTCTGATGTGTCATTTTGGGAAAGCACCCTAAACTTCTGTGTTTCTGTTTCCTCAAATGTAAAATGACAATAGTAATTGTACTGAATATTGCCTGTTCAAATTCGCAACATCTCTCTCTTTATAAATTCTTCCCTGGATTACCAGGCCTAGACAATTGTTAATTACATGCCTGTAACACTTGCCAGTAGCATTTCAGTGTAGGTTCTACCAATGGAAAGTACTTCTGCAAGATTGTAATGCAGAAGAAAGGAACAGCCATTCTTCTTTTGACTCCAGCCTCAGTGGTGGCAGCTCACTAAGATGTACTCCTACAGTAGTAATAATGCTGGCAGTGGCAGGTGAGGTGGTACTTCTGTCGGTGTATATGACTTCAGTAGCAGACCCTATAGTAGGTGTACAATAGCCAACTCTTTCAATAGCAGCAGCAGATGACCTAGTGAGGCAGTGTTAGGGCAGTAGAGATATCAGTCAGCTCTTTGTTTCTGGATAACCTTTTATTATTATTGTTATTATTATTATTTTGATCTTTCAGTTCTTCTAACTATTGAATAGCTCAATTCTGTATATTTAACACCTCTTCGCCTGAAATCCCTAAACTAGTTTCTGTTGTCTTGACTCCATAGTGGTTGATAAAATAATTGTATTCACATAATAGCATTGCCATGAAGATTTACATAACTCATGTAAAAGTACGTAGAAAATGGCATGGAACATAGAAGTCACTCATTAAATGTTATCTTCTGCTGCAAGTATAGTCGTTATTCTGTTGAGGATTAGTCTCGCAGTCCTGTTCTTTCATTCATCGAGTAACCTATGGTTGTCTTCTGAATATTGTAAATGTTATGCTGTGAAGATGGAAGATTCTGTTTAATTCTTCTAAGGAGGGTGGATTTTTATGTGTTTGTTTTAATAGAAGTTAACTTCGTTGGGAGCAAAATGCAAACTCTTACTCTTGGACAGCAGCTCAAATTTCAGTTTGATTATTTTAGCCATAGTCCTCGTACTTGGACTCTACACATGAGTAATTGAATGGTCAGACAGATATTAGGGTGGAATTTGTAGACATAATTTGGGCTCTCCATATCTGGCTCTGTCCTTTCTAAGATCTGCCCCTCACTTGGGAGCAACTGTGATTGCTCTAAATTCTGACCTCTGTTTTTTTGTTTGTTTGTTTGTTTGTTTGTTTGTTTGTTTGTTTTGAGACAGAGTCCCGCTCTGTTGCTCAGGCTGGAGTGCAGTGGCGTGATCTCGGCTCACTGCAACCTCCGCCTCCCGGGTTCAAGCGATTCTCCTGCCTCAGCCTCCTGAGTAGCTGGGATTACAGGCACACGCCACCATGCCTGGCTAATTTTTGTATTTTTAGTAGAGACCGGGTTTCACTAAGTTGGTCAGGCTGGTCTCGATCTCCTGACCTCATGATCCACCTGCCTTGGCCTCCCAAAGTGCTGGGATTACAGGCGTGAGCCACCGCACCCAGCCAATTCTGACCTCTGTTTTTAAAACCAGCCAGGCTGTAGACATTCCAGTAGTTTTAGCTCCCTTGCATGGTGCAGACTAGGGCTTGCCCTTATGCTAAGATAAGCAATGAAAAAGACAACTTCAGTTTTTTCCATGTGTTGATGCCTCCTCCAGAATACGCCTATATTGGGTTACTCTCCATCGCCTTCAGATAGTTGTTTGTTGGGTTTTTTAAAAATATTTTCTCCATTGTTTATTGTTGTTATTCATGGGAGGGCCAGTCTCACAGAGGTTTATTTGACCATTAGTGGAAGTAGCTTTTGGCTTAGACACTGTTAATATTTTTATAGGTATAAATATTTATGCATATATAATAGAATTGAATGAGGTCTCTCACTCAGCTGAATTCAGATGGCAGATGGTCTGGGCTGGAAATTTCAAGAAAATTTTGTTTACATATCTGGAGCCTCAGAGTTCTTCCAGATGGCCATTTCACGTGGCTAGCGTGGGCTTCCTCTCTAAATAGTGATCTTAGGGTAGCTGGCCTTCTTACATGACAGCTGGCTTTCTAGAGGGAGAAATCAGATGCTTCCAGACTTCTTAAGGCCTGGGGTCACTTCTTTTGTATTCTATTGGTCAGTGGATGTCAGAAGCCGAGATTCAAGGGGAGGAGATATAATCTCCACCTCTTGAAATAACTGGTGTCGTGAGTATGCAAAAACGGAAAGAATTGATGGCAGCCATTTTTGGAGACTATCTAAAGAACTAACCAACTAACTACATACAAATACACATACACCCACACACTCACATATATAACATTCTAGTGGACTAAAAGAATAAGGAGATCTGAGAAGTACAAAGTCTTCAATTTTATCTTGAGTGTTTTATTTCTTGTGTGTAAGGAAAAGTAATAAAATTTAAAAATTTGTTAATTCTAAGCAGCTGAGTAGATGGTTGTTTGCCATATTATTCTGTTATGTTTTTGTTTGGGTTTTTTTGTGTGTTTAAAACTCTTCCAAATAAAAGATTCCCACACTATTTGACCTCCTGAGATTATATCCGTGGATCACATAGACTCCTACAGATGGACACAAACCCAGAGATGTCCAGACTCCTTTTCACTCTAACAGTCTGTAATTCTACCAAGAGGGAGGGAAAGGATGGATGACCTCTGAAAGTCTTTCTGAACGCTGTGTTCACATGCTCTTTCTACTGTACCTGGGGTCATTCCATGTCCAACATTGCTTCTTATTTACTCTCCCAGTCATTCTTCTCTAAAGCAATTCTCTTTATCATAATTTCATACCCTGAACTCCGCTCATTACTCTACTCGCCTCCTCGTTATCAAAATATGCTGCTGAAGTTTTGCTCACTTAAAAATAATCTACCATTATAGCTCTGTAGAAATTATTCAGCCAGCAGGCATCTATCTCCCTTCAACATTCATCAAGCTAGAGTGAGTGATTAGAGAAATAGCAGGGACCAGGACCCTCCACTGGGGTTGCACTGGTGATTTTGGTGCTCTCATTCCACAGAGGAATACCTCCAACTAGGTTCACCTTGAAATGAAAGGCAGTAAGTTCTGAGAAGCTTTGTTGACATATAAGAGGAAATCCATTCATTAACCAAACTTCCTGACCACTTATATAGAAATAATAGTAATATAATATATGAAAAAATCCCGTAGGATAAGTGCAAAGAAATGTGAGTCAAAGGTATTCACTCAACTTTATCATTATTAGAAACAATCTAAATGTCCCTTCTGGGAGAATAATGACATAAATTACAGTACTTGCACACAAAGGATATGTACTCACTCATTTAAAAAACTAAATACACTTATAAATGGGAGCTAAACATTGAGTACACATGGACATAAAGAAGGGGAAAACAAACACCAGGACCTAGTTGAGGGCAGAGAATGGGAGCGGGAAGAGGATCAAAAAACTACCTATTGAGTACTAGACTTATTATTCAGATGATGAAATACTCTGCACACCAAACCCCTGTGACATGCAATTTACCTATATAATTAACCTGCACATGTATGCTTAAACCTAAAATAAAAGTTAAAAAAGTAAACGCAAAATAAAAATTAAAAACTGAGATAATGTTGTATGCTCTGACATAAAAGGTTTTCATAATATTTTACATTAAGACCAACATTTGCATACTATTTTAAATTAAGATCATCATTTGCAACAATTTTTATGGTTCTATAATATAAGCCTACTTTTTGTAAAGTAAGGTTTTATTTTAATGTATGTATTTTTATAAATACAGGAAAGAAAGCAAGCTAATAAAAACCATGCCTTAATGAATACCCCTCCTGTGCCACACACTGTATATATGTTGTGCATACACAAACCTATTCAGTCATTCCTCACAGCATGGTATCAGTTTTATTATTACCATTTTACACATGTGAAAACTAAAGCTCAGACAAGTGAAGAAACCAGCCCATGTTCTTCTAGCTAGGGAATAATCAAATTAGTATATGTTTTTTGTTTGCCTAAAACAAGAGCATGCATACTTGACCAATTCACCATATTGCTAGACTTCTCACTTTTCAATTACTCTCACTATCAAAATTATCTTACTCCCTAGCTTTGCCCATATTCTCCTCTCTCCTTCCAACATTCTTGTCAGACTCCCTTTCCTCTGGATGAAAAGTTTTTATTGAGGCATACTAACATATGGCAACATTTGCATGAAGACTCTTAAGTGTGTTTCTTGAGTACATAAACCATGTGCACATGCACATGGTTCAAAATACAAATACCCCATTCCTCAGAAACCCAGCTCTCTATATCAAAGGGGGTCAATGTTCTCGTCTCCTGTATATGCCCCACAGCAGAATTTTATCCATATATAAGCAAATACATGTAGGTATTTCTGTTCATCTTTTTCACAAATAATGGAACACTATTCACACTATTCCTTACTTTTGTCTACAACTATAACTTACAGATAATTTCATACCTGTATGTGAAAAGATTTTCTATTCCTTTTTATAGCTACTTACTTAATACTCCATTATATGCAAGACATCTATGTATTTAGCAAGTCACTTATCAGTAAACAGAGGTGGCTGGTAATCCTCTGCTTTTACAATCAGTGCTGCAACACAATTTTTTTTAACCTTTGTACAATAAATTACTAAATGTGAATTGTTGCTAATGTGTACGTGCATGTATAATTTAAATGTATACTTTCAAATTGTCCCCTAGAGAGTTTTTACCAAATTAGAATCCTACCAGCAATGTACAAGGTTGCATTTTTCCATACATCCTCATCAATAAAGTATATAGTCAGACTTTCGGATCTTAGATAATCTGAAAAGTGGAACTATTGTCTCAGTATAGTTGTAAGTAGACTTTCAACAGATCCAAAAAGCTGAGCAGATTCCAAACAGGATAAAAGCCAAGGAATCCACCCAAAGAAATATATAGTAAAACTTCTGGGAGGGAAATTGTGTTGTAAAAGCTTTCTCATAACAATAAAAGAAACATCACCTTACCTATAGAGGAGAAACAATTTGAATTGCAGCAGATTTCTCATCACAGACTATGAAGGCCGGGAAGAAGTGCCACAATATCTTTGAAATGCTGAAAGAAAAAATTGCCAACCAGTGTTCTATATCCAGAAAAATATCCTTTAAAAATTGAGGTAAAGTCAAGCTATTTTCAAATAAAGGAAAATAGAATTTCTCACCAACAAACCTACCCAAAAATGACAATAAAATTTTCTGGACTTACATATGACATATTTATGGACACAGAAAATCCAAGGAGTCTACAACAACAACAACAAATTTATAGAACTAATAAATAAATGTTCAGCACATTTACAGGACAAAAGACAAACATAGAAAATTCAATTGTGTTTTCTTATATTATAAATGAATACATGGAGGTCAAAATTTAAAATTTTG
The DNA here is from genome assembly GCF_028878055.3 of Symphalangus syndactylus. Lineage (NCBI taxonomy): Eukaryota > Metazoa > Chordata > Mammalia > Primates > Hylobatidae > Symphalangus > Symphalangus syndactylus. The sequence continues at coordinate 27,392,274 of NC_072425.2, forward strand.
ATTCTAAAATCATTCAAAATTACTCATCAAATAATACACTTTGGTTTAAATTTAACAAAAATAGCACAGAACTTATATACTGAAAGCCATAAAATACTAATAAAGGAAATCAAAGAAGATCTAAATAAGTTACCATGTTCATAAATTGGGAGACTCAACATATTAAGGATATCAATTCTCCCCAGTTCAAAATTTATATGAAAGAGCAAAGGAACTAGAATAACAAAAAAATTGAAAAATGAAGCATAAAGTAAGATAAATCAGTCTACTTGATTTCAAGATTTATTATATACACACAGTAATTACAAATGCATAATGTTAGTGAAGAGATTGATGCATAGATCAATGGAACAGAATAAAGAACTGAGAAATAAACCCACAGAAATATGGATAATTGAGTTTTTACAAAGGTGCAAAAGCAATACATTGGAGAAAGGATAGACTTTTCAATAAATGATACTAGAGCAATTGAACATCCATGGGCAAAAAAAAAAAAAAAAAGGACACAACAAAGATGAAGAGAAAGAAGATGAAGAAGACATAGATGAAGAAGAAGAAAAGAGGAGGAAGGGGAAGAAGAAGAAGAACCACAAACACCTTTTAAAAAGCTCAAAATGGACCACAGGATTTAAATGTAAATTGTAAAACTATAAATCTTTTTTAAAAAACAGAATATCTTTTTGATCTGAGGTTAAACAGAGTTCTTATACAACTGTAAAGACACCTGATAAAAAATCTTTAAAATTCATGGAACACCTAGAGCTAAATGAAGAGATTTTTAATCTTAATACCAACAGTACGATCCATAAAAAGAAAACTTGATAAATTGGACTTCATCAAAATTTAAAACTTTTTCTGCAAAAGACCCTATTAAAGAGTGAAAAGACAACCTACAAACTCAGTGAAAATATTTGCAGATCACATATTCAACAAAAAAACTAGATTCTGGAATATATAAAGAGCTCTCACAGCTGAACAGAAAAAATACATCTAATTAGAAAATAGGTAAACGATTTAGACAGATATTTCACCAAAGAGAATATGCAGATAAACAATAAACACATGAAAAAATGTGCACCATTAGCCATTAGGGAACTTCAAAATTAAAACCACAATATAATATCTCGACACTCCTACCAGAATAGATAAAACAAAAAATAGCAACAACCACAAATGTTGATGAGGATGTGAAGAAATTGGGTCATTTCACACTTTGCTTGTGTGAACGTAAAGTGGGACAATCACTCTGGAAAGTATTTCTACAGCGTTTTAAAAACCTACACATGAAACAAAAGACTCAGCAATTGTACTCCTGGACATTTATCCTAGGTAAATAAGAATTACAATCACACAAAAACCTATAAACAAAAGTTTGTAGCAGCTTTATTCATAATAGCCTAAAACTGGAAACAACCCAGATGTCTATCATGAGTGAATGGTTAAACAAACTATGGCACAGCTGTACTATGAAGTCTTAGTCCATTTGGGTTGCTGTAACAAAACACAGTTATGCATCACTTAATGGTAGAGATCTGTTCTGAGAAATCCATGGTTAGGTTATTTAGTTGTGCAAATATCATACAGTGTATTTACACAAACCTAGATAGTATAGCTACTATACACCTAGGGTATATGGTATAGCCTATTGCTCCTAGGATACGCACTTGTACAGTATACTACTGTATTGAATACTGTAGATAATTGTAGCACAATGGTAAGCCTTTGTGTATCTAAGCATATCTAAATATAAAAAAGATACAGTAAAAATATGATATAAACTTAGGGAGCCACCATCATATATGCGGTCTGTTATTGATAAAAAGGTATCTGGTGCTTGACTGTACTTTAGACTGGGTAATTTGTAAACAATAGAAATGTATTGCTCACAGTTCTAGAGTTGAGAAATCCAAGATCAAGGTGCCCATAGATCTGATATCTGGTGAGGGCCTGTTCTTCATAGATAGTACCTCCTATGTATCCTCACCTGGCAGAAGAGGCAAGGGAACTCCCTTGAGTCTCCTTTACAAGAGCACTAATTCCATTCAAGACGGTAGAGTCCTCATGACTTAATCATGTCTCCAAAGCTGCAACTCCTAATGCTATTACATTGGGTATTAGGTTCAAACATATGAATTTGGAAAGACACCAACATTCAGACTATAGCAGTCCACACATGCCCCTGAAATTTATGTCCTTCTTTCATGCAAAATGTATTCACTCCATCCTAATAGCTTCAACAAGTATTGTTCCAGCAACAACTCAAAATTTCAAAATCCACAGTCTCATCTAAATACCATCTAAATAAGTTATGAGTGTGACTCAAGGTACAATTTATTCTGAAGCAAATTGCTCTCCATCTGTGAACCTGTGAAATCAAATATGGTGTGTGTTTCCAAACTACAATGATGTGACAAATCTAGTATAGACATTCTCATTCCAAAAAGGAGACATAATAAAGAAGAAAGGGGTAATAGGTCTCAACCAAGTCCAAAATCCAACAGAAAAAATGTTGAATCTTAAGACACCAGAATAATCTTCTTTGACCCAAAGTCTCGCCTTCTAAACACACTGCGTTGGGGGTTGGGCCCTCAAGGCTCCAGGGAGCCCTGTCTCCATGACTTTGCTGAGCATAGCTCACACTGCAAGTTAAGTCTTGTGCCTGTGGCTCTCCAAGGCTGGAGTTGCATGCCAGTGGCTCTGCCAGTCTGGGGTCTCTGGCACGGCCCCATCTCCACACTGGACATTGCCTTAGCTGGGGCTTTCTTTAGTAACTCATCCCTATGGCAGCTCTCAGCCTGGGCCTCAAGGCTTTCTGGGGCATCCTTTGAAATCCAGGTGGAGGTAGCTATGCCCTCATAACGCATACACTCTGTACCCTCATAGAGAGAGCACCACACTGGCACCACCAATGTTTACAGCCTGTGCTTTCTGGAGGGATGGTCCAAGCCACATTTGGGCCTGCTTGAGCCAAAGCTAGGATGGCCAAGGAATGCTGCACTGGAATGCAAGAAGCAGAGCCTTCAAATTGTTCTGTTTATAAGGCTTTGGCATTCTGAACTTGCTGTGTACAAAGTACCCCTAGAGATCTCCAAAATGCCTACAAGGTTAATTCTTCCATTGTGTTGATGAATAGCACCAGGCTTCCACCTATCCACACTAACCTCCTCAAATGATCTCCTGTCCCCATCCTTGGTATTCTTTTCATTCTTTACCACATGGCCAGGCTGAAAATTTTTCACATCTTTAAGTTATGCTTCCCTTTTTGATGATAAATAGCATCTTTATTTCTCTCTTCTCACATTTTACTATAAGCAGTCAAGAGAAGCTATGCCATATTCTCAACACTTTTCTTAAAGATTTCTTACACCAAATATGCTATTTCATTGCTCACAATTTCTGCATTCTACAAAATACTAGACATTAGCAAAATTCTACCAACTTCTTTCTCACTTTATAACAAGGATCACCTTTCTTCCAGTTTCCAATTACACGTTCCTCACTTTCTTCTGACATCTCATCAGAATGTACTTTAGCATCTATATTTCTACCAACATTCTGATCACAACCTCTTAAACAACGTCTATGAAGAATGAGACTTTCTCTGCAGCTCTCTCTTTCTGGATTCTCACCAGAATCATCCTTAAGGCTTCTTTCATGCAAAGTACACTAAAACTCTCCCAGCCATTATCCATCACCATGTTTCAAAGCTGCTTTTAGGTACTTATCATAGCAGCGCCCCCACTTTGCAGTCCTAACATCTGTCTTAGCTCATTAGATCTGCTGAAACAAAATACCTTAGTTTAGGTCATGTATAAGCAACAAAAATTTATTTCTCACAGTTCTGGAGGCTGCCAAGTCTAAAATCAAGGTACTAGCAGATCCACTGTCTGCTGAGGGTCTGTTCCTCACAGATGGCACCTTCTATGTCTCTTCACATGGTGTAAAGGGCAAGAGAGCTCTCTTGAGCCTCTAATAAAAGGGCACTAATCTCATTTGTGGGAGTGAAGCCCTCATGACTTAATCAGGTCCCAAAGGCCCTGCCTCTTAATATTATCACATTGGGTTTTAGGTTCAAATATATGAATTTAGAGGGGGACACCAATATTCAGACCATAGTTTATGAAACACAACTTAGCAGTATAAAAGAATAAATTATCGATGTACACATTTCTGGATGAATCTTTGGATACTTATGCTGAGTGAAATTCCCACCCCAAAAAGTTACATACTATATATTTTTATTTTTGTAAATTTCTCAAAATGACAAAATTATAGAAATGAAGAACATATTAGTGATTGCCAAAGGGTTAAAGACACAGGAAAGTGGAATGGAAATAGATATGACTGTAAAAGAACAACATGAGAGAGACTTTTGTGGTTATGGAAATGTCCTGTGTCTTGACTGTAGCAATGTCAATTTCCTATTTGTGATATTGTACTATAGTTTTGCAATACATTATTATTGAGGGAAACTGGGTAAAGCATACCTGGGATCACTCTGTATTATTTCTTACAAACGTATGTGAATCTACAGTTATCTCAAAATAAAAAGTTTAATTAAAAATATTGAGTTTTCCTATTCAATAACATGGGCTGTCTTTCCAGCTGTTCAGCCGTTTGGAGTATTTTACAGTTTCCCTTCATACAGGTCTTTGGCATTTTTTATTTGTTGCTATTGTAAATAAAGTCTTTTCTTTCATTGCATTTTCTAAATGTTTATTTGTTTTTAATGAAAGTTATTGATTTCAGTATATTAAAATTGTGCTCATCAACTTTATTGAATTCTCTAATTAGTTGAGATAGTTTTCACATTATTCTCTTAGGTTTTCCAAGTGTATAATTATATTATCTGTAATAGAGATCATCTTATCTCTATTATATTCTTTTCCAATGTTTATAGCTTTGATTCTTTGTCTTGTCCCATGACATTGTCTAGCACCTTCTGTTACAAATATTAAATAATAATTGAAAGAATTTTGGTTTTGGGTTTGTTGACGGTGGATTTTTTTGTTTCCAACTTTAATGGAAGTACTTTTAATGTTTAATGTTTCTCTCTATTAAAGAGTCTATTCATTATATTCATGAAAATCCATCTCTGAATAATATTATTAAATCTGGTCACATATTCTTTTTCAAAAGCCTCCAATGAAGTCAAAAGAAATAGAACATAAACCACCAATGCAAGCCATATATGCAATTTTAATTCTTCTAGTAGCTACATTTTAAATAGTAAAGAAAAACAGGTAGATTAATTTTAATAAGTTTTAACACAATACATTAAAATATCATTTACATGTAATCAATAAAATTACTAGTGAAATATTTTTTAGTACTAAGTCTCTGAAATCCAATGTGTATTTTACAGTGTCAGTGCATTTCAATTAGACAATGTTCAAATGCTCAATAGTCACGTGACCCTAGTGGCCACCATTCTGGACAGCATAGCTATAATGGAGTTTCATTGTTTTCAGAGATATGCCTAAATACCTTCACTCTGCTTCAAATGAACTTCATAGCAGGCCCCCTACTGAAAAATCAGCTTCATTGCCCTCTTGCCTGTGCCTCTGAAAACCTATTTCTTCTGTTTGGGACACCCTCCTCCTCTTCACTTAGTTAATTCTTCCCTACCCCTCAGCTCAAAGCCAACTTTACCTAATCTCTGGAAGTTTTCCTTGCCTCTAGTTTGGGTTAGGTTCCTGTCCTCTTCATTCCCATCATCACCTGTTTCCAACATTCTTCCACTTGTCAATCTAAATTCTGCCTTCTTGGGATAAGAGACTCTATTTTGCTTTCCATACCCCTAACTTATAGCACAGTGTACATAGTAGCTACTCAACAAATACTTATTGTCCAATTAAGAGATGTTATTCAATGAATGATAAGCCTTCATGGGGAGCAGAGGAAAACAATTTATCTTGTGCATTTATGAGTGAGGAAAGGGGATGCTTTGAACAAAAGTAGGAAAGAAGACTTAGAATGGAGTCTTAGAAATGGATCGATTATAAGAAGAGTATCACATATTAGCACCATATTAAACCTGCAAATTATGATGTCTCAGTATCTACGTTGTAATGTTAGAGGATGGAGTAAGAAAATGTGTAGGTGTCTGTCCACATCTTGGTGGGGGAAGGGAACATAAACTTCAGGAAACAAATGGCATTGTAGCTCTCTGCTAAAATGCTCTGAACCACTATAAATTTAAATGCTTTTCTAGTCCTTTGGTTAAGGTAATGTATGAATAAAGTGTCATCTACCAATTGCCACCCTGACGCTTTGGAGTATCTTGTACAGTTGAAGTGACTATTTTTTAAGGAAGATCATGGCCCACAGAAACCTGGAAATAGATTTTGCTGAGGCATTTCAGTATTAAAAGTCTCTCTCCCTCTTTGGACTTAAATTTTTATATTTCTCCTTTCTAAGATATGTCTCATGGTTCCTGGCCCATCCTATACCCCCTCTTATGAAAGAAAGAACATGTTAACTTTCAAAAACTGAAAGCCAGCATGACCCAAATGGAATGTATTTTTGGAAGAGTACTAAAAAATAACAATAACAGTAATAATGAATACCACGTACCACACAATTACTATGTGTCAGGCACCGAGGTAAGCACTTTTTCTACATCATCTCATTTAAATGTCACAAATTTTCCAAAAATGTGATAGGCCTATGGTCACACAGCTGATTACTAACTGAGCTGGGACTTGTTCCCAATCTGTCTAATTTCAAAGCCCACATATTCATACATTATATTTTATTACTTGCAATTTATCAAATCATAAAGAATTCTATTACTGAAAATCTCAGTCAACAATCTTTGCTTTTGGCCAACTCCAGAACATTTGGATATCCCTCCACTTCACTCACCTTCAGGGGGAACTTTATGCCTGGTCACATCTGGCCTTCTGATTAGACCAGAGAGATATGCTTCAGTGTGTCTGCTATTTCCATTTCCCATGAGAGGATGAGCAAAATGATTGACTCAGACCCCTTCACAAATGGAGACCACAGCACTCACAGTTAGATGCCTTATGTATAAGGGTCAATTAAGATGTGTGCTTGACTATCAACCAAGGAAATAAGGAACAGATGGAGGAATTTGGTCACAGTGACTGAAGGCACTTTGACAGCTGATGTGGTGATTACATCACCAGCCTCTTGGCTTTCAATGAAGATTGTATCTCCTTGATAACTCTTGAACAGAAGCAAAAGCATTTGTCTTTCTGATTTCATCTTTAAAGGCTGTAACACTTACATGTTAGAAATATTGCTAGACCCTCAATCAGTGGAGCTCAGCTTGAACTGCATATTACAATCACCTGGAGAACTTTTAAAAATTTCAATCCCCAGGTTAAATATCCCAGAGACCAATTTCCTCAGAATCCCTGGGGATGAAACCAGGGATCAGTATTTAGTATAGCCTCCCTCCCCATGTGATTCCAATGTTCAGTCCATGAGAAAACCACTGCCCCCCAAAACATTTTTCTTTCTTTATCATAGTTAACAGATGAAAAGTAACAAAACACTTATAGTGTTTTATTGCCAACGTCTAAATTAATTGCATTGTAAATAAAAAATGTAGTCTATTTAATATCAAGTCTTTTTTTTTTTTTTTTTAAGATGGAGTCTCGCTCTGTCACCCAGGCTGGAGTGCAGTGGCGTGACCTCAGCTCACCACAACCTCCATCTCCTGGGTCCAAGCAATTCTGCTGCCTCAGCCTCCCGAGTAACTGGTACTACAGGAGCGTGCCACCATGCCTGGCTAATTTTTGTATTTTTAGTAGAGATGATGTTTCACTATGTTGGCAGCCTGGTCTCAAACTCCTGACCTCGTGATTCAGCTGCCTTGGCCTCCCAAAGTACTGGGATTACAGTTGTGAGCCACTGCACCCAGCCAATATCAAGTCTTTAAAATATTTTATGTTCTTGATGACCGCATATATTATAAATGTCTATGTATGCTGTAAATATATGTGTACTTTTTGTATTTTTTAAAAATTATATGATCAATTTTTGAATATAGTATGTATATACAGGAATATGTACACACATATATAATAAAGCTGGTTAAATTTGTTTACTATTTTTATCTATGTATTCTATCAGTTTCCAATAAAGATATTTAAAAATTTCCCACTTACAATAGAGTGTTTCCCAATTTTGCAAATGATACAAATTTTGCTTTTCTATTTTAAGGATATGTTGTTAAGCGCATCCATATTTTATATTCACTTTGGTGAGTGCTTTTTAAAATGTTGTTACTAAATAATATATTTCTTTATCTCTAGTAATGTTTTTGTATTGGATTTCATTTTGCTGGTATGATTTATTTTCTCCCTGGATTATTGCCTCATTTTCATTGGTTTAGTATTCACATAATATGTCGTTTTCTTTTCAGACTTTTCATGTGATTTTTTATTAAGTGAATCTCTTTAAGAAACATTGTAAATGGATTTTTAAAATTCAGTCAGATAATATTCTTATAATGGAAAATTTTATTCACTTTAGTTGGGATTACAGATATAGTTAGACTTACTTCTGTCATCATTTTTTCCTTTCTTCTTTTGATTCCTCGTGGACTGATATATTTTCTATGTTTACTATTCCCTTCTGATATTTTAGGAATTATCAGTTATATGAATAAACATGATTTGCCACTACACACGAGTCCCCACTATTATACTTATTGTTTAGACTTTGTTTTACATTTGTCACATAAACATAATTATTAATTTTACATTCAAAAGCTAATTAAATTTACTGATATTTTATTAACTTCTGTGCTCACAGATATTTGCCTTTTTAAAATCTTTTGCCATTGCTTCTTGTATCTTACATCTTCATTCGAGGTTCACATTTCTTCTTTTTTGAAATGTGTTTTACTTGTTTCAGCAATAAACTAAAATTGTTAAGCTCACTTAGTCTTTGCATTCTAAAAAAAATACTTTATCTTGCCTTTAAACACGAATAATAGTTTAGCTAGATATAAAAGGCCTTCCTTCAATACAGTGAGATATTTACCACTAGGTCTTTGGGCACTACTGTTATTGTAACCACCCAACAGGTTTACCTTGCCCCCACATAGAGCTGATTTATCAAGGGAGGAAAATTGCAACAGAGAAAAAGTAATTCACACAGAGCCGGCTGTGTGGGAAACCAGGGTTTTATTATCACTCAAATTAGTATCTCTGAGCATTCGAGGCTCAGAGTTTTTAATAATAATAGGATAATTTGGTGGATGAAGGGCCAGTGAGTCAGTGAGTGCTAATTGTTCAGGTGAAAGGTGAGATTATAGGGAATTGAAGCTGTCCTCTTGCACTGAGTCAGTTCATGGGTGGGGGCCTCAAGATTAGATAAGCCAGTTTATCAATCTGGGTGGTGCCAGCTGATCCATCAAGTGCAGAGTCTGCAAAATATCTCAAACACAGGCTTTACAATGGCGATATTATCCCCACAAGCAATTTGTGGAAGATTAGAATCTTATAGTCTCCTGCTGCATGACTCCTAAACCATAATTTCTAATCTTTTGGCTAATTCATTAGTCCCACAAAGGCAGTCCAGTCCCCAGAGAAGAAGTGGGTTTGTTTTGGGAAAGGGCTTTTATCATCTTTGCTTCAAAGCTAAACTATAAACTAAGTTCCTCTCAAAGTTAGTTCAGCCTATGCCCAGGATTGAACAAGGACAGCTTGGAGGTTAGAAGCAAGATGGAGTCTGGTTGGGTCAGCTTTCTTTCACTGTCTCAGTTATAAATTTTTAATGGCAGTTTGTTACTGGTGGAGGGTGTCCAGGTTCTTGGCATTTTGAACAGTGAATTGGACAAAACGCACAAACAAAGCAAGGAAAGAATGAAACAACAAAAGCAGAGATTTATTGAAAATCAAAGTACACTCCACAGAGTGGGAGTGGGCACAAGCAAAGGGGCTCAAGGACCCTGTAACAGAATTTGTGGGGGTTTAAATACCCACTAGGGGTTACTTGGTCCATTGGTTACTTGGTGTATGCCCTATGTAAATGAAGAGGATGAATTAAATTTATAAAGTCATTTACTCGGTGTAGGCCCTATGTAAATAGAGAGAATATTCCCTGTCATAGCTGAAGTGTTTCCATTTGATTTAGTTCTAGGAAGTCAGTGTGAATCGGCCTTATATTCCCTGTCCCAGACCGTATTCTCCTGCCTCAGTTTCATTACCAAAAGGGAAAAACAATCTCTTGTCAGTCTATATTCTGTTCCACTGTGGCCACTGTATCTTTTGTCTCTGGAAATTTTTAAGACAATATTTTTGCCCTTGTTCTACTGTTTTACTCAATGAGTAGGTGTTGATTCATTATAATCAATTGTGTGTAAAATTTTTTATCTGTGAAACTTTGTTTCTTCAGTTCTGGAAAAAGCCAAAAATTACCTTTTTAAATATTTCTCCTTCCTTTTTGTTCATTGAGTATTCTGCAACTCCTACAGGGCCTAAATTGGAGCTTCTCAAACTATCTTTGGTATCTACTTCCTTTTATTTTTCTTAGTTGTTTCTATGTGGGGAATTTTGGATGAGGACCTTATTATTCTATTCAGTTATTTTTCTTTTTTAATGTTTTTTAACTAGGGCTTATTCCACTATTTATAGTTTTTATTTAAATAATTAATTATACATTTTTAAACTTTTGAATATTCTTTTTCTTGTTTTCTGATATCTGCCCGTGTTTCGTGTATTTTTCTCTGTGGTCAATTTAGGTATTCTTATTATAAATCTTGGTCAATTTATGCAGCCAAAAAACACATGAAGAAATGCTCATCATCACTGGCCATCAGAGAAATGCAAATCAAAACCACAGTGAGATACCATCTCACACCAGTTAGAATGGCCATCATTAAAAAATCAGGAAACAACAGGTGCTGGAGACGATGTGGAGAAATAGGAACACTTTTACACTGTTGGTGGGACTGTAAACTAGTTCAACCATTGTGGAAGTCAGTGTGGCGATTCCTCAGGGATCTAGAACTAGAAATACCATTTGACCCAGCCATCCCATTACTGGGTATATACCCAAAGGACTATAAATCATGCTGCTATAAAGACACATGCACACGTATGCTTATTGCGGCACTATTCACAATAGCAAAGACTTGGAACCAACCCAAATGTCCAACAGCGATAGACTGGATTAAGAAAATGTGGCACATATACACCATGGAATACTATGCGGCCATAAAAAATGATGAGTTCATGTCCTTTGTAGGGACATGGATGAAACTGGAAAACATCATTCTCAGTAAACTGTCGCAAGGACAAAAAACCAAACACCGCATGTTCTCACTCATAGGTGGGAATTGAACAATGAGAACTCATGGACACAGGAAGGGGAACATCACACTCCGGGGACTGTTGTGGGGTTGGGGGAGTGGGGGAGGGACAGCATTAGGAGATATACCTAATGCTAAATGACGAGTCAGTGGGTGCAGGAAATCAACATGGCACATGGATACATATGTAACAAACCTGCACATTGTGCACATGTACCCTAAAACCTAAAGTATAATAAAAAATAAAAATAAAAATAAAAAAAAAATAAATAAAAAATAAATCTTGGTCAAAACAATTAATTTAATTCATGGTGAATTTATATTTTGATTATTGATTTTATCAGCTAATTTTCTTAGTATTAGCTCTTCTTGTATGAGAAAGGGCCTGTGTGTGTATATATATTTTCCTTTGCTTTTTGTTTTCCTCTCTATCTCTTCTCTCATCCCTCCTTGTGTAATCCATGTACTTATATTCATGTATTCTTTGAGTGGCTGCTATGCACCAGCACCTATTCTAAACTTTAGGAATATCTAGTTCCCAAAACATGCAAAAACCACTGCCTGCATGGAGCTTACATTCCAGAGGGAGGAAACCAACAATAAACATAGCATATGTAAATCATACAGCATGTTAATGGTCTTGAAATTACTTGCACCCGTTTCTCCAGGGCTCCCAGTCCAGAAAGTTAGTGACGGGCTTCTACTTTGCAGTGACATACAGCAGTACTATTAAAAATGTGGTCCACAGACTGGTGTTGATCCACTAAGTGTTTTCAGTCTATGGTGAGATAAGCATAGAAATTTAGACAAAGGTTCTTGCAACTTTTATATCAATTTGACAAAGTCATTTTATTTCTGTCAAATCTAACACAACAATATTTGTCCTTATAGTTTGCATGTGCTTTTATTTCATTTTTTCAATTCACTTTAATTTTACTTTCCAAAAAAAAATCTGTGATGAAAAATATACTCTATTCTTTCAACACAGAGAAAATGAAAATCATTAATTTAGAAGTTCTTCCAATGTGGAATCAAGTCAGTAGGGGCTTTGTCTATTTCTTGATTGTAAGGCTATGTCTGTTTCCTCTTTCCTCCCTACATGTGCAGCATTGTAGAAATCATAACCTGTAGGGGCAGTTGGAAGCTTATGTTTTTCAGCTTTATTTTGTGTGATGGGTATTCTGACCTCAACTTTAACAGTCAATTTGGCATAAAACCTTTTAGTTCCACTAATCTGTGAGCATAGAAGGGACTCATCAAAGTATACCTAACTATCATTTTGACAGAAAAGTACAGGCTTTTCTGCGTTCTAGGACTTTTACTTGGTTCACACTGGCCCCTAGAAGAAACAGTGAAAAGAATATTAAACTGGCTGCCAAAATTTCTAATTTCAAATGTTGACTTGGACACCGTCTTATTGATTGGCCTTAGCAAGTCGCCAGCCTCTTTTTCAAGAGGTTTTGATGAATAATAACTCTTTGAGATAAGACAGAATTATCTTTGTAAAGAAGGAAAACACATTCGGAAAAGTACAATGACTTGCCCAAGGCCACTTATTCAGAAAAATCAACATCTGTCCCAGAGTCCATATGTGCTGTCATATGAAATACCAAAGTTGGATGGACTGCTTTCTTTGGAATATCAAAAATGGTAAAATTCAAACAATTGCAAAATGCCAGCATTTGTGTGTATGTATGTGGCAGGGATTTAGCATCCTGTCCCAGCTGGAGAGTGCTCACTGAGCCCTGCCTCTGGCTGCCGTAGGATTGCTCACAATGCTTGGATACAACAGCAACATTTGAATATTGCCATTAAACTCTTCCCCATTGTCAGAGCTTAGAAGCTGTGACTGGCGTACATTAGAAAAGGTGGGGGAGCACACATGGCCTTGACAACTGACAATGTGTGTTTACCCAGATATGACACGGAAGTTGCTGGTGAAAGGATTTGATTCACCTGGAGGCTGATCTATGCAATCCTGATTTGTCTATTGTTTATTTTCTCTCCTTTGCATCACTCTGCTTTGCTGTTTGCTGTCTTCTGCACATCCTGACTCCAATGTCTAGTTACATTCTCTCTTGAACACAGGTCAAATTTTATCTCAACAATTACAATAACAAAGAAGAATTCTGTACAACAAGTCACTGTACTTTGGTATTTGACTTTTAAGAACAATGCTTTATCTTGTTAAGACAAAATTTTAGCTCTTGTATGAACATTTTCCTTGAACACTATTCATATAATAGTCATCCTTACAGCAATATTTCCTCATGTATACATCTCTCCTGGAAGATTCAAATGTGCACTCAAGTGTTATTTTGCTGATCTTTGCAACAGCAATTGATTATCAAAATATCAAAATTACTCCTATTTCACAGACTTAAAAATTCAGGTTCAAAGTAGTAAATCAAGCAAGACTCCATTGCCCTTGAATTGCAGGAACCAAAGATGTTTGGCTTCCAGATAAGCTGTCCTCTGTGTAGTATTCATTTTGCAGATAGTTATACGAGAATCATTTTTACAGGAAACTAAGGGTAGAGGATAAAGATAGTAGCTAAGGTGTTTGTGTATTTTATGTCCTGACATCAAGGAACAAATGCCAAGTGAGTGACTTGCCAAGCATTTACTAAGATGAGTTATGCCTTTAATATACTTTATTCCCTTTCCATCTCGAATATCCCGACTACCAAAACAAAACTGGGAGTAAAAATATTCAGATTATGAGTGTAAGAAGGAAAACAGTGGTGGTATCTAATCTCCCATTCTGGTTTGAGATATTGAAATTTCAGTATAGAAAGGAGATCAACCCTGCTCAACTTTCAGATCTAGGACTGCAAAGTTTCTAGGCAATGAAAGCAGAAAAATGGAAATAGCCATCTACGCAATGAGATAGAAGTGGTCCACTCAGTAGCTTTGGACAAGTTGTTTAAACCCTCTGACTATAGCTTTCTATCTACTCAAATATATAGGCCATAACAATATACATATGAGGCTGGGTAAAATGGGTGTAATATGTCCAAGCAAAGCTCTTTGTAAACTATAAATTGTTATGAAAATATTAATTGTTATTTTGTTCATTTTTGCATTCTTCCAAACAACATAAATTCTGTGCTAATGGATGGTTTAACTTGTTGATGCCCCAAACTTCTGTGGACACATATGGCACTAGCAATTACAATTAAATATAGTGTGACCTTGGGAAAATGGTTTAACCTTTCTGTGTCACTGTGTTCCTCATAGAACAAACAAACAACCTTATCCTTATTGTCACTTGAGATGAGCAAGGTTGCATGTAATTAGTACTATATAATCATACATTTACTATCTGGAACCCGTGTGTGTGCGTGTTGCATGCATGCATGCACATGCGCGCACATCCTCCTTTTGCAAATGAAGCATAAATTCCTTAAAGTCAAGAGTCATATTTCTTCTTGTCTGTAACTTTTGCAGCATTGGAGAATAAAAACATAATTACTGACTATCAGAGCAGGAAGAGATTTTATTATTTGGCCTAACCTTCATCATTTTATAGATAATGATATAGGAAGCCAGTGTGCTGATAATAGGTGATTTGCCTAAGATCATGCAGCAGAAGTTGGATTTAAACAAGACTTCTGATTTTATCTCCTTGTTCTTTCCTTTATGCTTTACAGTAGGTGTCTGACATAAAATTTTCAAATGAATAAAGGATAACTAAAAGAAATTTAGATTAACATTTCTTATAGATGAAAGCAAGTTCAGTGGTCGAAGACATTTTAATAAATGCTATGCTTCAAGAGATTTGTTTATTTATGTTAACATAATTTGAGAATCGCCAGAAGATACTAGTTTAGTTTTTTCAAAATCCTTTGAACACAGAATCCCTTTGGAAGACAACAGCTATTAGAACATAGTAAACATTCAATAAATATATAAATGAACAAAAATTAGAGAAGGAAATTGTCTTAAGACGTACATCTGAAAACTGATCTCCTGTCTTGCTTGGGCCTCCTTTAACCTATGCAACTTTGGACAAGATTCTGCAGCCTCTGAAGCATGATTCTTCTATCCTAAAATGGAGATAGGATTATCTGCCCAACCTACCTCAAGAGGCAGCCATAAAATCAAATTTCTCTGGACCCAAGAACCTGGTGTAGTGAGTGACTCTCATTTTAATCACCAGCTGCTCTCCCTTAATTTCCAGAAACAGCACTGTCCTTTTGTTCTGGGAACTACATTCTTCCCTCACTTCATCCATAAGATTCCCAATGGAGCTACATTTTTTTATATAAACCTGACCCTTTGGCTATGGTTAACTGATTTAGAGATGCACACCACACCCAAACTTCAACGAGAATGCTCTTCACTGGGCTTTTAGTGTTGGAGCTGACAGGCAGTCAGACAATCACTCTCTCTAGCTAAAGCTGTAAGATCTCTCGTCTCGCTCCAGCTTTTTCTTTACTCTCTTCCTTCTAGCAAAAACTCTCAAATATTCCAAATTTTCTTCCCACTTTCTGGCATTTCTAATTATTCCTTCACCCAGTAACGTCCTTCTCTCCGTTATTTATAGAGTCTATACCTTCTCAACCCAAATAGCATCTTCTCAAAGGCTTTCTCTAACCATTTAACTAAAGGGACAGCCCTTGTCATTCTGTATCACATGACTGTTTATCTCCTGCAGAACTTCTCTTAGGAGCTCAAATTTGTATTTGTTTATGTTTTTATTGTCCAACTTCTCTACAAGAACACAGGCTTCTTAGGGACAATAATTTTGTCTTTTGCACCACTGCTTCTCAGCCCTTAGAATAATGTCTAACATATATTTGTTGATTCATAATTGATGGGAAGTCTCTATACTCATAATGACCTTTCAAAGTAGGCAGCATCACCCTCATTTTATAGTGGAAAAAAAACAGAGACTCCAAGGATTAGTTACATTTCCAAGACCACACAGCTTTGGGAAAAAGAGTGTCATGGTCATCGCTCACACGTTCAAGATAGTTTCTGTATTATATATCTGCTGACAGCTCATTGATTTTATATTAACAAGACCATTTTATGTTTGCTTTTATTTTCAGAGAGCGAGGAAGTGGTAGGAGATGGTTAGGTAGAAGTGTGAAGGATCTGAGCAACTGTCAAATAGCAATCAATGTATTTAAGACCATTAGGCCACACAAAGAAACTCTACTATACAACCGTAATGTCCTTTTCTCCTGTCTGCATCCAGACTTCATTTTGGAGCAGCTCCTGTTTACAAGGCTGGGGCCAGAATATTCTGGGAGACCCTAGGTATCACTACCGCTGCAGCTGCTAATCTTCTAACACTGATACACTGCTTTCTCATCAGCAGGGCTGGATAAGCATTCATAATAAAGGAGAGGAGAGGAACAGCCTCTTTGTGCCCTCTTCTTTTCTGTTGGACACCAATGAGTTTTGTTTTACGAGTGAAATATATTTTTTAAATGTCCAGGAAAGAAAGCCAATAGTTGACAGAGCAAGAATGACCCCTACACATGCTTCTCCCTGTAGGGATTTGGAAAACAATTCTGTTTGCTTGATTTTCCACAAGGTCAGACTCAGCTGAAGTTGGCAGAGGTTACTATTCCCACCTTAACTTAGCTGCCAAGTCAGAAAAACAGAGCTGAGTTCTGGCCCATTTTTTTATGTTGGATAAACCTCAATTGAGACAGGTAGAATAATAAATCCAAAGTCATACAGAGTCAGATATTGTTAATCACCTGAAATGTTTTACTTGATATCTGGCACATTCTGTCATTAGCTAATTTCATATTTATAGCAATCCTAGGAAGTCGACATTGATACTCAAAAGAAAGTTGAAATCAAGATAAGTTAAATGACTTGTCCAAGATCACACATCTAGAAAATAACATCGAATTTGGATCTGTGAATCCCGGGCTATTTCTCTCTTTTTTCTTTTTTTTTTTTTTTTTTTGAGACGGAGTTTTTCTCTTGTTGCCCAGGCTAGAGTGCAATGGTGCGATCTTGGCTCACTGCAACCTCCGCCTCCCGGGTTCAAACGCTTCTCCTGCCTCAGCCTCCTGAGTAGCTGGGACTACAGGCTCACAACACCACGCCCAGCTAATTTTTGTATTTTTAGTACAGACAGGGTTTCACCATGTCGGCCACTATGATCTCCATCTCTTGACCTTGTGATCCGCCCGCCTCAGCCTCCCAAAGTACTGGGATTACAGGAGTGAGCCACCCTACCTGGCCAAATCCTGGGCTATTTCGATGCCTCCATCCGGGTCCACTGGCTACTGCTTTGAATTGGGGGTCTCACCTGTAATCTTCCCGCTTCCACATGGTGTCACAGGAAAATGCTCCCATTTCACACACCTTTATGAATGCGCCAAATCAAGTCATACAGACTCCTGTGTTTCCATGGCAACTGCCACCTCTTTTCCCATTCCCCATTTTTATTATTTATCTCGAAGCAGTTTTATAGACACATATGGTTCCAGATTACAGACAGGGAACCACAGGTAGCAAAAGCAAGTCAGCAGCAGCTCTCAGGTCCAGAATGCTCAGCTGTCCTCATAAAGCCCAGAAGCTACAGCCAGTACCATTTCTGGCTTAGGGAGAATGGCTAGCAAATGACTGTTTCTCCATCAGTCTTTCCCTCCTGGGCAAATAATTAGCCTGGGGGTCTCTCCACCTGTGTACCTTGTGATCCCAGGTGAGTAATTTAATCTCTTCAGGCCTGTTTTTTTTTCTTCTTCTTCTACAAAATGGTTATGATAATAATAGTAGTACTTATTTCACAAGGCTATTAAACAGATTAAGTATTGCAGTGCACAGAAAGCATCTAGGGCAATGCCTGGTATTTAGTAGGTGCTCAATAAATTGTAGTTCTTTGCTTTTTTTTTTTAATGATTGTGTTTCTAATTCTGAAAAAAGCTAACCCCATGCACACTGACAAACTTTTTGAGACTTTTTTTTTTTTTACCTGTAAAGCTGATTTTAGCACCCATTTTAATTGCCCTGGAAAAAACATTTGGGACTTATTTCCCTGATTACCTGCATTCCTCTGGAGTTCACTGTGTCTGTTACCCATCTAGAAATAGCATGGAATCATGTGGCTCTCCTATTTCCCTTACCGGTAAGACATATTCTCTCCCAGGAAGAGTTGCTGGGATTCAGCCAGATGGACCGCTTCCTGAGACCCAGGCTAGGAGATCTCCCTGGACTAACAAGCCCTTAGGACATCCCTGTACACAAACCCATGCACCCTGGGAGATCTTTGTGGAAAAGAACCCAGTGTATCCATTTCTGAATTTCAGTGTCTGGCACGATCCTAAAATAAAGATAGTACTCAGCATGTGTTTGCTGAGAGAATTTCTATGCAAAGCCCTCCCTTGTGAGCTCCTTGATAACAACATATCAATTAAATGATTACTATGGTGAGACCCTTTACATGCATTATCTTAGGAAATTCACGAAGCAGTCCTGTGAACATATACTATCATTATTCCCGTTTTACAGATTAGAGAATAAAGATCATAGTGATTCACAGTAATAGAGCCAAGATTGAGCACAGGCTATTGGACTTCAGAGACCATTATTTCAAGGGTCATCTCTTCTCAGCTTTCATCCAATGCCGTAGTTCCCACTATTCTGATCACAACAAATGAAAATCTTGCACCTTCATTAGTCGGGAGCTCACTGCTTCATGAGGCAGTAAAGCCTTAACATTAGAGAGTGCTAACTGCTGGAAAGTTTTTCCTTATATCGGGTTCAATCATTTATTGGAGCTTCTCCTCCCCGCACTTCCCCACCCCCAGTTCTGGATCTGCCCTCTGGAGGAACATAGAAAAAAGGCCTTATACTTTTCCCATATGTTAGCCCACGTGCTATAAATAAATCAGTCCCCTGCTGACTCCTACTCTGGAAGATGGATGTAAAGCACAGAGAGGAAAGGTATGTTTAAAAAAAAAAGTAGTTATTTTTCTTAATTTACACTAACACTTTATAAAGCACTTAATTTTTTTTCTAAATGTTTTTCCCCACACCTGGGTGTCTACTTCCAAGGTTCCAAACAAAGAAAATTTCCCGTTGCTGTTAAAATAGCCATCATTTGACTTGTGAGCCACAGTATCTACTGATGTTTGCTACCTAGAAAATCTTGCATCTGTATTCCATGAAAGTAAACAACAGGCTGGGAGTGATTTAGTGGACCGTAACTACTTAGCTTTAATTTCTTTGCCACTAACATTTACCATGCCAGACTGGACACAAACCAGTGTCTTTGTGTTAAGAGTGGGCTCTGACATACTGGGAAAAGAAAGCTCCTGGGAAAACTGGAAGAATTATTAAAGGCCCTCCTAGAGATTGACTCCAGCTTTCCCTTAGCTTTAGGACTAAATGATAACAGTGTTGAGTGAGAACAAAGCAGGAATAAATAATGGATATGAGACAGGAAATACAGCATCAGGCTTTGGAGACTTTGGCGTCAGTGTCTGTAGCATATACTGCTGGTACCCCATTTGCATCACCTTGGCCCATGCCAGAGGTCATCTGAAAGGTTAGGGGACAATTCCTATACATAACCATCAGTTTTCTACCCTCAGTATCTCTTTGTTTCTCCCTAGCGGTGTTTTCTGGTTACATGAATGATATCAGCCCACCTGTAGAGCTGAATGGAAAATGCAAGGAGTTAATGACCCAGGAGCAAACTTAACCCATAAGGGATGGGAGTGGATGGTCAAATACTCCATCCAGCCTCTTTGATCCTCAGTTGGACAGTTACAATGTGTGTTCTTCACAGTCTCTAAAAAGGTCCCCAGAGAAATTTAGTGTCAGTTGCCCCCTCAATAACACATCTATTATTTCTTCCCTTTCTTGGGCCTCTTGCTAATTCCTTCACATTATTTCCTGGGATTGCTGTGGGGAAAAGAAAGAGAGATCAGATTGTTAATGTGTCTGTGTAGAAAGAAGTAGACATAGGAGACTCCATTTTGTTCTGTACTGAGAAAAATTCTTCTGCCTTGAGATGCTGTTAATCTGTAACCTTAACCCCAACCCCGTGCACTCTGAAACATCTGCTGTGTCAACTCAGGGTTAAATGGATTAAAGGCTGTGCAAGATGTGCTTTGTTAAACAGATGCTTGAAGGCAGCATGCTTGTTAAGAGTCATCACCACTCCCTAATCTCAAGTACCCAGGGACACAAACACTGTGGAAGGCCGCAGGGACCTCTGCCTAGGAAAGCCAGGTATTGTCCAAGGTTTCTCCCCATGTGTTAGTCTGAAATATGGCCTCGTGGGAAGGGAAAGACCTGACCGTCCCCCACCCCGACACCCGTAAAGGGTCTGTGCTGAGGAGGATTACTATAAGAGGAAGGAACGCCTCTTTGCAGTTGAGACAAGAAGAAGGCATCTGTCTCCTGCCCATCCCTGGGCAATGGAATGTCTAGGTATAAAACCTGATTGTATGTTCCATCTACTGAGATAGGGGAAAACCGCCTTAGGGCTGGAGGTGGGACTTGCGGGCAGCAATACTGCTCTGTAAGGCATTGAGATGTTTATGTGTATGCATATCTAAAGCACAGCACTTAATTCTTTACCTTGTCTATGATGCAGAGACCTTTGTTCACATGTTTATCTGCTGACCTTCTCTCCACTATTATCCTATGACCCTGACACATCCCCCTCTCTGAGAAACGCCCAAGAATGCTCAATAAATACTAAGGGAACTCAGAGGCCAGTGAGATCCTCCATATGCTGAACACTGGTCCCCTGGGCCCCCTTATTTCTTTCTCTATACTTTGTTTCTGTGTATTTTTCTTTTCCAAGTCTCTCGTTCCACCTAAGGAGAACACCTACAGGTGTGGAGAGGCAACCCACCCCTTCAGATTGCCTCTTAGATAAACTGTTTGCATTCACATCTTTGTCCTAGTCTTCTTGTCAATATTTAAATGGTGATAGTAACTGTACGGTTTTGGTGAGGGAATTAATAATATTTGCAAAGTTTTGGCACAGAGCCTGGACCACGAGTTCTTTTTTTAAATAATTTTCATTTTTATTTTTGATTCAGGGGATACATATGCAGGTTTGTTACATGGGTATATTATGTGATGCTGAGCTTTGGGATACGAATGATCCCATCGCTCAGATAGTGAGCATAGTACCCAACAGTTAATGTTTCAACTCTTGCCCAATTTCCCCCCTCTTCGCTCTATTAGTCTTCAATGTTTATTGTTGACATCTCCATGTCTATCAGTACCCAATGTTTGGCTCCCACTTATAAGAGAAAACATGTGGTATTTGGTTTTCTGTTTCTGTTTTAGTTTGCTTAGGATAATGACTTCCAACTGCATCTGTGTTGCTGCAAAGACCTGATTTCATTCTTTTTTAGGACTGCAGAGTAGTCCATGGTGTATAGGCACCACATTTTCTTTTTTCATTCCATCATTGATGGGCACTTAGATTGATTTCATGTATTTACTATTGTGAACAGTGCTGTAATAAATATATGAGTGCATGTGTCTTTTTGGTAGAACAATGTATTTTCCTTCAGATATATACTCAGTAATGAAATTGCTGGGTCAAACGGTACTCCTGTTTTGTTCATTGAGAAATCTCCAAACTGCTTTCCATAGTGGCTGAACTAATTTACTTTGCCACCAACAATGTATAGGCATTCCCTTTTCTCTGCAGTCTCACTAGCAACTGTTAATTTTGGACTATTTAATAGTAGCCATTCTGACTGGTATGAGATGATATCTCACTGTGGTTTTGATTTGCGTTTCTCTGATGATTACTGATACTAACCAGTTTTTCATGTTTGTTGGTTTCATATATGTTTTCTTTTGAGAAATGCCTGTTCATGTATTTTGCCCACTTTTTAATGCAGTTGTTTGTTTTATGCTTCTTATTTTAAGTTCCTTATAGACTCTGGATATTAGAACACTGTTGGATGCATAGTTTGCAAATATTTTCTCCCTTCTGTAGGTTGGACCATGATTTCTAACCAAAAAAATTTAAAAAGCAGTGCCTCCTCCTTTTATCTTCATCAAGTCTTCCTCCTTGTTCTCATTTTCCTCTTCCTCCTGCTGCTTTTTCTTTCCTTCCTGTTGTAGAGTGAGTGATAATTTCATCTGAGGAGGTTAGTTTAGTAATTATCACACAGAAAGTTTAAAAACACTCAAGACAGGCCAGGCTCAGTGGCTTTTGCCTATAATCCCAGGACTTCAGGAGGCCAAGGTGGGTGGATGGCTTGAGGTCAGGAGTTTGAGACCAGCCTGGCCAACATGGTGAAACCTCTCTCTACTAAAAATATAAAAATTAGCTTGACATGGTGATGCACACCTGTAATTCCAGCTACTCGGGAGGCTGAGGCAGGAGAATGACTTGAACATGGGAGGTGGAGACTGCAGTGAGCCAAGATCATGCCATTGCCCTCCAGCCTGGGTGACAGAGCGAGACTCTGTCTCAATAAATAAATACACTCAAGACAAATCAAAACTGGGATGAACAAAAATAAAGTTTGGTAACAAATTTGTATAACTTTGATTAAAACAAAGGGCTGCCATACCTGGGGCTTAGTTTTATTGGTGACTGATCCTATTGCACATGAATAGATTAAACTGAACAACCTTTGTAAGTGATAAACAGATATAACAATGCTGTGTAAACTCTGTATGTTATACAAACACAGAGGTAGATATTTAAGGGTAGCCAAAATGAACGCTTATTATATTTTCAGATTAGGGGGTCTCAGACAAGGGTTAGCAAACTGTGACTCGACATCTATTTTTGGAAATAAAATTTATTGGAACACAATCATATTCATTTGGTTATATATTGTCTATGGCAGCTTTGCACTACAAGGCAGAGTTGAGTGGTTGTGACAGAGACCATATAGTCCACAAAGCCTAAAATGTTTATTATCTTGCTTTTTACAGAGAGTTTACTGACTCCTGGTCTAAGACATTTCTTTGATTTTTAAAAAACACATATATAAGATACAGATGAAGCCAAAATAGAAACACTATTTATACATATGTATACATATATGTTTTTATAATTCCACACCATAAATAATGTGTACTGTCCCATAATTTCCCAGTTGAATTTTTCTTAATTTGCTTTTTTGGTCAAAGCCCACACCTTAATGGTCAAAACAGCAGTCCACTCACAAACAAAAGCAAAACCAGCTTCGCCTTTTTCAATTATAAAAGAGGTATGAAAATTCAGGTTGGAAATGACAGATTTGACAAGGCAATATATTGACCCATGGGTAGCCCTCCATCCCCCACCTTCATCTTAATGGGCAAATAAAATCTATTTCAAGAGTAGCCCAGGCCTTAGCAGCTCTATATATAACAAACATGATCTTTTTAAAAACAACCCAAATTATACATAATGTATGCTCATATTCTTAAACAGATCTGTTAGAGATGCTAAAAAAAGACTGCATATATTTCAATTTTCCCAAAATGTATCTTTCTCCACCACTGACTATTTTATCTCTCTTATAGAACTCCAGAAATTCTGAAGATCTTCCTAAACAACAACAACAACAACAACAAAACAGGTCTGAACATGTTATTCCACTGCCTCGAAACCTTCAACATTTATCTTTTATACAGGATTAATTTCAAATACTTTGATTCCTCATGTCTACTTAACTTTTCAATCTTGTATGCTGAAAACAACATCCCCACACTGTGCGACTTTGCATATGCAATGCCATACTCTTGCTGCCATTCTCCGAGCCACACACGCTTGCATCCTCAGGCTTTTGTTCACATTGTTCTCTCTGCCTAGAACAACCACTCTTTTCCCATATTAACCTTTTTAAATGTTCTCATTTCAAACTCCTGTCCAGATATTCCCTATCCCAAAGGATCTTCTTGGGATACCCCAAAGGGCCTTCTATTAGGCAGCATTAATCTCTGCTCCATTCTTCTCCATCTCAGCTAATAGTTCTTTCATCTACCCAGTTGCTTAAGTCCCTAAATCTGAAATTATTCTTATACTTCTTCCTCTTCATGCCTCATCTTCAATCCATCTCCCAGCTTTGTCCATCCACTCAACCCTCAACATATATGTTAAATCTCTCCTGCCTACTTTAAGCCACTCTCATTTGACTACTGGACAACAGTCTTTTTTTCTCATCCCAGTCTTGTTTTTCTCTAACCCATTCTCCACTTTAATAGACTAATCCTTTTAAAAGCACAAATCAGTGCAAGTCACTCCTATGCTTGAACTTCCTGGTGGCTTCCTTTAATATTTGGAATAAAATCAAATATCTTAATGAGGCCTGCAAAGCAAAGCATGATCTGGCCCTCGAGATCTCACTCCAGCCATTTTCCAATTTTCTGTACTCCAGTGGGAAATGCAAGCCAACATCAGAAACTCTCTGATTCTTTTCCCCTCA
Source organism: Symphalangus syndactylus (assembly GCF_028878055.3). Taxonomy (NCBI): domain Eukaryota; kingdom Metazoa; phylum Chordata; class Mammalia; order Primates; family Hylobatidae; genus Symphalangus; species Symphalangus syndactylus. The sequence goes on from NC_072425.2 coordinate 27,416,946, forward strand.
TCTGGAATGCTCTTTTTCTCTCTCTTTACTTGCTTATCCTATTTTTTCCTTCATAACAAACAAAAAAGGTAAATTTGAGATGCTTTTGATAACTCCTTAAGCCAACTCAGGGTCTTGCCCAATATCTTGTTTCATGATTCTTGGTTTTCTTCATTCATAGAGTTATTGCAGCTTGTCATTATATATTTACTTATGAGTATCTCTAGAGTATTTGTCTTTCCTGTTAGTCTATAAGCTATAAATGTATGAATTATGTTGCCTTATCCAATACTTTATACCAAGTACTTCTGGTGTTTATTATACAATAGGCCCTTGGCCCTTATTAAATATTTGATCAAACAAGAAATGAACAAATGAATAACTGAATGGATGAACAAATTACACCATGCACTGAACATATGTCACATTGTTGAATTCAGTTTGTTTTACATGTAACAGTTTATCAAGTATCAGAATTTTTTTGCGTGTATGCCCATTTTCTTTTCTGAATCTAAGGGCTTATGGGTGAGTAGCATCAATTATTCAGCACAGTAGCTCTCACAGGTTCTAGAAGCTGAGCCCTCAATAAATATAAGTTGGTAAAAATCAGATGTCTTATTCATTTGAATGTAATGTAACTTCTTTGAGGACATAAGCATAATATATACAGCTTTTAAACTCCAGTGCCTGGTACATAGTGGGTGCTGAATAAATGCTTGATGAATGGATGCATGCATGCACATATCTTTATCAGGTTGTCAAAAAGTCAGTATTCCATTGCGTATAGATGCTATATATATATTTTTTTTAGCTACTCATCTTTTGATGGACACTTAAATTGCTTCCATATCTTGGTTATTGTGCACAATGTTTCAATAAATGTGGAAGAACAAACATCTCTTCAACATGCGATTTCATTTGCTTTGGATAAATACCTGGTAGTGGGATTGCTGGATCATATGGTAGTTCTATTTTCAATTTTTTGAGAAGTCTCCATCATGTTTTCCATAGTGGCTATAATAATTTACATTTTCACCAACAGTGCACAAGGGTTCCCTTTTTTCCACATCCTCACCAACATGAGGATCTTTTTGTCTTTTTGATAATAGACATTGTAGCAGGAGTGAGGTGATATCTCATTGTGGTTTTAACTTACATTTCCCTGATGATAAATATCTCAAAACATCATATTGTGCCTGATAAATACATACCATTTTGTATGTCAATTTTAAAAATAAAAAAAATAGGAAAAAAAAAACTCAGCCTTCCATCAACCACCTCAGGAATGCAGAAGTAAAAATAGACTTTAGGCCTTTTTCCTATTGACATTCCTGTTTTAGTATTGCAGTGTCATTTTCTTCCTGCTTATTTCAGGTCATTAAACATGTAGATTATCCTGTATGAAACACTGTGCTACTCCTGGAGGTTAAAAAAAAAAAAAAAAAAAAAAAAGCTGAGTAGGACCTGATCAACCCTGATTTGTTCTACCTGGCCCCAGATTTAAGGAACTCGGGGTCTAGAAGAGTAGAGAAAGTGCATTAGAGAGGTACCTGAATGTATAGGGATGATACAGGTGTGGTAGAAGTTGATTATTGCCCTACCCAGATGGCCTTCGCAGGGTCCATGCATCGAAGGTCTAGCTGTTCTGAGTGTTGACCTCTGTTTTGAGTTCCCAGCCGTCCCCACTCCCTTCTTGGGAGACCTGTGCTTGGCTTCTCAGACCCACCCACCTCCACTAGGGGGCAGCCCACAGCCAAATGGATGCTAATAAACAAATGGCAGGTATCTTACTTCAAAGGAGAAAACCCTGTGCTGTGGTCTTTTGCTCCAGAGTCTTATCCCTGCGGATCAAGCTAAGGCTAGATTCTGCCTCAGATCATGTCTGTGGTTGGATCTTTCCCCTATCTTAACCGACTTAACTTCTTCCATTTCAGGTTTTTACTGAAGGACTTTCCCTCTATAAATCACATGAACCCAAACCCCTGTCTCAGTCTCTGCTTCCCCAAAATACCACCAAAGATGTCTGATAGGCACTGTCCAAAGTTAAGTGCACGGTGCTATGAGACAGAAAAGAGATATCAGACACTGTTTAGAGATAGAGAGGTATCCTAAGTAGAATATTCTTTCTCGGTATGTTTCAATTTTATAGAAAAGTATCAGGATAATACAATATAATAAAACACTCACATATTCCCTAATTAGATTTAACTAATGTCAACAGTTTTTCACAGATGCTTCCAAACTTACACAGAATTAAAGGTTACCAATATGGTAGAAAACATTTTTGTGGCTGTTTTTAATTCTATACTTTTCTTTTTTAATCTTTGGAACCAATTCCTACCCTGGTAATGGTGTAAGCACTTCACAATCATGTTTCTGTATTTGTACATATACATGAGAATGGCATGTTTTCATGTGTTAGCAGAGTTATGTAAGTTAACACCATACATAAACTTTGCCAGCTTTCTCTTTTACTCTGATTGTTATGTTTTTGTGACCTATCCACCTCAATACACACAGATTAGACATTCATTTCCATTGCCAGTTTGCATTCTATTACTCTGCCTTATTTTGGCTTCTTTTTAACTTCTTACCTGCCTTCTACTAGATTGATAACGTTATCTTTATTTCCTCATTTTTAATTGTAAATTATACATTCCATTTGGATTAATTTAGAGAATATTCTTCAATTTTAACATGCATACTATATTTAATAAGGTTTAAAATTAATCTGCATTTCTATTTTCTATGTGAATACCATGAAGTGCATAGGACCCTCTATGAAATCCCTTTTTGTATCTTCTATGTAATTGGAAAATATTTTATTTCTACTCTTTTTAACCTTTCCATTAGTGTATGTGCATATGTGTATATACACACACTTATGCATATATTCAAAGTTTATACTTATTTAACATTAACTGTACTTAATTTAATAATATTTACTCAATGTCATCTCTTTTATCTCACACTGTTTATTTACCTTCAGTTTCCTTTTTACTTCAGTTCACCCTTTTATAGTCCTTTTGAAGAGGCCAGTGAGTTAACAAGTCTGCTTCCTGTCTGCAAATGTTTTCATGTAAATTTTACTTCCAAATGATGGTTTAACCTGAGCATAAAATATTAGGTTGACAGTTGTCAGGCTAACAGTCATCCCTTTGTTGGTGATCTCACTTTCCTTTCTTGTACCTTTTAAGAATTTGTCTTTGATATTCTATCCTATTGATATAATATATCTTGGGTATGGACTTGTGTTTATTTGTCTTGCCAGGACTATATAGGTTGTTTGATCCATTTCTTAAAACTGGAAAAAAAATCTGTTTCTCTATGAACATCACTCTCCTCTGGAATAGCATTCTTTCAAATAGGTGCATGCAGGATATTTTTATGTTACCCTGTAGGTCTAATTTTATCTTTCATCTCTTTATAACATTGAACTGCATTCTGGGTGATTTCTTCGGAGCTATATTCCAGTTCAAGAATTATCTTCTCCTCCATTTGACTGTATTGTCCATCCATGGTTTTTAATGTCTACAACTCCATTAATTTCTAGAGTTTCTATTCATTTTTTAAAAAATACTTCTTTCCATATATTCTGTTGTTCTTAACTAATATATTCTTATATCCATCTATCTCTTTTACCATTTTAAATATACTTACTTTACAACATCTTTTGGATTTTACAATTATCCAATTCATAAAGCATTGGTTCTTCCATTTGCTTCCTATGCTGATTATTCATTGTGGTTTGCTCTTTGTGTGATGCTTAATTTTTACCAGAAAGTCATTTCAGTAAAGGTTTATAGTTATATTTTGTGTTCTATATTATAGAAGCATTCCTATAGATTTCACAAACCTGGGGCCTAATATTTTTATTATTAATGTTTCATCTTGGAGACTTAACATCCTAAAGATTATGTGAACTTGAATTTCACAGGTATATTTGTCTTAAGCCAAGGATTCTTGTTCCTCACAGAGTTCAACTTACGGTCCTAGAAGTTGGGGACTGGTGGTAGAGTCCCCATTGCATAGCTGGGATATTCTTTGAGGTATCCTTCTTTGTTCAGGGTTCCAGTTCCCCCAGGTAAAAATGACTCAGATTCATACATAATCTTTTCCCACTTCTGTGACAGGTTTTGAATCAGTCTCACTTCTCTGCTCCAACTTAAGGTCCCCCTTCAGTTCTGGCATTTCCACTCTCCCTTTCCATTTATTTATTTATTTATTTATTTATTTATTTATTTATTTATTGTTTTTGAGTCAACTCTTGCTCTCTCACCCTGGCGCAATCATAGCTCACTGCAGCCTCAAACTCCTGGGCTCAAGTGATCCTCCCACCTCAGCTTTCCAAGTAGCTGGGGACAACAGGTGCACATTATCATGTCCAGCTAGTGAAGATCTCCCTTTCTATGCTTTCAGATTGGCTGTGTGTTGTTTACTTTTTTTTCTTTTTTTTTTTTTTGAGACGGAGTGTCGCTCTGTCGCCCAGGCTGGAGTGCAGTGGCGTGATCTCGGCTCACTGCAAGCTCCGCCTCCCGGGTTCACACCATTCTCCCGCCTCAGCCTCCCACGTAGCTGGGACCACAGGCACCCGCCACCATGCCCGGCTAAGTTTTTGTATTTTTAGTAGAGACGGGGTGTTTACTTTTATGATATTTTATGTAGCATGATTATGTGTGTGGAATGGGAGGTAAGTCCTTTCATATATGCTCAGGCCTCATTTTCTGGATCTGAGCTGAGCGTTAAAACATGAGTGTGTTTGTCATGAAAAAGAGAAGGAAAGGGTACATCAAGTACAGAAAATAGCATAAGGAAAGAAGTAGGAAACACTACTGTAGGCTTTTTGGTGAGTTAGTGTAGGTGAAGCTTGACGCTCCTGGCTGCCCTTATCCAGGCCACTCTGCAGAGCCAAAAGAGTGAGTTTCCAGGAGGAAAGGCTACACAAATAGCAGACATGAGACACAGAACAACCAGGATTAGAGCCAGAGGCACTAGTATCAGCCATAAATCTAGGACTATGGAGGTGGGGTTTGGGGCAGGTAAATCAATGTGGAAGAAAGACAGAGTCCCAACATGGAGAGAATAAGTGAGTCTGTTATGAGCAACTCTTAAAACATGTTGAGCTTGAGACAGGCAAAACTGGACACTACTGACCAAAGCAGCACCTGTGACTGAGCAACCCACATACCTATGTGTGTATGTGCAATGTGTGTGTTCATGTGCCACATTCCAGAGGGCATTCAAGGTTGGGAAAAAAAAAAATCTTTCTAGCAGAGCATAATGTTTCTCTGTTGTCTTGTGGCTGCCCTTTCACGGTGGATGTGGGTGGTATAAAAACTTGGCTGCAGAATATGTGAGGAACATGGTGCCAGTGCAGAAGCAGTTTGAATCCGGAGTACCTAGAAGAACTGGAGAAGGAAGGAGGGGACTTGGAGCAATGTACTCTCTTCACTGCTCAGGGAAATGGTTCCTGGAAGAAAGGGACTCAGAGTCTTACCACACACCCAGGAAGATGGGACAAAGGGAGAGTCCACTTTGCCAGAAGAGTTTAAAGGAAGTGAGTTTCAAACTGGCTCTCCAAAGCCCCAGGCTTCTGCAGAAGAACCTCAGAGGTCACTCTTTGGAGTAAGAATAAGGGGGAACTAAGTAGGCTGCGTTAAACGTCTTCCTGATCCTGTTTCCAACAGTTGCTTCTGCTTTTAACTGGAGAAACTACAAACAAAACAACACTGTTTTGAGTAGGGTTTTTTTTTTAAAAAAAAACCCATTTTTAATTGAGATAAAATTCACCTAACAAAATTGACTTTTTAACCATTTTAAAATTTACAATTTAGTGATGCTTAGTGTATTCATAATGTTGTGCAATAATCACCAGTATCTAATTGCAGAAAATTCTCATCACCGAAAAGACAAATCTCATATCTATTAAATGGTTACTCCCCATTCCTGATTTCCCCCAGCTCCTGACAACCATCGATCTTGCTACCTCTATAGATTTACCTATTCTGGACATTTTACATAAATTGAATCATAATATACGACCTTTTATGACTGGCTTCTTTCACTTACCACAATGTTTTCAAAGTTCATCCATGTTAGGGGATGTATCAGTACTTTACTGCTTTTCAGAGCTGAATATTATTTTATTGTAGGACTACGACATATTTTATTTATCCATTCATCAGTTGATGAACGCTTGGTTTCTACTTTTTTCTAAGTGTGTACAAGATTTTGTTTGAACAAATGTTTTTCAGTTATCTTGGGTTTTTAGGGTTTTAATTGAAAAAATGTTCCAGAATCCTTCCCTTTACCCATCACCCCCAAAGATGCTTCCTACCACTGACACCAGGAAATGGTGTAATTACTGCTATGTAAATGGGGATATGAATACCCAGGGAGTTTGTGGTAATGTGCCTCCACATCCCACATAAAGTCAAAGGAGAAATATGGCACAACTTTTTGAAATAAACTGTTTAAAGATTGGAAGAAGAGGAAAATGATGTTTTTATATTAAATCTAGACAATATTCAATATTTCATTGATCCTCATTCATGTTTTAACATCTTTGAACTTAGAATACATTTTACAATCAATGCTGTTTAACTTGCAGCCTTTTATTTTCTTTCTTAGTGATAAATAAAATAATGATGTGTCTTACAATAATGTATTTTAGATTTTGTGGCTTGTGGTATCGTGGAGTACAATGTACAATTCACATAAAATTTTAGGATAAAAATGGGAGACTTTGCAGCTGTTCAGGGCTAGCTGTGGTTTCTGCAGGGTTTCTTGACCACTCTTGTCCCCTGGGGCTGTGGTATACAGTAGGAAAGGCTGTGCTCAGCACACTAGCATGCCTCAAGGCCTCATGTGCCCATTCCAGGATGTTCCTACCATCACTACAGGCCCCCTGTAATACTCATCTCCCCTCCAATACTTTACTCCCATGTTGGATAATCATCCCCTTCCTTATAGCCCCTCAGTGTAGATGAGACAGACTCACATTTTCAAGGAGAATTTTATTTTAAAAGCCAAGGGAAAAGTAAAAGGGGGAGAAAAGGAAATATAAGCAGTGTAGAAATTGTCACATTTTCAATTATTGTGTTTCTAATATTTCCATCCTATAAAAGTAAAAAGGAATTTTAGTGAGACCTCAATTTCAGGAGAAGTTAACTGATGGCCATTAGGAAGACTTGGCTCACGTTCCAACCTAGTCCTGGGTCAGCTGTGCCCACCATTTACCTTCTCCTCACCCATGAAGTGAGAGTTTTGGTTTTATGATTTTTTCGGATTCCTCTATTGCTGACTTCCTACAGCTTGGCTCTTTCAAAAAAGTTCTGGCCCATGTAAAATGTCATGTCTTTTGTCCATAAAAATGGTTGGGGACGAGACCACAGTGAAACCCCGTCTCTACTAAAAATACAAAAAAAATACAAAAAAATTAGCCAGGCGTGGTGGCGGGCGCCTGTAGTCCCAGCTACTCGGAGAGGCTGAGGCAGGAGAATGGCGTGAACCCGGGAGGCGGAGCTTGCAGTGAGCCGAGATTGCGCCACTGCACTCCAGCCTGGGCGACAGAGCCAGACTCCGTCTCAAAAAAAAAAAAAAAAAAATGGTTGGGGAATCACTTGACTAGCTATGAGATTAAAATCTCTTCCAAAATTTATAAAGAAAAAGATAAAACACAAGCTCTATGGTTTTCAGATCAAGAAAATTAGCTCTTCATTTTTGAAGTATTGTATTAACTGAGAAGCAGTTGGTTTGGAGGAGAATGGTGTGTTAGCAGAGCATGGCTGAAGGATAATCATCGTCACTACAACCATTCATATTTCTCTTTTGTTTTTCTCCAGAACAGCCTCTTTAAAAAAATTTAAAAGTAATGAACAAACTTTTACAAATCTAACCAAAACAGCAGCAACTACAAAAAACGTAGAATCTACACCAGAGCATTCGATGACTCAACGACCGGTGGCTGAGTGCCTCTGAAATAGGGCTGGGGATCCATGGTGGCTAAAATCCCCATTAAATGCTTGTTCGTCTTTGGACTTAAATTTAAGAGTATGAGAGCATTTCTTTGAGAACTGATTATTTTTTATATCTGAGAGTCATCCTCCCTCAATCCATTTTGCCTTGTGGGAGAAGCACATTTAGCAGGAGGAAGGGAGCATTGAATCACTGCATTCATTCTGGCTAGTAGCTAAAAGAAGGCTAAAGACAGGTTGAGGCATGTTTCAAAAAATTCTATTAAAATTGCAAGTGAAATCAAAACCATGTCTACGGGAATCTTTAAAGGAAATGGGATTATATAACCCAGAGAAAAGAATACTCAGGATGTGGGTGGTAGGGGTAGAAAGGAAGCCATCTGCAAATACATAAGACGTATTATGTGAAAGCAAGATTAGGCTCATTCTGTGACATGAAGGAGACAGCTATTGGTACAATATGAAGCAGATTGTCTACAACTTTCTAATAGTTAAATTGGCCCAAGATATTATGGTATACATTGGGAAGATCTCAGTTCTTCAAGAAAGGAGGTGTTCAAATGAAAGCTGCTCACTATCAATCACAGCTTCCTAATTGAATTTTAAGAGTCAGTTAAGAGGTAGAATTTCATGACCTTTAACAGCCCTTTAAGCCTGATGTTCTAATGACTCCTAATCCATGACAAGGTAACTGAGATTCTCAGCTGTCCGACATGTGAGGAAAAACAAAGGCTCTGACAGCATTCATGGCCCTCTGATTCAAGTTGAAAAGTAACCCAACACAGCACGATCTTCAAGGACAACAACAACAACAACAACAACCACAACAACAATGCTCAGCCTGCCTCTCTCTGGAAATTTCTTAGTCACACAAATTAGGGATCACAGATCGCCCCTTTCCAGCAGTTTTACCTCTGGCTCCTGACTCCTAGGCCTCTCTGCAGGTTGCAGCCAGTCTATTGATAACTCTGCCGTATTCGCAGCACAATATCTATGGGGGAAATTGTTGGCCAAGGCACCAGTAGTGTTCAGACCAGCTGAGCTCATTCATGGTGCTGCAGTTCAGGCAATAATGTTCTCTTTCAAGACAGATGACCCTCTTGCCAACAATTGCTTGGATGGAGTGTTCATTCAAATACCCTGGGCTCATTACCAGCTCAGAGCACAGAAATTGTGCAGGTAATTTCTACCCACTGTCCTATCTGTTGCTTGCCCATCCTTATGCCACCTCCTGTTCTGTCCTTCCCAAGATAGATGTGATATTATACACACCACTTTACAGTCCCTAACACAGCAGGTGCAGTCAGAGACTTCCAACACCATATTAATAAGAGTCCTAATGAAGAACCAAAATAACTTACCTGTCACAGAAGTTATGTCACCTCCTAGGAAAATTAAAGTGGCAAGTCACCCCACATGTTGTCTATTTTTCCATTGTCTCCACTTCTTTCTTTCTGCCTGCCCCCAAGCCTCTCTTCCTTATGTGTGTTAGTTCTTGCAGAGAGCTTTCAGCAGACCTGCAATTGTTTGCTAAATCAGCCATCACTGAACTGGGAAACAGAAGAGCTGGGCAGGAGTTCCAGCATCCCCTCTGCTCCTCCATCTAGCAGGAACCTGTCATTGTAAGAATCTACCCCAGGCCAAGCTTTAATGATGCTGTTGCAATGATGGCAGATGTTAGCTTTAACCAAAATGACCCTGCTCCTGTGGTGCTGGCTACTGCAGATTCAGAAATGAAGGCCAAGCTCTCTGTGCTAACAAAGCTCATAGTCTAGTATAGGAGTCAGCAAACTTTTTCTAAAAAGGCACAGTTAGCAAATAGTTTAGACTTTACAGGCCACAGAGTCTCCTATCCAACTATTCAATTCTACTGTTACAGCTCAAGAGCAGTCATAAACAATATATAAACAAGTGATTGTGGCATGTTCCAATAAAACTTTATTTATGAAAAAGGCAGTGGGCTAGATTTGACCCTCTGGATGTCATCTGCAAGGCCCTGATCTAGTGGAAGAGACAAGGAAGTGCTCCAATGGTTGCAGTGTTCAACCATGAGTGATAAAATAAGAAGGAAGCAGCAGAAGGTGGTTAGGGAAGGCCTTCTGGAAGAGGTAAGGTTTGAGTCATGACTTGAGGGATGAATAACTGCTTAATAACATACCTGCCTAATCTTCCTCTTCCACCATCATCTGCCCTCATAGACCGATTATCTGTGATTAGAATCTGTTAGACTTTGAGGTTCCTGTGAGCTGTAACAGCATCTTAGCTGCCTTTATAATCCCAAACTCAAATTTAGTGCTTTTACACAATCAGGGATTGATGAAGTTTTACTGGATTAAAGGGCATGTGACCTTTCACCTCTGTTTTGACCACAGCTAACTCTGTTTCCTAGAAGATGATATTCCTGCTTCACCCTGTGCTATGCTACAGCTGGGTAGAGACTTGTAACAATACAAAAGAGTTCTTAGAGCCTGTTTGTTAGTATTTCATATTCTGGAGCCAGACTGACTTTGGACTCATGTTCTGCCATTTACTAGCTGTGTGATCTTGGACAAGTCAGTTAACCTTTCTATGCCTTAGTTTCCCCTTCTGTTAAAATAATGATAGTACTTACCTTATAGGTGTCAGGCCTCTGAGCCCAAGCCAAGCATCTCATCCCCTGTGACTTGCATGTATACATCCAGATGGCCTGAAGTAACTGAAGGTCCACAAAAGAAGTAAAAATAGCCTTAACTGATGACATTCCACCATTGTGATTTGTTTCTGCCCCACCTGAACTGACCACTGTACTTTGTAATCTCCCCCACCCTTAAGAAAGTTCTTTGTAATTCTCCCCACCCTTGAGAATGTACTTTGTGAGATCCACCCCTGACCACAAAATACTGCTCTTAACTTCACCACCTATCCCAAAACCTATAAGAACTAATGATAATCCACCACCCTTTGCTGACTCTCTTTTCGGACTCAGCCCACCTGCACCCAGGTGAAATAAACAGCCATGTTGCTCACACGAAGCCTGTTTGGTGGTCTTTTCACACGGACGCACATGAAATTTGGTGCTGTGACTCGGATTGGGGGACCTCCCTTGGGAGATCAATCCCCTGTCCTCCTGCTCTTTGCTCCATGAGAAAGATCCACCTATGACCTCAGGTCCTCAGACTGACCAGCCCAAGAAACATCTCACCAATTTCAAATCCAGTAAGCGGCCCCTTTTTACTCTCTTATCCAACTTCCCTCACTATCCTACAACCTCTTTTCTCCTTTCAATCTTGGGGCCACACTTCAATCTCTCCCTTCTCTTAATTTCAATTCCTTTAATTTCCTGGTAGAGACAAAGGAGACACATTTTATCCGTGGACCCAAAACTCCGGGGCCGGTCATGGACTGGGAAGGCAGCCTTCCCTTGGTGTTTAATCATTGCAGGGATGCCTCTCTGATTATTCACCCACGTTTCAGAGGTGTCAGACCACGCAGGGATGCCTGCCTTGGTCCTTCACCCTTAGCGGCAAGTCCCACTTTTCTAGGGGAGCGGCAAGTACCCCAACCCCTTCTCTCCATGTCTCTACCCCTTCTCTGCTTTTCTGGGGGAGGGGCAAGTACCCCTCAACCCCTTCTCCTTCACCCTTAGAGGCAAGTCCCGCTTTTCTAGGGGGCAAGAACCCCCAATCCCTTATTTCCACACCCCGACCTCTTATCTCTGTGCCCCAATCCCTTATTTCTATGCCCCAACCCCTTCTCTGCTTTTCTGGAGGGCAAGAACCCCCCACCCCTTCTCCGTGTCTCTACTCTTTTCTCTGGGCTTGGCTCCTTCACTATGGGCAAGCTTCCACCTTCCATTCCTCCTTCTTCTCCCTTAGCCTGTGTTCTTAAGAACTTAAAACCTCTTCAACTCTCACCTGACCTAAAATCTAAGCGTCTTATTTTCTTCTGCAATGCTGCTTGACCCCAATACAAACTCGACAGTAGTTCCAAATAGCCAGAAAACAGCACTTTGAATTTGTCCATCCTGCAAGATCTAAATAATTCTTGTCGTAAAATGGGCAAATGGTCTGAGGTGCCTGACGTCCAGGCGTTCTTTTACACATCAGTCCCTTCCTAGTCTCTGTGCCCAATGCAACTCACCCCAAATCTTCCTTCTTTCCCTCCCGCCTGTCCCCTCAGTCCCAACCCCAAGCGTCACTGAGTCTTTCTAATCTTCCTTTTCTACAGACCCATCTGACCTCTCCCCTCCTCGCCAGGCTGAGCTAGGTCCCAATTCTTCCTCAGCCTCTGCTCCTCCACCATATAATCCTTTTATCACCTCCCCTCCTCACACCCAGTCTGGCTTACAGTTTTGTTCTGTGACTAGCCCTCCCCCACCTGCCCAGCAATTTATTCTTAAAAAGGTGGCTGGAGCTAAAGGCATAGTCAAGGTTAATGCTCCTTTTTCTTTATCCCAGATCAGTTAGCGTTTAGGCTCTTTTTCATAAAATATAAAAATCCAGCCCAGTTCATGTCTCGTTTGGCAGCAACCCTGAGACACTTTACAGCCCCAGACCCTAAAAGGTCAAAAGGCCGTCTTATTCTTGATATACATTTTATTACCCAATCTGCTCCCGACATTAAATACAACTCCAAAAATTAGAATCTGGCCTCCAACCCCACAACAGGACTTAACTAACCTCACCTTCAAGGTGTACAATAATAGAAAAAAGTTGCAATTCCTTGCCTCCACTGTGAGACAAACCCCAGCCACATCTCCAGCACACAAGAACTTCCAAACGCCTGAACAGCAGCAGCCAGGCATTCCTCCAGAACCTCCTCCCCCAGGAGCTTGCTACACGTGCTGGAAATCTGGCCAGTGGGCCAAGGAATGCCCGCAGCCCGGGATTCCTCCTAAGCCGCATTCCATCCGTGTGGTACCCCACTGAAAATCGGACTGTTCAACACACCTGGTAGCCACTCCCAGAGCCCCTGGAACTCTGGCCCAAGGCTCTCTGACTGACTTCTTCCCAGATCTTCTTGGCTTAGCGGCTGAAGACTGACACTGCCCGATCGCCTCAGAAGCCCCTTAAACCATCATGGAAGCCGAGCTTCAGGTAACTCTCACAGTGGAAGGCAAGCCCATCCCCTTCTTAATCAATATGGAGGCTACCCACTCCACATTACCTTCTTTTCAAGTGTCTGTTCCCCTTGCCTACATAACTGCTGTGGGTATTGACGGCCAGGCTTCTAAACCTCTTAAAACTCCCCAACTCTGGTGCCAACTTAGACAATACTCTTTTAAGCACTCCTTTTTAGTTATCCCCACCTGCCCAATTCCCTTATTAGGCTGAGACACTTTAAATTATCTGTTTCTCTGACTATTCCTGGACTACAGCCACATCTCATTGCCGCCCTTCTCCCCAACCCAAAGCCCCCTTTCATCTTCCTCTCATATCCCCCCATTAACCCACAAGTATGGGACATCTCTACTCCTTCCCTGGCAACCGACCACATGCCCATTACCATCCCATTAAAACCTAATCACCCTTACCCCGATCAATGCCAATATCCCATCCCACAGCACGCTTTAAAAGGATTAAAGCCTGTTATCACTCGCCTGCTACAGCATGGGCTTCTAAAACCTATAAACTCTCCTTACAATTCCCCCATTTTACCTGTCCAAAAACCGGACAAAGCTTACAAGTTAGTTCAGAATCTGCACCTTATCAACTAAATTGTTTTGCCTATCCACCCCGTGAAGCCAAACCCATATACTCTCCTATCCTCAATACCTCCCTCTACTACCCATTATTCTGTTCTGGATCTCAGACATGCTTTTTTTACTATTCCTTTGCACCCTTCATCCCAGCCTCTCTTTGCTTTCACTTAGACTGACCTTGACACCCATTAGGCTCAGCAAATTACCTGGGCTGTACTGCCACAAGGCTTCACAGACAGCCCCCATTACTTCAGTCAAGCCCAAATTTCATCCTCATCTGTTACCTATCTTGGCATAATTCTCATAAAAACACACGTGCTCTCCCTGCTGATCGTGTCCGATTAATCTCCCAAACCTCAATCCCTTACGAAACAACAGCTCCTTTCCTTCCTAGGCATGGTTAGTGTGGTCAGAATTCTTACACAAGAGCCAGGACCGCACCCTTTAGCCTTTCTGTCCAAACAACTTGACCTTACTGTTTTAGCCTAGCCCTCATGTCTGCATGCAGCGGCTGCCACTGCTTTAATGCTTTTAGAGGCCCTCAAAATCACAAACTATGCTCAACTCACTCTCTACATTTCTCCTAACTTCCAAAATCTATTTTCTTCCTCATACCTGATGCATATACTTCCTGCTCCCTGGCTCCTTCAGCTGTACTCACTCTTTGTTAAGTACCACAATTACCATTGTTCCTGGCCCGGACTTCAATCTGGCCTCCCGCATTATTCCTGATACCACACCTGACCCCCATGACTGTATCTCTCTGATCCACCTGACATTCACCCCATTTCCCCATATTTCCTTCTTTCCTGTTCCTCACCCTGATCATGCTTGATTTATTGATGGCAGTTCTACCTGGCCTAATCGCCACACACCAGCAAAGGCAGGGTATGCTATAGTACAAGCCACTAGCCTGCCTCTTAGAACCTCTCATTTCCTTTCCATCCTGGAAATCTATTCTCAAAGAAATAATTTCTCAGTGTTCCATCTGCTATTCTACTACTCCTCAGGGATTATTCAGGCCCCCTCCCTTCCCTACACATCAAGCTTGAAGATTTGCCCCTACCCAGGACTGGCAAATTAGCTTTACTCAACATGCCCGGAGTCAGATAACTAAAATACCACTTAGTCTAAGTCGACACTTTCACTAGATAAGTAGAGGCCTTTCCTACAGGGTCTGAGAAGGCCACATAGTCATTTCTTCCCTTCTGTCAGACGTAATTCCTCAGTTTAGCCTTCCCAACCCGTACACTCTTTTGTCTTCAATACCTTCCCACCTCTATACAGTCTGATAACAGACCAGCCTTTATTAGTCAAATCAGCGAAACAGTTTTTCAGGCTCTTAGTATTCAGTGAAACCTTTATATCCCTTACAGTCTCCCATCTTCAAGAAAAGTAGAACGGACTAAAGGTCTTTTAAAAACACACCTCACCAAGCTCAACCACCAACTTAAAAAGGACTAGATAATACTTTTACCACTTTCGCTTCTCAGAATTCAGGCCTCTCCTCGGAATGCTGCAAGGTACAGCCCATTTGAGCTCCTTTTTTTTAGGCCCCAGTCTCATTCCAGACACTGGACCAACTTAGACTGTGCCCCAAAAAAACTTGTCATCCCTACTATTTTCTGTCTAATCATACTCCTATTCTCCGTTCTCAACTACTCATACATGTCCTGCTCTTGTTTACACTGCTGGTTTACACTGTTTCTCCAAGCCATCACAGCTGTATCTCCTCGTGCTATCCCCAAACTGCCACTCTTAACTCTTGAAGTAAATAATCTCTTCTGGCAGGACTATGCTGAATCTCCTTAGGCACTCTCTAATCAGATGTCCTAGGTCCCCCCAATTCTTAGACCTTTTATACCTGTTTTTCTCCTTCTCTTATTCCATTTAGTTTTTTAATTCATACAAAACTGTATCCAGGCCATCACCAATAATTCTACACGACAAATGTTTCTTCTAACAACCCCACAATATCACCCCTTACCACAAAATCTTCCTTCAGCTTAATCTCTCCCACTCTAGGTTCCCTCGCCGCCCTTAATCCCACTTGAAGCAGCCCTGAGAAACATCGCCCATTCTCTCCATACCAACCCCCAAAAATTTTCGCCGCCCCAACACTTCAACACTATTTTGTTTTATTTTTCTTATTAGTATAAGAAGGCAGGAATGTCAGGCCTCTGAGCCCAAGCCAAGCCATCGCATCCCCTGTGATTTGCACGTATACATCCAGATGGCCTGAAGTAACTGAAGATCCATAAAGAAAGTAAAGATAGCCTTAACTGATGACATTCCACCATTGTGATTTGTTTCTGCCCCACCCGAACTGATCACTGTACTTCGTAATCTCCCCCACCCTTAAGAAAGTTCTTTGTAATTCTCCCCACCCTTGAGAATGTACTTTGTGAGATCCACCCCTGACCGCAAAACATTGCTCTTAACTTCACCGCCTATCCCAAAACCTATAAGAACTAATGATAATCCATCACCCTTTGCTGACTTTTCAGACTCAGCCCACCTGCACCCAGGTGAAATAAACAGCCATGTTGCTCACACAAAGCCTGGTTGGTGGTCTCTTCACATGGACGCGCATGAAAATAGGATTGTTGCAAAGATTAAATGAGTTAAATGAATACAGTATTTAGAATGATTCCTGGCACAGAGCAACTGTTCATTAAATGCTGGCTATTATTAACATCACAAAGCTATACCTAGTCTCTTCATAATAATCTTGCACCTCTGTGGTAGGAAGGGGACAGAGGAGCTGCTAACATTCATTTGGAAATTCTAACCAACTTCCTAGGTTCAGCCGTATTTGTTTGTTGTTTTAATCTCTCTGCCCTCGGCTGCTGCACAAGGAGAGAAGTTGATTGGCAGCTTAACTGTTTAAAATCAATATAAGAAGCACTTGGAGATTAAAGCAATTTAAGCAAGGTACTGGCTGGGGTTGGGAGCTAAAACTGCTCTTGAAGGAAACAAACGAAGGAGATGAAGAAAGTGGGTCAGAAATGAAACATCGTGAAACTGTGTGAGTGGAGGTGAGATTACAATAGAGCAGCACGACTTTTTCTTCAGAGAAAGATCGTTTCTTTTTATAAAAAAATAACGTAAAATAAAGCAGAGCCAAAAGCCCTAATCTCGAAATTGCTCCAGCCTGGTAGTGATTGTTCCACTGATTTAAACACACTTGTCTCTCCTCTCCTCCTTGCTGCTGTGCCCCGCACCCTCCCCCCAACCACCCGTGCCACCCACATCCCCCTTCTTTAATCTCTGCAGGAACTTCCTGGCCAGGTACAAATGCAAAGATTACATCTCAGCTTTGTTGCTGATGCCACGTGAGACCAGCACCCACAGGAAATGAGCCACAGAGACCAGGCAAGGAGGTGCGAGTGTCGTGGACAGCATTTCCTATGACTGAGGCTGCCCCATTCAGACATTTCATTCCATTAAGCCAGTCTGGTCTTCCACACAGAGAGGCCGCTAAGCCACCTGTTGAGGGGAGGTGAATCTGTGTTAAATCCACTATAAATTCAGAGAGTTCCGAAGTAAACAAGGAAGCTCCCTTTCCTGTCTCTGATATACCTTGACACTTCCATTTCTTGTTTATTTTCTCTTTATTTTTCTTGTTCTCTCAGTATGTGCTCTAAGAATTTAATTTTATCAACTTGACAGTTTGTAAGGTATCCCAAAGAACTACACGATTCCAACATGGCCCTGAATATCTCCTGCCTTATTTCCATCCCCTAACAAGGACTTTTATGTGTATAGTTTACAATAGTATTCCCTTTTTGGACTCCTGTGTGTTAGGTAACATGGGGTACCTTAAAATGGCACCGTACCTTAAGATGGGGCCGGTTCCGGGTTCTTCTCCCCTCCTTGACCGGGCACTGAACTCACCAAAGGAGGGCCAATCAGAAAGAAGCATCTCCCGCCTTCCCTTGGGCCCGCCCCTAGCCCAATCTACGTAGGCCCAAGGGATATAAAACCCAGCACGCCAGCAGCCCTCTCTCTCCTCTTCCTTCTTCTTGCATGGTGCCGCTCGATACCTCCAATAAAGATCTCTGCCCGGCCCCTTTCACTGTGTACACTGCCTAAATTCCTCATAAAATATTGCTGATGTTCTAGTGCTCAGAGAGCCAGGAAGAAACATACACCTGTGGAACTGGCTCATTCAGAGATCTTGGAAGGCTTGAGATCCACATCAAAGACCAGTCATAAAGGAAAGCATCTAACCACATGTGGGGCATTTTAAGCAGGATATGGTCAGTACTGTGGGATTTATTCATATACACTTTTGGGTCTTGTCTTTAAGTCACAAAAAGCCAACACACACACACACACACACACACACTCCTCACCCCTACGTTGAAAAAGAAAAAAAAAAGAGTTATTCATAGAGTACCAGCTAACATATGTAATAGAATTAAAGAAGGAATAATAGAAATAGAAAATTACCATTTTATCATCATCAAACAATTCATTAAGGAAAGGGTCAATAACAGAAGTTGGAACCATTGGGTAAAGTTTCTTGTAAAGCAAAATATAATGGGATTTCAAAGTATCATTCCACAGGTCCCTTCTTAATTACAGAATAAGAGAGACCTTTTATAATGGAGACACCTGGTGGCCATCACCTTTACCAAGTGATATTTAGCAATGTCAATAATGGTATAAACTGACATTATGTACCTCATGATCTGATTCAATGTCAATTGCACAAGACCTTGCCAGAAATGCTTAACTTGAATCTTGTCATGAAGCAACAGAAAAATCCAAAATTTGAGGATGTTCTGTAGGATAACTAGTCCAGATTCTGAAAAACTGCCAACAACATAAAATACGGTAGATAGATAACATACATTCATGAATGCATGCATGAGTAGAGGGCTATTGTATTTTAAAGGAGAATAAAGAAACAGACAAAATGAAATCATATACCTTTAATCATATCCTGGATTTTAAAAAGAGCTATGAAAGACATTTGGAGAACACTGGGGGGAATTTGAATATGGGCTACATGTGAGGCAGCTATTACATCTGTGTCAAACTTCTTAGTTGTGATAATGGTAGTGTAGTTACATAGGACAAGGTTCTGCCCTTGAGAAATATATTCTAAAGTATTTAGGGTTGAAAGATTATAAATGCCCGAAATTTTTTTTTTTTTTTGAGATGGAGTCTCCCTCTGTCGCCCAGGCTGGAGTGCAGTGGCGTGATCTTGGCTCACTGCAAGCTCCACCTCCTGGGTTCATGCCATTCTTCTGCCTCAACTTCCCAAGTAGCTGGGACTACAGGCGCCCGCCACCACACCCGGCTAATTTTTTTTTGTATTTTTAGTAGAGATGGGGTTTCACCGTGTTAGCCAGCATGGTCTCAATCTCCTGACCTCGTGATCCACCCACCTAGGCCTCCCAAAGTGCTGGGATTACAGGCGTGAGCCACCGCGCCTGGCCCTGAAAATTGTTTTTAAATGGTTCAGAAAAAATCCCGTGTGTTTGTGTATACACATAAATATGCAGATAAAACGTGACAAAATGTTAGCAAATGTGAATTTAAATGAGGGCTATAAATGTATTCACTATAGTATTCTTTCAGATTCTTAGAATTGGATTTTTTTCAAATAAAAATTTGGAGAGAGGGAAGAAAACCCTACCTCTTTTAAAATGTAAGAATTTCTTAAAATGTGGTACACATACACCATGGAATACTACATAGCCATAAAAAATAATGAAATCATGTTTTTTGCGGCAACATGAATGCAGTTACAAGCTATTATCCTAAGCAAAACAATACAGAAAAAGAAAACCAAATCCTGCATGTTCTCACTTATAAGTGGGAGCTTAACACTGGATACACATGAACATAAAGATGGCAACAATAGACACTGGGGACAATAGAGTAGGGAGAGAGGAAAGAACAAGTGTTGAAAAACTACCTATTGGGTACTACGCTCACTACCTGGGTGATGGATTCATTTGCACTCTAAACCTCAGCATCAAGCAATATATCTTTGTAACAAACCTGCACATGTAACCCTGAAACTAAAATAAAATGTGAAAAAAATAAAAATAAAAACTAAAAGATCACAGACTTTGGAATCAGACTGACCAGCTTTCAAAGCCTGTATTTCCCACTTAATAAACCTGTTCCTTTAGATTCAAAAAGGGCGAGTAAATAAATAAATAAAATATTGGTATTACTCTTTGTGTGTGTGTGTTTGTTGTTGTTGTTTTGTTTTGTTTTGTTTTGTTTTTTGAGATAGAATCTCACTTTATAGCCCAGGCTGGAGTGCATGGTGCAAACTTGGCTCACTGAAGCCTCAAACTTGTGGGCTTAAGCAATCCTCCTACACTAGCCTCCCAAGTAGCTGGGAATATGGATGCAAGTGGCCACATCTGGCTAATTTTTAATTTTTTTTTGTTAAGGAGATGGCCTCCAACTCCTGGCCTCAAGCAATCCTCCTGCTTCAGCCTCCCAAAGTGTGGGGATTACATATGTGAGCCATCGCACCTGGCCCAAAAATGTATTTCTTAGAGGGTATCCTGAGCTATGGGACAGAAATTCGTAGTTTCCCGACCCTCTCCTCTGCCCTAACCATTACCAAAGGTTTTGACTTTGCTCCCTGTTTTTCTCCCCACTGCACAGGTAGATTCTCTGATAATAGGGAGGATTTGTTTGAGGATGTGATGCTGAACCAGAATAAGGAAAAGAAGAAGAGAAAGCATGTGGGCTGAGTTTGGAGAAGAGAATGCCGAGGAACTGTGGGAGAGGAGAGTATGTCTTGGGGTGGGAAGGGACAGATATAAATCATGCAAGAGACAGACCAAACATCTTTCTGAAAGGTAGCTCTTCATCACGATCATTGCCTACCTTCTACCTGTTATGGGAACCTCACTTTTGTTCACCTCCCCTGTCACCTTCTACTGCTCTTATACTCCACCCTCAGCTGCCCTCAATGACAAGATGTCATTCACCCAGGGCCAAGGACCTCAGCAGGGGGCCATAGGCACAACTACCTTCTGATTGACCACCTTCAGCTGCCGTTTCAGATCGGGTCTGACTGTGCAGAGGCCTGTCTCTGATTCTGTCTTCCAGGACCTCTGGCCCTACCCTCTCAGGCCACAGGGACAGATCCGTCTTTCCTCCTGCCCTGCCTGCATCCTAGGCGGGGGACCAAAGACCTGTAGAACCTCCTCCACCAATGTCAAGCAGAGTGATTGCTCTGGGGATCTTTGCTATGCTCATTTGCCTTTTGAAAATCCCCTCTTAATATTCTGTTTTATAGAACAAGCAAGGTCTCTCAACTATCCTGCTTCTGTTGTTGTTGCTATTGTCTCGCCCTTTAATTAAATCTGACAGCTAGGCAGGCACGTTTGAGCTGGAGGCAAACCAAGGCCAAGTGAAATCAGGATAGGGTGTTCTACCTCTTGAGAGCAGGACTCTCAGCGCAAAGCCCAAAGTGGAGCAAAGAGAAAATCAATAGTTCTCAGCCAAACTCATTTTCAAATGTGAATGGTGCTCGTGATTAGCGAAGGAGGTGCATGCTGAAAAGTTTTGCTCTTGAGTTGTTTTCATCATGTTCCTGGCTGTTGTTTTTTCATCTTGGCCTACCAGTCTAATTCAGAATTTTAATGTCAGCTTTGGTGCTAGATAATTTTCACTCAGAATAACGGCAGTTACCACATTCGAGGAGTCTCATATTGGCTCATTCTCCGGATAATTTTTGAGATCCTACTAAGCACCTAGCAGTATGGTAGGCTTATTCTCATGGGTGGGGTGGGGGAAGGAGTATTTTTCAAATCACATCACAAATACATAGTTACGGGTAATGAGAAGTGTGCATTGCTAAGAATGATCAAATAGGAGGACTTACCTAGTCAGGACAGGGACAAAGAAAATATTGGTGAGGAAATGATGCTAAGCTATTAAAAAATAGGTATTAAGAATGACTAGGAGTTTGGCAGAGTGTGAGTGTACGTGTGTGCTGTATGTATGCTCAGGTGTGTGCAGGCCATATAGAGGAGAGGGGTTGGGAAGGAAAAAGCATATTCAAGGCCAAGGGAAAAATGCAGGCACAGACCCTGAAGAGGGAGCCAAGGAAGGTGGTAGCTGCCTTCACTCTGGCAAAGTAATAAAAAGTTAAAAGTACTGATTCACTTTATTAAAGGACAGTGATAGAGACCAGGAGATTGCAGTAGTATATGCCAAGTGATAGTAGCACTCTAGTGTCTCTGAGAAGGTCAAGGAAAGCTCAGTTTCCACAGAAATATCTCCATTACAGACTGCAAATTCCATTACTATCCCATATAATCTTTCTGCAATATAATCTTTGCATTCTTCTAGCCCTTTATTTTAAGGTGCAAAGAATAAGCCCCTTACACTGGCATTTTTTCAGCAAAGATTTATCGAATGCTTACTATGAGCCAGGCAAAGTTCTAGTAATTGGGGTTATAGCAATGAACTCAACGAAAACCTTCCCTCCCTTCAGGAATCTCACAGTCGATTATTCCCACTCTGTAAAGTTAGGACTGACTGCATGGAAGTGCTTCTAAAATAGCGTGATTATTTCTTTTTAAAGTGATGCCTTTACCTTTTAATTCCACTAGTTGCTTTGATTAGGAATATAAAGTGGATTGGCTGGAGTGAGATGAAAAGAGAGCTTAACTACTCTGCATTTAAAAAATGAGGATTTTGAGATTACTGGGTAAACCCAACAAAATAAATAAAGGGGACCAGGTATCAGGTGAGGAGAAAGGAGATTGTGTGTGGGCGGTGGACGCGGGGGGGGTGTACAAGCATGTGCACAGACACGCATTGTTGGGGATCAGGTCTTAGGAGAGGACTCAGAGGCTTTTGAGCCTGAAGACAAGACAATCAATGAGAAAATGTAGATGGTGGTATATTGGCCAAGGGGCTTTGATTACCTGAAATGTTAAATTCATGCAGAATTTATATTGTTAGAAGGAGATGGATAATTACACGTCTCTTTCTCACTGAGAAGAAAGCATAAGACAGAAATAAAAAGTGAGAAAGTGATGCACCCCCCCAAATTAAAACATTTTATTGTCACATTTCATTTTAGCTTGCCATGCTGTGACTTAAGTTTCTTCACGACCCCAAATCCCTTTGTAAGTGTTATATTACTTCAAGAAAAAAAAAAAAATGTCTGGTCCAGATACTCTAATAATAGGAAGAAAGAAAAACCTACAAGAAGTAAGTAAGATGAGAATGAAATAGATAATTTACATGAAAGAAATAAGAGGAAGACGTGAGAAGCAAAGTTGCAAGAACCCCATGAACACCAGGGGGCTGTTGATATTTCAGGGATTAGCAAAGATGTGCTGGATTCTCTTTAAGAGCAGCAAGTGAATGTGGCCGAACTCCAAGAGACACACATAGGGCAAAATAGTTTTTTTTTTTTTTTGAGACGGAGTCTCGCTCTTTCTCCCAGGCCGGAGTGCAGTGGAGCGATCTCGGCTCACTGCAAGCTCCGCCTTCCGGGTTCACGCCATTCTCCTGCCTCCACTCCCGGAGTAGCCGGGACTACAGGCGCCCGCCACCGCGCCCGGCTAATTTTTTGTATTTTTAGTAGAGACGGGGTTTCACCGTGTTAGCCAGCATGGTCTCAATCTCCTGACCTCGTGATCCACCCACCTAGGCCTCCCAAAGTGCTGGGATTACAGGCGTGAGCCACTGCGCCCGACCAAAATAATTTCTTTAACAAAACGTTTTTATTTGTTACTCAAGAAAGCACAGTCAATCACACACACATACACACACACACATATATGGATGCATGTGCTCCGGCTTTTTGGTTTGCCTCTGGGGTGCATTCTTTAAACTTTTTTACTTCCTCAACATGTCTGACAGTAGCCTTATCCAGTTATTCAAGCCAGTTATTCAAGTATTACTTTTCCTTTTTTATGTAGGGCTCTATAAGTTAGGTTTCCTCTTTTCCCTAATGGAAATATTACAAAGTAGGTCAGATTTCTCCTCTTAACTAATAGGAAGATGATAAAGTAGTAAGCATGAAATATATCATGTCATGATATAAGACAAAAAGACTGCAGAATCTCTCAATATTTATCCCCTACTTTTATTGTGATATGCATAAATTATCCCTTGAGACTTGAATGACTCATATTTTGTGGCCTGCGTTCCGCAGGTAAAAATACATCAACTCTGCTTTTGTCCACAGATAAAGGAATGGTTGTAACCACGAAAATACCTTGCAGGGAAGGATTTTCCGAGAGAATCTGACACACTTTAGCACTTAATTTTTCTTACTAATTGGAAACAAAGGTAAGTATAGTACTTTTCAACTTTTCAAGTCATAGAAATCCTTCTATTTGGCCAGAATCCATGGCAAATTAAAGAAGAAAACTGATGTTTTCTGGCAGCTTAGGACCACTAAAATAACAACAGTCAACTCAGAAATGTCTAAGTGGCCAGGCATGGGGAGTTTGTACTCCAGCAGCTTAGAGATCCCCATTCATAAGTTTTCAACTGGTTGTAATTTTTTTCATTCATATATGTGTGTATATATATGCACACACACACACTCTCAAATACACACACATACATACACATGCACACATATGCATACACACATGTACATGTGATATATATGTATGTAATATACATACAGCATATAAAGTGTTGGGTTCATGTATTTTTCACTTGATGTAGATGACTTGCAAATGAAACAAGTTCTAATTAACCTCAAAATGTTATATTCAAGAATAACACTCCTAGAAACTCCTAGCTTTTAAAACTTTAGCAGTCTCTGGAAAATTTGAGGCCCAAACACTGCAGTCTCTTTCTGAGTTATACTGTTTATCCTCAGGGAATATAGTGGTGCTAATATAGTTAGGGACCCCATAGCCTTGAAGGCAATTGCCTCCCAAGAGTGCCAACAATATTACTTTATTTGAATGGATACAGATGCTTTCTCAACTCTATATTAGAATCACCTAATCTTTTCTCACCACTAGAGCAATGTCATCTAAGACACCCACTGTTCCTTAAAGCAAAACCAGATAGTTTTACAGAAGCCACAATGAACAGGTCTCTAGGACTCTGCACTGAGCTGGGAAAATGGAAGCTGTGGTCCTGCAGGGTACGTACAGGAGGTGTGGATGCTTGGGGTAGTTACACATTTAACCCAATTGCTCGGAAGAACAAAAGTAAAATGACACTTCTGGGGGTCATGTCTAGACAGTGTTACTTCCTAGACAGATTTTACTTCTTACACCCAATAGAGAAGTTGTAAATGAAATCATACCCAAGACACGAAGCACTGTTTTCATCTAGCTTTCTTATTAACTCCCTATTACCAATTTTTCTTCCTTTATGGATCTACAAATTGTATAACATGACTCATTTCAAAACAACGTTTTCTACTTTTCTAAGCCTATAAAATAGTTTTATTATCCCTGTAGTTATTTTGCCCAGTTTACAATTTCAGGACTTTGGGCATTGATGTCTTATTGGAGAATCTAGCCCATTATACAGTAGCTAAATGTTGCCTGGATCGTATGTTGTGAGCTGTGGCTACAAATTCACATGATCAACCCCCCTCCTGCCAATGATGACCTCTAGAGCTGAGCTGGTTTCTTTTTTCCCCTTTAGGAATACCGCGTGTCTACATGGGGTCTTATTTCAATTTAACACAGTTCTCTGTTGCACGGAATTTCTAAAGGGTGAATGGCTACAGAGCAATTTGGTTATGTTTTATCTGCCCCAAAGCCATTTAGGTCTATGGAGAGACTTAAATGCTCCATCCTTCTACCTTATATCCTTCACAGTTCTGGTCCCCAAAGGGCTCAAAAGGTTGTGCCCTTCTCTATGTGGGCTTCCAATTATTTTAGATAGGTTCATTACCCCAGACAGAGGTATAGAAAGTGATTTCTTGAAGGCTTCCACTACTCAGAGTACCAGCGAGCACTTGCTGAATATTCTTTCATGTTAATAGAGAAATTGACTTTGAATGTATGTGTCACTAGTTATACTCTAGGATACTTTTAAGAAATTGTGTTCAGTCATCAATCAGCTAAAGATTATCACATGGTTTCCACACAGCAATTAATGTTTGTACATTGACAACTCACTGATTACCTTATCCATTTAATAAAATAGACAATATGACTTTGTGGTTGACATTTCCAGTGTTTACTCACATAGAGAGTTATTCCCCCTCCAGGTACAAGATAATATTATACTTTTTTACCGCCTTGTTATTAGTTAGACAGGAGCATGTGTGTAGTTCTAACTAATGGGCTGTGAGGGGAAGTGATGTGGGTTATTTCTGAAATGAAATATTTAATTGTCTGTATGAGACCCTTTTGCACTCCCTTTACCTGCCACATTGGTCATGTAGGCTGTGCTTCCAGATGACACAGCTATAGGACAGCGGAGCCTCCACTAGCCTGGATCACTGAGTCACCACATGGAGGATAATTGCTTTGAAGGGTCACCTGGATTTTGCAAGAGTAAAAAATAAACCTGAGATTTGTTAAACTATTAAGATTTTGAGCTTTTTCAATCACTGCAGGCTAATTTATTCTTTCCTAAGCAATAAAGATTTCTTCCATAATCAGGCATAATGCCATATGGCCCCACTTCCATTTACCATTTGTTTCGAAGTATTATCAAGTGTCCTTAAGGTGTAGTGTTTTCAACTAGTTTCTGTACACATACTGCCCAGTCTGTCACAAACAGCTACATGAGGTTTTGCCAGAGATAACTATAAATGAACCTGTTTTCTACAATCCTAGTTCCATGAATGCAAGGGGCTGAGTCAATTCACGGGATATGAACTTCACTTTGAACAATACTAGTCATCATCGAAAGTAACAGTTTTATGGGGACTATGGTAGTCAAGTGTTACTGTGATTATGTTGCATAAAATCGTGGTGGTTTACAGAAAAATAATGAATCTCTCACTAGTTTATTGGTTGACTACAAAGTTAGCAGAAGGAGTCCTCTGCATCATACTGTGTTTCAGGTTCACATAAGAGGTGTTTCATTCTGGGCCCAGGGGCTA
Organism: Symphalangus syndactylus; assembly: GCF_028878055.3. Classification (NCBI taxonomy): domain Eukaryota; kingdom Metazoa; phylum Chordata; class Mammalia; order Primates; family Hylobatidae; genus Symphalangus; species Symphalangus syndactylus. The sequence continues at coordinate 27,443,623 of NC_072425.2, forward strand.
CCCAGAGAACGTTCTTCTAATGGAGGGAAAGAGAAGTACAAGAGGCCAAGGCAAATCAAGTTAGCATATTTCAAGCCTCTGTTTATGGCATGCCTTTTAAAATATGATGGGCCAAACTAAGCCACATAGCCACCTGTTCTACTTGGAGATATATCAAAGCCACATGACAAATGACATCAGTGTATAACTCTTAAATAGAATAAGTAACAAACAGAAAAAAAAGACCATTGTACCAAAAGAACCATATTGAAACTGGAACAATGAAATAAAGGTCCTTTTATTTCAAATGATTATGAAATCTTAAATTACATTTCCCCATGGTCTCGTTGAGGTGCATACTCAGTATTTTCTGATCTTGAAGCAGTTGCTCTTGTTTTTTTAATATATTAACCCATTTATTAGCGTGCTGTTTATTGATTGCTTCTCATGGCTTGGCCACCTGGTAGCTCTTAATTTCACAAAGGGTATTCTCATTTTACTTTAATTATTTTTGATAAATTGCCAAATTACAGGTAACTCCTGATTTAATCCATGGATTATCATAATATTGCTCCCCTAGACTGTGTAAGACAACATATATGGTCAATGCTGTGTTATTTTATTGTCCTAATTTACAGTTGTTGTTGTTATTGTTTAAACCAGTTTACCAATGAGTCATCTCTCCCACTTCTTTCCATTTTTCACAAAAAAATTCCGGATTCCTTACTTTTTTATCAAAAATATGTCTGGCAGACTGCAACAGTGAATGGCCATATTACTACTTGTATTTCATCTTTTTTATTCATCCTTGGATACAGGTTATGAAGGCATGTGCTTGGACATTCTAGGAAGTGACTAAATAGAAGATAAAAGACAGTGATAGAACCATAAGCCGTCCTGGTAGAGTTTCAGCTAGTCAGGTTTTGAGCTGAGTATTGAAGTGTCCTTTGCACAGTTCTACCACAGTTGTGTTTGGGAGGAAGAGTTGAGGTGGAAAAACAATTTGATATTCAAAATGTGAGCTATTCTTGGAGCACATGTGCTGTGAAATGAGTTATCTGATCCTAATTTAAAGAACATTTACCAAATACCTATGTGTTCAGCACTGTTCTAAGCTCTGGGGATGTAGCAACAAACAGACAAAATCCCAGCCCTTATGGAGCTAACATTTTAATGGAATCTTAATGAATAAGTAATTTCCAAAATAAGACTCCCATTGATGAATCTCCAATGGCTATTTTTACTGGTACAGACTTATAGCCAGACCTAGAAAACAAATAGAACTTGTTCCATTAAAAAAATAGATATTAGCAGTGAGGATAACCTCAGCAGGTTGAAATACCTTGATTCAGAAAGCTGATATTGAAGATACAGAAATAGTAATAATGAGCGTGCTTTATTTTCCAAGTTGTCCTGATTATAAGAATACACATCTCTAGACAATTCCTCTAGAGGTTTTGATTCAATATGCCTTGGGTGGGTCCTAGAATCAGGATGATTAATAACAGATGGCTCAGTGATTCTTATAATCAGACACGTTTGGGAAACACTGCAATAGGAGAAATGAAAACATCTGTCCAGCCTCTGAATCTCATTTTCTTTAATCATCACAACAACCTTGCATTATAGAGATTGTTGTCTTTCTTTCACAGACAACAAAAGTAATATTTCCAAGATCATATAGTTGATAAGTGGAAGATTTAAAATTTGAAATCAAAGACGAAAGTTTGTCTCCAAGGCTCATGCTCTATCACACCACACTTCCTTTTTGTTGCTTGTTGTTCATTATTGCTTTTTGTTCATTCACTCGTTCATTCTTCTTTTTCAAGAGACATTTATTGAGTACTATACCTAGAGATATAAGATAAGAGAAGAAGAGGAATGCAAATGTGAGTAAACTCCAAGAAACTCAAAGTCTATATAGTATTGTATTTGATTCAAGTCCATAAAACATGTCAAGGAAACTCAAAGGAGAGAAAGGTCAGTTACAGCCCTGGAGAGCCTTCCTGGAGGTAGCAGCTTAGAGTGTGGGTAGGTGGAGCCAGAGGGTCAAGCATTCTACATGCAGGAACAGCACAAAGAAAAGAGCAGGAATAAGAAAACACAGATTGCAGACAATTGCAGGACTTAAGAGAGGTTTCCACAGGCACACATTCATCTCATAACATTTGAATAATGTTTAAGATTGGCAAATTTCACATATATGTCTATATTTCTGAATCCTTTTGAAATACTGGAAGATAGGGAAGTGCAGGGCCAGTTTTCCCCTTGAGCACAGTCTGCTGAAGCTAAGAAATAGTTGTCCCCTTCACTAATTCTCTGGAGCTGATGTACACATTCATATTATCTGCTCAGCTACTGTATGTATTTGAGCTCACTATCCTCTGAGCAGAAGATGTGGAATAAGTGGCAACAAATGAAAGTAGAAAGATTGGATCATTTGCAGAGTCTTTCTCCAGGAAACCAGTAGATTAAAAAGCCAACTGAAGATACTGAGCCTGTCTGCTCATAGCTGCTTGAACAAGTCTTTAGCACCTCCCTCTTAGGGTAGATGAAGCCAGGATTCAGTGACAGCCCTGGACAAGTTTGCTCCTGCTTAAAAATTTACTGTCTGCTAAACCTGCTGGGCAGATAGTTCTCTAGACAAAAAGTGGCCATATAGGAGGAGTGTGGGGCTATTGGCCAAACAGCCTTTTCTTAAGAAGTGTAACTAGTGGATGATTAGTGAAGTCCTACTTCTCCATTATTACCTTGGGGCCTGTTCTGTGACTTAAATGTTAGCTTTATTTAGCCAGCCAGGGAGATGATAATGGCTCACTGAAGGGGGAAATCCATGAATTTCTAAGATTGGTTTGGCATTTTCTTAACCTAGAGATAAATGCTAGGACACAAAGCAAGAGAAGAGAGGGAAAAAAAAAGAGGGAGAGAGACTGAAAGCAAGCAAGAGAGAGAGAAATGCAAAAAGAAAAAGTCAACTAATATTTATTAAGCACTGACTATGTGCCAGACACCTTTCCTGGTGATCAGACTGGTGGCTGTATGGTAGAGAACATGTTAGGCATTATATATATATATATATATACACACACACACACACACACACACACACACGCTAGGCATTTTATAGATATACATATATACACACATATATATATACATATATATAAATATATATATAGCAGAAGACAAATACTATAAAAGCTCTTTCCATGAATACCAAAATACAAAAATGTGAAGTCTCTGAGTCAGTTAAGTCAAGAATAATTGGAAATTAGGTAGTCAGAACCAGCCAGTTGTATGCATCTTAAACACATATGAAGACTGACTCTTATTCTAATATTGAGTCAGTTCTGGGCAGTTGATGTAATGGCAAGAGCATGAGTTTTGAAGTCAGCAATTCCACAATTTAAACTCAGGTTTACTGTTTACAAATTAGCAAATATCTTGGAGCCTCACTTTCCTCTCTTATAAAATGGGAATCATAATTTTTTAATGATACCACAGAGTTTGTGTGAAGATGGAATGAGGTTGCATTTTCAGACATATAGTAGGCACTTTATAAATAAATCATCTTCCCTCTTCAGCTTTCTTAGTGACATGGTCCAAGTCATTAGCAGTTCTGAATAGTTGTATTCAATATGGATGATAAGAGGAAAAAATCAGAACTTTAGACCTCTAAATGAAAGCTAATGAAAAATAAATGTTCTCTTACCTCTTTATTTGGCTGTCTACAAATTATGTCTCCTGACGCATGCTGGATCCTCTGCTATTCCATGACTTCAGACACTGAACTTTGAGTCTTTGTCACATCAGCAGTGCCGAGTAATTCCATACAGAAGTCTGACATTTACAGTTGAAAAAAATAAATTGATTAAAATTCAACAGGCATGTAGTGTTCAGCATTTAAAGGTCGGGGAATCTAGGGAACTATCAACTGTAAGATAATTCAACATTTAACGCAGGTGGGGGCAACTAGGATGTGTTTCTGTCTTTCGACACCCCAGCATTTGACTGCTGGGAACATAATTGTGGCAAATTTAATTACAGCCTCAAGACGGGCCATCTATCTTTAGGGGCCTTAGCAGCTGGGCTTCCCAAGAGTAAGAAAAGACCAATTTGACTTTCCATAGATTATGTCTTCACCTTTGTTAGGCAAGACATAGTCTTTTTCTTTGCCCGAGCTCTCTGAAGCTGCTGTTCTTTTCCTTTTGATATTCCCAGGATGACTACAAGCCAGTTGGTCATTAGCTTAAAGAGGGAGAAAGAAGAGATACCCTGTAGACCAGGAAATCTGGAGCTTGACTTATTCTGCTCCATGCTTGACTATTACGCCGGCATGGTGAATATCCTCCTATTTATAGTACACAGCAAATATCTAGCATAGGATGAGCACATAGTAAGCCTGCAATAAATATTTGTTGATGTAATGAATTAAAAGGCCATATTCCAAATTTAGGCTCCTTTAGATACTATCGGGTCACAGTCAAGTTACTTACCCACTCTTGGCCTCAATTTTCACCTCAGTAAAATAGGGACAATAATTCCGGCTTCACAATTGCTATGTCGTTTGTCAACTGCCTGTTAACATTATATTTCCGCTATAGACAGTGAGCTGCTTTAATGCCTTTAGGTCAGTACACCTCTCCACTCCCTACAGTGCCCAGCACAGTGCCCAGAAAAGGGTAGGTGTCCTACAGATATAAAATGAATTAGAATCTATGCCGTGCAGCAGCAAGAGTACTGAAATGGAATGCAAGTAATCAAGGGTCTACATCTCTATCCTATCACCAATGTGTGATATGACCTGTAGGTCTTAATTTGCTCATCAGTCAGATGAGGGATTAATGGTAAAAATCTCCAAGGTCCCACTGAGTTTTGATATGCTTTGATCTTTATTCTTGTATTATCAGTATTTTATTCATTAGGGCATATTTATTGAGTCTTAGTAATGACTTGAAATTATAGCAAATAAAAGAGTGGTCTTGTGAAGACATGAAATGACTACAGGGTGACAAGACTGCTTTCTGCAAATATCTAAAGAGTATTATGATGGAACTGCTGATCGGTTTTTCTCATTTTTGCTAAGAGGTGTGGGCTTTGGTTGTTGTAGGCAAGCATGCAATTAGACACAAGGAGAGATTTCTTGATAACTTCAGGGATAAAATGATGCCTACATTCAGTTTCCTTTACAGGTGAGAGCTAGAGTCCCCGATGAGCCAATCAACGAATCAACAAATATTTGCTAAACCTGCTTGGTGCTCATTTTCCTCTTCATGACATTTTACTCCAAGTATGGATCATGAACCACCTGTATTAGAATCACCTGGAGCTCATGTTAAAAATGTAAATTCTTAGATTCAATCCTTCTGGATCTGACTCTCAGGGGCTAATGTCAAGGATCTATGTTTTAATAAGCTCCCCAAATGATATTTCTTTACCTTCTAAAGTTAAACAAACACTGTTTTGAGTTTAATAGTCTTTAGCAATACTTTATCCCAACCTGGTGGCTATTAAAATAATAACAATGGCAGATGCCATTTGTTGAGCACTGACTGTGAGCCAAACATCTTACCTATATATTTACAACAGTTGCACCCAGCCTATGAGGTAGATATTGTCCTCACCTAAGAGATGAATAAATAGATGCTGAATGACAAAGTGGCACAACCAGAAAGTGGCAAGATTAAGGCCTGAACCCAGGTCTCCTGACTCTCAGTCCACCATTCCACAGCTGCTTTCCTGAAATCCTTGCTTCTGGAAAGGGCATAATGTCAGAATCGTGTTCTTCAGCCATGACCTTGCTTGCTTCTGAAGAAGGAGAAGAGGTGAAGAAGGTCACAAAGAAGCAAGCTCATCCATATTCAGCTTGTTCTGTTAGCTTTGACTTCCAGAGGGGTGTCTGAGGAAGAGATGGATCTCTAACTCCCTGCAGAGATCCTAAAGTATGATTTCTCAGAATACAGACTTTTCCACCTTTCTTTCAAGGAGGATGTAGGATTTGGTGTGTGATCATGTGATCTTACTACGACCCCTATAGGTTACTCAAAGGAGAATAAGCTGAGGACTGCCATCACGGATCTCAGTACACATGAAGGACTCCGGGGAGCCACTTTCAAATGGTTCCCATTTGCATTGCTCCTTAAAATTGAAAAAAAAAAAAAAAAAAAATCTCTCTTGGACTCTCAGCTTCTGGAGGTCAGCAAAGGCCATGGAGGACTGCCCCTCCTGGCTTTGGACAAGAAAGGCTAATTGACAGATAATTAGCTAGCAGACCTGACACTTTCACAGTGAAATTATCAAATAACCACTTATGTCCATTATCAATGATTACCTGACAGATGCATCACAAATGGAAGGCAAATTTGAGACAGGTGAAGTAGACCAGTAGTGTGAAATGCAGGTAATTTCAGGAGACCCTTCCTTAGTCTTTCCTCAGCATCTTGTAGATAGTTGGGATACAGGTTCAAATTTGTGTGTGTGTGTGTGTGTGTGTGTGTGTGTGTGTGTGTGTGTGTGTGTGTAGGCAGAGTCTCGCTCTGTCGCCCAGGCTGGAGAGCAGCAGCGCAATCTCGGCGCACTGCAACCTCTACCTCTCGGGTTCAAGCAATTCTCCTGCCTCAGTCCCCCGAGTAGCTGGGATTACAGGGGCACGCCGCCATGCCTGGCTAATTTTTTTGTATTTTTAGTAGAGACGGGGGTTCACCGTGTTAGCCAGGCTGATTTCGAACTCCTGAGCTCAGGCAATCCACCTGCCTCGGCCGCCCAAAGTGCTAGGATAACAGGCGTGAGCCACCGCGCCTGGCCCAGGTTCAGATTTTTAATGTGCTTCCAACTTGATTTTTTAAGGGTGAAATGTCATCTGGACTAGTTTAGGGAAAGAATTTCAGAGGCAGGGAGATGGTTAGAATTCACTTCTCACTGCTGTTTATTCATTCAACTAGAAATTTATTGTCAGGTTTTTAGGTGCTGCAGAGATGACTAAGTAACAGTCCCATTTTGGAAGAGTTCATGGTCTTGTAAAGAAGAAAAACAAACCTACTGCTGGTATTGAATTCTCAATTTTAGAAGAGATTACAGGACAAGATTATCTCCAAAAAAAAATAAATAAATAAAGCCAGATAAAATTAAGGTCCTAAGTATTAGGCAAAGGGCATGTTCATTAAATTACCCGTGTGCCCTTGGGCAAGTCACTTAACCTCTCTGGATCCTGGTTTTCTTATCTCAAATGTCAGGGAATTGGCTTAGGTGATCTTAATAGTCCTTTCTGTTTCTAACAGTCTATGGTTCTACCTCTATTTTATAAATGTAGAAGCTACTGAACTTAGATGTATGGCTTGTCCAAAAACGCCAAATCTATTCAAGTACATTTCCCCACTCCTTAGAAAACTTGAAATCTGCCATAGAACCTAAGACTACCTGAACTACCCATATCAGTTTAGAGCTGAAGGCATTTAAGTCCAGAGAGGCAAAAGAACATGTACAAGGTCACATGCAAGTTTGGGATTGGCATCTTAGAAGGCAAGCTTCTGGATTCCTAGTCACAAAGGAGGCTGATTCAACACATTTCCTTCCCAATCTTGCTGCCTTTATGTTCAGTACTGGGTGTTTTTAAGAACTCTTTTTAGATATAAAATCACTTTATTAGTTTCGGAACATAAAATGTGTTATGCATGCCCAAGATTGCTTTTAGAACCAACATGTTTAATGATATAAAAGATGCAGGAAAAATAGAAAGGATGCTTTTTTTAAAAATGCCAAATATATAAACAGAAAACAAGTATCTCATCACCATGTTCCTGTACTTCTTTCCTTCACATCTGCAATTTGTTCTCCAATTAAGAACTTCCAGAGATGAGGATGCAGATGTAGAGCTAGTCACAGAAATGTTTGCAGTTAAGACATACTGATGTTGACATTGATAGAGTTATTATAGTAAAGTTCATTAGTTTCATATATAACTTTTTATAAATTTTTAGTGAAAAACATTCAGGCTTAAACAGTGAAGGATATTTATTGCATCAAATGTATAAAATGGTGACAGGTAACACAAGCTTCAGGTGAGGATTGATCTAGCAGAGCAAGAGTGTCACCAAGAAAAACACCTGGTGTTTTTCTGTATCCTCTTTCTACTTCAGCATGAGCTTCATTCTTAGGTTGATTTCTTGCATAGTCATAAAGTGGTTTACAGTAACAATCTGGGCTATCTACCACCTGATATATATCTAGTGAGAGACAAGCCATTTGTTTATTCCAACTGATTCTCAGATTTCTGAGTCTGACTCTCATTGAACCACCTTAGATAACTTATTCATCCCTGAACCAATAACTGTAAGAGTGATAACACTATCTTTGTTGAATTACCAAAATCCTTACCAGCTCCTTGAGCTGGGGGACAATTTGATTTTTTTCTCAAACTGTAGGGATACTGCACAGTGGGTAAGAGGAAAAGTGGATGTTTGAGAGAACATTACAATGTACACCACAATGCTGAAGATAAAAGTGATAGTGATTGTGGTACATATGATGAAGATGATAAAGTGGTGAAGAAGAGTAAAGATGATGAAGGTGGTTATGCTGATAAAGGTGGTAAAGCCACTGAGATAATAAAGGTGATCATGATGATGGTGGCAATGGTCAAGAGGTAGTAAAAATGAAGCTGATGAGAGTAATGAAGTTAATAATAGGAGAAAAAAAGCAATAGGCCAACATTTAATTATCAGAAGTGCAGTGAATCTGAATGCCTTTCCCATGCACCCTTCTTAAATAAATTGCCCCTGGCCAGAGCTCTTGTTTTTCCCTTTATATAATGCAGTTGTATCCCCTTTTCCTAGTCCTAAGTGATTGGCTCAAGCATGGACACTTGATTTAGGAAAACCAAGCCATAATTTCGGCTATCCTAAATGAATTGGACACTTCTATCAAGCATTTTCACTAAGACACAAGTTATAGTGAGATGATGCTTGGCTCTTGAAAAGGCAAATCCAATGTCCTTTATTGTAGTTTCTATTGTCTGTTCCCAATCATTTGTTTCCTTCTCACCCTTACCATGCTTCTCTGCCCCATTGCCTTGAGGCTTTGTCATGTGACATCACATGACAAACAGGATGTGAGCAATCATAATGCTCCCACAGGGACAGAAGCTTTCAATTTGACTGTAAATCTTGGCTGGGTCCTCTTGCACTAGGTCACCCCATGAGAACAGCACATTTTAGATAGTGGTTTTTCTTTCAGCCTGGGCTCCAGAATAAGAAGACACATGGGACCCAGCTAAGTCTAACAAAGCTGAAGTTGAGCCACCACCCTCAAAAAATGTGAGTGAGAATTAAACACGTTTAGATAAAATTTTGGAGTTGTTTGTTTTACAGCATACCCTGGATAAAAGCTAACTGATACATTTATAGTCAGGCTTGGAGTTATAAACACAACATTCAAAGCCACATGCAAACTATAGTTATGAGGAAAAAGTGAACCTATAAGAAATGAAAACAAATTGTTCTGTGGAAAAATTAAACAATGTCTCAACATTTCTCTTTTTAGAAGAGCTGGAAGAGTAGGGTTGGGTCTCAACTATCATGATGGCAAGATAAAAACAATGCCAGATGTAATAGCCCCAGTGTAGGACCAGAGCTCAGACCTTTTATGTTATAGTAACTTCACCCCTAGATCTGTCAACAGAGCAGAAGCAGCTCCACATTGGACCATGGTGCTCATATTGTAAGTGAGAGGCTGATCACTCACTGGTTTATTTCCTCCTAAGGCCAGGCAAAAGAGAAGACATCTCACCACAAATGGCTCAATTCTTTTATCTTACTGATGACAATACATTTAATAAATCAAATATTATTTAGCCTGGATTCTATTTCCTAACACAAAGTTATCCTTTATTGGGGGTTAGGAGCAGAGTTTCACTCTGTCACCCAGGCTGGAATGCAGTGGCTTCATAATAACTCACTGCAGCCTCAGACTCCTGGGCCCAGGCGATCCTCTCATCTCAGCCTCCTGAATAGCTAGGACTACAGGCATGCACCACCATGCCTACCTAATTTATTTTATTTTTAGTAGAGATGGGGGTCTCACCATGTTGCCTGGGCTGTTCTTGAACTCCTAGGCTCAAGCAGTCCTTCTGCCTCAGCCTCCCAAAACACTGAGATTTCAGGCATGTACCACTGCACCCAGCCACAGAGTTATCTTTTGACTTAATTACAGTTTTTTTTTAAACACAGACATTCAGTGAACAGTGTCATTTTTTTTTTTTTTTTTGAGACGGAGTCTTGCTCTGTCGCCCAGGCTGGAGTGTAGTGGCTCAATCTCGGCTCACTGCAAGCTCCGCCTCCCAGGTTCACGCCATTCTCCTGCCTCAGCCTCTCTGAGTAGCTGGGACTACAGGCGCCCGCCATCATGCCCGGCTAATTTTTTTGTATTTTTAGTGGAGACGGAGTTTCACCGTGGTCTCGATCTCCTGACCTCGTGATCCGCCCTCCTCGGCCTCCCAAAGTGCTGGGATTACAAGCGTGAGCCACCGCGCCCGGCCAACAGTGTCATTTTATCCATTTTCTACAAGACAGAGTATCTGAAGCTAAAAAAAATTGTATAAACAATTTAAAGCCTGACTTACCTTTTGAAAATGTTGCATAAATATTAGATAACCACAGCAAAATTTTAAGAGATTATTTCTATAATAGAAATTTAAGAGATTATTTTTACAGAATCTAGATTTCTTCACCTATAAAAAAAGTAAGAATACCTTTGTCTTAGGAATCCCGTGCGTACTATATAAAAGAAAGTATGCAGAATGCCTGACAAATATTAAAGACTCTATAATGACAATTGTTATTAATATTGAGGGGAAAGATGAGGTGGAGTATTTGCCAGAAACAAAAGTGGGAAGAATTCATGAATCAAATAACAAATACAGAGACCCATACAGAGCTGTTTGGGAAAAGGGAGAGAACAAGTTATGCAAACAATAAACTTATCCAAAGCTAACACAAAAAGAAGCCCATAGTGAATTCCATATGTTTTCTGCATGCACCTGCTATTTATTTACTTTGCAGCTTGATCAGTTGAGGCCAAATTGTTATTTTTTTTAGAAAACTCAAAACATAAGGAGAGAAGAGAGAGATGAGGAGAGAATAAATGAAGAAGGGAAAAGAATAAGACAATAATAGCTAACATTTACCGAGTTCTTACTATGTGCCAGTCACTTTTTAAGCTCTTTGCATAAGATAATACATTTACTATTCACCACGGCTCTATGGCTAGCCCTTATTCTTATCCCTACTTTATAGGTAAGGACTGAAGTGTAGGGATACTGAGTGATTTAGCCAAGATCTAACAGCTGGGAAGAGAAAGACCCAGCATTTAGCCTAGTCAGTGTCATTCCAAAGAATAACTCTTTAAGTCCTTACAATGTATAGCATCATAGGAAAAGAAATATTATCATTTCCCAGTTATGGCTGGATTTGTATGTGTAGAATAGAAAGGTCTGATTTGGAAGCAACATAGTTTGTAAACCATTCTTCTTTTATTTACAGATGCTATTTGGTTTATGACATTTGGGGTTCAGTAAACCTCTTTGAACCTGTTTCCTCATTTGTAAAATCCTACAATTTCTAATTTCTGTGTGGATCAAATAGTAAGAGGATAGCACTGATGTGACTGTTGTAAAAATTAAATTATACAATGTAGGTAAAGTGATTAGTGCATGGTAGCTGCTCAATAAATGATAGCTATTATTATGATAATTATATGTAATTATTAAATTAGTTCAGGAGAAAGAATCAAGAAAATCTCCATGAAAGAAGTAATATTTCAGCAGCTTCTTGTGGGTGGGGAAGATTTTCGTAAGTGTAAATAATATGGACTGCATGTTCTAGGAGAAGGAAAAAAATATGAGCAAGGCTTGGAGAAGCCAGGGCCCAAAACTGATGTTCTGACTCTGCTATATCAGGAAGCAGGGAAGCACGTGACACAGATTAGAAGTGTAATGCTCTAAAAATTGCTGGAAGGAAACCCTTAGGAGCTCAATGTGGCAGACTCCCCATCATCTAGGAACTTCTACTAAATGGAAAGACAGTACCGAGAGATCTCAATACTGGAGGTGTCACTATAGCAAGATACAAAGACACCCAAGATCTACTTCCACAGCACCGTCAAGAAGAGGCCATAGGAGATCCTCTCCATTCAGAAATATTTTAACTTCTCTGTTTGCTCTCTGTCGAAGATTTTGTAAAATCCACTGACAAATGCCACTAAGGTATCAGACTCAGATCCTAGGATGTTATTATTTAAATTAGGTCCATATATGAGTGAGGCTCTTCAGGTACACCTTCTTGTATATTGCTCCTTTTTACCCAAAAACCTGTGACCTAAAAAGATAATAACTTCCTCCATCGACCCAACATACAATGGTGAAATAGAGACCAGATAACCACAAAAGACAATGCCACTTAAAAGGATGAGAAATGGGAGTGCCATTGCTGTCATGATTCTGGATACATATTGTCAGGTTCCCTTTAATTTAGGGACAGATAATGTTCTAATGAAAGAAATATTATCTGTCCTAAATTAGGGGGGATCTGACAGATCTTCTCCTAGGGAGTGCTTCCATAGTTCGTTTTACTCTTCAGTTCTTGACTGTGTCCTTGGACCTCTTGATTTTACTCTCTGAGATATCTGTACTATTTCATAACAAATAACCCTTGTTTACAATGAGGTAAAATATTTAGCGTATTTCCCATCTATAGGATGTTGAAGGCTTAGAGAACTTTTACAAACCTAAAACATCTCAGTTCCTTTTAGTTCAAGTTGGCGGTCCATTGTTGATACAGCTCTTTTAAAAGCTTTATGAACTTTCTATGTATCAAATTATAGTACAGTTTATTTGACAGAAGCCACAGCTAGTATTTTTTCAGCATTCCTCTCTACTATAGCCCTGTTTTGTGTGCTATACTGTTGTTGAGAACCTGCCCTTTAGATACTGAGAAACTCTTTGTCTGACTAAGCAAGCCTATCTTAAAATCTTCCTGATGTTTAATAGCCATAATTAGCCTCAGATCACTTCTTATTTTATAAACTGTTTACAACTTTTACTAAGTTCAGATTTTTGCCAAAAATAAATTTTCTTATTCATGATTTTCACATATTATTTTTATGCAAAATGAGAATGGGTCAGCTAATTGTTATGCATCTTTAAACATTTTGGTCTATACATCATATTTCTGATTGTTTTCTGTACATTTTGACTTAAAAAAATTCCAATCTGGTATTACCCAAAAATAATATCTGATTACAATTCCTTCTTTACCATATTTTAGTCCATCATTTAACCCCACAATTACATTCATGAAATGGATTATAATTTCCATTTCACAGTTTGAAAAATGAAGGCTCAAAGAGATTAATTTACATTACAAAATTACACCACTATTAGCATAACTGGCATTTAAACTTCAATTTGTGTGTCTTCAAAGCTAGAAAATTGACCATTTTACTCCACTCTGTTTCATCATCATAATTTCCCCCTCTGGCTTTACACTTTACAGTTTACTAAGTATGATCTCATTTGATCTCATTTAATCCAATCCTGAGAGACTGAAGGCTAACTAAAATGTAAAGCTCTCTCTTGTCTTTTCCTCACCAACAAAATAAAAATAAATCACCTCAAAACAACTTCCCTTCTGCTCTATGGCTAAAAAGAAAAACAAGAAAAAGAAAAATGCTTTTGCTTAACCCTTTTCAACCAACTAACCTGGAGTTCCTGATCAACAGCAAGTACAAGTACTTACCACTTGTTAATGCCTGCCTTTTCTCATTTTTCTTTTCTTTCACTGAGTGTGATGCAACAGGAGAGGTGTGTCTGTAGTTGCAGAGAGATGTCGGCCTGGACTTTATCTGTGCAAACTGTGAATGCTAGCCTTGTGGATGTGGTCATAAAATAACTCACATACAGAGAGTGGTAGTTGGCTGATTCCTAGGTCTCAGATGGATCTAGACTCAAAAGCCAACAGAAGTAGTCTTCTACTACCATTTCTTAACTTTTACTCAACAGTATAAAAAACTGAATTTGGACTTCTGTGCATTTGCTGATCATTCCACATTTTTAGCTACCACCTAGTGGCACTGAGTGCCAGCCAACAGTTCAGAGTGGACAGCCCTGCCATTATCCCTAAATAACACAGTTTGTTTATACAAGTGATTGCCTTTGGCCTTCCTGTCTCACAACCGTAAACTGAAAATGGCAAAATGCAAGCGCTGCTATGTGTAGCAAAAGCAGAGATAGGATAAGCTTAATACAATCAAGGAAAAGATGGAAATCACTCCAGCGTAATATTTCAATACGTGTGCAGACTCTAAATGCATGCTGCTTTGAATTTGCATTTCATCACATACTAGTTGGCTGATCTTAGACAAACTACTTTTTTCTCTTCTGTTTAATGGGGATCAAAATAATTCATTTCTCCTATGTTATGTGAGGATTAAATTACATAATAAGGAAAGGTGTTATTTAAAGAATTTATAAGACAGTGGCTCTCAAAGAGGGGTTCCTTCACCAGCAGCACCAGCAGTACCTGGGAACTTCTCCAAAATGCAAATTCACCAGCCCCACTCCCAACCTACTGAATCAGAAACTCTGGGTGTGGGTCCAGCAATTTGTGTGTGACCAAGCCGTCCAGGTGATTCTGATGCACCCTAAATTTGAAAACTGCTACTGTAAATTAATGTGGAGAAGAGCAGGCTCAGAAGTTAGGTGATACAGGTTTCAGTCTCTATTCTGCCTTTTACTGATTGCATGATTTGGGGTAAATTATATAACCTGTTAATGACTTGGGTTTTTTAATCGGCAAAATTAGAATAATGTGTTTATTCTAGATCTGTAATGAAAATTTTTAAATAACATATCTGTCATATACCAAGCCCTCAATAAATGGTAGCTGGTTGTATTTAGGTTCTGATAATTGTTTTATTACTTCTGGCTTTAACTGCACTTAATCCAACTGGCTTTATAATTAATTGTGAAAGGAAATCAAAATGAAAGAATGCAGATGAAGTATACATGCTGTTAGACTTACAGGGGGGTTATGTCCTGATAAATCCATCATAATTTGAAAATCTTGTAAGTGGAAAAAAATGCATTTGATATACCTAACCTACTGAACATCATAACTCAGCCTAGCCTACCTTAAATGTGCTTAGAACACTTACGTTAGCCTACAGTGGGGCAAAGTCATCTGGCAATACCGTACACTGCAGAGTGTTCGTTGTTAACCCTCATAATCACGTGGCTGACTGGGAGCTGGGGCTCGCTGCATCTGCCCAGCATCGCAAGAGAGTCTCCTACTAAATCTTACTAGCCTAGGAAAAAACCAAACTTCAAAATTCTCAGTTTCTACTGAATGTTTATCAGTTTCTACTGAATGTGTGTCACTTCTACAGCATTATACAGTTGAAAAATCTTAAGTGGAACCAATGTAAGTCGGGGACCATGTGTATTAAAATATATTATAGAATATTTATTTTCTAAAAGTAAGGGCAAAGTTAATTTTATTCTTTTTTTTTTTTTTTTTGGTGTCTAGGAAAGTACCTTCCCCTACAGCATGGTAGTCTATAGTTTGAGGTCTGTACCATCATACATTTTTAAGGGATTTATCATTTCCAAACATATTGGCCTAGCAAAGCATCACTGGCTCAAGGCTGGATCCTCTCACCAGGGACTTCCTGGTCTGCCAAGAAAGTAGGAGAAGATGGACAGAGAAAGAGGGAGGATGTCCAGGGCCCATTAGTCAGAGCCCTGAAGGCCAGTCCCCCTGTAGTGCAGGGCTGGCATTTGCTTTGGCCAGAGGCCCGTTCCAAGAGTACCATTGGGACAGAAGCTCAATACACTACCTCTAAGGTACAACCTGAGCAGGTGTGACCAGCAGGCTCTCTGATGGCTTCTGCTCTTGGGGCCAGCAGGCAGGCATAGCAAAAAAGCCATAAACAGAGGAAGCTGGGGAGAGAAACTGTGGGCAGAGCCACAGGGAGTCATGGAGAGTCTTGGCTGTGCTAGGCCAGGACAGAACAGAGAAACTCTGCCCCACTGAAGGAAGAGGAAAAGAACACAATGGCGGTAACCCATGCTCCTAGTCCTTTTTCTGCTACTAACTCATTGTCAGACCATGGACAAATCTCTGGACTCTATGAGTTTCTACATCTGAAAAATAAAAAGAGAGTTGCTATGAAAATCCAAGATCTTAATGATATTTTTGTAAGAAAAAACTTACCCAGGGTGGGTGTGGTTTCTAAGAGATGCTTTTGACTATAGTGTTAACTCTTTTGCCAGCCCCAGTAACCACCCCCATTGCCAATATCTGTGCATATCTCCCTATGTGCTATCGCTGTTGGCATGGCAACACTGGCATCTCCACATGGCCAAGCCAAGCCTCCTCTCCACATGGCTGGGTTCTTGGATAGCAGCGTTTTTCCTCCTGCCGCCCATGTTTGTCCTGACAACGCTCATTGTCATAGATACTCCGGATATACCTTTACCAACAGGATTTAAGGGCAGCTCTGATTTCCTAATATTTCCTAACTTGCTAACCTTATGAAAAAAAAGATGCCCTCATTTTTTCCTCTAATCCCCTCTTCTGCATTCTTTTTTTTCTTTCCCTTTTCCTTTCTCTTGCATCTCTTCTAAACCTGAATTTTGAAGAGAATAGACATGGTTTAGGGTCACAGATAAACTTCATAATGTCACATAAGTTCTCTGAGCCTCAGTTTCCCCATCTATAAAACCAGGATTCGTGGCATATACTTCGTGTCATCATCAGGAGGAGTAATAAGAAAATGCATATAAAGTGCTTAGTACAGGGCCTGTCCCTAGCAAGCATTCAAAAATGAGCACCAACCAATTTTATCATCACCATCATCTTCATCATCATCAAGAGCTTAAAGCAGTTTCCTCTAGATTTATCTACTTATGTGCGTTTTATATCCCCACAAGATGGCAAGCTCCCTGAGGATAGGCCTTCGGTTTTTTTTTTTTTTACTACTGGTTCTTAAACCAGTGGCTAGTACACAACAGAATAGGCTCAAGAAATATTTTTGAAATGCATTTTGGAAAACAGAAACTGGACAAACACTTTTTAAGTATGCTGTGAATGTGTGTGTGTGTGTGCATGTATGAATGTGTGCATATATGTTTCTCCGTGTGAGTTTTTGTGTGCATGTATGAGTATGTGTATGAGTATGTTTCTCTGTATGTATGTACATGTATGAGTGAATGTTTATGTATGTTTCTTTGTGTGTGCATGTACAAGTGTATATATGTATATTTCTCTGTGTGTGCATATATGAGTGACTGTATATGTGAGTATGTTTTTCTGTGTGTGTGTCTGTGTGTGCATATATGAGTGGGTGTATATATGTAAGTATGTTTCTGTGTGTGTGTGTGCTTGTGTGTGCATTTATAAGTATGTTTACATATGTTTCTCTGTGTGTACGTGCATGTATGAGTGAGAGAATGTGAATATGTTTCTCTGTGTGTTTTTTGGTGCATGTATGAGTTAGTGTGCAGTTGTGAGTGTGTTTCTGTGTGTGTATATGAATGTGTAGATGTGAGTATGTTTCTGCATATGTGAGTGCATAAACGAGTGAGTGTGTTTGTGTGAGTATGCCTCTGTGTGTGTATGTGTGTGTTGTAGTCCTGAAAATGCAAGTTGTCTCCTCTACTGCACATGTAGCTCTGCCTCACTGTCAGAGCCTAATCAACTGGAATGACTTCACTGAGATTTTTTAGTGCCACTCTGTTTTAGTCCCTCCCCAAGCCACCCAGCCTGCCTGCCCCTATATTCAGGAAGCCACTAGATCAGAGCTGGGACATTTATTACTTTTGCTTATTAACTAGTGTAAAAGACAACGGCTAAAAATTTAGAATAATAAATACTCAGTTTATCCATAATTAATGTTTTCAAAAAAAGAACAGAGAGTGAAGGCCATTTATATGTTATTTATTTTATTATCGTTGTTTTTAAGTCAGAATCTCACTCTGTCATCCATGCTGGAGTTTAGTGGCATGAACATGGCTCACTGCAGCCTCAACCTCCTAGGTTCAAGCAATTCTCCCTCATTATCCCCCCAAGTAGCTGGGAACCACAAGCACATGCCACCATGCCTGGCTATTTTTTTTATTTTTTGTAAAGACAGAGTCTTGCTTTGTTGCCCAGGCTGGTCTCAACCTCCTGGCCTCGAACCATCTTTCTGCCTTAGCCTCCCAAAGTGCTGGGATTACAGGCAAGAGCCACCACACCCGGCCAATATAGTACTTAAAATCCCAAAATAAAACACCTCAAAAAGAAAGCACCTGTGGCTGCTCATTTTGCCTCAGCTATGTAGGTGACCTATTAACTAACATCTACTGAGAATGCATTGTGTGCAGGGTACTGTACTATATATTATGATTAAACAGGAAAAAACATAAGTCTTGTTGAGGAGTGGAGATCAGGAAAAATATATAAAATTTATGATATGATAGGGTAAATGTGACAGTGAAGAAAACACAGAGAACTGTAAGAAATACCTCCTTCAACTGGATGAGGTCAAGGAAGTCTTCCCAGAGGAAATGACATCTGAGCTAGGTTTCTCAAGAGAGTTAGAGTTAACCTGAAGAAAGACAGGCAGATATAAATACACAGATAATGAGCACATGATGCTTGCTGGGAAACCCAAGTAGTTCAATGAGAGGGCTGATAATGGCATTAATAGTAATAATAATAGTAATAAAACTAGAAATACACTGGCTAACACCTCTATAGTATTTATCACATGCCAGACCCTATTCTAAGCATTCTTACATATAGTAACTCATAGAAGGACTGGAACCTAGGGTTCCTTAATTTGAAAGGAGCTGGGAGAGGCAAGGCTTCAGACATAGATTAGCTGAGAGCTGAATGGTTTTGTGTGTGGGCCTGGGGTGTTAGGATTTGACTATGAAATGAGGGAGAGTAATAGAAGGGCATGATTTGATCTTGATCAAGTATACATTTTAGAATGGTAATTCTCACTGCATGGTTGCAGACAGATAGGAATGGGGTTCAGATTGGAGGCTGGGAGAGCAGTGACAAGGCTACTGGAGCCATCCAGGTGAGAAACTTGAGCACCTGACTCAGCAGAAGAGTTGGGAAAAGGGGAATAAAAGTATTTGAAATTACACATGTATTACCCATTACACAAGTGTGTGTGTGTGTATTAATCCATTTTTCACACTCCTGATAAAGATATACCCAAGACTGAATAATTTACAAAAGAAAGAGGTTTAATTGGACTTACAGTTCCAGGTGGCTGGGGAAGCCTCACAATCATGGCAGAAGGCAAGGAGGAGCAAGTCACATCTTACATGGATGGCAGCAGTCAAAGAAAAAGAGAGAGCTTGTGCAGGGGAGCTTCTCTTTTTAAAATCATCAGATCTCATGAGACTTATTCACTATCTTGAGAACAGCACGGGAAAGACTTGCCCCCATGATTCAATTACCTCCCATCGGCTCCCTCCCACGACATGTGAATTCAAGATGAGATTTGAGTGCAGACACAGCCAAACCATATCAGTGTGTGTGGTGGTGGTAGGGGGGTGCGGTCAGGGGGTGGTGACAGAGAGAGAGAGAATTGACTTCAGGGCCCTACAGTTGAGTTATTCGAATCTGTCTCTCTGAGTCTGCCATTGTTAATGCCTCTCCTACGTCACAGTGTCCCTGAGCCCACCCTCTGGGCTAAGTGTCCCTGAGCCCACCTCTGGGCTTCATCCCCTAATAGCTGGATATCTCCTGCATCAGTTTATTTCTCCAAGTCTCCATTCCCTCATATGTTAATGGTAGTAACAAGACCTGCTCTGCAGGGTGGATCAGTTCACTTTTGTACTTTACAAATATTAAACTGTGACATAAATATGAGGGCTTTATTATGAAGACACAGAAGAGGAGGGTGGGAATGAGGATAAGGACGATGATCACACCTTTCAGGAAACAATTTCTCTTTGGTTTCACAGACCAAGCTCTACTTGTTCACTTAATTCCTCTTGATGCCTAGCCCTGACCTCCTTTCCCCTTCCAGAAGGAATTAAATTATCTCTCTTCTCTTGTCCCATTAAAATTGTGCTAATATCTTAGTCCCCACATCCAACAGCTAGCAGTCCTTAAAGATTAATTCTTGATACATGATTACTGATGTCTGGTTCAAGACCTAAACTCCCCTAATGTTCAGGGACTGTGAGGACAATTTTACACACATATACCCTTATGTTCAGACTTGGACACCAGAGCATTTCTGTTGCTACATTATTTAATTATTTGGCATAGAAGTTGCCAGCTATGAGGAATGACTGCTTGTAACATGTAATTTGCCTTCCAAACAAGCTCATTTGGGTATTGACATTTGGCAGAGAAAGGTCTGGGAAAATGAGCTGTTCAGAAAGTATGTCTCCACTTCTGACACTGCCTGAACTTTGGTAGATTGATTTTTACAATCACAGATCATCAAAGGTTATACTCATTAAAATTCTCCCCTTACTAACAAATAAAGAAAACAAAATGCCACAAGCTCTCTTAACCTACTGTCCTCAACATGCACTGGCTGGGGACTCTCAGAAAATTCTTAATGTCTGCAAAAATTGTTGTGAAGTTGGCAAAGTTAATAGTTAATCTATCATACCTCTGTGCACACTTTCTATGTCTTTCTTATTTTGGAAAATCCAGAGATCTCCTGCTCTATTTAAATTTGTTTCATATAAAGTTTCTTTCTTTTCCATCAATCTTCATCCTGCCCTCCATTCCTTCCTTCTCCAAATATCCATTTGATTGCCAGGTGCCAGGCACAGAGCTGGGTGCTGGGTAGACAAAGCTGAATGTGCCTTTGTTATGTGGGCTTCTGTTTCTATAACCAAACCTAACTGGTTCTGTTTGCCCACAAACAACAGAAAGCCAAACGCCAAAGCACCAGTTCTTTTATAGAGAGCTAAGTTTATTTTAAATCTGCCAAGTAAGGAGACAGGAGGAGCAAGGCTCAGATCTGTCTCCCAGAGCTGGGTGCTGAGGCAGGTTTTATAGGCAGAGGGTAATGCATGATCTAATTGGAGCTTTGAGGTGATGCCAGGAGGCATGATCTGACTGAATCTTGCAAGCGGGTCATGCAAGAGTTTAATCTTATTGGGTCATGGATGGATCACGTTGTGAGGTGTCCACTTCTTAACTCAATCCATGTTTGTCCAAGCACTGAGGTTCCACCTGTGGTTACATGCTTGGTTCCCCTGGGCAGGTTAAAGTTACATAACTTGCAACCTGAGGTTCATGGAAACTGGAAGACAACTCACCATTTTATTACACAAAGTTGAACCAGATTGGGCTGATTCTGTGGTTACACATTTTTTTTCTCCTATGATGCTGCAATAATCTTCTGACTTGTTTCCCTTCCCCCCTTCACTCCAGTCCTTCCCTCATAGGCAAATGAGAGCACCTTGATAAGCACTAATGTAATCGTTTCTTTCCAGTTACTATAAAATTGCCATTATACAACCAAGTATTGGGCATATGGCCATTATTTTATCAGTTAACTTTACAAATAATTATTTAAAACTCACTTCTAAATAATGCCAGACATGCTGAAGAAGGTATAGCAGTCATCAAAGCAGGCCACAGCCTTTGCTCTCATAATACATAAATAGGTAAATAAAGAGCACAAAAATGAATATATTCAAACTATCTAGTTAGGAAACAAACACCACTGTAAGAAAGAACAAAGTTGAACACCGATATAGTTTGGATCTGTGTCCCCACCCTAATCTCATATCAAATTGTGATCCCCACTGTTGGAGGTGGGGCCTGGTGGGAGGTAATTGAATCATATGGGTGGTTTCTCATGAATGGTTTAACACCACCCCCCTGGGTGCTGTTCTCATGATAGTGAGTGAGTTCTCCTGAGATTTGTTGGTTTAAAACAAACAAATCTCTCCCTATTTCTCTCTCTCTCCATCCCTCCTTCACTCCCCCTCTCTCTCTCTCTCGTTCCTGCTCTAGTCACGTAAGACATGCCTGCTTCCCCTTTGCCTTCCACCATGATTGTAAGTTCCCTGAGGCCTTCCCAGAAGCAGAAGCCACTTTGCTTCCTGTACAGCCTGCTGAACTATAAGCCAATTAAACTTCTTTTCTTTATCAATTACCCAGTCTTGGGTATTTCTTTATAGCAGTTCAAAAACAGATTAAGACGGCCACCCAATTTCAATTGGTAGGGAGAGGTCAGGGGAAGCCTCAGGAGTCTGAAAAAGTGATAACCTAGGTAAAGCCTGGAACATTAGCAGGACACGAGAAAGCTCATGGCACACTCAAAACAGACAGTGTGGGTAGCGCCTACTGCCTAAGGGAGAGAATAGTAAAAAGTGAAGGTGAATAGGTAGACTGGAGCCTGGTCATATAATACTTTATAAGGTGATATTCCTCAGCCCTTGAATCACCTGCGAACTTTTAAAAAATACTGATGGCCTGATCTTACTAAGTGAAATTAACTCACTTTGAACCTTAAGGGGAGGGACCTGAGCATGCACATATTTTTAAAGCTCCCCAGGTGACATTGGGAATACCTGCTGTAGGGTCTTTACCAATTGGTTCAACTTCCCTCTATCATTGCATCTCTGGTTTGCCTATTGATTTCCTAACACTATTCTCTTTACATGCTAACAAATTTCATACATCTTCATTTTTACTTATTCAGATTCCTAAGCTTAAAATTTAAGCTCCCTTCCCCATATTGGTTAGGAATGTTTTGGGACTCAAACCCTGACTAAGAATATCTTAAATAAAGGCGGCTTTTTTTTTTTCCTATTGCAAGTGTTCAGATAGGTGACAGTTTGCATTGGTTCAGGGGCTCCATAATACCAGGGACTACAAGTCAATCTTCAGTGTAGCCAGTAGGAAAGAAAGATGGGCCTTGAGTCCTATTCATCAAGAAACCAAGAAGTTTTCCAGAAATCCCATTCTAGCAGACTTTCGTTTGTGCCTCCTTGTTCATATTCCCATGTTACAGGCCATCCTTAGCTGCAGGAGAGACTAGAAGAGTAAAGGGTTGGTTCAAAATCATTAACTTAGATCAACCACACTCTATCACCTTGGGCTTGGCATTGGGGGTGGTAAAAAGAAATAAATAAGAGGAGGTAGCTGTTACATAGAAAAGAGACACTGTATGCCCCACATGCTCTTAATCTGCTCAATGAACTACTATCACCCCTCAAAAAATAAAAAAAATTGTGGCTCAACAATGCAGTGTTATATACCCAAGGCAACTGGCACTAGAGGTTATGAGAGATAGAATAAATAGAAGTGACACTTGACCCAAAGGTGTTTATAAGAAGTTTTAAGGAAGAGAACTTGTCAATAGTCAGTCTGGTGACAGATGGGATCTCAGTGGCAAAAGTAAAGGACTCAGGCTTCCACCTTTGTGAAAGACCAAACTCCAGTTGTTTGACCAGATTCCTGAGTTTTTGTTGTTTTATAAAATTAAAGGATTTCAGAATAATAAGGGAACAGCAATGGGAAAAAAAAAATGGTCTCTCAGACAACCCTAGAGGATATGGGATTTAAGACACTTTTATTAATAGAATGAAAAAAGGATTCCAGAGTGCAAAGAACACAACTCATGTCTCCCAGATAGTATCTCCATAAATTTTGGAAGGAGATGAGAGTCCAAAAAGAGATTATCTAAAGCTGTGCCAGTATAGGAGATTAAAATTGTCCTCAATAGTTTCAGCTACCTCTGTGATCACTACACAAATATATCCAAAAGTGCCACTTCCTCCAAATGATTACTTTTGGATCACATACTTACATTTGGACCACATTCCCAAGTGTCTTTGGGATTAAAGGAAACTCGATTAATCAATTTTCTTTCTGTGAGTGGCAGAATAGACAGTGGGCTCTCATGTCAGGGAAATGGGCATGCCTTACTGCTAAGAAATATGGGTGAAAAAGTTTCTCAAATCTTGTTTACTTTCAGCTCCTGACCCTGGACTCATGGGTAGATAGAAGTCCACACCATGTTTCGAGACTTCTGACTATAATAATAGCTACCATTATGTGCATTATTTCATTAAATTCTTATAACCTTAAGAGGCAGATTCTATTATTATCCCCATTTTTCTGATGAAGAACTGGAAGCAAAGAGAGATTTGGAAGGTCTAACTGCAGTGGTCAGAATGAGAATCCAGCCAGTCTGGCTCCAGATCCTGTGCTCTTAACTAATATGCAACTGATTTCCATAAACCCATTATAGGAGATTTTCTTCCAATCAGGAATTTCTCCTTCATGCCCAATTTCAATCTGTTTTTTAATGCTTACTCCAAACCCAAGACCACTGCAAGCCAACCATTCTACCTACCATGTAATCAGAAGCCACCAATGTGAACCACTGACAACCTATGAACAGTCTTAAGAACTAGATGCCTCCTTTCCTTTCCATCCCTTCTTCTGAGTTTCTCCCCATGCCTTTGCCTATCCAGTTTCCTTCCTCTTGGCTCTGTCTTTGGCCTACCTCTTAAATTCCACTGAATTTGACTTACGGGGTTTTAATCCATTATGCTTTAAAAAAATAAGGATTCTCTTACTTTCTCATTCTGCCATCAAACAGGATCTCCTGGACACTTTGACTAAGTGTATAGAGCCAGTTCAAGCCCCTAGAACCCTAATTTTGAAGTCAGCTAAATCTGCTTCAGACATTAAAAGCGGGTGCCATCTGCCTTATGGTTTTGCTGTCATTGTAGGTGTTTATTTTTAAAGCTAGTGTGTATTGAACTCTTGCTTTTCACCAAGCATTGTTCTAAGAACTTGATCTGTCCTGTCTCACTTAATCCACAATCTCCCCCTCAAACCCTATGGAATAGCTGTCATTATTATGTGTATTTTACAGAAACAGGAATCTAGCTGTAGTGATTCTTAGTGATTCCTGATGTCACTTGCTTGTGGTCACGCAGCTGTAAGTGGGCAAATAGGACCCAAACCCATGTCTGGCTAACACCAAATTTCTCTCCTCTAGGGCTTCACAGGACAAGCCTAAATCATCTTTCAGCCTTTATATTATCCAACAATTCCCATGTTTCTGTAAGTCTCCTCTAGTTTCAACAACCCCCAAGTCTAGTCACCGCTCCTCTTTTGCCATGATTTTACCTTCATCTCTTCATTCAATGTGTCCAATGTTAGTCTGCTTTTAGAGTTTGGTCTAGACCTATTCTCCCTACTCCAGATGTGTTCTGATTAACACAGCATATACAGTTGGCCTGACACCTCTTTCATCCTTTATGTTTTATTTCTGGCAATGAGGCCATACATTATTTCAGCAGCCTTTAAGACCCCATTCAAAAATTGCTTCTGAACTTGTCTATTGTTAACTGTGGAACAGACAAAGTGAATTGAAGGCAAGAAGCTACCAGGAGAAACAATGCCTAGTGAGGAAGCCTTTCAGAGTACTCTTTTTGCAGTGGGAGTGGGAGTGGTTTTGACTATGTATACATTGGCTCATAGTAAGACATTACCCTACACCCAGATGCTAATGACCAGCTCTTTTCTGGAAAATCTCAAAGTGAGAAGGCCATCTTGAGGCCATCTGATATGCTTACCTTCATGTTAAGCTCAGCAGTTAGTGTTTTTGATGCTGAGCTCCCTTGGTCCTTGTGATCTGTGACATAATGGAATCAAATTAAAGGCCCATTTACCAGCTTTATTGCCAATTATTTATAATACTCTGGTTCCAAAGTGCTTCTTTATAGAGTGTTTAAGCTGCCATTGCTGGATAGAACTTGCCATAAATGCATTCACATGCACAGCACATTATGTCCCATAGCCGCAGCAAAAAGGGAAAAGATTATTCTCAATTATTTCATATAGTCTATTTTATTGTTTTATTGTAATAAACTGCCATACCTTACACCACTTTAAAATCAATAGTTTGTATTAAAAATAATGAAACACGGCTATTAATCTTGCTTAGCATTTCTGCTATTACTTTCTGATAGTGAATCCGTAATATAGAGAAGGTAATAATTACTCACTTCCGATCAATAGGAACACTTTCAAATACTCCTATGTGTCCCAGTGCTATTGCATCGGTGAGAGCTGATGACAACAGGGGCATAGATTTAAAGACTCCTAGTTGGCATGAAGCTCTTCATGCCCTCCCTGCACCTGTCTGCACATTCCCTGACTCCCAGAGCATCCTACATAATTCCTTGAGAAAATACAATAAAATGGCTAACTGCTTGAGCTTTGGAGTCAGAAAGCCTGGGCTTAATTGCTGTTTCCATCATTCACCAGTACCATTTCAGTGACCTTGAACATGTCATTTTACCACTTGCTGCCTCAGTCTCCTTGTCTATGAAAAGGAAATGATAACATCTGACTTGCAGGATTATTATAAATATTATGTGCAAAACTTCACTGGTTATATTTATCACAGTGTCTGAAATATAATAAGTACACTAGAAATGATAGCTACTATTATTATGCCATGTGTACTTGGGATTGATATATGACTTGATAGATCATTGTTTCCCAAAGAGATAGTGGCAAAAGCAGGTGAATGGTTTGTACCATGTTTACCCTTTTGTTCCTTCGTTTTAACCTAGCATAAGATTAAGCTGGGCTTTCTGGTGTTACTCAGCATCTGGACTTGAAACCTTGACAAGGGAAATTAAGCCATCAATTTGGTTGTAATACAAAAGGCCTTTTGACTCAAAACCCTGTGCTCTTTAGAAAAATCTGTGCAGAGACAGCACTGGAGTGAATACACGGTTTTGTCAGTAAATACCCTTTGATCAACACTCAAGTCAAATATAAGGAGAGTGGAGATGGTGAATACTTAAGCCATAATTGATGGCATGGCTTTTCCAATCTCATTTAATTCAATTCAACAACTATTTATTGAACAGCTAACAGGTGCCAGGAGAAAGGCTAGGTGCTGAAGGGTAAAGAGATGCAACGATTATTAAAGCATAGTGTTTACTGTTTAAATATCTTAAAATCTAGGCAAAGAGGCACATGTCACCTAAGTAAGTTGATTCCAAAGTCCAGAAGGAAGATTGATTCTCTTTAGTAGAGAAAGGTTATTTTGATGAAAGCATGAAAGAATGAGTAGAATTTGATCTGATCAGGGAAAATAGAGGAAAAAAATATTCTGTGGAGGGGCAATAACAAAGGCAAATGCCAAAAGGTGGGCAAGCGAATGTCTCATTATAACTCCACTAGTATAAAATCTTCCTCCATTTCCCATCATCTACAACACATCTCAGGGGATTCACAATCTCCCAGCCTGAATTTCCAATCCACTTACTGTTCTTTACTATCCACCCAAGGCTCCTAAACTACACTGCAAAGTATTTGCACTTTTTTTTCTAACATAACACCTTCTGTTTCATGCCTCTCTGAACTTGCATTTGCTATTCGTTGGACACAAAATTGATTTATTCACCTGAAAAACTATTCTCCTGGAAGACCCGATTCAAATACTACCTCCTCTTTGAAGCCTCCCCTGATACTCCCAGATAATTTCACGCTGTGTCACGACTCTTTGTCTGCATGTCTGATGTTATGCTTCTTAAATGAATGAATGCACATGTGAATGAATGAATAGATGAATAGAATAATATATAATATATTCATAAAATGGCAAGTCTGAAAGTATTGGGACATAACCTATGAGCTGCTACTCTGGGCAAATTGCCTATGGAGTAGCCCTGCTGTGCACGGAGCAGTACCTCTGCTGCTTCAATAAAAGTTGCTATTTAACACCACCAGCTCACCCTTGAATTCTTTCCTGAGTGAAGCCAAGAACCCTCTAGGCTAAGCCTCGGTTTGGGGGCTTGCCTGTCCTACATCATGAGGATACAGTGAACCAGTCTCATATAACAAGCTAAGGAATTTTATTTTATTTTGTATATAACGATTGGAGAACTCTGAATACAGATGCAAATAACCAGAATTCTTCTATTAAAAATGAATCTAACTGTGGTGTTTAGAAAATTTTGGCATGGGAGAAACTAGAGGCAGAGATCACTTTAGATGATGAGGTATTGAAATGAGGTGGTTATAGCTGAAATCAAGACAAGAAGGATAATATTTTAGAAAAAGAACACAGAAGCTGGCAACAGATTTATTAGAAGTGAGAGGAATAGTAAAAAGGCAGAGATTAACCTTTTCTTATAGTCCCTCTTATTACTACAAAAATTGTTGGGAAGAGATATTTCTGCACTACTCCCGTCCTTACCCCACTTTGTTTGAGATGAAGAGTTAGTGATCAGTTTAGGTCACATTCCCAGGATAGAAATTTGGTAATGTACCTCTAGGTAGGTTCGCTTGAAACTTAAAAGGTTATGAACAAAATTGTCATGGTCTCTTCTACTCTTGCCTTTTATTGCAGCCAGATCAGTAAGTTAGTAAATAAAACTTGCAATTTTTACTTTTCTTTTCTGCCAAGAACTCTAGAACCTTGGTACCGAAAGCATGGTCTGTGAAATAGCATCAGCTGTACCAGGGAACTTGTAAAAATGTAGAATCTTGGGTCCCACTGCAGAGCTAAGAAATCAGAGTCTACATTTGAACAAGATCCCAGGTGATTTTTTGCACATTAAAGCTTAAGAAACACTGCTTTATGATATTACCACTTTAGTGTCAAAGAACCAGCTAGAAAGCATGACTATCAACCTAGACTGAAAATTTGAGTCAACCCTGGAGAACTTTTAAAAATCTCAATTTCCAAGACAGGACAAGGTGGCTGACTAAGTAGTGTGCACCACACTTACAGAGAGGAGAAAGAATGACAAATAAAAACACTAGCTCTTTAACTGGACCATCCAGGTGGATACATTGGGATTCATCAAGGAAGCAATGTGACTCATGGATAACAGAGAAAAGCAAAACAGGACTGCCACGCACCCAGGACTGGCACAGAACCAAGGGACACTCCCCTCTGTGGGGAAACGTTGAGTGAGTGACAACCCCTGGGGACCCACACTTCTGCCATAGACCTGTCCAACCCTGGGCTCAGGAGATCCCCTATGGCTCCTTCAACCCCCACCCTACTAGGGCCTTTAGACTGACATGGACAGCTACATGGTGTCTGAGCAGAGCCACCAATCTCAGGCATACATGGAGTCCCAGGATCCTTGAACCCCTGGACATCCCAGCATCAGTGGCTGCAGCTCTGGCAACAGGGGAGGCCAGGCTCCCTCACACACCTCTAAGATAGGAGCTGAATCCAGGAGCCTGAGGAGCATACTGACTTACAGGCCTTGCTCTCAC
Source organism: Symphalangus syndactylus (assembly GCF_028878055.3). Taxonomy (NCBI): domain Eukaryota; kingdom Metazoa; phylum Chordata; class Mammalia; order Primates; family Hylobatidae; genus Symphalangus; species Symphalangus syndactylus. The sequence goes on from NC_072425.2 coordinate 27,472,902, forward strand.
TGCACTTCACCAGAAAAGGCCCACTGGCCTGGGACTCCAATATGGCCACCCCAGCCCTGCCTGAGCTCTCGGTCCGGTAGCAGCCCTGCACTCCCAGTGATAGCAGGTAGGCCCATTATTTTTGCTGCTCTACAATTCCTGTCCCCACTTCCCTCAGGCTCAGGAGGCAGTGAAGTGATTAAGGACTAATATAGGCCCCCAGCACAGCACAATTGCCTTACGGAAAAGTGGCCACACAATTTTCCGCGCATGTCCCTGCCCCTGTTACCCCTCACCATTCAAGGCCTCTTAACCTTGGCTCCCATCTCAATCATTCTGCCCCCACCTGAACACTTCAGTTGGTGGTGGCTCTGCATTTCTCTAAGGAGGAAATCGCAGAGACAACCCACAGCCCGTCTCCCATTGCAGCTGCAGTGGTACTGCCCTTATAGCCCTTGGGCTGGGGAAGGAACAAAGGGCCTGGTTGCATCACTGGCACCTCCAGCATGCTGCAACCACCACACAGAGAGGACCCCAGTCTCTCTTCCCTGTAAGCCCCCACCACCTACTCTTCACCAGGAAGGGCCCTTGGCTCAGGACCACAGAACAGTTGCCCCTTCCCTGACTGAGCATTCCCACTGCCAGTGGCTTGGTATTTCCCTGGGGTGAGGCTTCCAGAGGTAACCTCTGCCACTGCCACTGCCTTTGCTGCTGTGAGACTGGGGAAGGAACAAAGACCCTGGGTGCTTTATTCACACCAGCAGAATGCCACAGTCGCCATAAGGAGAAGAAGCCAGTCTGTCTTCCACAAGATCGCCCTCTCCCCAGGCTCATTACCAAGCAGGGCTTCTTGGCTTGGGCCCACAAGGCAGCCATCCCACCTCGGGCTGATCGATCTGATTGACAGTGGTGCTGTATTTCTCTTAAGTGGAGCCCCAAGAGACAAATAAAAAGCCTTCTTTCATTGCCACTGCCAAGGTCCCTGTCCCTGGTTCCCCCAAGCTGGGAAGGGAACATAAAGCCAGAGCTCAACCCAGGGCTACTGTGTGCAGCCAGGGAGCACCAAGTCAAAATCTGCAGCCAGCAGTCAAGTAGGAGAGGAGCTCACACCCTCAGAGCACTGAGGGGGAGCACAGCTGCAAATGCATGGAGATAGAGAGGAGCTTGGCTAAGCAAGAGCCTACCTCCCAAGCACAAAGCCTCAGCCCTCTGAAAACATCCAGAAATGAAGTCAGCTGATTATATTCAAACTACACCACAGTTAAAGGAACATCAGCCCACAAAGATGAAAAAGAAATAGTGCAAGAACTCTAGCAAGTATGAAAGCCAGTGTGTCTTCTTACCTACAGACAACTACATTAGCTCTCTGGTTCTTAACCAGAATGAAGTGGCTGAAATGACAGACATAGAATTCAGAATCTGAGTGGCAAGGAAGTTCATCAAGATTCAGGAGAAAGTTGAAACTCAATCCAAGGAATGTAAGGATTATGATAAAACAATGCAGGAGCTGATAGACAAAATGGCCATTTTAAGAAGGAACCAAACTAATCTGATAGAGTGGAAAAACACACTAAAAGAATATCATAATACAATCACAAGTATCAACAGCAGAATAGACCAACCTAAAACAATAATCTCAGAGCTCAAAGACTGATTCACCAAACTAATTCAGTCAGACAAAAATATAGAAAAACAAAAATAAAAAAAGAATAAACAGAAACCTTCCAAGAAATATGGGATTATATAAAGAGACCAAATCAATGACTTGGCATCCCTGAAATGACTCATTGGCATCCCTGAAAGGGAGGGATATAAAACAAGGAACTTGGAAACATATTTGACCATATCATTCATAAAAAAATTCCCCAACCTTCCTAGATAGGCTGAAATTATATTTCCGGAAATGCAGAGAGCCACTGCAAGATACTATACAAAATGACCAACATCAAGACAAATAGTCATCACATGATCTATGATGACTTGAAAAAAATCAAGATTGACATGAAAAAAATAATAGTAAAGGTAGCTGGAGAGGAGATATAGTTCACCTAAAAAGAGAAGCCCATTAGGCTAGCTGCAGAACTTTCTGCAGAAACCCTGCAGCCAGAAGAGATTGGGGGCATATATTTAGCATTTTAGAGAAAATAAGCTTTGACCAAAAATGTTATATCTAGCCAAACTAAGCTTTGTAAGTGGAGAAATAAGATCTTTTTCAGACAAGGAAATGCTAAGAAAATTCCTAACTACCAGACCTGCCTTACAAGAGGTCCTTAAGAGAGTGCTTGGTTTTTTGTCCTTGAGATAGTTTGCTGAGAATGATGGTTTCCAGCTTCATCCATGTCCCTATAAAGGACATGAACTCATCCTTTTTTATGGCTGCATAGTATTCCAGCACACCAACATGGCACATGTATACATATGTAACAAACCTGCACATTGTGCACATGTACCCTAGAACTTAAAGTACAATTAAAAAAAAAGAGAGTGCTAAATATGGAAAGACCATTACCAGCCACCACAAAAATGCACTTAACTACATAGACCATTGACACTATCAAGCAACCACACAATCAAGTCTTCATGATAAACAGCTAACATGACCATGACAGGATCAAATCTGCACATATCAATATTAATCTTGGATGTAAATGGGTTAAATGCCTCAATTAAAAGTCACAAAGTGGTGGCCAGGCACAGTGGCTCACGCTTGTAATCCCAGCACTTTGGGAGGCCAAGGCGGGTGGATCACGAGGTCAGGAGATTGAGACCATCCTGGCTAACACAGTGAAACCCTGTCTCTACTAAAAATACAAAAATTTAGCTGGGCATGGTGGCAGGCACCTGTAGTTCCAGCTACTTGGGAGGCTGAGGCAGGAGAATGGCATGAACCCAGGAGGTGGAGCTTGCAGTGAGCCGAAATAGCACCACTGCACTCCAGCCTGGGCAACAGAGTGAGACTCTGTCTCAAAAAAAAAAAAAAAAAAATAGTCACAAAGTGACAAACTGGATAAAGACACAAGAACCAACTACATAATGTCTTCAAAGAGGCCCATATCTCATGCAGTGACACCTATAGGCTCAAATAAAAGGGATGAAAAAAAATCTACCAAGCAAACAAAATAAAACCAGCAGTTGCTTTTCTAATTCCAGACAAAACAGACTTTAAACCAACAATGATCAAAAAAAGGCAAAGAAGAGCATTACAAAACTAACTCAGTCAGACAAAAAATATAGAAAAAAGTTGAAAATAAACAAAACCTTCCAAGAAATATGAGACCATATAAAGACACCAAATCAATGATTCATTGGCATCCCTGAAAGAGAGGGAGATAAAACAAGCAATTTGGAAACATATGTGAATGTTAAAGTGTTCAATTTGTAACTATCCTAAATATATATTCACCCAACACAAGAGAACCCAGATTCATAAAACAAGTTCTTAGAGATCTACAAAAAGACATAGATAATCATACAATAATAGTGGGAGTCTCCAACACCCTACTGATAGTAATAGATAGATGATCAAGACAGAAGACTAACAAAACTATTGGGGACATGAACTCAACACTTGACCAGATGGATCTAACAGACATCTACAGAACTCTCTACCCCAAAAAACAGGATATACATTCTTCTCATCTTCATATGGCACATGTTCTAAAATCAACCACAGAATCGGCCGTAAAACAATCCTCAGCAAATTAAAAAATAACTGAAATCATATTAGCCACACTCTTGGACCACAGTGCAATAGAAATAGAAATCAATGCCAAGAAAATCACTCAAAACTGCACTATTACATGGAAATCAACCTGCTCCTGAACAACTTCTGGGTAAACAATGAGATTAAGGCAGAAATCAAGAAATTCTTTGAAACTAATGAGAACAAAGATACAACATGCCAGAATCTCTGGTACACAGCTAAGCAATGTTAAGAGGAAAGTTTATAACATGAAGTGCCCAAATCAAAAAGTTAGAAAGATCTCAAATTAACAACCTAATATCACACCTCGAGGAACTAGAAAACCAAGAGGAAATCAACCCCAAAGCTAGCAGAAACAAGAAATAACCAAAATCAGAGCTGAACTGAATGAAATTGAGATTAAAACACACACACACACACACAGACACATACACACACACACACACACACGACCAACAAAACTAGAAATTTGTTCTTTGAAAGAATAAATAAAAGACTGCTAGCTAGACTAATAAAAATGATCCAAATAAACACGATCAGAAGTGACAAAGGGGACATTACCACCAACTCCACAGAAATACAAAATACCATCAGAGACTGTTTTGAATACCTCTCTGCACACAAACTAGAAAACCTAGAAGATATGGACAAATTCCTGGAAATATACTACCTCCTTTGACTGAACCAGCATGAAATTGAATCCTGAACAGACCAATAATGAGTTCTGAAATTGGCTCAGTAATAAAAAGCCTACCAACCAGTAAAAGCCCAAGACCAGATGAATTCACGGCTGAATTCTACCAGACATATAAAAAAGAGCTGGTACCATTACTACAGAAATGATTAAAAGAAACAGAGGAGGAAAGACTTCTCCGTAACTCATTTTCTGGGGCCGTCATTATTCTGATACCAAAACCTGGCAAAGACACACAGAAAAGAAAACTTCAGGCCAATCCCTTGATGAATATATACGCAAAAATCTTCAACAAAATCTAGCTAACCAAATCCAGATGCACATCAAAAAGCTAACCCACCACAATCAAGTAGGCTTTATCCCTGGGATGCAAGTTTGTTTGAACCTATATGAATCAATAAATGTGATTCATCCATAAACAGAACTAAAAACAAAAACCACATGATAATCTCAATAGATGCAGAAAAGGCTTTCAATAATATTCAGCATCCCTTCGTGTTAAAAACCTTCAACTAACTGAGGAACACACCTTAGAATAATAAGAGCCATCTATGACAAACCCACAGCCAATATCATACCAAATGGTCAAAAGCTGAAAGCATTCCCCTTGAGAACTGGAACAAGACAAGGATGCCCATTCTCACCCCTGCTATTCAACATAGTACTGGAAGTCTTAGCCAGGACAATCAGGCAAGAGAAAGAAATAAAAGGCATCAAAATAGGAAGAGAGGAAGTCAAACAATCTCTGTTTGCAGATGATATGATGTTATACCTAGAAAACCCCATAGTCTCTGTCCAAAAGCTCCTAGATCTGTTAAGCAATGCTAGCAAAGTTTCTGGTTACAAAATCAATATATAAAAATCATTAACATGTCTATATACTAAAAATGTCCAAGCTAATTTCCAAATCAAGTACACAATCCCGTTCACAATAGCCACAAACAAGCTAAAATACCTAGGAATTCAGCTAACCAGTGAGGTTAAAGATCTCTATAACAAGAATTACAAAACTGCTGAAAGAAATCAGAGATGGGCCAAACAAATGCAAAGTCATTTCATGCTCATAAATAGGAAGAATCAATATTATTGAAATGGCCATACTGCCCAAAGCGATTTACAAGTTCAATGTTATTCCTATCAAACTATCGATGACATTCTTCACAGAATTAGAAAAAAATATTCTAATATTTATATTGAATGAAAAGAAGAGCTTGAATAGCCAACCCAATCCTAAGCCAGAAGAACAAATCTGTAGGCATCACATTACCTGACTTCAAACTAGACTTCCAGGGTACAGTAACCAAAACAACATGGTACTGGTACAAAAACAGACACATAGATCAATGGAACAGAATACAGAGCCCAGAAATAAAGCCACACACCTACAACTATTGGATCTTCAACAAAGTCAACAAAAAACAAGCCATAGTAAAAAAATCTCCCTGTTCAATAAATAGTGCCCTGAAACAATAAATGACAGGCTAGCCATCTGCAGAAGATTTAAACTGGACCCCTTCCTTACATCATGTATAAAAATCAACCCAAAATGGATTAAAGACTTAAATGTAGAACCTAAAACTACAAAAACTGGGAAATACCATTCATACCATTCTAGACATAAGCCCTGGTGAAAATTTGTTGATGAAGATGCCAAAAGCAATTGCAAAAAAAAAAAAATTGACGAATGGAACCTAATTAAACTAAAGAGCTCTGCAGAGCAAATGAAACTATCATCAGAGTAAATACACAACCCACAGAATAGGAGAAAATATTTGCAAACTATGCATCTTACAAAGGCCTAATATCCAGAATCTATAAGGAATTTAACAAGCAAAAACAAAGAACCCCATTAAAGAGTGGGCAAAGGACATGAACAGACACATTTCAAAAGAAGACATACATGCAGACAAGTATATGAAAAAATACTCAATGCCACTGATCATTAGAGAAATGCAGATCAAACCACAATGAGATACCAGTCAGAAGCGCTATTATTAAAAAGTCAGAAAATAACTGATGCTGGTGGGGCTGCAGAGAAAAAGGAATGCTTATATGCTGCTGCTGGAAATGTAAATTAGTTCAGCCACTGCAGAAAGCAGTTTGGTAATTTCTCAAAGAACTTGGAACTACCACTTGACACAGCAATCTCACGATTACATATATCCCCAAAGGAATATAAATCATTCTCCCATAAGACACATGCTTACGTATATTCATCGCACTACTATTCACAATAGCAAAGACTTGGAATCAACCTAAATGTCCATTGGTGGTAGACTGAATAAAGAAAATGTGTACATGTACACCATTGAACACTACAAGATAACGTCCTTTGCAGGAACATGGATAGAGTTAGAGGCCATTATCTAAGTGAACTAGCCCAGGAACAGAAAACCAGACATTGCATGTTCTCACTTATAAATGGGAACTAAATGTTGAGTATACAGGGACACAAAGAAAGGAACAATAGACATTGGGACCTGAGGGTGGAGGGTGGGAGGAAAGAAAGGACAGAAAAATGACCTATTCGATACTATGCTTTTTACATGGATGATGAAATAATATGTATACCAAAACCCCTGCAACACAAAGTTTATCTATAGAACCAACCTGCACACGTACCTCTGAAACAAAAATAAGTTTTTTTAAAAATCCTGATTTCCTAATCCGCATCTCAAAGCCATTAATTCAAAATTTTGAGGGGTGGACCCCAGACAACAGTGTTTTTACAGCTTCCCAGGTGATATGGTTTAGCTGTGTTTCCACCAAAATCTCATCTCCAATTGTAATCCCCATGATCCCCAGGTGTGGAGGGAGAGACCGGGTGGGAGGTGATTGGATCATGGCGGTGGTTCCCCCATGCTATTCTCGTGATAGTGAGAGTATTCTCGAGAGATGTGGTTGGTTGATAGGTGTCTGCTGCTTCCCCCCTCTCACTTGTTTACCTGCCTTGTGAAGAAGATGCTTGCTTCCCCTTTACCTTCTGCTGTGATTGTAAATTTTCTGAGGCCTCCCTAGCCATGTGGAACTGTAAGTCAATTAAACCTCTTTCCTGTATAAATTACCCAGTCAAGTATTTCTTTAGAGCAATGTGAAAATGGACTAATACACCAGGTGATTCCAATGTCCAGTCAAGGTTAAAAACCAACAGTCTAAAAGTGAGGTTTGGATTTGGACTTAATGGAAAAAATAGCTTCCTTTCCTCCTTTCCCACCCATCATTTATGCATTCATTTGGAGACAGTGTCTTCCTCTGTCACCCAGCCTGGAATGTAGTGGCACGATCATGACTATTGGCAGTCTCAACCTCCTAGGCTCAAGCTATCCTCCCTTATCATCTTCTTCAGTATCTGAGACTACAGGTGTGCACAACCATACCCAGCAATTTTTCTCAACCTCCTAGGCTCAAGCTATCCTCCCTTATCATCTTCTTCAGTATCTGAGACTACAGGTGTGCACAACCATACCCAGCAATTTTTTTTTTTTTTTTTTTTTTTTTTTTACTTTTTAGAGATGGGGACTCATTATGTCACCCAGGCTAACCATCCATCACTTAGTTCTTGGTCCTAATCGAAGTATTCCAGTCCAGCTTAGCAAAGAAATGAAATTTGGGTTTATAGTATAGGCCCTGCCAAAAATAAACTGGAAGTTTGATTTCTCAGTTGCTGTTGTTACATGTTTATTCCCTTTGGGATTCTTGCAGGAAGGGTGAATAGATGGTGTAAAACAGGGTTCAGGTATTGTCATCACTCTCCTAGCCAAACTCTGTTCAACAATGTTCCAAAATGTAAACATTGTTAAGGTGAAATTTGCACTTCCATGCTAGTGAGACTGGAAATGCCACTGACTGAAACAGAGGGCAGAGAACAGCTTGATTTAAGAAGGAACCTTCCACAGAGCACGCTCTGTGCCTCCTGTCTGTGGACACCCTTGCCTGGCACCGATCAAGAATTCTCCACTGATTATTCCACACTATAACTTTCACCTGTTGCTCAGTGGGTTGCATTTTTTCACCCACTTCTCAATATTGTAGATGAAACTATCTGACCAGAGATTTGATTTAGTCCATATTTCATACAATGAAGCAGTAATGAAAAAAAACAGAACATTAATTCTCTGTGATGATATCATCAAGAAAGGGGGAAAAATTTCATTCCATGGAGTTGGTTTTATTGTAATAATACAGGGCAAGCATTTATCTGACTCAGGGGCTACAGCTGCTGGCTATAAGCCACTGTAATAATGAAGACCAGATTGAATTATCTTCAGCCATGATTAAAGATCAAAGAAGTTTTTTTTTTTTAATAAACTCAGTCTTGTTTTTCTTTGTCAGAAATAGTTTAGGTTAAGCTAGCTGGCTAAACTGAGATGGAAACTGAAGGCATTTTCAACAAAGTAGGCAAGCAGCAGAGAAATAAAGGAATGCCCAAATGTATCTGTGGGTGGATGGATAGGTGAATGGTTGTATCGATAAATAAATATCAGAGCTTATGATAGACACAATCTTTTGAAGGGCAATCAGGAGACATGACCTGACTCCTTGCTGCTGGAAATAGTATTTTCAGGAATAATCATAACTATAATATCTGCTGTCGTTTTGATACCTATTATTTTCCAGTACTGAATTAGATGCTCCAAAACATTTATTTCATTTATCTTATTTACACAATAACCTTGCAGGGCAAGTATTATCTCATTTTTTAAAAAATAAGGGGTCTAAGGCCTTAAAACACTTAGTAATTTGCTCAAGAAATTTATAAAGTTAGAATTTAAATCTAAGTGTGTGTTACTGCTAAAACCTGTGACTCTTTTCACAGTACATTGGTCCATTCAATTGACATAATGATTTTTAACACCTGGGTGGAGGAAGAGCCGATGCTCTTACCTATTTGTGAATATTAAACACTTAGTCTTGAAAACGCATTTCCTTCCATGCACACATTTTATGAAATTTAAGGGAGTTTCCTGAGTCCTTAAATCCACATAGACGTTGATATTAAGAAGTATTTCCTCCAAAGATTTAAAGAAGTAATGAGCAGAGGTGGGAAAGAGAGAAGACGAGAAAAGACAGTAGGTAATTTACAAGGAATATCTTGGACTTGCTCTGTTTAAGGCAACTATATTTTTGGAATTGTGTTCCCTTAAAATTGTTTTTAAAACTAACGTGTAATATACATATATTTGCATAATTACAAGTTAATTCTTAAACACCCCTATCAGATAAAATATATCTAGGGAGGGGTGGTACATGCATACTTCCAGTCAGACTTCTGTGATGCCAATCATTGTCCATAAAATCCACACCATTGCTGGGCGCAGTGGCTCACGCTTGTAATCCCAGCACTTTGGGAGGCCAAGGCGGGCGGATCACGAGGTCAGGAGATCGAGACCATGATGAAACCCTATCTCTACTATAAATACAAAAAATTAGCCGGGCGTGGTGGCGGGCGCCTGTAGTCCCAGCTACTCGGAGAGGCTGAGGCAGGAGAATGGCGTGAACCCAGGAGGCGGAGCTTGCAGTGAGCCGAGATTGCGCCACTGCACTCCAGCCTGGGCGACAGAGCGAGACTCCGTCTCAAAAAAAAAAAAAATCCACACCATTCTGTGCCTGTGAAGTGGCCTCAGCCATGCTGACATCATCCACAGGTCATTTTCTACCCATAGAATCAACTGTCACCATACACCTTCCACTGTAACAGAGCATGCTTTATGCAGTGGAGTGATTTTGTTTTTAATGGATGTTCATTGAAAATAATACTTTTTAAAATGTGCTGGAGTCTAGTGTGCTATATTTCTCTTGGCTGGTTTGAAACAGTACAGTGTTTTATATACATAAAATCAGCCTATAACATCTCCTCCTCTCCTCAGCATTAAGGCATTGGCTTTCCCTGATCTCCCATGCATTCCTTAACATGGCTGTGGCCCTTTATAACTTCTCTCTAACCATTCTATTCTATTCTTTGTTTTATTAAATAAGACTTTCATTTCTGTCTTAATCTGAATCTGATCTCATCTGAATTAGTTCAATCTATTTATGTTTAAGAAAAATTTGACTTGGCCTTGTCCCTACAACCCAATGGACAGCACTGGGTGTAGGTGGATTGTTAGTTACTGTTGGAAATTTAAGTTATGGTAAAGATATAAACATCGGAAAGAGAAGGATAGTGCACTCTGCAGTATTTCAGCATGCTCTAATTAGTGACATTTGTCTGACTTGATCTTCATATCATCAAAAGGTATTCATGTGATTCTGGGAAGTTGGAAGAGTAGGAAGCACCAGAAATCTGTCTCCCCACCTAAAGCACTGGCAGAATCAGTCTGATGTAACTAATTTAAGACTCAGTCCATTAAAGGCTTGCAAATTCCAAGGGGAAGGTTTCTATGGTAAATTGTGGTTAATTTGGTCAATTTCAGCTTTTAACACAGTAGCCACTACCCATCCCCCACCTTCAACCCAGTGGCAGGCAGCTGTGCATATGATTCTGGGGCAGCCTATACCCAGCTTGAAGGAGCCAGACTGGCCAAAAATGACCCTTTCCTACAAATAGCAGGGATCTGTGCTCTAATCACTTATTGCTGTTTCTGATCACAGAGGTGCAATGAGGCCAGCAGTCATGGTTTTTGCACCTCCTCCCATTGTTGCAAGCCCCTCACCCTCTGTCTGAAGTGACTGCCAAGGGCTACAGTGTTCTTATTTTTACCTCCCTTCATTTTTCTCTTTTTTCCTTTTTGGGAGCCAGACATTAAAGTCTATAACATTCAAAAGAAACTGCATATACAGGGAAAATCAGAGGTGACTATGCATGGGAAAGGCGCAGACTCAGAAAAGAACTGAGAAAACCTTAATTTTACATGTCAGTCTTGGCATTAACACACCATACAACAGTCAAAAACAATAACAAAAAACAGTAAACCGTTGGAAGGAAGAGAATCTGGCTTCCAGAGATACAACATTATTTTACTAAAATGTCCAGTTTTTAACAAGAAATCACAGGGCATATAGAAAAACAGGGAAATATGGCCCATTAAAGGAAAAAAAATCAACAAAATTGTCCCTGAAAAAGACTTTATAGAAGATCTACTAGACAAAGACTTTAAAACAACTGTCTTGGAGATGCTCAAAGAATTAAAGATGTGAAGAAAGTCAAGAAAACAACGTATGAACAAAATAGAAGGTCAATAAATAGAAAACCTCAAAAGGAACCAAAAAGAAATTCAGGAACTGAAAAGAACAGTAACTGAAAGGAAAAGAGAAATTCAAAGGGATATTTAACTAGCAGAAGAAATAATCTGTGAGCTTGAACATAGGACAATGGGAATTATTGAGTCTGAAAGAAAAAAAGATTGAAGAAAAATGAACAGTGCCTAAGGGACATGTGGGAAACCATTAAGTAGACCAATATGTGCATGGTAGGTGTTCCAAAAGAAGAAGAGAGAGAAAAGGGAAGAGAGAACACTTGAAGAAATAATGGCTGAAAACTTTCTAAATTTGATTAAAGACATGAATATAAACTCCCAATTAACCCAATGAACTCAAAGATGTACAATGAAACACATTACAATGGACTGTCAAAACCATGTTTAACAAAGAGGGAATCTTGAAAGCAGCAAGAGAGAAGCAAATGAGCATATACAAGGGATTCTTCATAAGATTATTAGCAGATTTCTCATAAGAAACTTTAGAGGCCAGAAGGCAGTATGTGATACATTCCAAGTGTCAAACTAAAAAGATTCTCCACAGCAGAAGAAACTATCAACAGAGTAAACAGATAACCTACATAATGGAAGAACATTTTTGCTAACTATGCATCCAACAAAAGTCTAATATCCAGCATCCATAAGGAACTTAAACAAATTTAAATTGGGAAAATTTTAAATTAAGCCCCATAAAAAAGTGGGCAACAGACATAAAAAGATACTTTTCAAAAGAAGACACACATGCAGCCAATAATTCTATGAAAAACTCAACACCACCGATCATTACAGATACACAAAACCACAGTGAGATACCATCTCACACCAGTCAGAATGGTTATACTAGAAAGTCAAAAAATAACAGATGCTGGTGAGATTGTAGAGGAAAAGGAATGCTTACATACTATTGTTAGTTAGTTCAACCATTGTGGAAGATTGGTGATTCCTTAAAGATGTAAAGACAAATACCATTTGACCTAGTAATCCCAATACTGGGTACATACTCAAAGGAAGATAAATAATTCTGTTATAAAGACACTTGCACACGTATGTTTATTCCAACACTATTCACAATAGCAAAGACATGGAATCAACCTAAATGCCCATCAGTGATAGACTGGATAAAGAAAATGTGGTACATATATTCCATGGAATACTATGCAGCCATAAAAAAAGAATGAGATCATGTTCTTCTCAGGGACCTCAATGGAGCTAGCAAACTAACCACAGGAACAGAAAACCAAATACTGCATGTTCTTGTTTACAAGAGGGAACTAAATGATGAGAACACATGGAGACATAGAGAGGAACAACATACAACGGGGCCTATTGGAGGGTGAAGGGTTGGAGGAGGGAGAAGATCACGAAAAATAACTAATGGGTACTAGGCCTAATACCTAAGTGATGAAATAATCTGTACAACAAACCCCCTTGACACAAGCTTACCTATGTAACAAACCTGCACATATATCTCTGAACTTAAAAACTAAAAAAAAAAGGAACTGAGGGTGGCTAGTGAGGAAGTGAAGCCTTAGTCTAATAGCCTATGAATAACTAAATCATATTAACCCCTAAGTGATCCTAGAAGGGAAACCTTCTTCAGACAATCCTTGAAATGAGACTACAGACCCAGCCAAGAGCATGATCACAGCCTGTTTGAGACCTTGAAGAACAGGACCCATCCAGTCATGTCCTGTGGTTACCACGGGGATTACTTTAACATCCTAAAGTTATAACAGTTTAATGTGTTAACTTTGGAAATTTTCCTTCAATAGCACGCAAAAACTCTGCTACTTTACAGCTCTATACCCACCCCTTTTAGTTGATGTCAGAAAATTACATCTTTAAACCTAAACTTAGAATCCTCTTAACATGTATTAGTCTCTTAAATTATGCAGAAAATAAAATGTGAAATTTCAAACCAAAGCTACAATCATACTAGTTTTTAGACCAGTAACTTTTTATAAGGTATTAGTCTCTTAAATCATGTAGAAAATAAAAAGTAAAGTTACAAACCATTGTTGCAATAATACTAGCTTCATTTACCTTTATTAGAATCTTTATTTCCGAATATGGCTTCAAGTTACTGTCTAGTGTTGTTTTGTTTCAACCTGCAGGACTCTTGTGAGCATTTCTTGTGAGACAGGCTAGTGGTCACAAGCTGTCTCAGTTTTGCTTTTATCTGAGAATGTTTTAATTTCTCCCTCAGTTTTAAAGGACAGTTTTGCCAAATATAGGATTCATGTCCTGATTCATGACATACAGAAACAGTGAAATAATAAATATGTATTGTTTTAAGCCACTGGATTTTGGGTGATTTGTTATGCAGCAATAGATAACTAATACAGTAGCTTTCAGCACAGTTGCTACTGTTTCTCCTGCTGCATCTGCTGTTGCTACTGCAATAACAGAGTAAAAGTGAAAGCAAATCCCTGGGGCTTCAGGACACAATTGCAGAGTTAACCATCCATAATCTCCATGTTTTTGTTGTGCCTTCTGTTTGTCTTAAATTCATTTAAAATTTCAGCATTGGCTTTCTACTCCTTCATATAACCATGTTTCCTTTTAAAGGCTTCAATATTAAATTAATTTCCCCTACCTCAAATCTCCAAGTGAAATGGTCATTTTAGGATCCTGTATCTTATTTATTTCTAAGCATCCTTTACCAATAACATGCAATTCAAACAGATGTAGCTTGGAAATAGTGCCAGCATACACTTGAAAACTGGCTTTGTTTGTGTGACCAGAGACTGAGCTTATTGTCTTCATTTATAAAATGGAGCTAATTCTCCTATCCTCACAGTCTTGTTCTGAAGATATAGTGAGAGAATATCAAGTGCCTGAGCAGTAAGTGTCAACAGTAAAATTTTATTTCAAATCTCTCTTATGCATGAATCACAGTATCTTGGAACATTATGGATCTTAATCTGCCATAGGAAATTACATACAGACATAACAAAACTATATCAAAACTGGAAAAGGAAAATAAATGTCCCTAAATTCACAATAATATTTAGGTTATCCTGGAACTTCGTTTCCACAGGATTCTATATACATTTCAGTATATTCTTCCTCGAGGATAAATATAACAAATTATTTACTCCTCAGATGGCCAAGGGTGGCCACACATTGACATATTTGGACAGAAACTGCCCCACATCTGCTAAGATTTCATGGCCTCAGATTAAACAACAGTAAAGGAAGTTGAGGCCTGGGGACACTGGCTTCAGTAAGGACAACTGACCAGTCAATGCAAAGTGCCCAGTGGCCTCAGAAAACTCAGACGTGGTTCAGCAGGCCTTAGGGTCCCATCCCAGCAGGTAGCATTAATTTAGCCACTTGGGGATGTTCCCAAATCCAGGTCAGCCTTCCACTGATGGTGGGACCACACTGAGTGGTTTTGCTCTCTGGGAAAAGAGATTAGTAAGAACTAGGTCGTGTTGTGTATCAGAGTGCTCCTCTAACTTCCATATATTGACAATTCACCTGCAGCTATTGTTTAAATGCAGATCTTGATTCAGTAAGTTTGGGGTGGGCCTCAGATACTTGCACGCCTAAAATGCTTTCAGGTGAGGTTGAGCAGCTGGTCCATGAATTGCATTTTGAATAGCAAGGATGTAGTAGAAAGGACATTGATTTAAAGTCAGGTAGACATGGGATTGAAAATCTAGCTCAACCATTTATTGTGTAACCTTAG
The DNA here is from genome assembly GCF_028878055.3 of Symphalangus syndactylus. Taxonomy (NCBI): domain Eukaryota; kingdom Metazoa; phylum Chordata; class Mammalia; order Primates; family Hylobatidae; genus Symphalangus; species Symphalangus syndactylus. Next base: position 27,488,168 of record NC_072425.2, read on the forward strand.
GCAAGTCACTTAATTACTCTGAGCCTAATTCCTCACCTGGAGAATAATTTTATCTCCTAGGATTGTTGTAGGGATTAAAGAAAAAATATGATTGTAAATGCTTAGCAAATAATTCTAGCATGATAAATCATAAAGAAAGAAAAATTTCCACTACATCTTATGCTTCTATTTTCGCCAGTCCCTTTAGCAGCTAGTTTGATTGGTCATTCTTCCAAGAGATTGAACTTGCCATGTTCACCAGTGGGCAGGGTTACTTCCTGCTCTTATGGGGTAAGCTTATCTGGGTACATTTTGCCTCCTTGGAGAAAGATAAGCAAGTCTGTATACCTAGATCGTTTCACTTGTGCTTACAACTGAGTAACTCAGGCTACAACCTACTTTGCAGATGCAGCCTCTTTTCATTTACAGAAAAGGATTAAGTAGACCAGCTTAGATGTCTAAGCTTCATACTCCAAGTAGGCTTTTACCAAAACTCATCATTACAGGTTATTGGGTGTTGGTTAAATTACAGGTTATTGGGTGTTGGTTAAATTATTAACAAAGAAAAGCTTTGTCACCTGTATGTATCATTTCCCTTGTGTATACAGTCACCTCAGTGAAGAGCCATCCAGGTACACAAGCAGCAGGATAGACTCCGAGCATTTACCCAATTCCTGGCTTAAAATATTTTAAATTTTTCCAAACCTTGCCCTGATCTCTTCATTGTAGCTGCCATCATTCCACCACCACCACTTCTGCTATCATCATCATCATTATCATCATCATCACCACCATCACCACCCCAGAAAGAGCCAAACCCAATTGAATTCAATTCAGTTTGAATTGAATTTACTGGGTCTCTGAAATATACCAAATGCTGTGGTTCTGTCCTCTGCATTTGTGTCAATGGATGGCCCGGGTTCATTTGAACAGTTTGGGTAGGTTGGACATACTTGTACTAGGCACTGGGGATACAATGGGGAACCAATCCCTGCCATCAGTTGCTCATAGGGATGAAGAACAATGGTCTAACTCAGAGACTAGAGAAAACGTGGGTCACAAGGGGTGATTCTCATTAGTGAATCCAGTGTCAGAGGGCAAGAGGGGAAGGCAGGGTTGCATACAATTACATCTCACTGAGTTCCCCCCTAGTTTAGAGCTGGATTAGGGGAAGGAGGGTGCCAGCCATGAATACAGGCAGCACCAGGAGATCTGCTCACACTACCAACAGAATTCTTATCTGGTTTGGACGTTATCTGAAATTAAAATCATGCCTGACATATGAGGCCCTGGGAGAAATGCATTGTGCCTTTCTTACCTGAGATTATCTCTGTCTAGTTCCTGTGCAATAAGGAGGCTGACAGGGAAAGCACGGTTGGTACCCTTTTCTCCCTGGCAGGAAAGTGGTCTTCCTCTAAGCCATGGCTTTTGGAGAAAATCTTTCTAGGGGTGGCATTCCTGCTAAGAAAGTGAAACACTGGCTTTTGTTTGGAAGAGATTATATCTGTATCTGGATCTGGAGTAAATGTCATTTGTCCTGGTCCCTAAGGCTTCACTTGAAAGTAGCATGGTGGCTCTTTATGGCACCATGCTAGTCATTTATACATATATTTTCTTAATCTTGCAAAAACCTATAATATACACAGAACGACAAATCCTACTTTACAGTTGAAGGTACTGAGTCTCAGATGGTACAGAGACTATTAAACACAAACAAACTTTGATTCTAACTAAAGTCTTTTAACTCTGGCTCAATACGGAAATGACAAACTTATCTTTCCAACTTTTATTTTGGATTTGAGGGTACACATGCAGGTTTGTTACATGGTATATTGCATGATGCTGAGGTTAAACTTTTTCTTAAAGAGCCAAATAGTAAATATTTGAGGTTTGCAGGCCATAAGATCACTATAGCACCTACTCAACGCTGTCATTAAAGTGTGAAAACAGCCACAAACAATACATAAACGAATGAATTTATAGCTGTGTTCCAGTAATGTCCCATTGTGTTTAGAACACAGGCAGCCAGCTCATAGGCCACAGTTTGCGGACCGCTATTGTAGAATGCTCTTTGGACTCCCGCCCTTGATACCTGGTGATAAGTAAGGTAAACAGGCAAATAAGCATTAGTGACCTCTGAGTTCTCATTCTGTCCAACAAATACCTTGTGACCCAGGCCTGGTTCCAGGTCCTAAGTCTCTCTGTTTTATTTCTTATGTCAGACATAGCCCACATCAGTCATTGATTCTGCTATATATTTTTATTTGGGCATGGACATCACGGTAGAACATAGATCACACACTCCTTACTTAGCTTCATGGTACGATCCATTATTTAATTTTAAGATTGTATCACATAAATAGAGAATTTGAGGTCCATTGCATTAAATAGTGGAAGTAATCTTTATTCGCAGTTTCTAAGAAATACATGCTTTTTTCTACTAGGCACTTTTTCTATCAACCCTCCATAAAGGCAAAGAGTAAAATATTAAGTCGTAGCTCAGGGAAAGCATTTCTGCTATGGACTTAGATAATGTGACTCAGGTATTGCCTTTCAAGTAAAAACTGGAGATGAATGGATAGTTAGCATGTCTATTAGACTTTCTCTATCAAACATCAGATAGGGTAAACGAGCCTCTGAGAAGTACTGGCTCTCATTCGATTCACAATCGAATCCTCTAACAAGGACTTAAAGTGCAGATAATCTCTATTGTGGATTAAAATAAAAGCCATAGACTTTGGCCACTATGTGATGCAGATAGGTAAAATGCCATTCTTTCGAAAACACTTAAGAACTGATTATTTATTGCCTTCTCAGGGAAATAACCAAAGCGCTTTTGTACAAATGTGATCAGAATATCATTCCCTTCTGGGGTGCCTTGGCTGCAGTTCTCAGAGGGCACCCTCATTAAAAACTAGTGGATGCTGGAATCAAGAAATAATGCAGATGTGAGAGTTGACTAGGAAGCCCAGTGAAGGTGTAGAGGGAGAAGACTTGAGAAGCCACCTAGAATTAGTTTTATAGTTTATGCTTAATTTCAATAATATGGTGCAAAGATGGACCAGCCTCATGCAAAGGGCCAGTAAAGAGAAAAAATTATTTGTTTTGTTAAAGATATGAACATATTCAAGGCTCCTAATTAGTAAAACCAACTCTTAGTCAAGAAATCTTGGTGACTGTACATTCCACCACTAGTATATAAGTGTCTTACATACTACAAGATAGTATCATAGCCAACTTCTCTGCGAAAGACATTTCCTAGAATCAGGAGTCCAACTATCCAGTCATTCATTCGCAGATTCATACATGCATGTTTTTATTCATTTATGCATACAAGCATTCATCTATTCCCAGATTAATTTGCATAGTAGCCTCACAAGATATATTTGAATGCATAAGTACAGGAATTCACTTATTCATCCATGCACAAAGTCATTTATTCATGCATCTATGAAGCATTGATTCACTCCTTCATTCATGAATTCTTAAATGTATTCATTAATCTGTTCAGCAAATTGCCATTTTAAGCTTACCATACAAAAAGTGCCAAATTAAGCTGTGTGTGGAATGAAGATGATTCCCCATCTTCACAAAATGCATCTTTAAGAGGGGAGGGAAAAAACCTTAGGATAAAAATAGTAAATATTAGGTCATTACAAAACATGTGTTGCAAGTCAAGTGTAGAAGTTCAAAAACAAGATTTACTTTTGTTTGGGGCAGAGGTGTGGGGGATAGGAAGTATATTGGTCAGGAGAAGAAGGTCTTTAAGCTGAAACATGACAAGTAGGGGGAATTTGAAGAGAATCACCCAAGGGAACTAGATGAATCTGTGCAATGAGCTGAGAAAACACAGTAGCTATGGAGGAAAAGGTGCTGAGGAGTAGCTGGGGGCTCTTTTTTGCTGGAGTGCAGAGATTGGAGAGTCCTAGGATGCTAATGGAAGCTTGAAAGACAAGGAAGAGTTAGATCATGAAGGGCGGCGAATACCAAGCTAAGGAGCTAGGACTTTGATCCTGCACATCGTAGTGAGCTGGTGAAGGGTTTTGGAGGAATTTATACTATCAGAAATCAGTTTAACGAGGTTAAATTTGGTGGTTGTAAGTAGGAAAGTAGGGAGAACAGCTGGGAAACTAGTGAGGAAGAAGATATCAAGGGCCAGACCTGGAGCTATGAAAAAGGATGAGATGTGCAAGAAAGAAAGAGACAGATTTAGATGATGGTTTGATAGGACTTGAAAACTGATCACAGAAAAAGGGGAGGAATGTTTCTCTGAGGTGTCTTTTTTGTTTGTTTTTTTGTTTTCTTTGAGATGGAGTCTCACTGTTTTTGCACTGGAGATGGAGTCTCACTGTTTTCACACTCAGTTCACTGCAAACTCTGCCTCCCGGGTTCAAGCAATTCTCATGCCTTAGCCTCCTGAGTAGCTGGTATTACAAGCGCGCACCACCATGCCCAGCTAATTTTTGTAGTTTTAGTGGAGACAGAGTTTCACCATGGTGGCCAGGCTGGTCTCGAACTCCTGACCTTCAAGTGATCCACCTGCCTCAGCCTCCCAAAGTGCTGGGATTACAGGCATCAGCCACTGTGTCCAGCCTCTCTGAGGTTTCAATTCAGATGTCCAGGAGACAGTGGGGCCTTTTGAACATAATAAGCGAGCAGAAGAAGAGGAACTGGGCTGGGAAGGAAGAGATAAATCTTGGTGTGGATTTGCTGTGATTCTCATGATGCCAGCAGATGTCCTTGAAAGCAGAGGCAAATAACTTTAGGCTCTGAAAGCGGCAGCACACCAGAGAGTCCCTTCCTCCTTCCTGCCCCATCAGCTGCACCATTGGCCTCCACTCCTCTCACCATCAACTCCGGTGACCCAGCCTCTGGTCACTGGAGGAGGCAGAGCTGGCCTGGGTGGGGGGTGGCAGGTAGAAGTAGGCAGTGGAATTACCCACCAAGTGACTTCTCAAGCTCGCCTATTTCTGGCGCCTCTCCTCCTGATGCATCTCAACCTTGGCCTGAGCTAATGAACCTCAGAGAGCAAAGCTGTCTTTTGTTTGTTTGTCATTTTGAAGTTTTCTGGTTGATTAAGATCTATGCCAGCAGGAAGGTATAAAATCACCAGCAATACTTCGTTCGAGGATCACAGGGCATTCTCATCCCCTCCTGACAAAATGCTGAACTTAATATAAAAATGCTGTCCCAACCACTTTAGATCAGAGAAATTGTTAAAAGGGCTTTTTTCTTTCTCTTTTTTTCCATCTGAATTGTTATTTTTCCCTCCTCTTACCATTTTCTGCTTTGTTTCACACACCCTGTACATCAGGTTTCTTTTAAAAGAGCAAAAATTGAATTCTAGTTGCAAAAACTACAAATGAATTTCACACTGAATGAAGTCCAAGGGAAGGAAAAAAAAAACAAAACTGTTACTGGATGACACTTTGAAGTTAACTTTTCCTGACCAAACCCCGGTTATCGTTTTCCTAAGAACCACGATGGCACCTACCCCTACTCTCAGCCCCCTTGCCCAACCTGTACCCTTGAAACTCCTAACTCTTAGAAGAAAAAGAATGCAGCCATCATAGCTTCAGTCTTCCGGGGGAATGTAATTATCTAAACTGGCATGGATCCAGAGCTCAGCTCCCCCATGAAAAGGATTTCTTATGAAAGATTAAGTGGTAACACATATGTCAACAGCACTCCCAGCTCTGGAGTAATTCTGAGCAAACAAGAAAATGGCAACAGTTCCTGTTTCCAATCTGGAAACCCTTCCCAGGTCTTTTTCCACCCCAGGTGGCACAGAGCTCTTCAATTTGTTCAGGTGTGGTATCATGGGAGCCAATAGACAGGTGAGGGGGACAGTACGTTTATCCACGGTGAGGCTTGAGGGGATGGGAGACAGAGAAGCAGCTGGTTTGGAGGCAGCCCTATAAGACTGGCTGTTTTAGGGACGCGGCACTGCCCACCAGGCCTGCGTAGCCCAGTCTCCCTCCCGTTTCCTGTAGCCCTCCGCCTTGGCAGGCATGGCAACACTGCCCTCTGCTGGGGCAGCACAGTCATCACACCCCACCCAAGCTCCCCGGGCCAAGGACGATGGCTGCGAATGTGATGGGGAGGAAAAGGCTTGACAGCCAAGCAACCGCTAGGGTCAGCTCTTGTGTGGCTGGAGTGTCAAGAGTCCCCGTCTCTGATGTGTGCCTTAACCCAGGGTTTTAGAATCGAACAGACAGATCTGCTATGTGACCCTGGGCATGATTTACCTTTCAGAGACTCAGAACAAAGAGAAAGTCACCTACATTAGAGGACTGTGGTGAATATGAAATGAATATTAGCTTTTCAGCGAGGGCGACCACATGTCCTGATTTCCCCAGGATGGTCTCAGTTTTTGCTTGTGGTCCTGATGTAATTATGAACGGCACCCCTTTCTTTCTCAAAAGACAATAAATTATATGGTTAGCCTATCCAAAGCGCAAGACACTCTGCCAGACATAGTAGTTACTCGGCGAAACCCAGTTTCTCTATATTTTACTTGAATGCTGATCTTCTGTGAATGCAGATAAAGGGACAGGCGAGGCAGTTTCCTTTCCCTTTACTTCTATGGGGCAAACTGTACACTAGCTTTTCTGCATCCAGCAAAGAAAGCAGTACGGCAGTGTTTGGAAAAAATCAATGGTGAAGAGTGTAGGAGTCATAGGAAGATAAACCAAGCCAACGAATTTCAGCAGAATCCTAAGCAAGCCCCTTCGTCCTCTGTCCTGCTGCCTCCCACGTATGAGGAGTGATCACCTTTGCTGTTCCTTTTTCGTAGGACTGCGGCAAGTCCCAAATGCAGCAATGGGTATGAAAATGCAGTTGTAGGCAGAAGCGAGGTATCATTAGCTCATTTTTGATGCATACCAACTATCCACAGTTGGATATTTTCTAGAGATATTTCTCTGAAAAAGAAGATGCAAAAGTTCAGCACGTATAGCCCCATAGCTATATAATATACATTCATTTATGTCTTCCAAGCCTGAGAAACGTGGGGAATTATTGAAATGTCTACCACTGTGATAGCTCAAATCAGTGACAATGGCCAAATTTTGTTGCATCAATGTCCCTGAGGGGAAGCTGGCACCAATGCCAGGATAGCAGCTGATCTGCATGTCTATTTACATAAATTTGCATTGGTGTGATGTTGAAAACTAAATGCCAATATTAAGGAAAATAGTTTTCTCCCAGACAAAGTCATCTCAGCAGAGCACAGTAGCAAGGAATACAGGCTCTGGAAACTGGCCTGCTACCCTCTATTTGTGTGACCTTGAAAGTTATAACCTTTTGTGTTGTATTTCCTTATCTAGAAATGGGAATAATGATAGCACTTACCACAGAAGGTTGGTGCAAGGGTTAAATAAGTTATGTGTATGAAGGGTTTAGAGCATCATTTGACCTATTAAGTGCTCAGATATTAGCTGCTATTATTAACTCACACCCCATCCATTGTTCCTCACCATCAATTTTTGTAATGCAGCCCCTGCTTTTTCTTCTATAAATCATAAAAGTTAGAAATTTATAGCTGGGAGGGATCTCAGAACATCTAATCAGTCACTTTTAGACTTTTATTTTATTCCTTTTAAAATAACTATGGAGCACTTTTTGAAAATAAAAGCTTACACGGAAACCCAGCATGGGGAACATAGTAGCATTGCAGTTAAGAAAATGGGCTTTGCAGATAGACAAGTCTGATTTCTAGTTCAAAGCTGCTTATTAGCCTTCCAACTCAGGGCAAGTGATTTACCTTGGCATTAAGCCTTCATTTCCTAAAGTGTAAAATAGCAATCATAATTGTAAATATTTCATAAGATTGTTATAAAGTTAAATGACTTCACACCTATTGAGTGTTTAGTGCAATGCCTGGCACATAATGAAGACCCAATAATTACATTAACTTCTTATGACTTTAATAAGTGAAGTAGATACAGGAGAGCCAATCCAGTTGAAGCAGAGGAGAAGACGTGGACCCCATGAAAGTCTCCCAGGGAACTTCTGTGATTCTGCAAAGCACAACTTAAAAGCTCCTGATCTAAGCCAACATCTGGAAATCAGAGTCCAGGAAGTTCTCAGCCCTTAATGTTAATTAACACCTTCCTTCATCTCTAGTCGTTGTAATTGTTCTAATTCTGCCACTGTCCCCTACTGGCCGTGTGATTGCTCTTCTTTTCCTTTTTCTTAAAGTTACAGCCCTGAGACAGTCTCTTTGGTTTAAACACCTTTTTCTAGGCCTGATCAAGCTGAGCAGGATTGTGTGGCATCCCCTGTGGTTGGCTCCCAATGGGGGTGAAAGTGTCCTGAACTTGCATTTCTAACATCTTCTGTTCCCTTCCTGTGCCTTTGACAGCTCACAGCCGGAGGGGGAATGAGTCATTTGGTTAAAAATAAAAATACTACCATCTTCTCTCTAATGGCTTTTTTTCATGATCACTGCAGGCTGGCACTGATATGTATTCTAAGCTGCCAGGGATAGCCAGTGGACAGCCTGGGAAGCTAGCTGGATTGCCTAAAACCAAAGTTTTGTCATCTCCTTTACTTTGCTGAAACATGGGGATTCAGCCATCTCTACCTTGGCTGGGCTACATTAGCATGGGGTGGATGGAATAGATGGTCAGCCTTCAGAAGAGGGGAACAGTGATGGACCCAAGAGTTACTTAGAGGAGAGAAGGTAAGATTCATAGCCCAAAAGGGGGTAGCCCAATCCCTTCATTTTACTGAGACCCAGAAATGGAGAGTTATTTATCTAAGGTCACTGAAGCTGAGAGTTGGAGAAGGAAGCCATGGATTCAAGGCTTCTGTCTATAACAATTACAATGACTATTGCTCTTATTTCTACTTGCTTTTCCCAGCCATATGTTAAATGTTTTATGTTGTTTGCCTCATTCCATGATTAACACAATCCTATGAGGTAGGTATTATTTTCCTCATTTTACAGATAAGAAAACTGAAGTTTAGCGAAGTTAAGTGACTTGCCTAAGTTCCACTGGCTAGTACATGGTGAAGAAGTGATAAAATAAGTTCATTTAGATCCAGTCCCTAGATTTTCAATCATTGAATCCTCGAAGTTCAGGGAGTGGGGAGTGTGTTTATTAGCATGTGTATGTGCTAAGAGAGCAGGAACAGTGTCTTATTCATTATTAAATTCTCAATTCTTTTTTTTTTTCTGAGACAGAGTCTCTCTCTGTCACCCACACTGGAGTGCAGTGACGCAGTCTCCGCTCACTGCAACCTCCACCTCCTGGATTCAAATGATTCTCCTGCCTCAGCCTTTCAAGTAGCTGGGATTATAGGCTTGCACCACCATGCCCAGCTAATATTTTGTATTTTTAGTAGAAACGGGATTTCACCATGTTGGCCAGGCTGGTCTGGAGCTCCTGACCTCAGGTGGTCTGCCCACTTCAGCCTCCCAAAGTGCTGGGATGACAGGCATAAGCCACCACGCCCAGCCTAAATCCTCAATTCTTAACAAAATTCCTAAACAGGAACAGGCACCCCATAAGGATTAAGTCTATGTGTTAGAACCATAATTTTTGGCTCCATTAGAATCTGGGTGTTGCCCCACCGCCCCGCCCACTTCTAATTAGGATGTTAGTGACTACTACACGACTTTGGTCAACTCTGCCAGAGGACAACGTCCTGTGGCCAGTTTGGTATAATATCTGTTTTCCTTCCCCATCAGACACTATGTACCTGACTTATGCGCAGGCTAGTGAGAAGCATTAATGTTGGGACTGAAATGGAAGTTAGCGAAGCCATGATATGTGTCCTGATTTCACCATGTGACTTTGGAGAAGTCACTCGTTTTTGCTGAACCTTGATTCACTCAGCTGTAAGGAAATCAGATCGTTTGCAAGAACCCCATTCAACAATTGCTTGATCCAAGCATGATGTAAAGCCAGGTTTCTCAAGCTCAGCATGATAGAAGTTTTGAGCCAAATAATTCTTTGTTAAGGAGATCCGTGCATTGCAGAAAGCTAAGCAACCTCCTCAGCCTCTGTCAGAGGCCAGTAGTTGTTCCCCAGTTGTGACAAGTAAAAACGTCTCCATACATTGTCAGATGCCTCCTAGGGAGCAGAGGGCAAACCCTCTGGTGTGAAGTGACCTGGGTTTGTCTTGGCTTTTCCAGCATCTATCTCAATTACCTTACAGCTCCCTTGCCTTCTCTGGGCCTGACTTCTCACTTGAAAAAAAAGGGAGTTCTTCTATTTGGCCAGGATGATTGAGCCATGAACATGCTCCAGCTGTGGTCCTTTCCTGTTTGTGCTGAGGATGGAGGTAATGATCAGTTGAAAGAATTGGTGCTAAGTGCTTTGCTACAGGTATACGACCATCAGAATCCAGTATGTGTACTAAGGGCTGGGTGGGAGCTTGGAGAAAGTATTATGTTCACGGTATTTTTTAAACCTCATAAATCATGTCCAAAACCCTAGGAAAATCGCATAAGCCCTGTTTCACACATTCACTAGCCCTAGATGCCCACAGTCCAAATCCTTTACCATCATATTTGCAATGTCTATGATTTGAACTCTGCCTAACTCCTATTCTTCTAGATAGGTAGATAGGTAAGTAGATAGATAGAACGATTGAGAGAGAGAGAGACAGAGAGAGAGAGAAATGAATAGACATGGGCAAATATCTATGTCTATCCAACAGGAGATATATACATAATAATGATGATACAGATAAATATGAGATAGATGGATGGATAGACAGATAGATAGAGGTAAAGAAAAGAGATCCTATCAGTTCTTTTTCTCTGAAGAACCCTGACTAGTAAAATATGTTAATCATCATCATTATTATCACTGTTGTTCACAGAGCATCCAGTCAGCTAAATATATATTCGAGAAAATGTGTTAGACTCTAGAATCAGATATCATTTCTCAGATGACATAGGGACTTCAGTTCTGCCTGTTTCTGTTCTGTGCTGTAAGATCCTCCTTTGGAAATGGCCATAGTAACGCATCCTCCCTCTGCCTCAGGCATTCTGCTGAGTCTCTCCAGAGGTAAGAGATGTGGAAGCTCTTTCTAAGCTCAGAAGTCACTCCTCCCTTGGAAAGGATGGTTATCTATGGCAAAATCAGGGAGACAATCACCAGTTCTGTAGCCAGGCTTTTGGCCTGTTTTGCCCACTGCTATACACTCTGTGCACTGAGCAGGGCCATGATGGTTGAATAAATGAAAAATCCTACATTTCCAATGCCAGTTTGGAATGTCAGGATAACTGTTATCCATGCCCACGTTGACTAGATAGATAAATATCACATTATGTGAGAAAGTCAAACATATCCAAAGTTGGAGAATGATTTTTCTATGAGTTCCTCTGGAGCAATTGTTTTTCAGCTTTCGTTTAAGGAGCAGAACACTGACCAAACAAAATCTTATGCAAAAGCACACTATACAAAACAGGAGCCGTTTTGATTGAAGTATGTGCATGGTGAATGGGGTACAGATCCCAAACACTCCCTACATACCCTGTGCCTTCTTCTACTTCCTCTTCCTTTCCTTTTAGCTTTCAAGGCTATCTTTAAAACCTTGAGTACTTGGAAAACATATTTTGAAAATGATTGGCCATAAATATTTTAGACTGAGGTTGGGTGTCATTAAAACAGCTCTATGCAGAGACCCCGACAGTTCCAGTTTAGCCTTCTTTCTGCCTTAGACTCTGTATGAGACCTCTGGCAGGCACTTTCTTCTCTGTGCCTCAGTTTTCCTATCTTTAAGAGAGATGGAATGATATTGAATGGTCCAACCAGGCATCAGTCTAGCACAGATGAATCACTCATGTGATCTATCTATTTCTCCCTCTGTTTTGTCTTACTATGTTGTCCCAATCTCCTCTTCCTGAAGAAATCAGGGGCCCAGGGGGAACCCAATGGCATGGATCATCAGCTGCAGCAACTGAGCAATGTGATGGGGTCATTGTGTCTCCTCAAGCTCTTGAATGGTACAATCAGTTGTCTGTACGAAATGATCAGAAATCAAAAGACTCAATGTTGCGATCACAGCTGGGACCCCACATTTGGCTTGAGCAGGATGGAGGCACAATCCTGGGGCCACATTCCAAGCAATTAAAGAAAATATCAGCATCTATTTACCAACGAATTACAGAACATCATTCAAATGTCATCAGTCCAGAACCCACTCCCTGGCTCTCACAGAGCTCTGACTGACAGCAGTCTTCTTTTCCCTCTTCTCATTACCTCGCTAATATCAGATGAACATCTTATAACTTCTCGTGGCATAAGCTTGGTGTGAGGGAACTTTCTTTCTCAGGATGCCCTTCTCTGCCATGTAAACATACACATCTCTTTGACTGCTGTTTTGTGACTCAAGATGTCCACCTTCTTTTTTTCTGCATCCTGGTGTCAAGTCAGAAAACCTAATTTCTAAATCTTGCTTCTGCCATTTCTCCTTGGGATGATCTTCAACAACTTTTCCAAACCTTGGATTTCATGCTTATTCTTCCTTCTTGATCAGGTTTTTAGGTTTTTGAGATAATCAAATTATCCTCTGAATTTTAAAGTCTATTATGAACTACAAAAACGTCATTCGAATGTTAGTATTATTGTGGCCTAAATGGCTATTTACATTTTACAAAACGCTTTCAGTACCAGAGTTATTTCCCAAATTGGGTGCCAGGAAAATCTAGTTTCTTAAAATAAGACTGCTCTAGGGGAAAAAATTATAAAGCATTCATGGAAAAAAATAAAATTGGATTTTCAATTATACAAATCTCTTTATGCAGACCTTCTCAGTGCCTTTAAGCTAGAAATGTTATCTACTCACAGAAGCTGTTATTCCTCTCCCAGGAACACTTATTTTCACTTTTTAAAATTAATAAGCTAGAAATATTATCTACTCCCAGAAGCTGTTATTCTTCTCCCAGGAATCACTTATTTTCATTTTTTAAAATTTAGCAGGAAGTAAAATTTGAGAATCACTGATCTATATTACCTTCTATAAAGGAAATTACAATATAACAACTGCTTTACAACTGAAAAAATTAAGGCTGGAAAGTGTAAAAAGGTAAGTAAGGCACAGAGAAATTAGGTTGCTAGGCTGGAAAGTGTAAAACAGTAAGTAAGACACAGAGAAATTAGGTTGCTACATTTTTTTCTAGACTTTGTAGTTGTTCTTCTTTGTATATTTTCTCATTCTCTCTCTCTCTCTCTCTGTCTGTCTGTCTCTCTCTCTCTCTCAGAATCACTTGGTACCCTGCCAGAAATGCACTTTCTCATGCCACTCCCAAGACCTACTGAATCAGAAACTTTGGGTGGATCTCAGCAATTTGTGTTTTAACAAGCTCTCCAAAGTGATTCTGATGTGTACTAACATTTCGGAATCACTTGATTCTGTATCACTGATTTACTTACTTACTAATACTGCCCTCTTTCAATTCCATATGTCACAGTCTGGACAATAAATTGGATGGTCACACTACATATAGCTTTGCTGGCTAAAATTTGTGTTAAATAATTGTTTCTTTGGTAAACAGCAGCACACGCACACAAACACACACACATTCACACATACACATACCTGGACACCCCAGTCTCCCCTGGGATGCTCTGGACCTCTGGACAATCCAGCTACTAAAGAGTTAATGCCTGGTACTCCTGAGCATCCAGGTTCTTACTAGCCAGGGTCCTTTCTGAAGGACTGATGCTCTTAAAATGACAATTAAATGATTACTGTGCCAAGTGCGTGCCTAACATAGTACCTACTATACAGAAAGAGTCTCATAAATTGTAGTTATTTAATTTTCTACTTCTGCTATCTTCTTTACGCCAGAAACTGCGGTAGGTTTTGGACATTAAATAGTGAACACGAGAGCATGATCCTCACAGAGCTTATGATCTGGTTGGAGATACTGACTGCAAATAATTGTGATCCAGGGTGTCAGATGCTTTTGTTGGACAATTAGGGTGGTGTAGCAGCACGGGGTGGGAGGGAGCAGTCTGTGTGCAAAATCAATGGCATGTGGAAAAATCCAGATGAGAAAAAAACATGACACATTGGGAAAACCACAAGTGGCTCAGATTGGCTGGAACTTACTATGGTGGTCGTAAAAAAAATGGGGAGGAATAATGATAAGAGATGGATCTGGAGTTGTCGGCAAGGGCCTGATCAGAGGCTTTTTGAGCCATGTTGGGGAGTTTAAGAATTCTTTTGAGGGCAATAGGGAGCCACGGAGGTGTTCTCAATAGGAGGGAGCCTATTTAGATGGATATTTTATAAAGTTTTTTCTGGCTATTGTGCCGTTGTACACGATTAAATGAGAGAAGACTAGTGCTATAAAATAATTCCAATGATAACAGGTGCTTCCCTGGATGAGGAAAGTGGAGTGGGTATGGAACCTTGTACAACCACATTTATTGAGTTTTGCTTCAAAGTTAAAAAAATATTTATTGTTCTCTCTCTCTCCACATACATCATTGGATTTTGTTTCAGAAAACAAAATGGTAGCCCTGTAGTCTGGGCACTTGGATCCCTAAATGAGATCATATTTCCATCATTCTTGCTTATCTTTCTTGTTCAAACCTAAAGCTTCAGTTTAAACTTCTACAAATAGAACATGTATTAGCCTATCTACCATTATCTAAATATCTATATAGTACATTATTGTTAGTAAGTTATCTTTGCTTCTAATTTGATCTGCAACATAAATCTGTGAGTCCTTTTTAATTTTTGGAAATCAAGGCTCAGAGAGGGTTGGCCATGTTCACACAGAAGGCAAGATGCCTGATCTTTTGTCTCCAAATTCTATGTACTTGTCACATCTCCACACTGTTACACACTCTTTTATTGGTGTGTTAGAAGAACATTGGATGAGCCAAGGTTAGCGAGGGAGGCTGGTGTGAAGGTTTGCAATGGTTGCAGTGTTCTGCTTGCATCTCTGTGTCCCACCTAATCTCAGGAAAGGAAAAAGAGGAGGGAAGCAGAGGGAGGAGGAGGGAGAAATGCTGTGACACCTTCTAACATTGCAGGGTAGTTCAAGAGGAGTGCTAGAGGACTCATTCCCCAGACTCGCAGCTTTTGAACAGACTTTGAGCCACCTGAAGCCGACCTACACTCATGACAAGTCTTTTTTTGAAGATACGTATAGGAGAAAGAGAGCCACTAACACATTAGGAAGAACACTAAGATGAGTCTTTCAATTTCGCCATCTGCATATGAGGACACTAATAATACTTATCTCCCAGGGTTATAGTTAGATGGAGAGGATTAAATGAAATAATGCCTAGAATGCTCTTCTAAATAACTGTGTAGCTCCCTGCCTCTCTTCAGGTCTTTACTCAGATGCCTCCTTTCAGCAAGGCCTTTCCTGTCCATCTGATTTAAGCTTCAAACATTACTTCCTTTTGTCCTTCCTGTTTCCCTTCTGGCTTTATTTTCCCCACAGGACCAACTTCCAACTAATATAGTAAATATTCTCCTTGTTTATTCCCGTGTCTACATCTTTCACAGGAAAGCAAGGGTGGCTTGTCTGTTTTGTTCATTGCCGTATCTCTAGTGCTAGAACAGTGCCTGGAACAAAATAGGCAAATAGGTACAAGAGGCCTGAAGAACATATAGGTAAACAATAAGTGAAAATATATCATTTGTTTGTTTTGCATTTTCAGAAGTCTTTGTTATATGATCAAAATCTTAGCCCAATTTTTTTACTATGTAGTTCATGAATATTGTCTCACTAAAAAAAATAAAAAATTAACACTATGAGCATACAAAATAAAATATACAAATGATTATGTCCAAAAGGACCTTTATAAATCTCTCCATTCCACTTCTTCCCCACAAGTAGCCACTGTTTACTCTTAGCTGTATAAACCATCATATCTATCCTATGCAGTCGTAGGTGTATTAACAGACAGATATAGTAGTAAATATGAGAACACACATTTTCATAATACTATATGCCAAGCACGGTTCTAAAAATTTATATGTATTAACTCAATCTCTATGGCAATGCTATTAGACAGGTGTTATTTCTACCCAAAATGACAGGGAAGGGAACTGGGGCATAGCTGCTATTTCTTTAATATATAGATAGAATCATATTAAATCTATTAGCCTACAATGTGCTTTTTCCATTTCAAACAAGTTGTAGGTAAGTACACCTTGATATTTAAGGTCAGAATCCATTTATTCCTTCCATAAGCACTTCAGATTTGTAGACGGCTTTAATTTCACCCCAGCCACTTACTGGTTTTGTAATCATGTCTTCAGTCTCCACCCCCAAGGGTGCTGAATTGAATGACGTCGAAACTCCTTCCCTAACCATGCATGATCTTGCTCTGCAGCATCTCCCAACTCCTCACTTACCCTGGGATTGGATGCAGGCAATCTCCTCTATTCCCCATCCCTGAGGTTAATTCCACTGATAAATTCCCACAATGCCGTTTGATCCCTTTTCATCTTTTTTTTTTTTTTTTCTTGGAGACTGAGTCTCCCTCTGTCGCCCAGGCTGGAGTGCAGTGGTGCCATCTCGACTCACTGCAACCTGTATTTGCTGGGTTCAAGCGATTCTTCTGCCTCAGCCTCCTGAGTAGCTGGGATTACAGATGTGCACCACCATGCCCAGCAAATTTTTGTATTTTTAGTAGAGATGGGGTTTCGCCATGTTGGCCAGGCTGGTCTCAAACTCTTGACCTCAGGTGATCCACTCGCCTCGGTCTCCCAAAGTGCTGGAATTACGGGCATGAGCCACCATACCTGGCCCCTTTGTGTCTCTTATTAGCCTCAGTATTTGATTCTTTCCTCCCTTTCACCAAGGAATGAATCACTTTCCGCTAAATGGGAAGATTGGAAGGTGGGGAGAGCATGACTTCGAACATTCTTTAAAATCAGCAGGTGCCCAAGGAAGTCAAGCAGGGGAAGCAATTGCTGCTATTTCTGCTGATTTGCTGTTTTCAAACCAAATGTTCAACCTCTTTGAGCCTCCAGTTTCTTGTGTGTTAAATGATAGTAGCTCCCATCTTACCACATCATGCGTTTGAGGTCTATTATTTTGGGAGAATTTTCATAATCATAATATGAGTTATAACAGTCCCTCATACTAATGATTTGCACACTGTGATTTGCAACTTACACAGTCCTTATTGAAGAGAGTTATTTCCTAGACTTATCAAATATCAGAGGTGAATCTTATTATGGATAAATAGATCAAGTGGTTTCCAAACTCTCTGCTTCACCCACTCTGGCAGGAAGAGTCCAGAAGGCATAATGGCAGTCCATGAACTCTTTTCAATATTTCAAAAATGCTAACGGGAATCATATATCTCCCCAATAAAATCAGACTTTAATTGCTTTTGGTGGGAATTATATCAACTAAAATTGGTACTTATTGGAAAACGAATTATCCCCGAATAAATGTAAGTTGGTAGACATAACCTCTTGAAACACTGGGAATCTGTGGAGAGAAAAGTCACAGAAGCAGGACTTACTAGTGAAAAGATGGAGGGTCTAGACCACAGGGACACCTACATTTTACAAATGAACCCCAAGAAGCAAGTTGTACCCTGAAATTCTCACTTCATCTTCTTTCCCACTCCTCCCTTAAATTAGGCCTCATCTGTCCTCTACTGGTGTTACGTATGCACTAGTCCTGGCTAGTTTCAGTCTGTCCTGCCCCTTTCAATCTGCCCTTCAAACTGCAGGATTCTTTTCTGCAGTGAAAAGGCCAACAGAGTGGCCTTTTTAGTATTCACCTTTCCTATTCCCCAATTAATTGATGCTCTCTGATGACTCCTCATTGATGTTAAAAGAAAGGCACACTCCTCTACCTAAAATACAAGATTCTTCATGATCCAGCCTCACCATGTTTTGAGATTCCCTATGCTCCAGCCACACCCAATGATGTTTGGTCACTGAATGCACCAGGCCTTTTCACTGCCAGTCTGTGTCTTTCAACATGCTGTTCCCTCTACCGAATGCCATTCCTCCACCTGTTCACCTGCTAACTTTGACTTATCTTTCCAATTTCAGCTTCATCACACCTCCTCCAGGAAGCCTTCACTGTCTGCAATCCTTTACTCCAGGATGGATCAAGTGCCTGCTCTGAGATATTCATTCCATGCTTCTTTCTTGCAAGCACTTCTCTTACTGCATTTCTATCTTCTCAGTAGACAGGGAATTGTTCAATAAACATAAATTCCCCTGGCAGAGCCAGGAGTAAAATGCTAGGTCTTCTGACTGCCAGTTGTAGGGCTCTCTGTGTTGCAGACCATTGCAAGGCCTCTGAAAATTTCAACCACTTGGCCTTTCAGTAGAGTCCACATTTTGAGAATAATTTATCTAATATTGAATGTATTAAGGAAAAATGTTTACAAATGCCAGAGAGGAAAGAAGGTGTACCTTTAGGGACCTTAGCAGACAGATTCTGTCCTCCAAAATGGAAGCATATAGAAGAGGTTTCAGGGAAGAAGCCAAAGTGGAAGCACCTTCCAGGCAGAGGCACTGGAAGAAACTTCACTACAAATAGTGTTCAGGTACAAACAAGGCCAAAGAGATGCCACCACTTGTGTGAGAGAGAACCCTGTCTCAACAAGTGGGAAGGCCTTGTTCCCATTATGCCAAACTCATTCAAAGTATGTTTTCAGGCTGGGCATGGTGGCTCATGCCTGTATTCCTAGCACTTTGGGAGGCCGAGGTGGACAGATCACTTGAGGTCAGGAGTGTGAGAACAGCCTGGCCAACACTGTGAAATCCCGTCTCTACTAAAAATACAAAAAAAAAAAAAAGAAAAAAAAATAGGTGGGTGTGGTGGTGCACACCTATAATCCCAGCTACTAGGGAAGCTGAGGCAGGATAATTGCTTGAACCTGGGAGGCGGAGGTTGCAGCGAGCCAAGATTGCACCACTGCACTCCAGCCTGGGCAACAAAGCAAGACCCCATCTCCGGAAAGAAAAAAACAAACAAAAAAAGTTTTCTTCTGACTTTGTGCTTTCTGAGATCCATCAAGTACAATGCTGGGCAGGGAGGCCAACACCTCTCACCTGCTTACAGGTTGATATGGTTGTAAATTGCAAACCCCACGTGTCGAGGAAGGGGCCTGATGGGAGGTGATTGGATCATTGGGGCGGCTTCCCCCATGCTACTCTTGTGATAGTGAGGGAGTTCTCATGAGATCTGATGGTTTAAAAGTGGCAGTTTCCCCTGCACAATCTATCTCTCCTGCCACCCTGTGAAGAAGGTGCTTGCTTCCCCTTTGCCTTCTCCACAATTGTAGAGGCTTCCCAGCCATGTGAAATCATGAGTCAATTAAACCTCTTTCCTTCATTGATTACCCAGTCTCAGGTATTCTTTATAGCAGTGTGAAAATAAACTAATACACAGGTACAGGGTCCTACCCACTGTGGTCCTGGCACATTGGGACCACTGTCCCACCTTCAGAAACTCCAGGCCCTGGCCTCCAGGTACCACTTTCAGAGACTAGAAATCCAGTAGCAAGTAAGGAACTCTCCCAGGCTTTATAATCAGGAGACCCAGGAGCTTGTAATAATTAGAGACCCTACGCTTAACTCACAAAATACTTCTATCTGCACTATTGGGATCTCCAACAACCCTGGACAATTGACGAAACAGGGACACTTACAAATGAGAGAGCCAAGGCTAAAAGATGTTAAGTGACTTTCCTGAGATCTGACTAAAGTAGAGAAGTTTTCTGTGTACTAACAGGGCAATCAGCCTAAAAGTGTTGCATTTTACCTCTGCTTTGCTGTGCAATGTTGAGGGAGTTACTTGACTTAGCTTCAGTTCCCTTATCTATAAAAAGGAGACAAAAATAATATCACTCTTCCAGGGCTGTTGCGCAATGAAATGAGATGATGTAACTAGCACACTAATGGACGTACATTGACAGTAAATACCTAGAACTTAAGAGCTCCAGTCTTCTAACTCCAAGCCCTTTTCTCCTTTCTGATATTTCTGCCTCAAAGATGCGCTGAAGCTTTAGGTAACTCATTTAACCTTCTGGGCTACAATTTTTCCATCTATAAAGGAGGTCCTAGTGACCTTACACAACTTCTTTGAATTTCAGTTCCTCAACTCTAAATAGGAATAATTACAGGTTTTCCTTATAGGGTTATTCTGAGAAGTGAAGATATTGCTTGGAAAGTGCTTAACACAGTGCTTGGCACATAGCCAAAACTAAACATAAATTATCCATTGTCACAGTGCTTGTTGCTAGTATTAATATTATTGATATCAGACCCTCCCATCATGGGATGGGATATATGCCCTCTCAGTAAAGTGATCAGAACTCATTTCCACTTGGATCAAAAGGAGATAAGAAAATTGCTGTACTTTCACTACTGATGTCTGCAACCCTTTTTCTTCTTTGA
This sequence comes from Symphalangus syndactylus, assembly GCF_028878055.3. NCBI lineage: Eukaryota > Metazoa > Chordata > Mammalia > Primates > Hylobatidae > Symphalangus > Symphalangus syndactylus. Next base: position 27,508,511 of record NC_072425.2, read on the forward strand.
ATTCACCTTAGAGAATCATAGACTCCTAAGCCTAGAAACGTCTTTAGAAGCCATCCACCCAACTTCCTCTCCAATGTTTGAATTATCTCTGTGACACCTCCACCAAATGGCTGTTATACCTATACTTGAATACCTCTGGTGATGGGGATCTCACCACCTTATAAACTAACTCCTTCTTTACACAGTTCCATATGCTTACTTATATTAAGCCAAAATGCAAGCCACAGCAGCTGCTTCCATTTGTCCCTTCATTTCTAACTGGATCCACAGAAGTCATGTAGAATTTGCAGAAGTCAAGCTTCAACATTTTTTTTCAAACTATAACAAACTTGAATCATATTTGTTGATCACTTTTTTCCTCCCTCGTTCTGAAAAAAGTCTTAAGCACATTTCACCATTCGAAGGATTTTTTTGTGTGCATTCCCCCCCATCTGCTGGTTCCCACTGGGATGAAAAGCAATAAAAAGTCAGAAAGAAGTATAGGTTTGCCTTCTGGCTTTGTCACTTAGACGAATAGCACCATAAAAAAAATGGTGAATGCTATCGGTTAAAGTGAACTCCTTCCTCTGCCCTGTACATTTCACTGAGTCCTGATGCAGGCCATTTGGACAGGGAGAACTTTTTCTGGAGATGGATAAGTTGGTGAGTTAAAGATTTTGCATTAAAAACATTCTGGTTACAACATCCTCCTGACGGTTGCATTTTGGTCCCCTGTTTTGTGAATCATATCAATAAATCTCAAGGGGCACATCAGTTGGTGATAGGATATCTGAGAACAGCAAGAAGTATCTGCCAATCAGAGCATAAAAAAGAGCAGCTCCAAGCCAGCACTTGCAGTTATCAAAGGGTATGTCAGCATTCTGGTCTTCTTTCTTCTTTCTCACACTCCAACTTCTGCATTCCCAGCTCTTTTTAATGTCCTGTGTATCTCTAATCAGTTTCCCAATCTTCCGCTGGCTTCAGGAAGTCACATGAATAGACAACAGGAGAGCAACTTGTAATATTTTACACTTTCCAATAAAAAAATGCTGGTTGGGAGTGTTAATATTTAATCACAGATAAAGTGTCTGAAATGTTGAAGGAGAATTTTCCATTAAGATATGGAGATAGTCAGAAAGTATTCTCACCTTGTTAGAAAACCTTATCAAGCAAGTAAACAGCATATGGTGTTAGGAAAAGATGCTGGGATAGCACCCATGGGGCTAAATCTCTAGCCCTGCTGGGGGTTAAATGTGAATTCCAAGTCCAGAGTAAATGCAAAACAAAGGAAGTGCTTCCTGATCCAGTGTACTCTGACCAGTGTGAGCAAGGTTAGGAATGGAAAGGTGGACATTGTGCCTTTGATGTGATGGAGGCTGATGTCAAAGATAACTTCGAACTTTTCTCCTGTGAGAATTGTAGCCCCTATGGACTACTACTTGCAATAATAAACTGCAAGCTAGAACTTACATTTGTGTTGCAATGTATAATTTATAAAGTGCCTTCTCAGCTAGTGCATCATTAGTGACTCCATTATGGGTGACTGATAATGTTCCCCTTTTTTGGAGGAGGGAACAGAGGCTCAGAGGCATAAAGTTATTTGCCCAAAGTTGTAGAGTAAATTTATGGTTCAGTTTTGAATACAGGTTTTTCTGACCCTAAATCCACCACTTTTTCCACAAAAAGCACATTTTTTTTTTTTTCAATAGAAAAGGGAGAAGCAGGTCTATTAGGGGCATAAGGTGATAGTGATCATGATGCTGATGAGAATGATGACAGTGATGGTATTGGCAACTTACATTATGTTCAGATTTTGAATCCTACTAAGTACCAAGCCATATGCTAGGTATTTTCCATGGCCACTGTTATTTAATCCTTAAAACAGCCATTAAATATACTTATTATTATTTCACTTTGGAGGTTAACAAAGGGAGGCTCAGAACAAATTACTTTCCCATTGAATAATAATTTGGAAAACTGAATAATTTCCATAGGGAATTATTCAAATCTAGTTCTAGATAAATTTAAAATGTCTGCATTTTTACTAAACCACAAGAAAAGGAAAAAGAGTGGGAAGCAAATGTTGATGGTTAATTTTATGTGTCTACATAACTGGGCTAAGGGATGCCCAGATAGCTGATAAAATATTATTTCTGGGGGTGTCTGTGATGGTGTTTCTGGAAGAGATTAGCATTTGAATCAATGAGAGAATACCCCTCTCACCAACATGGGTGGGCATCGTCCAATCCCTTGAGGGCTTAGGTAGAGTGAAAAGGAGGAGAAAGAGCAAATTTTCTCTTTGTCTGAACTACGACAACCATCTCCTCCTGCCTTAGAAATCAGCACTCCTGGTTCTTGGGCTTTCATGGTTAGACTGGAACTGCAATTCAGGCTAACCTGGGCTTCTGTCTTACAGATAACAGACTGTGAGATTTTTCAACCTCTATAATCACCTGAGCAAATTCCTTGTAATGAATCTCCGTTTATCTATCTATCTATCTATCTATCTACCTATCTATCTATCTATCCATCCATCCATCCATCCATCCTATTTTTCTATCTATCCTATCTGTGTTTCTATCTATCCTCTCTCTCTCTCTTTCTTTCTTTTTTATTTTTTGGAGTCTTTCTTTGTGTCATCAAGGCTGGAGTGCAGTGGCGTGATCTCGGCTCACTACAACCTCTGCCTCCCAGGTTCAAGCCATTTTCCTGCCTCAGCCTCCCAAGTAGCTGGAATGGCTACATTTTTTTTCTTTTTTTTAGTAGAGATGGGCTTTCACCATGTTGGCCAGACTAGTCTCGAACTCCTGACCTCAAGTGATCTGCCAGCCTCAGCCTCCCAAAGTGCTGGGATTACAGGCGTGAGTAACCACACCTGCCCCTATTTATCTATCTTTCTATCCTATTGGTTTTGTTTCTCTGAAGATCCCTGACCAATCCAATGGGGGAGGAGGGGACTTAGGGTTGGGTATGTGGAGTTCAGAGGGAGTCAGGAAAATTTATTCACACAGCAAATCAAATCTTTTTCGAACTTTATTCAGTTAGCAATGCTCACAAGGCAGCTAGAAACTAACCTGGGCCTGGAATTGAGGAAAGTTGCTGGGGACAGACAAACAGAGCCAATTAGTTCCTAAATATGCATTGAGCATCTAGTACATGCAATTCTAGTATACACAAGGGCAAGTTGTATGGGGATCCTAAAGGAAACCTTCAAATTTGTAATTAGAAAATTATTTCTTAGCCTTGGTGAAAACCATTTCAGCAGAGCATAGGAGGCTGGATTACAATGAGTGTTGGAGTCATAATTGGAGGTGAGGAAGGGCAGATAGCAAAATATGAAGTTTGTAGCAAAAAGGAGAGTAGTAGCAAAATGACTTAAAAGATTATTAAAGTCAAGGGATTTTCCCTCCACTCCTTTTAAGATAAGAACTGAACATTTTTATGAGCTAGAGAAATATATAGTGGAAAGGAAGAGATTAAATATATAGGGGAGAATAATCAATAGGGAAATTGAAGGCAACATTGGAAGACTGCAATTCAGAATTCTCAGAATTCTCTGAGGCTTCAAGCACATTAAAGATTTGGATCAATGAGTGAATCATATCAGATTTCTGGAGAGAGAAAATTTCAGGATTTGAGCAAGGGAGACCTGGGTTCAAATCCTAATTCTGTCACTTTCTAATTATCTGATCTGAACAAATTGACCTCTCTAAGCCTCAGTTTCTTCATTCATGAAAAGGACACAAAATAGAGATGCCATCAACCAACTTCTTAGATTGTTCCAAAGCAGATATTCCCGAACTTGCTTGATTCAAGCACCTATAGTACCTCAGTAATTTTTTTACACCACCCCTAGGCAGCAAAAAAAAAAAAAAAAAAAAAAAAAAAATCTTTTATTGAATACCTGGGTCCAAATAATTCAGTAAGTATGCATTTCTTATCATTTAACACACATCATCTGAAAGAAAGATCATGTTATTTTATCTTAAATCAATGCAATCATTTACTCATGGGCTGTATGCACCTGTGGACATGGCACAACTTCTCAAAACTTGGAATCCGATTGGACAGCACAGTTCCCATTTTCTATTCCACACTGAACTTTGCACAGTACTTAATTTTTTTGTACACTAACTTTGTAAAGCCCAGCATTACACATATATATAACATCATTGAAGGGATTGTAACATGATCTGATGTTGAGACCGTGAACTACCTATGGACTGTGAATGCCCCAATAGCTGTGGGGTATCTGGTAGATGTGAAATGTCACTGAGATTTTCTCAAAAGTGTTGGCCAGATGTGGTGGCTCACATCTGTAATCCCAGCATGTTGGGAGGCTGAGGCAGGCAGATCACCTGAGGTCTGGAGTTCGAGACCAGCCTGGCCAACATGGTGAAACCCTGTCTTTACTAAAAATATAAAAAATTATCTGGTCATGGTGGTGCATGCCTGTAATCCCAGCTACTCAGGAGGCTGAGGCACAAGAATCGCTTGAATCCAGGAGGCGGAGGTTGCAGTGAGCCGGGAACTCGCCACTGCACTCCAGCCTAGGCGACAGAGTAAGACTCCATCTCATAAAAACATAAATTTAAAAAGTTACATATCTCTCAGTGCCCTTCTAAATTTTCTGTGGCCCCTGGCTGGGGACCCTTGATTCGTTTTGGAAATCATCATGCTAAAGAGTAATTAATGTATGCATAATACATAATATATAATGAGCCCTTACAAATTGATAAGAAAAAGTGGAACATCACAGTACAGGTCAAGAAACGGTGGGGAAGTGGGAAGTATATAAACAGAAACAATCAGAAAAGAAAATCCCAGTGGCCAATACAAGCCTAAAGTAGAATTAGACTTCCCTAGGTTTTAGAGAAATGCAAATCAAAAAAATGAATTAACATTTTCACCCATCCAATGCATGAAAACTAAAGATCAATTCCACCTAGTTGCTGATGAGGGTATAAGAAAATAAAACTCTCTCATATTGCCAGTGAGAAATAAATTACTGGAGCATTTTTGGAAATTAAGCTGGCAGCATCTAATACAACTTAAAAATTATATCTGTTTAGCCCAGAGACCCTACTTGAAGGAATCCAGTATACAGAAATGAAAACACCAGTATACATAAATATATAGTCAAAGATTTTGATTAGATAAAATTGTTTATTATAGCATAAAAAGGGTCTGGAAACAACCTGGATGTCTGTCAATAGTAGAATAATTCTGATATATGTCTTTCATGGAGAGCAGCTTACATATTAAACGAATTAGTTAGATCTATGTGTATTGGCTAAAAAAGACATCTGTGATATAGTGTTAGAGAAAAAGACAAAGTGCAGAGTAAATGGTTACAGTAGAATATTGTTTTTTGTAAAAGAAATAGAATAAAAAGAAACTTAATGTTTGTACAAGCATATAGAAAAACCAGGTGGGTAAAAGCTAACACATTTAATCGTTGATATTTATTACAATGTGGAGGGGGTCAAGCAGGTGTGTATAAGGAAAGGAAAAATTACTGGTTTTATCTATGTTCATATATGAGTCGTTTTATAGGTGGCAAGCAACATTTACTGCCCTTAGCAGTTTGCACAGAAAATTCAATGATGTATTTTCTTGCTTGCTTTCCCCTCCTAAATGCATTTAACATCCCTGTAACACTGTGCCTAGCACATAACAGGGATTTTTTTTTTATGCCTTGGGATTCTGTTTCTGATTTTCTTTCTGTGTGTTTCTCCATTATGTTGTTGCATTTTTCTGTTCATGTTATTTCCCTTTCCCTTTTTCTCTCTGTCCCTCCCTCCTTCTTCCTCTCTACTCTTCCCCTCCCCTTGTTTTTATGCCTGATGATGTGGACACAGATAAGGATTAAAACAGAGCACCTGGCCTTGAGGTGTTTACAATCTGCAGGGCTGAGGATCAACACATGTTCAAAAAGAGAGGAAAGAAGTCAAGGGAGATAATTCCAGATGGAATTAATTTCAATGAAGAACAGGGTAAGTCATCTACTTAGAAAGGGCGGGAGCTGAGGGCTTTTATGGGGAATAAAAGTAGCTTCGATTATGGAGTCAACAGGAGATGAATGGAGGGATTGTCGTTCAGTGATCCTCTCTGGGTGGTTTTAAAATTCATCTTTCTGAAGGCAGGAGTCTGGGCTCAAGCACCTCTGAAAGCCTCTTTAGGATCTGATCCCCTCATTTTTTTAAGTCTGTATCTAAGATGTATGAGCACATAAACTTCTTCCCCTACCTAATGTTAAATCTTTTCTGTGGTGGCTGTGCTCAGAAGCCACCTGCTCCTGCCTATCCCCAAAGCCCTGCTTCACCAATAAAGAGAAATACCAGATCAGCCACCTGCGCCATCCCAGCACCCTGTCCCTTCTCCACTCACTCCTCACCCCTTTTCCCAGACCCTGGTCTCTCTTTTCAGCACCCAGCAGACCAGTGTCCCTGGGCCATTTCTGCCTGTCTTCCCGGACAGTAGTCCTGGCAGAGGCAGAAGAAGGGTCAGATGGCAGAGCTGCTGGGCTGGGCTCTCACAAGCTGTGTCCTAGTTTTCCAGGGTAAGCTGTCAAGAGTTGCCTCATTGCAGTCCCCATTTCCTTCTCCCTAAATCCCTTTTCTGAGTCTGAAGAAATGGCATTGCCAGCCTCAGGAAAAGTCTCTTGCCCAGGGAAAGCCAGGTCTGAGAAGCTGCCATCAGACCCCATTGTCTATGTCCTGGGACAACTGCCAAGGCCCAGGCATCTTGGCTGGGGATGTAGAAGGGCCCTATTCTGATCCCATCTGTTCAGAGTTGGGGAGAGAAGCCAGATCTCCTCCCCCTCTCCTCTCCCCTCAATCCCAAGCTCTGTGGATGAGTAGCTTTTCAGAGATGAAAAACCAGAGCCCTGTCAAACAAGTCGTCTTGCTTGACAAAGATAGAATCTAAATATAGAAAGGTACAGCTAAACTCCACCGCAGAGCAAGCAAACCCAATCTGGCACACAGCTTTTGGGGGTTTCCTCTCCTACTATGTCCCCTAGCCCTGTGCCCAGGACATAGTGAAGGGTCAGTAAATGTTTGGCTACATTGATCTGCAGAATCCTGACTAACACCCCTCCAGCACAAGCACTGGTCTGTTGAACAAACACCCCCATAGAACCCAATGGATCTGCCCTAAAGCCCAAAGAGCCTCGGCCCCTCACCTATTGGAAACATCTTTCCAAAAATACCACCACTTTCAAAGGAACTCCCCTGAGAATGGGGGTGGAGGTCTAATGCATATATTTTGCTCTTCTATGTGTGAGGCATGTTATATCCACTACCTTATTCAGCCTTTGCCATTGCAAGGATAGAATTATCCCCCTTTTATAGAGATGAACACTGAGGCTAAGAGATTAATGGATTCATCTAATGCCACCTTGCTGGAAAATTCAGGCCCTTCTCCCCTGTTCCAGAGAACCCAATGCCATGATGGAGAGATTCATGCTGCTTGACCCCATCGATGGCCATGGCTTCCCAAAATTGTTCATCTCAGGATCTCCAGGACCCTCTTTTTGTTTAATCAAGATTAATGGAATCATATTTCTTGGAGCAAAAAAAAATCTTTTAGGGAGCATCAAAGTGAGTTTCCTGTTCTCAAAGTGATAACAGGCTACTGCAATGGCACATCAATGCCCTAGGGTTGCCATAAGAAATTAGCACATACTTAGTGGCTTAAAATAACAGAAATTCTGTCATAGGTGTAGGGATTACAAGTCTGATATCAAGCTGTTGGCATGGCCATGCTTCCACCAAGGTCTCTGGAAAAAAATTCCCCTTTGCCTCTTCCTACTTCTGGTGGTTACCAGTAATTTTTGGCATTCCTTGGCTTGTAGCTGTGTCACTCCAATTTATGCTTGTGTCTTCACAGGGCTGTCATCTCTCTGTGTGTGTCTGTGTCTTTTTCTCTGAATCCACCTCTCTTTTCACTTATAAAAATCCTAGTCATTGAATTTAGGGTCTACCCTGATGCTGTATGACCTCATCTTTATTTGATTACTTCTACGACACCGTACACCGAGTAATACCAAGTAAGATCACATTCTAATGTTCAGGGTATACACGAATTTTAGGGAGACGTTATTCAAGTTTTGGGAGACACTATTCAGCCAGGCACAGATGATATAACATGGTGCCAAGGGAAGCGTACTCAGAAGTTCAACTGTCTGGGACTTTAATCCTGATCTGCAACTTGCTCACTGTGTGACTCGGAAAATCTCGTGACTTCTCTAAATCTCAGTTTTCTCTTCTGTAAGATAGGGATAATAATAATACATACTTCAGAGGCTAGTTGGCAGGAGTCACTGAGTTAATCCATGCACAGTGTTCAGCCCAGTGCCTGGCACACAGTGGGTGCTCAAACACCAGCCTCTCTCCCTACATGTTGGTCGTTAGGGTCACAGGCTCTGAAGTCAGGCTCCTAGGGTAAAATCCTGCCCCTATCACTTTCAGTTGTAGGAAGATGGGCAAATTACATACCCCCATAAGCTTTAATTTTCTACTATAAAACAGAGATAATAATTGTATCTACCTTATGGGTTATTGTAGGCAGCACATAAAGTCACCCAAATAAAGTATGTAAGAGTATCTTATAAGTTCCCAATAAGTGCTCACTCCTATGATATTGATGTTCCCCATTTGAATTCCTGTGGTATTATGCAATCATCCATGCAATAGGAACCGGATTAGCAAAGGGTCCTGGGATTCTGGCAGAAAAAGACCAGAGCTTAGTGGCCCATCAGAAATTGGCTTTTCCCCAGAAGAGAGGGAACCACAGGGCCTGAGGTACTGAGGCTAGGCTTGTCTGTTTTGGGCAGTGGTCCAAGAGGCTGAAGCCCTCTCCTTTGGGGTTGGCTCACACCCAATGAATTCATGGGAAATCTAGGGGCATGCTGCAGCATCTAGGCTAAGCACCACATGTACACACACTCCCACTAGTCTCCAGCTGCCAGATGAAGGTGACCTAGGAGATAGGGGCTGGAGGATGGCTGCGGACCCAGGGGTGGAAAAGCAGCATGAGCTTGTTAGTAACTGACTATTCCAGTGGAACAAAACCTCTCCTGGGGGCCATAACTCTGTGCTTGGAAGAAAGCGTGATGAGAGGGAGGTGGCTGGGACTCCTGCAGCCTGTATCTGGGGCTGGGCAGGGGAAGCAAAGCTGAGTCCCCACCTTCTCTAAATCCCCAGCATTTCCATGGAAAGAGACAAGTTGCTGCGTGAAAAAACAAGGAGTTGGGGGAATTTGAAAGGAAGCTGAAAAGCCGGCGACAGGGCTTCCATTATGTAGACAGTTATCCTGACCAGGTGCCTGAACAAATCCCATCAAGGACACATTCTCAGGCTTGAAGAGGCAGCACAGTAAAGGGGAATGATCATGAGTTTTGGGGCCAGGTTCCCTTGGATATTGTGGGGTTCTCACACTTCTGGATGATGTTGGATAACTCTTTGAGACTCAGGCTTCACATTTGTAAAATGGAAATACTTATTTTTCAGAGTTGTCATAAACACTAAATGATTTGACTTCTATCAGCTGAATTCCTACTGGCTCAACAAACTCAGCTCAGCTGTCCCCTCTCTTTGGATGCCTTCCCCAGTGGGGCTTAGTTAGGTATCCCTGCTCAATACCCCACCAAGCTCTTACACGTTCCCTCTGCCATAACACTCATTCTTTGTTACTGAATTATAATTTCATGTTCATTTGTTTATCTCTCATACTAGGCTGTGAGTTCCCTGATGACAGAGAATGTCTTGTTGGGTTTGGAATTCCCAGTGTCCAACTTAATTCCTGGCACAGCTGAGTAAGCAAATGAATGAACGCTGTCTAGTTGAGTAAAAATAAGTCTAGTTAGGCCGGTCGCGGTGGCTCATGCCTGTAATCCCAGCACTTTGGGAGGCTGAGACGGGTGGATCACGAGGTCAGGAGATCGAGACCATCCTGGCTAACACGGTGAAACCCCGTCTCTACTAAAAATACAAAAAAAAAATTAGTCGGGCACAGTGGCAGGCACCTGTAGTAGGGTTTTTGAGCAACCGTTATTATCAAAGCACTCTGAAGACACAATGGAGGGATTTACTGTTGAGTAACTTTGTATCCTTCTTACAGTAACTTTAATAGAGGTGTAGTAAGGAAAGTTTGGGATGGGTAAAAGAACCAGTAAATGGGGAAATGCTGCAGTGTCTCAGGCACTAGACTCTGCATTTCCTATTAATCATGAAGTCATTATCAACCAGCTGTTATTATCCTTAGTGTGAACATGAAGGAACCGAGACGCAGAAAAATGAATTAACTTGCCTGAGATCACAAGCCAGTAAGTAGCAGAGCCAGAGCCACTGATTGAACCCCTGATATGCCTGGCTACCCAGTTTATATTCTTTTCTTCCGGCTCCTTCTGATATGAAGTTGAGACTATCTCAAAATGGGTGACTCACAAAGGAAAATGAAGGGGAGAAAAAGCAAGAGTGGAATTTTCTAGGATTTATTAGATTTATACCCTATGTAGGATCTTGCCTCTTCTTTTTACCCATGTATTTGCTAAGAAAATGTCAGTAAAGTATTTTGGACACCGAGGCATCCAGGGACCCCGGATAATTTAAAACCCTGTTTCTCAGGGGCAGATATATTCCTAGCCCTGATTATAATGGAAATGATTTTGTGATCATAGGAGTCTCAGAAGGGCCTGGGGCTGTGAGGATGCAGACAGGAGAAGAGGGAGAAAAATATCTTTTTGCTTTTCTCAGAAGGAAAATATTCTCTAGATATTATAAATTGATGAAAGCTCAGGGGAAAAAATGCCCAGCTGTGGGGCTGTGGAAAAATTCAAACGTCACTCAGGTGAATGGGATCCTTTGCTAGGTACGATGTGGGGCCAGTGGGGGCTCTTTACCCGTATTCTCTTTTTGAGTTCTTACAAGACTACGCCCATTTTACAGATGAATACAATGAGACTTGGAGCTATGAGTCATGCTGCCAGCGTGTGGCATAACTGAGATACTTATCCAAGCATATCTAGCTACAAAGGGCATCTGCCCTTATAGGAGCAGGTACCAGAGTGGAATCTTTGCCAGAAGAATAAGGCTGTGGGCTAGATACTAAGTGAGATTCAAAATCCAGTCTAGCATTAATACAAGTTTTGTTTTATTTTTATTGAATTACTCAAGTATCCATTTTGATCTTCCTCTTTCCCACCCCTCCTTCTCACACTTCCTCTGGCCTAAGCACAGCACCGATTTTAGGGCCATGGAAATTTGCTTCTTCATGGTACCCATCAGCCCATGCGAAAATAACAAATAACACACTATCCCCAAGGACATATTTTAAAGCAGAGGTAAAAATTTACAAGAATGTTCACCACCAAGGAATTTATAATATCAAAAGGCAGCTCTCCCAAGCACCCCAAAGTAGGCAAATGAACGAATAAAGCTATGGCACAGTTATATGTGAAATTCTGTGCAGCAATTAAAAATTGCTTGTGTAATAATATTTAGGAACACAAACATGACTATACAGTTCACTATATAGATATATTAGTTTTTCAAAGTAGATAATAAAACCATATGACCAGTGGTATTGTAGGTGATTTTTATTTCTTTTTTATTATTATTAGCATGTTGTCAATGTTCCATAATGAATATCTGTGGTTTTGTAAACTGAAAAAATCATTAACACTTATTTATAACATGCATAATAATCATTCCAGCCAGCAGTCTCCTTAGTTGTAATAATAAAAAGACCACTTTATACACAAAGGTAGAGGAGAATTGCTGAGTCTGCAGGAAAATCTGACTAAATACTTGGCATCTGCTCGGAGAAAGGGGAGCATCTGCTTTCTGTCTCCCCAAGAGTGGACATGCTTAGATAACAAGATAGATTTGGGTTGAATACAAGAAGGCCCATCTGAAAGCAATAGTCATCCAAATATGCTACAGACAACTATCCAGTGGATACTGATAAGCAGAATAGACATCTAAACCAAGAAGGTTCATGTCATAATGATGATGGTAGTACCAGCTACAAAGCACATAGTATGTACCACATGCCTAATGCAATTCAACTATAATTGTCACATAATACTTATTTAACATGTGGGAAAAACAGGTTAGATTGGATGCTTAGCAGCACACATTCAAAACACAGCAGAGTTGATCTTGAAACCCAGTTCCGTTAAGCTCCAAAGCCCAGTATCCATACACTGCTGATTTCCTTGGCTTCTTCTCCTGCCTAAAAATAATCTTCTCACCAAGCTTGCTGCAGTGCCCAGTATTTTTTAATAAATGTTTTACATTTTAGAATACTTTCAGATTTACAGAAAAATTGTGAAGATAGTACAGCATTTCCATATCACTCACATCCAAGTTGCTCTATTATTAACATTTTACACTATTATATCACAATTCATGAAATAATGTTAAGACACTATTACTCATTAACACACACACACACACACATTATTCAAATTGTATTAGTTTTTACCTAACATGCTTTTTGTGTTTCAGTCTCCTACATTACATTTATTCATCAGGTCTCCTTAGGCTTCACTGAGATATTTTCTCAGATTTTCCTTGTTTTTGATTACCTTGACAGTTTTGATAGAATGTCCCTCAACTGGGATTTGTGTTATGTTTTTTTCTCACAATTAGACTGGAGTTATGGGCTTGGGGGAAGACAATCACAGAGGTAAAATGTCATTTTCATCATCTCGTATCAAGGCGACATACTGTCAACATTACATTACTGATAATGTCCAGCTTGATCACATGGCGAAGATGGTATTTTTCATGTTTTCCCACTAAAGTTACTCTTTTTTTCCCCTCCTTTTCATACTAGAATCTTTGGAAGAAAGTCATTATGCATAGCCAACATTTATGGAACAGAGAGATTTAGGCTCTAACTTCTTGAGAACAGAATATATATATATATACATTATTTAAAATTCTTCCTCATGGGACATTTGTCTGTATTCCCCCATTCATGTGTCTATCCCAGCATTGATTTAAGTCAATACAGATTCATGGAATATTTATTTTATACTTTTGATTAGAATCCAATGCTACATAAACTCTCTTGCGTTGCTCAAATTGTTCCAGCATTGACCATTGAGAGCTCTTGCAATTAGTTCCTGTGTCCCTTTGACATCTCCATTACTGTGTGTGTGTTTTTTTTAAAGTGGTATACTTTCTGGTACTATGAGATGCTCTGGGTTTACCCTGTATATTTCCTGCACCAGTCTTAGAATCAGACATTTTTCGAAGTAACCTTTGAAATTCCAGTACCATTCTCCAAGTACCACTGGAGAATGGTATTAGAAACCAAGATACAGACACTGGATATGCTTGTTACTACTGGCTATTAGGGTGTCATTGGTTGTAAAGCCACCCAGCTGACAGAGTAAGGAACTGTATGTCTGTGTACTAACCCATTTATGTACACATACCTACATATAGTTCTGTATTTAATCATCTGTGTCTATGTTAAGCAAAATATGAGCTCATATTGATGTCTTCAACTCTAATCCATTACCACATGGACCATTCTAGCTTCCTCTCCTTATTTGCAACCTTCCCCTCCAGCAGTGAGAAACCTGGCTCCCACCATCTGCCATCCATTTACTTAATTACTCAATTCTAGCATACACATGTAGTGGTTTTAGAATTGTTAACCTGTACCTCCATGAGAAACAGCTTTTTCAACAAAAGTACAGTACTTATATACAGTTTCTTTGCCTTTAGACTTCCAGACACCAATCATTTCCAAAGTTATTTAAGTTAGCTTCATTTTTCCCCACCCTCTTCAGTGAGGTCATTTTGTGTATTTATTACATAAATGTATTGTTACACATGCATTCTATCCTGAGCTTCTCTCAACTCCTAAATTTTCATTTTTAAATTTGCATACATCAAGGTTCACTCTTTGTCTGTAAAATTCTCACTAAATCTCAATGTTTTCCTGAAGTTGTGTCTTAGCACTGTAATTGGATGACTCTTCTGTACTACAAAAATCATTTTCCACTTGTCACCTACTCTCCTTCCTGGCTGAAGCATTCCCAATTTCCTTAAACCCCAAATCCCTACTGATCCCACCTTGGCTTAGGTGAGAGTTATACTGTAGGGGCTGGAGTAATAGAATTTTCCTTCTCCCAACTGGAATAAGGTCATGGCAGTGTTTCTGCCTGGGGTATGTGTCTTTGTTATGAAGAGGCTCTGGGAGGATTTCATGATTACTCTTCCCTTCACATCTACCTGCCAGAGACACAGGGGGCTCTTCTACAGATCTTCAACTTGAAAACCTAGTAGAGTTCCCAGTAGAGGCTTCCATTTCTCAAATGACCTGGCAGGTTTATTGTAAAGCCCACAAAAGTATAATGGTCCCCCTTAGTCTGAGGCCCCCAGGCATTTCTCACTCCCATGCTCGTTCATACTCATCCACCAGCAGTTCTTCAAAATTATAATTTCAATATTTCTATCAATGTATGGCTCCAGCAGCTTTTTCTCCAGATAAGCAGATCTCACTGTGTCTTTCTGGATGAGTCTTTTTCTACAGATTTCAGTGTGCAGTTTAGCCTACAACCTTACTTCTCTAATGGGTGCAAGAAAAGTCATTGATTTTTAGTTTGCCCAGCTTTTCCTTGTTGTTAGGATGAAAGTGATCATTTCTAAGCTGCTACATGTCAGAGATGAAATCCAACTTTCATTAGAATATCATTGCTTTCAGTAAACTCACTGTTATCACTTATTGTATTAGTCATATCCTATCTGGGAAAGATGAAGAAATCTACCCATGTCAATAGAGAGATGGACAAGACCTCGGCCCTTCTGCTTTTCAAATAAGAAAAGTAATCATTAGTGAAGGGGAGAAAGTTTAGTGAAAATATTCAATGAATTCCATTTGTATTGGTTATTGGGACCAGCTTAAAATAATCTAATTTCTGGGATATTTGAAAGCAGATTTCCAGAGAATAATTCACTAAAGATGAAATGTCAGGTACATTTTCATTGATTTTACATCCCAGCACCTAGCAGCACATATGACAGAACAGGTGAGGTGTTCAAAAAGAATTTTTGTTTTGACCATCTATAAAGTTGAATGTTAGAGGCCATGGAATGACCTGTTTGTTCATCTCATTGATTCATTAAGACATGGAATGTAAGAGGTCATGGAATCACCATCTACTAAAACTAAAATTAGACATTTTACCATAATTAAATATTTTTAAACCACTATAAGTAGGTATTGGATAAAAATTTTATTATTGATAAACCCATGCTGGGTGAGTTTTTTAAAAACTTTCTTTCATCAAGTCACAAGAAAAATTGCTATATTTGAAGATCTTCACTGTATATTTATACAAGTTAGCAAATGCTGCCTAACAAACCACCTCAAAGGTAATTGCCTAAAACAACACACGTTATTACTCTTGAGTTTGTGTATCAGCAGAATGACTCTTCCTGTCTCAGTTTGCCTTCTTTGTGTGTCTGGAGTCAGCTGTGCATCAGTCAGTCAACTCTGTTGACTGCAAATTGCTCTTGAATGGACTCATCTGTACTCTCCTCTATACATTGTCTGATTTTCCAGAAGGCTACACAGGGCTTTTGACATAGCAATGACTGGGTTCCCATGGAAGTGAGCAGAAGCACTCATGAGGCCCAAACTCAGAACCAGTGGCATTGCCATTTCCATCATATTCTCTTAGCCAATATAAATTGCAAGGCCACATTCAAGAGATAGAGGAACAACTCCCTTGCTTGATGGAAAAGACAGCCAAGTGGCTTTGCAAAAGGTCTAGGTACAGGGAAGAGTGAAGAATGGTGGCTATTTTGGCATTAGCTCTTCAAGTTTCTAATTTTGAAACTATTTATCAAGGCTAGGTGTGGTGGCTCACGCCTGTAATCCCAGCACTTTGGGAGGCTGAGGTGGATCACTTGAGGTCAGAGGTTCAAGACCAGCCTGGCCAACATGGCAAAACCCTGTCTCTACTAAAAATACAAAAAAAAATTAGCCGGGTGCCGTGGCACATGCCTGTAATCCCAGCTACTTGGGAGGCTGAGGCAGGAGAATTGCTTGAACCCAGGAAGCAGAGGTTGCAGTGAGCCAAGGTCATACCACTGCACCACTCCAGCCTGGATGACAGAGTGAAATTCTGTCTCAAACAACAACAACTATTTATTCTAAATAATCAAAATGCTATTTGGTATTATATTGTGTAGATGATGCTAAATTTAGAACTGAATAAAACGTAGAACTGGGGCCACTTCTCTAGTCAAAGTCTAATCAAAAAATGAATTCACTAACAACCTTCCAATAAGTCACCAAGGTACTCAAATTTCTCCTGCTCTTGAGTGGAGGGTGATCTCTGCTGAGCAGCTCACGTGTTTCCAGGTAGATAACATAGGACCTGGATGATATCTTGGCTGAGTGGCATGACTTTTCAGGCAAAATCGACATCACTTTGGAGCACCAAGTTCCAAATATAAGACTTAGATCATTTTTCTGACTTTATAATTCACTAATTATGAATCTTTTAATAAAGCATACAATTTGTATGTATGTCTAATATTTAGATTACTTGCTTTCTTTTTCTGGTCGACTTTGCAAACTCAGGTAATGACCAAGAGGACATTCACGTATATTACATCACTTGGTCTTCAAAACAACCTCACAAGCTGAACAAAGGCCATGGCCTCCATTTTGCAGATCAGATCATGGAGGTGTAATGACTTAGCTCAACTCACAGACTGCTCATGGCTCAGTGCACCTTTTTGCAGTTTCCTAAGTCCTAGGCTCACATTTATAGAGGGTTATCTTCCTCTCAAGCACCCTCCTCTTAATTTCAGAAAATAGCCAAGTTTTGGTTTGAACCAACACTTCCCTGATAAGCCACTCTCTCACTACACTTGTTGCAGCTGCCACCACTGTGGACTTTAAAATGCATTTTTGCAGACTGACTCATATACTCCATTATCCCACGTGCTCCCTGGAAAATTTTAAGGGAGAGATAAAGAAACACACAAATAGAAAAAAAACTCAAAACCCGTTACACTGGTATAAAGAAAAGAATTAACTTTTCCTTTCTTTTACCCAGTAAAGATTTGAAGCTATGAAAAACCCTCATTAACCTCATGCTTGTCCTTATTAATTATCAATAATAATAACCAGAGCTTATGGGTCAATGTTTCATGGATTAAATTATGAATTCAATGTTGATGATGTTATTGTTCGTAATAATAGTCGTGTGATTTGATGCTGCTTTTATATTTTCACCTCCCATTCCAAAACTTCATTGATTAATTCTCATAATACATCCTATTTATTTACAACTTTTTGACTTTCTTTTGCAGATGGTAAATTAAGGCACACAGGAGATAAATAACTGTTTTAGTACCACTGAAAGAGGTTGTTTCTGAACCCCTGTGTCTGAGCCTTTTACCCTGGGGTACATGGAGGAATAAAAAGAGCATGGATTTTAAAATCAAACCAAACAGTGTGAAGTCAGGTTCTATTCCTTGACTTTGAGCAAAAGATTGTTTTCTCTTTCGCAAATGACCTGGCAGGATTATTGTAAAGTTCCTGGCACAAAGTAGGAGGCACTCAATCAATGACATTTTATTTTCATTTTAATTTATGCCTAAGAATTTTTTGAAATGAACAAAAACAACACAAACCTCCAAAAATAGTAATACTTGAAGTTGCTAACCCCTTAGTCTACTCTTGTATTCAGTACTCAGTTACTGTATATATTTTATGTGCAAGATGCAACTTTCAATGTAACTAAGAAGTATTTCTATAAATGTGGTCTTTAGACCTGCATTAGAATCAGCTTGAATAATTGCTTATGAAAAATTCCTGGATGCCGTCAGAGATCTACCGAATCAGAATCTTTGTGAGTGGAGACCAGGAATCTACATTTTGATTAGTATCCAAGTGGTTCATCTGCACCATTAAATTTTCAATCTATTCTTATAACATTTATAACCTGCATTTCTTATTTTCCCGCATCCTAAAGATTAAGAAGAGAGGTAAGTTATGTGCACCAACTAATGTAACAAAATGTACAGCGTGGTTAAGTACCCTAAGGAATGTTCAAACAAATTACTAGAAAAACTGGGGCAGGAGAGATCACTTATTCCCAGAAGTAATCAGTGAATTCTCCCAGCAAAAGACGATAGAAGTTTTTCATGAAGGTGTGACTATGGTCAAGTTTTCAACTTTCACTTGTAGCTTTGGCAAAAGCTGATCTTTCCGGAATCATAGGGGATTGTGTTTATTGTGGTCTTAGTCATCATGATAGCAAGAAATTCACCAGTCATCCGTCAGACAAATTTGGGGTCTTTTGTTTTCAGTGACCAGAATTCTGAAATTCTAAATCATTGTCTTTTTTTGAGATGGAGTCTCACTCTGTCACCAGGCTGGAGTGCAGTGGCGCAATCTCCACTCACTGCAGCCTCCGACTCCCTGGTTCAATCAATTCTCCTGCCTCAGCCTCCTGAGTAGCTGGGATTACAGGCACGCACCACTATGCCCAGCTAATGCTAGTGTTTGTATTTTTAGTAGAGATGGGTATTACCACGTTGGCCAGGATGGTCTCGATCTCCTGACCTCGCGATCTGCCCACCTCGGCCTCCCAAAGTGCTGAAATTACAGGCATGAGCCACCGTGCCCAGCCTAAATAATTGTCTTTTAAAGTATTATAAAAGTCCTGAAGATTTTCAGGTTCCAAAATTTGACTCTGAAACTCAGAGACTAAGCTTACTTTTGTATTGCCTGCACTCTGTTAAAAGAATGCTTCTCTGAGAGTTTGAAGGTGGAATTCACCCTCTCCTGGTCCAGGGGCAATGTAAGGTAAGAACATGTTAATAATTTGAAATACTATCTCGTTATATTGATTATTAAAGAACAATTTCTTTATTGTATAATTTATAACCCTTTCACATTTCAGTAGCTCCAACACCATAACAATTCACATTCCATAAAGAACTCCACAATTGTGTAAGAACTAACATTTCATCTCTTAACCTTTAACACTTCAAATAGTTTAATTTGTGGCTCACACCTGTAATCCCAACACTCTGGGAGGCCAGGGCTAGAGAATCAGTTGAGCCCAGGAGACCAGCCTGGGCAACATAGACCTCATCTCTACTAAAAAATTTTTTAAAGACTAGCTGAGCATGTTGGTGCATGCCTGTGGTCCCAGCTACTCAGGAGGCTGAGGCGGGAGGATTTCTTTAGCCCGGGAGGTTGAGGAGGCAGTGAGCCATGTTTGTGCCACTACACTCCAGCCTGGGCAAGAAGGAGACTCTGTCTCAAAAAAATAAATAAATATATTAACTTATGCTCTCATCAATTAATTAAGCAGTGAGGAATGATGAGGAATGATCAGAAATGGTAGTGGAGTAAGACCAAAAGGAACCCTAACTCCAGTTCAGTGATTTTTATATTCAAAGTTCTCATCCAGAAAGTTTTCTTCTTGATGCAAACTGTGACATCTGAAATTTAATACACGCATTAGAAGCTCCAGGCTGTTCCCACCACCACTTTGCTCATATCTTACCTCAATAGATTAGAAATAGAGGAAAAATACTTTAATCCCACTTATGATCTAAGAGACAAAATAAAATGTTCTATGAAGAAAGAAGGGGGATGATTTATTAACAAGTGACTCTGTGTAGTAGCTATGCAAAGTGTTAAAAGACTAAGAAAAGTCATTTATTTCTGGTTAAAGAAGATAAGGAGAAATAGATATTTGCCGAAGCTGATGTTTCCCCAAATCCTTGCCAGCAAATCATGGATCCCAGTATCGCTCCTCTAACTTTAAATGTGTATTTCTTTACTTCTGTGTGAACAGGCAGGGGGATGGATTTAAGGTGAACAGCTGGAAATATGGGAAGAGAAGATATTCCAAAAGGAAGTACCTGAATTGACAAAGGCATCATTACCTCCAACAGTACTGATGCCATCGTCTACCCTTTTGTGGATTTTACTATGTTTCAGACAGTACAGTTTTATTTATTCTGCACAGAAAACCTAAAAAATAAGCGCTTCTCTAATCATTTTGTAAGAGAAAATCCAAAAGTTCAAAAAAGTTGATTTACTTCATTAGGGAAATGCAAATCAAAGCCACAATGAGACGTCACTTCCTACCTACTAGGATGGCTATAATAAAAAAGATGAAGAAAAAAATACCAAGTCTTGGCAAGAATGTGGAGAAATTATCATCTTTGTGCATTGCTGGTAGGAATGTAAATGGTGCAGCTGCTGTGGTAAACAGTTTGGCGGTTCCTCAGAAAGCTAAGTATAGAATTATGCTATGATCCAGCAATTTCACTCTTAGGTATGTATCTAAAATAATTGAAAACAGGTCCGAAAGATACTTCTACACTGAAGGTCATTTCAGCATTATTCACAACAGCCTAAAGGTGGCAACAACCCATGTCCATCAACAGATGAATGGATGTGCAAAATGTGGTATACACATAAAACAGAAATTATTCAGAGAAGTGTTGACACATGCTGCAACACGAAAGAACCTTAAAAATATCATGCTAAGTGAAATAACCCAGATGTAAAGGACAAATATTGTGTGATTCCACTTATATAAAATAAGGAAAATTCATAGAAACTGAAAGTAGATTAGAGTTTATCGGTGTTTGGGAGTGGGGAGAAAGAATGGAGTGTTATTACTTGATTCGTGCAGAGTTTCTGTCTGGG
Source organism: Symphalangus syndactylus (assembly GCF_028878055.3). Taxonomy (NCBI): domain Eukaryota; kingdom Metazoa; phylum Chordata; class Mammalia; order Primates; family Hylobatidae; genus Symphalangus; species Symphalangus syndactylus. Next base: position 27,529,211 of record NC_072425.2, read on the forward strand.
ATGATGAAAACATTTTAGAAATCAAATTTTGTACAACATTGTGAATGTAATTAATGACAATGATTTGTGTGCTAAAAATGGTTAAAATGGCAATTTTTATATGTATGAAATATAATTGAAAAAATAATTAATATATGATACTATAATTAAAAAAAAAAGACATTGAGTTACTTGCCAAAATCACAAATGAGTAAGTAACAGAGGTGACAGGTAAAGCCATATGTGCCTAAAAGCACTCTCTTAAATGTCAGATCATTCTTCTTTTTCACACTCCCAAGATGGGAAATCACAGATTGCAATAGAGGCACGCACACACATTCATTCCAATATTTTGTGCACGAAACATCCCTTTAATCTAACTCTTGCCTTTATCCTACAGCATCTAGCAACTTGAAACAAACCATTTTCAGTTACATTAGATCCTGTAGTTTAAGAACCTTAACCTTGCTATTCTATCACCCCATCTATTGAGATTAGCAAGGTTTGGAGATTTTTTTTATTCATGTCATAGCCTTACATGAACAAAGACATTATACCACACTATGAACTTTCTATTTTCAATATTTATTGTTTTTAAAAAGGATCTATCAGTCTTGATTTTGTGGGAGGAGATTTCAATGCTATGGTATATGCCTGAGCTAAATGCTGTGGTTTATGCCAGAGTTACACAAATAATGCCATTGGAACATTTGCAATTCTTCGAATTTGAGGGGGATAATATACAAAATTAATAGGCTTTTCTATATGGTTCTCACTAGTTTAGAATTTAGTATAAAAATAATAGTAATTGGAAAAGAGTTTCTGGCCTATGTTCACCCACTTATGTGACGGACACATAATCAATTCTGAATAAATAATGGTGATTATTACTATTATTATAATTATTAAACTATCAGAGATGTCTTAGTCACTATACCAATAAACTAAAACAGTTTGATATAAGCACCTCTAAGGTCACTTTATACACCTATTTTCTAGAATTCTAATTTTTTATTAGTAAAATTAGGAGAAAATCAATATACAGTTCTATATCTTTCAATCCCCCTCTAGTCCCTCTCTGGGGAAAGCTGCTTCTTTAGCTTCTAAAGGTTGCTGCTGTTGTTAACCATAATTTATTGTTTTCCCACACTTGGGCCAGTTTTTCTTTCCTGGTACCTTTATCCCTCAGGTGAAATTGACACTTTCATGGCCTGGTGAGTGGAGTGTGAAATAATTAAATGTGACAAGCCTATTGCCTTCAGATTGAGTCCAACTCCCAAATAGTGGCATTGATTTTCCTCCAACTTATGACAAGACATGGGTCTGACAAGTTACCATCCAAAAGGAAGCTTTTCAGAGAATTTCAAGCAGGCAAAAGTTGGGCTTACAATAAAACTTTCCATGTTAGAATGTAGCTCGCAAAAGTCAACACTGTAACTCATTTACATTGAGCCAGACTCATCACTTGTACTAATTAAAAGAAGGACTGTCTAAACTCCAGAAGCCCGTGTTTTGGATAGAATTTAATTCACTCTCCTATAGGGACATGCTGATGGAAATTGAAAAATACTTATTGGTAACTAGTATATCACAAGCTAGTTATAATGCAATGCTTGAAAATCCATCTTTCAAGGAATCTAATTGTTCTGTGTGCTCTAGATTTCAGCTTTAACTTGCTTGCCAAACTTTGTAGATAATCCTAAGAGGAACTTTATGTATTCTGAATTAGTGAACCCCTGAAACTACAGCATTTAAGTGAAATTGCTTATACTCAGCTTCTCATGTCATTTGGAAAGAACTTTCATTAACATAATATTGTTGCTGCTCTGTAACCCCAGGAGAGGAGGAATAACTTATCTGATTGGTGGGTTCTGCAGAAAGAAATGGGCATACACAGCCCAATCTGCAGCCTTGATTATTTATGTATTTGTCTGTTTCAGGTCTTCCTGCCTGTAGGAAGGAGGCAGTCTCTGCTTCTGTCATGTGCTAAGCTTCGTCAAACAGATTGTCTCTCTAAAGGTAGAGGCCTATGATTGACCGCGGTACCAATGACTGAGCAGGTGAGTTTCACTTATTCAGGAATGAAATACTAGCAGGTCCACTTGGGCAACAGGCCCAGAGCCACAAAATCCAAGAGATTTAACAGTAGCAAAAATGAATGACTGATTTTCCGTTTTTACTCTTGTGTGTATCTCTTAACTGGTTATAAACACAGGTGGAAAAACAGGATCTCATTTATTGGATCAAACATTGTGTTCCGCAGTGGTGTCCAGGACAGAAGCCTAAATTTAGCTCCTTGTCTCCATGTGGACTAGGAAAGTCCGAACATCTACATTTTGTACACAGTAATGTAAAGGTAATGTGGCTGAAGGTTAGGAGATCCAGGTTCAAGTTGTTACTCCATTTCTAAGTTAGGCGGCAGCATGGATTCTGGAGCCAAATTCACTTAGGTTAGCATTCAAGACCTGCCAGGGCATAGTTTTACTAACTTTGGGTGTGTTATATGAATTCCCTGCTCCTCTTTTTCTCCTTTATAAATGGGAGAGAGTAATGCCTACTATCTGTGACTGCAGGAAGGATGATGTGTGTAAAGAACTTGGCACATTGCCACCATATAATACATGATCAATGCACTGTGCCATTAATCATAGGGCTGTCTGTGGTTCTATTTTGCAGGTGCTGAGAATAAACACATGATACAAGTGAATTTGTGTGTATATGTAATTACAGGGTTCATTGGGCTTTATGGGGTTTATATCTGTGTTCCAGAAATTGTTGTTTCCTTTCTAAATCTCTAAACTTTTACCATTACTGGAAAACACCAACAGAGGGCATCAGGATTTAATTCTGGGTAAGTTGCTCCTGGAGGCTGAGGTTCTGGTAGTCTGACAGGACTCTAAGCAAAGCTTTTTCCCAACAGGAGTGCTAAAGATTTCACCCTTTCTCTGACACTTCAGTAACCTCAGCCCCTTCCTTCTCTTCTGGTGCTAGAGTGCATGCCTTGGCTTCTCTTTCTAGAGTTTCTCACTTGGGTATGTATGCTTGTGCCTGGGACACGAGATGATGGCACTTTATGGAAACAACCATGATTAATGACATCTGAGCTTTCTGTGCTGAGTGCTGAACTGAGGCAAGTGGGTTACCGAGCCTGATCTACTGGAAAGTTTCTGTCTTACCTGATAACAGGGAACCTTCTGGCAGGCACGCAGAATGGGGCAGCCGAAGCAGAGAGGACAATGAGCAGAGAGACCACTCTCTGCACCCAGCACACTCACAACTCCTGTAGAAAATGTGGCAAACAGATAAACTGTCTCAGTTTACCCTCTTGCTAGAGATGCAATTACACTTCACTTAAGGACACTTCAACATCACCTTAAGGAAAAAGGCTACATTTAGAGCCAGGGGCCATGGTATTAGCTCTGTCCCTTACTGTGTTATTATACAAGAAACAAATTCTCAGAGCCTCATTTTCTTAATCTGTGAAATGGGGAAAATCCAATTACACCTTTATTTTTTCCTCTGGAATGGTGTTAAGAAACAATGGAGAGGATTGAAAAACTGCAAAATATCAACATAAAGGACAGCCTATTATCACTACCATTGGTCCTTGCAGTAGTTCTGGTCATAGCAGCAGTGCCATTAGAAGTGTCTGTTGGGTTGTAACTGCTCTCAGAGATGCTGGGTATGGTAGCTGTTAAGAGCACAGTCTGTGAAGTTAGATAGTCTCGGTTCACATCCTACCTGCCATTCACCTTGCAAGCCACTTACCTATCTATAAAATGTAAATAATAGTAGTAGCATTGACCCTATATTTTATTTAAAAAAAAACAAACATGCCAGATATTGTATGTAAAGTACTTAGTGCAGGTCCTGGAATTGAATAATGCTTAATAAATGGTAGTTATTAATGTAATCATAATGATTATTTCTTCCTAACGAGGGGAGGCATTCTTGAAGGATGTTCTTCTAACACCACACATCTGGAGACCAAAAGAAGGCCAATTCCCAAGGATCCCCCCCCCCTTTTTTTTTTCTTGAACGGCCTTAACACTTAAGATATGTTCCTCCAGTTGTCAACCCCAACATCACTTCATATGGCTAAGTGCATTTGAGTGAGACCCTTGTAGATTCTGTCCCCATCTCACATGCTGAGCCTTGTACACAGATACAAGAGGAAACTCTTCTCTCCAGCACATAAAATATGTATACTCTCACCTAGCAATGAAGGGTTGTAAGAGTTCTCATTTCATTCAATCTCCTCATCTGACAGATAGGAAAACTGAGGACCAGAAAGGGAAAGGGATTGATCCAAGGTTCACCTCCAGGGCTCAGTCTCCCATAACGGGAGGACTTGGACAAAATATCCAATTAGTCTACTTTATTTTTTTTTTCTTCCTGTTGCACTACACTGACTTTTATAAGGAATTAAACAGTGAACTCCTAATGGGGCTTGAAGTTTGGAAAGCATGCCCACACCCGTCTGGAACATTCTCTTGTCTCCAAGCTGACCTTCTGAGGCACCGTCTCAACCCCAGGGAATTCTGCCAAGATTTTTAGTGAAGTGTTTTGAAAGATAATGCATTGCTGTATCCTTGAGGGAAGAAATACAGAGGGAGAAGAGAAAAGAAAGAAGGAAAGAGGGGGGAGGGGAAGAAGGGAAGGCAAACAGGAAGGAGGAAAGTAGGAAAAGAGACAATAAGAAACGAAGAGAGAGAGGGAGTAGGAAGGGAGAGAGGAAGAAAAGATTTACTAAGTTCCCCTGTGACAGGCACTGTGCTTGGCACATAACATACATATGTTACTTGATTTAATCTTTGTCACAAACTTAAGTGAGAATATTGACATCTCTGATTTAAAAAGAAATTGCTGCTTAGAGAGGCTAAGAAGCTTGTGCTGGGATTCTCATCTAAGCCTGTCTAACTGTAAAACCTAGAAGACTTTGAAAATTGTCATCTCAAATGAAGGAACAAATATTTTCAGAGACATAGATGTATCAGTCTCTGACTTCACACTTTGGATTTGGAAAGCTTTCCCACGGCTTCCATTTGAGACACTTGCGCATTTCTTCATTTGTTCAGTCATTTATTCACTCATTCTATCCATCCATTTAACAAATACATTTTACATACTTATCACCATAGAAGATGTGTAAAACTCAGTGCCTTTTCTTCCCACCCAATCTCAGTGTGGTGGATTTGTCTATTCTGTGCCTGCAGATGTGTGTACACACATGCATGCACGTAACAACACAAAGTACCTGCATTGAAATTCAGATATGCAAATACATCACGGACTACACACCCACACTGGCCAGCTCTCTGCATTTGGTCTCTTCAAAAGAGAGATCCAGGGAGTAGTAGCTGGAGACGCCCTGGGGCCAGGCCTTGAGCCCGTGTCCCAGAAAATCATCCATATCCTTGCCTTTGAGTCCCTGGACTGTGGGAAGGATCAATTCTCTCAGATGCTCCACTCTAAAGGGCCTCTGATGGCAGGTCAGGCAGTGGGGTCTGTTTAGGTCTTTTTAAGCTGACCTGGCAAGAGGGGAAACTCAGAGGAAAAAAAAGTTCATATCACAGCAAGGGAGTTCATCTACATAGTCATGTATGGGGTCCTCAGCTTGTTGTCCAGGGAGAGGTTTTCTCTAACAGAGTACAGAGAAGAGAATGGTGAGCAACAACAACCATAACAATGACCAAAATTGTTAATCCTACTAGATTATAATTATTTATTGTATTTGTCTGCTCCTCCCTCCTGCTTAATAACAGCAAACATTTACTTTGTCAGGAACTGTGTGACTTTACACTTACATCTCACAAGAGTGCTTCGAAATAAGCTCTGTTGCGTTTTGTATATGAAAAAACTGGAGTTTGAGAAGGCTCAGTTACTTTCTCTAAGCCACATGGCAGAGTCAAGGTTTTAACCACTTTCTTATGCTGCTTGCACCCTCACCTCCTATATTCTGTTTTCCCATCTATATAATGTGGCCATCATTCTGTTGGGTTAGATCACAGATTCTTGCACCTGGCTGATCATCAGCATCCCTCTAGATGCTCTTAGAAACTACCAATATCTGTGCCTTGGGGTCTTAAGCGAGTCTCACAATGTGTGTTTTTCACAACGCCCTAGATAATTGTGAGGACCAGCATGTTTGGATGCCCCATTTAAGAGGATCTCAAAGGACACAACCAGGTCCAAGATTCCATACTTCTGTTATCTTTTTACCTGCTAGCTTGAAAGTAAGAGAAGAGGGACTAGGGCCCCATTGTGGAACAGCTGAAATTGAGCTTGAAGCCATTCTCCACTCTGCCCCCATGGGCTGCCCATAAATCTCGGCTTTTTAGGAAGGGAGCCAGTGCCGATCGGAGGCATTTCCCCTCAGAGCATCTAGTGTCTGCATATATCTGCTAAGCAGAGCAGCAAGACTGTACAGGCCTTGCTGGCTCTTGATGGCAGCAGCTTGTCCAGAGTCACAAGATATTAATTACCAGCAGGCTCTCTGTGCAAAAATTATTTCTCCTGCACACTGGTATTTGGCCCACCTGCAGAGCCAATTACTAATATTCCTTTCCTCCTCCAACACTCACCCCAATCTACTTGGGCCAGCCTCATCTTCCTAGATAGTTCTCCTAAAGATTAACTGAGAGATCTAGATTCCAGTTTCAGCTCTGCCAGACACTGTGTCACTCCAACAACTTACTTTTCTTTCCTTACTTCTAAATCCTCACTTGGCTTCTTGAGCTTCAAAAAGGGTAAGAAAACTGGAGCTAGGATATCCAGCTGGGAGATGGCATTAAGTCATTATGAACTAGTGTTTAAGTGCAGAGGCCCTGGAATCAAGCAGACTTTGAGTTCATACCTCCCCTCTGCCGTTTACTGACTATGCAACTTTAAGCTGGTCACTTTACTTCTCTGAGTCTTACTTTCACCATCTGAAAAGTACAGACAATCGTGGTGCCAATGGTACAGATTTGTGGGAGAATTTAATGAATGATATGAAAAGAGTGTTTGACATACAGCAAATGGCAACTATTATTGTTATCAGTATTTGTTAGTATTATAAGACAGGCATATAAACAGATAAGTATATTCTAACACTATAAGTGCTTGGGCGGAAACAACAGGGTCTTGGGGTTCCAGTAAATGACTCAAGTCAAGTTCAGGGTCAGGAAATGTTTCCTGGTGAGGATCTTAGACCCAAGCTGATGTGAAGGATGAGTAGTGGCTTTCCAGGTGGAAGTCAAGGAGAATTTCTCAGGCAGCATGGATTCTCTGTGCCAATGGCTTGGGGCCCATCACTGCTTCCAACCTCACCAGCTTTCTTTCTATTCCTGGCATGTGTCCAGACCTTCCACCTCAAGGCCTTTGTATATCTGCTTCCTTTCTACCTGCCTCCTCCCCTCATCCCTGGGAAAGTGCTTGTACATTCTTCCTCCCACCTGCTGATACTGTACTCCTGAGACCTGTTTTCTATGTTCAGCTCCTGTTGCTGGTTTCCCTAGCCTCTGTCCAAGGATTTGCCCTCACATTTTAAAACAGACAGAAGTCTCTGATATTTAGGCCTTGCAATGAGCATTTCTACCTTCTTTAGGTACAAGCCTCTCTGTTTTATATCTGGCTGTTCTGTGCAGCTGTCCACTCCTGATTCTAACTGGCTCTCCTAGGACACCCTGGTGCCCATAGACATGTGCTTTGCATTTGGCTCATTTTGAATGAAAGGGTAGTTGAAAAGCGTCCTCTTGAATGAGACAATAGTAAAGGGCATATGGAAAAATATTTGCGCATTTATTTAATCAGTGGATACTTATTTCACCAGGCATTGCAGGATGAACTGGGGTATAATTATGAAGAATGTATACTTGGTCCTAAACCTCAGGAAATTGATGTGCAAGTAAGAAGGCAATCAGATAGAATAAATCACAATTTGGAATGAAAAGGAAAGCTCAGGAGGCTATTGGGGCACAGAGGAGGGGGTACCGCCTCATTCAGAGTTCTTAGCTGAAAATAACCCTTTAAGGTAATTTAAGGAGAAAAATGAATTGATGAAAGGATTGGACTGAAAGTGGTTAACAGAAAGCCAAGTTTTTACACCATACAAACCCAAACCACAATGTGGGGACATGCCAGCAAATCCCACACTGCTGCCCCCTGACCAAAAACAGCAGCACATAGCCCCTGACCTGGATACTAAATACCAGGACTTCTACTTCCTCTGACCTGAACACTAGGTGCATTTGCTGTCAGCTTGGCTAGGAAAAATACTTTGTGCATGTCCCCTTTCTCATGTCACTGGCTTTCTAATAAGGCCTGACCCAAGAATGCTCAACTGATGAGGCTGAGACTGTACCAATCAAGTCGAGAATAAGGCAGGATAGTGTCCAACCAGAGAAGGTGTTTGTGTGTTCAAAAGCTGCTACTGCACAGCTCAAAAAGCATGGCAAGTGTCCAGTACAGATCTCTAATGGAAAATTTCAGGGAACAGAGAGTGAAAGGGAACACAAAAAACTTCTCAGATGTATTGATATCTCATCTGAGCTTCAAAACAAGAGAAGAAGTTAACCAGGTAAAGACAGGTCTGAGAAAATATTCAAGGCAGATGGAGTGGCAGACGCATAAGCTTGGATATGGGACTATAAAAGCACTGCCTCTGGGAAATGGTGATAGTTCAGTATGGCAGGAACATGGACTTGGAAGGAGGAATGATGAGAATTGAGACTGGAGCAATGAACAGGTCCAAAGCCCCCAAACCTTAAATTCCTTGGGCTGAGAAACAGAAACACAAACAAGGCAATGTCCTCCAGAGACGTCAAAGAATAGTCACATGATCCAAGACCATTCCCGTTAAGTGTCTCTGATGTTTCATTTCTTCTTTTATTGAAGGCACATCATTGCAGCTCACTTAAAAACTCCCTGTAAGTAGAAATCTCTCCCTATTATGGAGTATTTCTCCCATAAAATCATACAGGCGTAGGCTGTTTATGGAAGCATGAAACATTCCTTGCAGAAGAAATAATTTTGTATTCATGATGGAAACATCTTCAGGCTCCATTTGGAAATTAGCACTAAAGCTGTGTTCCTCCACCTTTCTGGTCTGCAGGGCTCACCTCCCACCTCTCCACCTGTGCAAGGCGCAGCTCATACCCCACACCTCCTGCATAAAGACTTCCTCTGCTGCTCCCATCCTCACCCACCTTTTCCTAATCTGACTTCCTCTGACCTCATTTTCTCAGATGCATGAGATACCCTCTTGCAATGAAAAGCAAAGGGAGCTCTTACCACTTTTCACCTGTAAAGATTCTTTTTTTTGTGAGATCTCTCTGGAGCAGGAGGCTGGCACATAAAATGTGTACTTAGCATTATTCTTTTATGGAAGCTAAAAGCTCTTAACCAGGGCTCCTTTGCACACAGAGGGCTCAGTCTCAGTACCAAATTAATGTGTAAGCCAATGCAGGGCCCCTCGAGGAAGTGTCCTCTCTAAGAGATAGGGTCACATCAATAAGCAATGCAAGGATGTGCCTGTATCTCCTAGAACCTTCCACTTCAGCTATTCATTATAGCAAGTCATGGTGTTCAGAGTAAAAAGAACATTGTTCTAAACCTGTGTGACTCTCCTCTGTTCTTGAGCTTGTTAGTAGCAGAAAGGAATGAACACAAGTCTAGAGAAGACAGTTTTCTTAATTGTGTTCTTATTTGGTACCAGGGAGAGAGCATTACTTCTTTAAATCACCATAGCACTGTGTGCAAGCCACTTTCTTTGAGTGATTCTTCAGCTTTAAAATGGAGTTGTGGCAAAGAAGGTATGTTATTTCCTCCATGAAACACTACTTTTTAAGAGCTCAAGTCCAGAACCCTTCATTCTTCTAGGTAAATACCCAAACATTTGGAAAGGTGATCATCAAATGATGCTTGAAAGTGCTTATGGGTCAGAGCTCTTTGTGGGTACAGCTCAGATTGGTGTAAATCATAAAGTTTGGAACTTTTTAGAGACTGAGCCGTTCAGAGTTAGTGTCAAGTCCCCTGAGAAGAGGCACTGAGAAGACACTGAGACCCAAAGCTACTTTCACATTTTTTTCTCTCCTCCCCACTCCTGTCTGTGCCTCTGCTCCTTCTTCCACAGTCACAGGTATTCATAGCCCTCTGCTTCTGCAGATCATGATGGCTGACACAACCCCCAACTCTTCATTGCCTTTTCAGAAGCAGTGCCCAGCAGTAGCTGACTCCGTCTTCCATTTGCTCAAACCCAAACTCCTGAAAGGGGAATCTACTGGGACTAGTCTATTGTGTCTGGGTCCAGCTGCCTGTTCCAGTCAGCTGTGGTCAGGCTAAAGAGCTCGCTGGGCACATGGCACATAGCTCAGCTGTGCTCATGCTTTAGGGGTTATGTAAATGTAGCTGCTCTAAGGTGGGATATAGGGAGAATAGGATTTTAAAGCTGGATTTTTAATCTTTTGCTGCATAACAAATTGCCTGTAAATTTAGTGGCTTAAAACAAAAATAGACATTTACTATCTCACCGTTTTTGTGGGTCAAGAATTTGGTAGCAGCTTAGCTGAGTGGTTGTAGCTCAGAATCTCATGCAGTTGAAGGCAAGATATCAGATGGGGCTATCATCATTTGAAGACTAGACTGGGGCTGGAAGTTCCACTTCCAAGGTAGTTCACTCACATTTCTAAAAGTTGATGCTGGTTGTTGCCAGGTGTCCTTGGCTCTCCCCATATGGGTCTCTCCATGGGCTGCTTTCATGTCTTCATGACATGGCAGCTGGCTTTTTTCTAAACAAGGAATACAAGAGAAACTAGAGTGAGAGCCACAATGTCTTTTATGACCTAGCCTCAGAAGTCAAACACCGTCATTTCTGTAATATCCTATTGATTATACAGATCATCCGTATTCATGGTGGGAGGGGACTATATAATGGCATGAATACCAGGAGGTGAAGATCATTGGGGACCACCTGGAAGCTGAGTACCACAAGAGCCAGCACTAATACAGGTTTCTAGACACACAAAAAGCAACATTTTCATTGAATAGATCCTGCCAGTATTTTTCCCTTGGATGATCAAGATGTTCTCTTTTAGATTCAACCTGAATCTCTCTTGTTTTAAATGCAAAATTAAAACCAACTTTGTGTGCCTTAGAGTGTGAGATGCAGTACAGCTGGTTAACTACATATTCATGATTTGTAGGACACCATTTACCCAAGAGATCTGTTCTAATTTCCCTGGAAATGTGTTGAAGGAGCCCCTATAGAGAGCGAGAGCAGTGTGAATCTCCAAGGAGTGGGTACCCACATGTATTAATTGATGACAATGATTGATAGGTTGTCGAATGGAGGAAATATTCTTTAAGAAGGTAGGGAAGGAGCAAAAGAACTCATGGCTTCTATATGGATAATCTGAACATTCAAAGCTTTGACATCTACAACATTGGCCACTTTTTCATAATCCAAACTTGGCAAGGAAAACAAGGAGCCAAGTAGAAAATAATAAAAGAAAATTGTATGTGTTCAGTGCCAAGAAGCAATGATTCTAGGAAAAAGTTAAATTCCAAATACAGAGCTGTTAAAATAATGTGTGTTTCAGACCCTTAGGAGTATGGAAAAAAAATTATGGCAAGACCAGAAGTCTGGAGATCTGTCTCCTAATTTTCAAATCAGGTGTACTTTTATTGGATTCTTTAATATAGGGTGGACCATGACTAAAAGCTGTGTTTTGAATTTTGATTTAGTTGTACAAAGAGCCATTGACTAAGAGCTCTGTCACTTGCTAGCAGTGAAAAATTGGGTAAGAAAGGTTCCCTCTCTAGGTGACCTCTGTTTCCTCATCCGTTAAAAAAAATAATAATAACAGTAAATGTACTTACCTTGTCTGCTCCTCAATGTTGTTGCAAGTATCAAATCCAGGAAAGCACTTATAGATTTGTCAAAAGCCCAGGGATGTTCCTTACTGGCTCAGTAAGGTTTAGAGACCCTTGCGATGCTTGTACTTTGAAACACAGCAGCACCTACATGTGAGTGGCAGAGGAGCCATTCCAAACACCAGACACACAAATCAATATGGCTATCCTCCCCAAAGGCCTCAGTAGTAGCTATCATTATCATCATCATTTTTCTGTTTGGGCTCTCTGGACGTATCAGGAGCAAATATTGGACTAATCTCTGTTTGGATCCTAGAGTATAGGAAATAAAGCTCAGAATCTGAGGGTATGTGTTTTTCCCCCTATAAAACGGAGACTTGGAAGATGCAACTTTGTTGACAGTCAGAAAGAAAAAGAAAGCAGGCACCAATGATAGTAGAAAGAAATAAGGAGGAAGGATAGGGCCTTCCTGATGCTGTTCCTATTTCTAGCATCCTTTGTTTCTGAGGTCTAGCTGCACTCCCCACCCTGAGTTTCTCAAGAACTATCCCCCCAATCTCATAAAAAATTTCCCCTTTCATATAAGTTAAGTATGTGTCTGATTTGTGTTATTTGGAATCAAATAAAAATAGCTCTAAATAATGTCATTTCTATCAAAAGAATTAATTTTTAAAATTTACAATTTCAATAGAATTGATATTGGCTTTCTCACAAGAGAATATTATTGAGACATAGGAGCACTCTCAATCATATTAATGATAATCATATTAATGATTAAGAGTGTGGATCAGAATCCAGAAGACCTAGGCTCAAGTCCTTGTGCAAATCCCTTAGCCTTGGTGTGACTTTTTTTTTATTTAGCAAATGCTCATAATAATAATAACAACAATAAAACCTACCTTCGAGGACTGCTGTGGGGGTTAAATGAGTTATTACACAATCAAGGTCACATCATCGTTTCATCCTATGGGAAAAAAATCACAGAGTTCTTAGCCCTAGCTCCATTCTGAACTTTTTAAAAGCCAGTTTATTATTAAACACGTGTAAGGGAGAATACCTTTTGAGTGCAATGTAGAATATCTTTTGAGTGCTGAAAAGAATTCTCCGTAATAATGGGATAACTTCAAAGTAATCAAAATTTTATGTTGAAATCGGCTACTGTTGCCATGTGGAAGGTGGCTGAGACCCCCAAGCTTCAGATGGGAAGCTCCGAGTGAAAATTTACATCCATGCTCAAAAATCCTGGAAACGGGGATGGATAATTGAGATTCTGGCTGAAGCAGAGTGAACAAAGATGCTCTAATTAAATTCTGCATAGGAGCTAATTAACCCATTTATGTGTTTTCTTCCTTTGTGCAATAGTGGAAGCACATTATCAGCATTCATATATTTGCAACTTATCAGTATGTGTGTGTGATTTTTTTTTTCCCCCTTGAGTAATAGGGGAGGAGGGAGACGGCCTCCATGGGATCTCCCAGCCATAATTCATCTGTCTGAGGCTTCTGCTAAGTTTCAGCGTTAGCTCTGGGAAGCTCATACATGCTTTGCTCTTCATGCAGACATAAAAGTCAGCCTGGATGGCTACCACCACTAATCAGATTTGTCTGCTGATGCAAGGCCCTTCAGTCATTCCAGAACTGGTAAATGGAGTCACCCTGAGGACGGGCCCTGCTGCTAATGTTCAGTGTGGGCAGCTCTCTTGGCTGCTCAACATTCAGAGAGGCTCTCCTTGTTTCAGTGCTAAATGATTGACAGTCAGGGTGAGTATTTCAGGAGGAAGAGTCCCCCGCCCACTCCAGCCATGTGGCAAAGGTATTTGCTTCCTTGGGAAGGAAGTGATTTATCTGTGGGAGAACACTGTTTGGGCAAAGTTGCGTAGGAACAGCGTCTGTCTCTGCAAGCATGTGTGTATGTGAGTGTGGGCATAAAGCAGCAAGAGTGGAAGGTAAAGACAACGTGAACGTCATAAAAGAGCACTTCTTTTTACAAATACTTGAAAACATTTGATGCTGAAAGACTTCAGACCACATAAATGAATTTGCACCTAATTCAACATAGCTGTACTTCTTTTTCAGAATTAATGAGCCTGCCTTATCATTAGTTTTATCATAGAAACTATCACAGAGAAGAAACCATCTTAGAGAGAAATCAGTGGAAGACAAGATGAAAAAGGAAAAATAAAAAAGACTGGAGGCAGGGGAACATGGAGAATGCAAGTGTGTTTGCATTTGCACCAAGTTTGAGTTGAAAGGATTTATAAGGATTTTGAGCAGCCGTATAAGTAGTTAGAGCTAGATATGTGTATATGTGTTGCCATTAACCAAGTTACTTCAACATTAGCCTCATGACTATATGCCCTAGCATTCAGATTCAAGGAAAAAACAGTTTCTCTGGAGAATTTTGTTCCTTAGTGACTGATTTCAGTTGATTTCAAGGTAAGCCAGTTATGTAACTAACTTTTTAAATTTAGATGAATTTAAGTTTATGTTATTAATGATTATTTGTTTATTCATAAAATTGACACTGACATGTTACTAAAATACAAGAATCTCAATTTTATATTGAAGAAATTAATTCATTAGGTCAATCAGACACATACAACTTCTGAAGTGAAGATGATTCATGTGTCAAGTGGTCATAATGTAAGACCCCAGTAAACATTCCACAGTAGGTTGAGCTAATGGCAGTTGCTTCTCCGTACATATTCAAACATATTTTCTCAGGATCTAGAGAGTTCATCTACACTGGGCAGAAAGGGCTAGATTGATTAGCAACTGAAAGGCCTGAGCTCCATCGCTGGTTGCATAACAATAGCTGTGTGACCTTTGATAAGGTGCTTAGCCTCTCTATGCCACTGCTTTCTCACCTGTCATATAAGTGTAACAATGTCTTTCTCACCTGTCTCATATTATTGCTATGCAGAAGAAATGAGATTTCATTGTAGAAGTTCTTTAAGCCCCTGAACAAAATGCAAGTTTTTATGGATCCACACACACATACACTATTCATGATCATGAATACATAACGTACTCTGTTTTGAATATGCTGTACTTGTTTTGTGCTTTGAATGCTTGCGCCTGGAGATCCTAGCCCATAACAGCATGCAGTAAGTGTCCCCTGTGGGGATAACCCACAGAGTGTGACTCACAGAGTATAACCCAGGTGATACTCTGCCACACCTGTGCTCTGACAGACGGTGGTGTGGAGAGAGAAATTTGCCACATCAACATATGCCAAGGTAAGGAGAATAGAGCCATGTAATAGCAACACCAAAGCCTGTCTGTCCATTAAGCCAAGTCAAATGCCACTTTCTTCACATAGCTTTCTGGGGCTTCTTTCTCCTCCTGAAAGAATTAGTTTCTTCCGAATCTGTGTACTTGTTTCACTCTGTTGATGTGGCCTTGAACTTTCCGTACCCATGCCAACCCCAACAGCATTCAGCTGGCACCCAATAAATAGGATTCCAGCCCTCTTAGAGTCTGCAGCCTCAATTCTGAAATTCTGCCCTGACCCTGAGTCATTCCTCAGATTAGATTTCACCCTATTTGTATTCTCCTGCCTTCCAGCTTCCAGCCAAGTCAATACATAGTTACCAAGCACTTGCTATTTACTAGGAGTGTGCTAAATTATGGGGTACAGTAATGGACTGTACCCCATAATTCATGTCTTTTGATCTCTTAAAGATTAGAACCTAATGAGGCTATAAACAATTAAACAATTTCAATCTTCAAACTAGGAATTTATGGGGAAATTTTCAAAAAGGGTCCAATATGAGATATATGAGATCTATAGGCCGAGAAGGTGTTGATCAAGTGAAAGTCTCTTTAGAAAGGCAGAATGTTCCAAGTAATACATCTAGGCAACAAAGGACAACCTGTTACATTTAAGAAATAGAAAGACACTTGATTTGGACAAAGCTAAGTACTAAGCAAAAGCCAACTTCTTTACTTATTTCTCTACTTCCAGCTTCACCTTATATTTGGTACCTTCATACTTAATATTGGGCTCTGTAACTCCCTCCTGTACAGCCTCTTAATCACCTCCGCAGTTTGGTCAACACCAAGATCCCAGTTCCTTTTGATCCCCAAATGGACTAATTTCCTCTTGCCTTATAAATGGAAACTGATCTGTCTCAATATTTTTTAACATGTAATTTGCATCACAATGATCCGATTTGAGGGCACACATTATTTTTCTTATCTGACTGCCAAGGAACAGATGATCTTTGTATTTCCTCCCAAGTACTTAGAATAGTGCCTAAGAATACATTTGTATTTTTCTATAACAAATTTCTATCATGTCACTTTCTGGTTTAAAATCCTTCAGCAACTCTGCAGCACATCTTAGGACAAAACCCTATTCCTAAATACAGGCCACAAGTCCCTCATGTTCCAGCCCCATTAGCCTGCGAGCCTCACCAAAGGCAGAAGCCCTTTGCCCTCCTCACTTCCACTTCCATTTACAGGAAGCACTCAGCTTCTCAAGGCTCCTTGCTCCTTCCTGCCTTTGAGTTCCTACACATGCTATTCCCTCTGCTTGCCCCACCCAGCCCCACCCAGCCAGGCTCAGCCCTTCACTGTGGCTCATCTTTGAGGTCTCAGCTTACATATCACTTCACAGGAAGGCTTTCCCCAATACTCACTTAGTTGCTTCTGCTACACTATGGCACTTATTATGCATTACTGAAATTGCTTGTTGAAATGTTTATCTCTCCTGCTGAGGGTATCTCAGCCTTGGTATGACTGACATTTTGAACCAAATCATTCTTTGTGGTGGGGGCTGTCTTGTACATGGTAGGATGTTTAGCAGCATCCCTGGCCTCTACCCACTAGATGCCAGTAGCATCTTCCCCAGTTATGACAGCCAAGAATGTCTGAAGACATTGCTAAATGTCTCCTGGGGGGGGGCAGTCGCATCCATTTGAGAATGACTGTGCCAGACCATTGAGAAGGTAAGGACTGTGCCTTGAATAAGTAGTGATTTCTACTGTATCACAACCTGGCATGTAGTGGAAGGCTACTGATCATGTGTTGCATGAATGAATAGAAGTTTTTACTATAAGCTCCTACTGAATGAATGAATATTAGTAAGAAAACTGTGTCAGAAACACTGGTAGTTCAGAGCCCTGCATTTCTATTTAATGAAGGGTGGAACCTGCAAGAACATGGTGGTCTCTCACTTTGGAACCTGTCTCCTCCTTGCCTGTTAATTGGTCCTGGTCGTCTATTCCCCCCACCCCCAAACACACCTCTTTGGGCTGCCCTGTCCACCCATCTCCCCTCTACCGAGCAGAAAAAAAAGGTTCCAGCTCCCTGAGCTTTCTTCTTCAAAGACATTTAAGCTTTTAATGTGAATCCTGATTAATTAACAAGGGCATGGGACTTACATGCATTTCAAGTTGCTTTTATCTCGTGAAGAAAAGAAGCCTTTTGGCAGATACTTTCTGTTCAATGTCTAGTTCAGCATTTCAAAGGGCAAGCTGTGATGGGCTGAGCGGGTTATCATTTGCGTGTGAAGGGCAATGACTAGTAATTAAGGGACAGACCCCTTTATGTCAACTCAAGAAAAAAATTAATCTCAGCTTCATTTCAAGCTGGGTCTGGTGTTGAAGGGCAGAAGCAAAAAGGAAAGAGGGTACACTGTATGGTAATGGCTGGATCTCTTTGGCTTTGAATGAAAAAGCTAATATTTGTTGAGAACCTACTATATACTATATGAGATCCCCCCAAAACCCTATGGAAGAGTCAATATAATTTAATTTTACAAAAACAAAGTTTGGGAGGCATCAAGTTATTCATCCAAAATACAACAAATAGTCCAGCCACATTCAGAATATGGTAGATCTGAATACATTCTTTCATCCAAAACTTCTGGCTTAGTCAATTGTCTGCTGCTATAATAGAATACCACAGACTGGGAAATTTATGAAGAAAAGAAATGTATTTGGCTTATGCTTCTGGAGGATGGACAGTCCAAAGTCATGGCACTTGGGTCTGCTCAGCCATCTAGTGAAGACCTTGTTGCATTCTCCCATCGTGGTAAGAAGAAAGCAAGTGAGTACAAGAGATAGAGAAAGATAAGGGCAGAACTTACTCTCTTATCAGGAGTCTGCTTCTATAACCCATTCTAAAAATAAAGCATTAATCCGTTCATGAGGGTAGAACCCTTATAACCTATCACCTCTAAAGATCCCCCTTCTTAGTACTATCACAATGGCAATTAAATTTTAACATGAGTGTTGTGGGGAACATTCAAACAACAGCAACTACAACAACAACTGACATCAGCTCCTGTGTGTCTTCCCTTGCTCATCTATGCCTACCGGAATAGAATGAAAGAAGGGTTTATTTGATCCTGTGTTCAAGTCATTCATTTATTCCACAAGGCAGTCTGTCAAGATCTCATACATTCAGGGCTCCTATAGCATCCTGTACTCACCCTATTGTACCCTTTATCGTACATTTTTGATAAGTAATCTTTTTATTATTCAACTTCCCAAATGAAATATAAACTTTTAACAAACAGGGACATTGGCTTTCTTGTTGAATTCTGTATCCTTAGTGTTTCACATGGGGACTGCCACAAAGTAGGTTTCAAGAAATAGTTGTTGAAGTAAATATTTCCTTAGGACCTAATCTGCTGAGATTACTAGTTGCCTTGTATCATAGTAGGTCATACTTATCCCTTCTTTTTTAATAACATAATTCTCATTTTAACCTGGAAGGCCATACTAAGTGGCCAAAAGACACCCCAGCTCCTCTGTCATTAAGAATAACTGTGTGTAAATCTGATTCATGAGATGTAAACAGAAATGTTGTGTTTCACTTCCATGAAGTCTTCTTTTACTCCATCCTCCTCCTTAGATCATGCATGTGATGGCTGGAACTCAGTCATTTTGGACTGTGAAGACTAGACCCACACCCTGGGGCTTAAGAAGCAGAAGTATGAAAGCCACCTGGATCCCTGAAGACCATGGAATTTTTAGAACAATTCTACTCTATCTGTAGACCTGTTTTATTTGAAAGATAAATAGATTTCTGTCTTATTCAATTCACTGATTTTGGTTCTTTGTTATTTGCAATCAAAACTAATTCCAGTAGATACAACTCCTAAGTGCAGAGCACTGTTCTAGGGATTGTGGGGCATGCTGACATGTGTCTTATGCCTGCATAGCACTCATAGCCTGCAGAAGAACAGCAGTGCTGCCATATCTGATGGTCATTTGACACACTGAACTCCAGCCATATCAATTTTCTTTTCAGTCCCCAAATGGCAGTCACCACAAAAGAAGAAAAGATAAAGCTCTTAGTGGGATCTGAATCAAGAGATACCACTTACAGTGGAAGGAAACAAGATCATTTTCATGGAGGAGCTGCCCTTGAATTTGGCATTGAATATTGATGGGAATTGGAATCTGCAGAGACTGGGAGAAGGTTGGGATGAGGTCAACCACTACAGGAACAGAAAATATGGAACATGTTTGGGAGCAGGCCAGCGATTCTGTCATATAAAGTGCATGAAAAAGCATATCATGTAATATTTATGATTGTTGCTCTGGAGTTAGACTGTTTGGATTTGAATCCCAGCTCCAGTGTTTACTTGCTATGTGACCTCGGCTGAGTCATGAACTTCCATGAGCCCCATTCTTCTCACCTTTAAAATGAGGATAGCAACTCCTACCTTCTTGGTTTGTTATCAGAATTAAATGAGTTTTTATGTGTAGAGGGCTCATGAGAGTGGCTGTCCCAAATAAGCACTCTCTAAATGTTAGATATGACTGTCATCCCCTTAAAACTGCAAGAGTTAGTTGAAACCACAGCAAGCCGAGCCACGAATGCCATGCTAATGCATGTTAATGCCATTATTATACCAAAAAGCTGCCGACAGTTTGTGAGCAAAGCTGTGGATGACATTATCAGAGCTGTATTTTAGGAAGTCTTAATATGTCAACATATGTCACACTATTATGTTTTCTCTCCCCCACACTCCATTAGCCCACTGACCTAGATGCCTCTTCCTCCCAGAACACACCAGCACTCAGCAATTCCCCAAGGTCTCTCCCCTGTCTCCAAAGCTGTCTGCCTGATCACTGACTTAGACAAACCTTCCTACTTTTCAGAGACCTGGAAAAAGGAGACAACCCCCTGGCTCACAGCCTCTAGCCCTAGTTGTTCCCGTGGACTTGCTGAAGGATGTGATTCTTTTGCCACTCTTCCACTCCTCCCCCGATTCCTCCTACCCCCTCAGGAGTGGTGTTCTCAATGGTGACATTCTGACGCCAAGCCATGAAATATAGGCCAGTTATTGCATCATAGATGGATTATACGAGCCTTTTATTTTCTTCTTGGTGACAATGGGAACCATGCCACCTTCACAAGAGCTGGCAGAGACAGTTGACTATATTGTATGCTATGAACTGAATTATGCCTCCTCAAAATTTGTATGTTGAAGCTTATTGACTGTATTTGGAGATAGGGCTTTTAGAAGGTAAAAGTCAATGAGGTCATGAGAATGGGACCCTAATCTGATGGGGCTGGTGACCTTATAAGTAGAAGATATCTTTCTCTTATCTCTCTTTCTCTCATTCTCTCTCTTGTTCACTCTCTCTTCCCTTCTCTCCCTTTCTCTCTCCCCCTGTTTCCCTTTCTCTCTCCCCCTTTTTGAGCACATGTACCAAGGAAAGGCTATGTGAAGACACAAAGTGTCACCTACAAACCAGGGACAGAGCCCCCACTAGACACTAACCCAGATGGCACCCTGATCTTGGACTTCGAGCCTCCAGGACTATGAGAGAATAAAATTCTGTAGTTTAAACAACCCAGCCTGTGGGATTTCATTATGACAACCTGAACAGACTAATCCATTGTATATACATTTACAATTGGTTATACTGACTGTTGTTGTACAAATGTAACTTCTGCACTTAGAAGTCAATTGAAGACCACTTCCACCAGCAAATTGCACCCTTCTATTGATAACTTAGCAATAGCCTCCTAATCTTCCATGCCAGTTGATAAAAGATGCATTGAATCCCCTCATCCAGATTCCTGGCTGCCAAGCTCTAAGTCAAAGTGATATTCCACCTGTGACCATTTAGCAGCTACAAAAAAAGTTGTTTCAGCTCCCCCACCCACACACTTCTTTTTAACTTACAGTTTATTGACGTTTTAAGCATCTTCCACTTAAGATGTCTGCACATGGACACCCAGTGAAACAAATCATAGCTACAAAAATACTGAAATAGAGTCTCAAGCCAGGGGCTGGCCTTAGTCCAGGTAAAAATAGAAGAAGACAAAACACACACAACAACAACACCCTACATGCATGTTGCTATTTCACCCAATTTTCATTCCTTAGAAAGATAACGGGGAATGAATATTCATGGTGAGAAATGTGAGGCTTCGGCCTTGGAAGCATAATTATTGTTGTTATTTGGAATTTCATTAGCACTTTATATTTGTAAAGCCCATTTTGGTGACTAATTTTGTTCCCTTCCTTCCTTAACTTTCTGCTCCATGTCTCTACACCTCCCCAAACTCTCTATCCTCTTCCAAGAGCTACATCAAGCACTGTCACTTTTACAAAAATGAAAAATCAGGAGTGAAAAGGGGAAGTGACTTTGACATAGAAATAACCAATCACGGCAATGGGAATAATTACTCCAGGAAAACCTGCTCTGAGGCTGTCAGGCCACCTGCGTGTCGATGGTGGAGCTGCATGCCCCTAGTGCAGGAGGTCTATGTTCCAGCCATTGCTTTGCTTCTCTCACCTCAGCAAGGAGCCAAAGTAGAAGCATTGATAAATGGTATTCCTGAACTTGCTTCCTCCATCTTAAATTATGTTAAGATCATCTGACTAATGATCTTAACATAAATTTGCAACTTTCACTGGGATGAGCTGGGACTTTTCTGATTGGTTGAAAAGGTATGAAAGGGGACGATTCTTTTTTCCAACAGCTACTATATGCCAGGCATTGGGCATGAGTATGTATGATTATTCTCTGTGCCAGTTACCTGTTACTGCATTACAAATTACCCCAGAGTGCATAGGCTTAACACAACGATTATTTATAATCATAGTTTACATGTCAGTGGGTTGGTTGGGGGTCTGTTGATCAGGTTTGGGCTCATCAATGGGTCTGCAAGTCAGCTGGGATTCAATTCTAGGCTGGGCTTAGCTGAGGCCCCTTTCCTGGGAAATCTCTGTTGCACGTATTTCTCATCCTCCTTCTGGGGCGGGTAGACTGGCCCAGGCATTTGCACCTGGTGAGTGCAGAAGCATAAAATAGTAAGCAGAAACACACAAGGCTCAAAACTGGCCCACGATGGATTTTACCTCATTCTGTTGATCAAAACAAGTCACATGGTCAAGCTCTGATTTAAAGGGTGGGGGAATAGACTGTGCCTCTTTAGTAAGAGGAACTGCAAAATCACAGGGCAGAGGTTGCAGACAGGGGAGAGGTGAAGAATCGGGGCCATAACATAATCTACTGTATTCCATTTTTCAATTGACTTGGGAGTACCTTGCCTAGGCTACTGCGTTAAGTCAAAGCCAAGTATTTTGCACTGTAAAAGAAATTTCCATTCCTTTTCACCCATCTCCAACAATTTTCCCCCAAAGGTCACACTTAAATTTGCATCTCATTTCAATCAACAGTTTCTTTTAGTTGTAATATTCTAGAAAACTACCCTCATTCAGTGACTTTTCTTGTTATGGCACTTGTTAATTATGATTATGATTGAAAATGATGACAATGATGATAATAATGTTTGTTTCTTCTCAATTATGAGAGAAAATGTGGAGTAGTGTCTGTAACCAGGAGCTCTGGAGTGGGACAGCATGAGATTAAATCCTGGCCCCATCACTAGCTATGTGACTCTGGATAAGGAATTTTGTCTTTCTGAGCTTTAGCTTCTTCATATGTAAAATGAAGATTAAAGTTCCCAGCTCTTAAAGTTGTTGAAAGAGCTAATTGAGATTGTACTTCCACAGCATTTAGCATACTGCTCGGTATATTGTAGGTACTCAATAAATGGTATTATTATTATTACAATAATTATTATTATTATTATTATTGCCATAGGCCAAATTCTATACTAAATGCTGCAGGTACATTATCACATTTAAGTTGCATAGTGATTTGAAAATAGATCCCTGTCAATGTTTGTCTACCTAAGCTAAAAGTTTATTTCTTTATGGCTGCAGTCTTCATTAGGATTTGCTCATATATGGAAGAAAGTAAAATGACCCAACTTATTCTTTCAAGCTGAAAGGTGCTAGTTGTGGAGACAGCCATGCATTTCTTCTGGAGTGCCATCCTTTGAGCCCTGCAAAAGTTGCGTTTTCTCTCTAATAGTCCATCTGTCCTAGCCATTTCCTCTTTCAAAAGATAGACACAAACAACAAAAAAAAATATTTTGGGTGACATTAAAGCACATGTTGAATGAATTTTGCTCCCCAGTGGCTAGTGTCCAGGGCAAGGGAAGTTGGACTTAATTCTTGGCTCTGTTGATGCCTTCCATTATTTAAGAATTTCAGCACTATGCCTGTGGTTCCTAGAGCTTCTTCTGTTGGAAAATGGAAGGCATCTGCCACAAGCTACCTTGACAATACCTTTGGAGTGAGTAGGTAGGGTAGGCAGGAGAGTGTGACAGTAATGCTTAACAATCAGGAAAAGCTTTCAGAAAAGAGACACATAGTAATTTTTATCAAGGTTCAGACAGAGTCCCTGGTGTTCGTTGAGACCACACTGTCAGATCGGTCGTCATGGATCCAGGTTTTTGATTCACAGGTGGTAACGACATTTAGACTCAGCATGCTGATAGCCTCTCCATAATAGTAGAAAGTGACAGAGGTGTCATTCAGCAATCAGAAAATGACCAACCAATACCTTTCCCCAGAGATTTTTATTTTATCCCATGGGCCAGCTTTTACTAACTCATTTTCTTCAAAAGGATGCAAATACCTCCCATCTGTCTGGAATTTGCTCTTAACCTGAGATAATGGGCATCAGCAGTGACAGAGGGATCTTTCTGCTCTTTTCTATCCATTATCACTTCTCTGATTATTGTGGTGCCCTCGCATGCAATTCAAGGATAATCAGAATTTGCAAATTGACTGCATTATGAATCTCCAGGTCTCAAGCTTTCCTGTACCACCAAGTGGCAAGTAGAAGCCAAGTCCTGTTTGTTTACCACTGAATACCCTTCCTATAGCACAATACCTGACACAAAAAAAAGTATTAGATAAATTCTTGTCGAACTTACAAGTACATTAGTCTCCTAGATCTTGAGTCTCTCTCTCGCTCTAGGGCTCTTTAATCATTCATTTATTCATTTGTTCAATAAATATGCATTAGGATTGTGCCTTGGAACTTTGCATGAGTTAAAAAAAAGAGTCAGATGGTCTCTAGTTTCAAGAAATTCAGAGTATAGGATTGAAGTGAAGACTTTGCACCAGCCATTTGTTACCACAATAATGCTGTGTGATAAAGACACCTTGAAACAGTGGATTAAAGTGGCAATCCTTTATTCTCATTCAAACATCTGATAGAGGGCTGGGGGGATCTGCTGATTTACGCTGTCTTGGCTAGGCTTGTCTTCAAACTTCAGGTTAGGTCCAGGTCTGCTCTTATGTTTGTCACCCTACTTGGACCAGCAAGCAAGGCAGAGCATGTTCCTCTCATGGCAATGAAAAAACACAAAGAGGAAGCCCCACTATGCAAGCCTCGGTTCACATCATGACTGCCAGTATCACAGCAGCCGACTCATGTCACATGGCCAAGATCAACAGCAGTGGGCTCTGGGGAAGTGACAGGAGAGAGAGTGAATATTTTCTGTAAGCTTCTTGAGTGCGGGGACCATTTTCACTCTTCTTCATCATAATTATCCTCATCACAGCCTTGACTACAGTAGCATATGTGATAGAAATTATTAAATGTAATAAATAAGTTATGTGATGAATAATCACACATAAGGGAAAAATATTACATATACAGGGTATGATGAGAATCAAAAATGCCCCTGAAAGATGGCTGCTGTATGTGCACGCAGAGTGATATTCAGAAGAAAATAATTTAGACTGAGGTAACAGGGAATTTGGAATGTGTACAGAGAACAGTAAGGACATTTATTTTGATGAGAGCATGGGTTATAGGAACAAAAACAACAAGAAAGCAGATCAGAAAGGCTGTTTGGGAACTTGAATGCCATGCTAATGGGTTACATAAGACCTAAAGCAACAAAAATTAATTAGAGAATAACAGATGAGAATGAAAGCTAACCAAAAAAAAAGTGCATAGTGCATTGGTGGCAGGGTAGGTGTTAGACAATATATTAGTTTCTAAGAATCTCCATAGATGTCAGGGAGAATGAACTACCAGTAGACTAAGGTGATAAATACTAGAAATTACACTTTTTTCAAGTATTATTTTTTCCCAGTGAATCTTAGTGGGCATCGCAAACCTCAGATTTAATGCTAAGACTGCAGTATATCTCTTCCCTGTGGAGCTTCCTCCTGCTTTGCTTCTGTCACCTTGAGCAGAAACTCCTCCTGCCTTCTGAGCTCAGGGTCTCTCCCCATGTGCTGGCCAGCTGCTGGGAGACAAGTGATGCTATTTAGAATCCAGCAGACTCAGTGCAGAGCAGAAGGGAGTACTCTTTACCTGTCTCTACAGTCTTCTTCATCCCTAACCCATCTCCAATTTAAAATGCTACAAACTTTCACAAGAATGTATAGACATACGGTTTGATATAGGCCATTGTTTTTAAGTTACAGTATAAATGAAGCAATTAACAAATGCATGCATGTGTTCATTTACTCAGCAAATACTCATTGAACACCTCCTATGTGTCAGGATCTGTCCTAACAGCTGGGTACCACAACAATGAACAAGACAGGTAAAATGTCTTTCCTCTTAAAGCTTTTATTTTGGTGAGAGGTGTCTATCCACCGATCAATCAGTGAATCAGCTGTGATGGAGAAAATGTCAATGTGGATGTTATGGTGAATAAGTGAGTTATATGGAGAAAATAGCCACAAAAGTCCCCTTTCAGGGGATGGCATCTGGAATGATCCAAAAGAAGGAATAAGTGAATACCCCCTGTATGCCAGACATGCAACCTGAGACACGTGATTCAATATCTCCTTGCCTTATTTTTTAATTGGTATGAAGGGAGATGATCATGAACTCCTTCACAGAGTTCATATGAGGATTAACTAGGTTGTTATTTGCAAAGTGCTTAGAACAGTTAACAGGCACATGGAGCAGCTCCAGTCTCAAAGTGGAGACAGATGAGTAGATACATTAATTGTAGCATGATCTACATTCTGCTCCAGGTAAGTGCAAAGTGCTAAGAGCAAAGAGAGGAAGAGTACCTAACTCAGTCTAGGGCATCAGAGAAGTCTTGCTAGAGGAAATAATGTTAAAGCAGAGAGAAAGGAAAGTAACATTTATTGAATACGTAATTCTTGGGGCTAGGCAATTTCTCTTGTTACTTATTTTTTGAAAAACTTTGTGAGCTAGATATGATTATTTCCATTTTACAGATGAAGAACTAAGTCACCGATTAAACATTTTATTCATGATACTGCAGCAGAGTTACAATTCTAAGCTAAGCCACCTTATAGCAAATCTGCAGCAACTTTTATTTTGCTACTGTGGCTTTTGACCAAGACGATTGAAGCTGTTGATAATAATGAACATTTATTGATTATTAACATCAATCAATAAATCAAGAACATTTATTGATTATTAACGTAGGTGAGAGATGCTTTTAATCTACTGGCTCATTTAATCCTCATCCAACTGCATGAGGTAGGTACTCTTGTTCTCAGATTAAGAAACCAAAGTTCAGAGAAGTTAAGTGCTTTTCCGAAGGTCACACAGCAAATATCAGAGTCAGAATTTAAACTTAGACAATCAATCTGATGCCAGAACCTATGAGCTTATCCTCCGGCTGTGCTCCATCCTCACTCTACCATGAAAAGAAGATAGAAGTAAGAGTTGGAAGACTTGATTCAGGACTCGATTCTGCCAATTATTATCTGCCCTATCTCAGGTAAATTACATCTTTGAATGTTCTTTTTGTGATTTGTTAATTGATGCTAAAATTTCCTGTTCTGTTGGCTTCACAAGGTTTTGTGGAAATCAAATGTCATGGTGATGAATGTAGGAGCACTCCATGTAAATGGAAGTTATTGTTAATTATTGTTTCTCGTTGTTGTTGCTTCTAAAACCCAGGCAGAGAATAGTAGAGGCAGCCAATGAGGACAGTCATTCCTTGAAAGGGAGAAAAAGATAGATGCCTTCAGAGACTTGGAGAATTTTCATAAAGTTTGCTCCATGTGGCTTCCCCAGAATATGGAATTTGAATCAATACATGGTACATCCAATAAAGAAGATATAAATTAGTACATTCTCTTGGTCAAGGTCAACCACAAGTGGAACCAGTTTTCAGTGGAGATAATGAATTCTCCACTGTTCGGGTGAGCAAGCTATAGGACCCCATGTTGGGAGAGGTTGTAATGGATAAGTCTGCCTCCTGGATGGGTTCACATCTGGACAGCTGTGATAGGCTCCATGTTAGACTCCTTGATCCTCTCTTGCACTGCACCTATCCGTCCTCTACATAGATCCAAAGTAACACTTAAAAAATGTAGTTCTGATTATGTCATTCTCTTTCTTAAAATTGTCCATAGCTTTCCACTTAAATTAGAATTACATCCAAACTCCTTATCATGGCCTACATAAGCCTGAATAGCTTCAGCCAAACCAACTTTCTAAGACTCACTTCATTCTTTTCTAGTCTTCCCTCTCAACTGTCCAGACATACTGACTTCAAATGTTTGGTTCCTAGAACTTGCCACATTTTCTCTAACAGTCTTTCATGCCTGCGGCTCCCTCTGCCTTGAATTCCCGTGGGAATCCTCCTTTGCCATAACAATTCCTATTCATCTGTCTTTGTTTCTAATAAATTGTGACTTTTTCAGAGATACATTACCTAGCCCCCAAATATAAATGAAGACCTCTCTCATTATGCTGTTTCATAGAAGCATATACCTTTTCAGCATAGCATATTTAAAAACTTCTAATCATGTATTTATTTTTGATATTTGTATTTGTCTATCTCTTGATTAGACGGTAAGCTTCATGAGTGCAGGGATCATTTTCAGTCTTGTTGATCATTGTTATCCACATGCCTGGAAAATAGTATTGCACAGTATTCCATGAAGAAGAGAGGATGAAAAAATGGGAGGGAGGGAAGGAGTGAGAAAAGAGAAGGCGCTCTTTTGAATTTCGATTTTTTTTCTCTGTAGACCAGGGCCTTAGTTTAAAAAAAAAAAGCCCTAGATCTGGGAGGAGGAACAGAGGGACTTCCCATAACTTTCCATAGATTTCTCTGAAAGCCTCTTAGAATTAGATGGAGTGAGGCTGAAGCTTCAGGAGTCACAGGGAACCTGCAGAGCCCCAGCTTTGCTGAGTCTGTAGATTATCATACAGTAGTCATCAGATAGAGCTTGGTATCTGGGTCAGGAGTGGGAGACGGCCTCTGCCTCCTTCAGAAACATCCAGGCATGGTCCTGGGAGTTAAGTTTATATAAAGCTCTTAAGATAGTGGGAGAAACAATGAGAGCAGTCTTTAAAGCTGGAAGTCAGGGCAACGAGAATTCTTGTGTAGTAAGAAGTACAGAGGACTTGAAATCAGGCATTCTCGTGTGTTCATTCCAGATCATCAACTACACTGGCACCTGCCCATGAGTATAGTAGAGAGGTAGTATCATTTCCATTTTATAGATGAAGAAGTGATACTTGAAGAGATAGGTAACTTGCCCAAGGCATTAAAGTTAGGCAGTGGGAGAAATGGGATTTGAACCATGGCTTTCCTGGCTCTGAGTATTGCTAAAAAATATTCATAAAAATTAAAAACAACATGTATAGGACAACATATATCAACAAAGTTTAAAGATGCAGACTGTTACAAGATATCTGCTTTCTCTCTAGTATGTTCAAGGTCACAGATTTGTTACATGGCAAAGCTGAAATTCAAAGCCAGTGTTGTCTTATGCAAAAAATTGTACTTTTAGCATACATTGATTTATTTACTTCTTTATTCAACAATAATCATTGATGGCCTAATATATACAAGAGAGCAGAGAACAAGAATGATAGAATTTCTGCCCTTCTGGAAACTATAGTTTAGGAGGGAAGACAAATATTAAATAACACTCCTCCAAAGTGGTTGTCACTATCCCTGTTATAAAGTATGCAACTCTTAACTCTTACACTTTACTGTCTCACTCAAAAAAGTTAAAAGGACTTTATTTGATATAAATTGCCAACATATTGCAGGCTGTACATTTTCTATGTGTTCCCAATGCTTCACATGTAAAACAAGAATTAAAAATCCCAAATTTACAGGCTTGCAAACATTAAATAAGAAAAAAAAAATAGCTTGTGTTTAACACATGGTAGGCGTTCAGTAAATGTTATGGAAACAGTGAATCTAGGCTGATATCGCCTTCACCAGTTCAAAATGTAATAATAATAATAAAAATAGTGTGCTGCAGAAAGGAGAATGACCCAGTACTCTATAGAAGAGAATAAAGCTTACACTTTTCATCAGTAATATACATTCGAATCCACCACGTTGGCAGCATAGCTTGAATAAATACAGAGCAGATCCTGCAGGCCTTTTTTTTTCTTTTTTTTCTAACTAAAGCAGATTCCCAGAGAAAAGATTCCAGAAAAGAATTAAAGTCAGTGGGACCCAGGAAGAGGATCCTGAAAATACACCAGCAGTAGGATTTGTATGAAGAAAAAGTCCAAAGAAACGTCACTCATTAATATGTGTTAAAGATGAAAGATGACAGTGTAACAGAGGCAAAAGGAAACTCGAATAGGTTAAATGATTAAGTAGGCAAAAAGGTGCAGAGATTTGGGTACAAGCAAATGAATGATGAAGATGAATTAAACTTGAGTGGACTTGAGAAAGAAAATGCAAAAGAATGAGTGAGGAAAGAGACTTTTAGGAGTAGTGTGAGGATTTTGACTGTAAAAGGATATGAAATGACTGCAGTAAATCACAGAACAAGAAGGGGTTGATTTAGAGGACTGGGGACAGAGAAAGTGGGAGGTAGTGAAAGGTATGAGCTGGAGAAAAAAGATAATAAATTTGGGAATTGTTAAGGGAAAGAGTCAGAGAAGCGCTGGGTTGAAGCAGAAATCAGTCAAACAGATGCAAGTGGAAATGAAGAACGACAACGGTGATTAAAATAGTCTTTCATTTTTCATGAAAGAGAAGTTAGAGACAATGGGAAAAGTTTGCTCTAAATGAGACATAGTGGAAATGTTCTGAAAATGGAAATGATAAGTGGAGTAATGAATATAAAGAGACAGAAGTTACAGAAAGACCAAATAAATAGACATTTGGAGGTGGAAAGTAGCTACTAGTACTGATGACCTATTATGTGCCAGACAGCACTAGATACTTTTTTTTCTTTTTTCTTTTCTTTCTTTTTTTTTTTTTTTTTTTTTTTTTTGAGATGGAGTCTAGCTCTGTCGCCCAGGCTGGAGTGCGGTGGCCCGATCTCGGTTCACCGTAACCTCCGCCTCCTGCGTTCACACAATTCTCCTGTCTCAGCCTCCCGAGTAGCTGGGATTACAGGCATGCCACCACACCCAGCTGATTTTTTTTTTTTTTGTATTTTTAGTAGAGATGGGGTTTCACCATGTTGGCCAGGCTGTTCTCAAACTCCTGGCCTCAAGTAATCTGCCCACCTCTGCCTCTCAAAGTGCTGGGATTACAGGTGAGTCACCGCACCTGGTCAGCACTAGCTACTTTAATTTATACCTGCTGGCTCATTCAGCCTTCCCATTACCTCCATTTATAGGTGAGGAAATTAAGTCTAAAAGAGGTTATGAGTCTCATTAAAAATCAGCAAACTAGTAAGTGGTAGAGAAAATAACTTGAACTTAACTCACCAGAAGGTTTCAAAGAATTACATAACAGTGATAGCCATATTTACAGCAATGTATTTTGGATCCTGCAACAATAAAAAGAAAAGCTTCAGGATTGACCTTAGTTTTGTTATTGATGCTAAACTAGATGATGGTGCTGAGTTTGGCATAGGTCAAGATGCTAAGAGGTTGGCAGAACTCAGGTCTAGAGAGTGTCTAGAGCAAGGTGACTGAAGGGAATGAAGAGAAACGGGATACGCTGTGTGCTGAATGGAGTCAACGTGCTGCAGAGAGCAAAGCAGGATTAAAAGGACAATATGAGTTACGGAGAAGGCAGTGATTGAACAAGAGAAAACAAATGGTGGAGATTCGTGGACAGGAAAAGGATTGATGGAAGATTGAGCTTAGATAGAGCAGAGATGGAGCAGAAGATGGCACTCTCTTTTCCTCAATTAGAGTTTATTTATGTTCTAGAGATCATCTGCAGGCTTAAGAAGAAAGACTGTTGGCCGGGGGCGGTGGCTCAAGCCTGTAATCCCAGCACTTTGGGAGGCCGAGGCGGGCGGATCACGAGGTCAGGAGATCGAGACCACGGTGAAACCCCGTCTCTACTAAAAATACAAAAAATTAGCCGGGCGCAGTGGCGGGCGCCTGTAGTCCCAGCTACACAGGAGGCTGAGGCAGGAGAATGGCGTGAACCTGGGAGGCGGAACTTGCAGTGAGCCGAGA
The DNA here is from genome assembly GCF_028878055.3 of Symphalangus syndactylus. Lineage (NCBI taxonomy): Eukaryota > Metazoa > Chordata > Mammalia > Primates > Hylobatidae > Symphalangus > Symphalangus syndactylus. The sequence continues at coordinate 27,560,730 of NC_072425.2, forward strand.
TCGCGCCACTGCACTTCAGCCTGGGCGACAGAGCAAGACTCTGTCTCAAAAAAAAAAAAAGAAGAAAGACTGTTAAAAAGAATTACTTGAATCATGGGAAGCTGAGAAGGAAGGATGGAAGGAAAGAAAGAAGGAAAGGAAAGGAAGAAGGGAAGGAAGAATTGACAGAGGGTGGGGGAGGGTTTTTGTTGTAAAATTTAAATTATATTCTCTGTGAAAGAGCAGCTAATGCAAAAACAGTGCCTGTCTCAGTAAAAATTCAATAAATATATGATGGTTCACTGGCAAAATACTTATTTTGCATCTCTACCCTATGTAGGTTACTGTACTAGCTGGTGTGCACACTGCGATAAGCAAGACACAGTTGGTCTTTGATATCTGGGAGCTCCCGATCTAGTAAGGAATATACGCATCAAGAAAATGCTCTAATAAATGGACAATTATTAAAATATGGAATAGGTACTATTAAAACGGCTATAAAGAAATATGAAAGGATGTAACAAAGAGTACAGCAAGAGGCTAACTTAGGCTGGGTGGGTGGTCATGTTAGGGAAAGTGCTTTGATTAGCAAAACTTATAGACTAGTAAAAGATAGCTAGTGAAGATGGAGGGAGGTCTCTACAGGCAGAAGAAAGTCTGTTTGAAGATGCTGGGGCAACAAGAGCTTGAAGTATTTCAGGAACAGAAAAGAGATCAATATGGTTGGAATCAAGTGGTGCTGGTGGGGATTATGAGACATGAGGCTGGAGTGGAAAACAGTGGGTAAGATCCATAAGATGATTGGATTTACTTACGACATTCAAGAGAGCCTCATATGTGCTACACAGTTTCATACACATGATCTCATTTAATTCCCACAATGATCCTGAGAAGTGGGTACTACTTTCCCCATTTCACAAATGAGAAAATAAAAGACCTAGTAGGAACTATAAAGTGACTTGACTCCATAGAGAAATAGCAAAGATGATTTCTAAACCAAAATCAACCAGCCTCCTGGGCCTCTGGCTTTTTCAACTACATGAGGCTGCCTCAGTCAGGTGGCATGGATACAAGGGATTTTTAAAACAGATTAGAGTATGGAGAAGGGGGAAGGAGGAAAGAAACAATATTTCAAAACTACCTAGAAAGGCAAATATGAAAGATGAAAGAAGAGGAAGCATTTGCTAGAAAGACTGGAAAGGAGTTAGAATGAAAAAAATTTTATGTCAGTGGAGTCAAAGATGGGAGTACAGGGGACTGTAAAAGAGAAAAAATTAAATCAATAATGAAATATAACTGAACAAAGAGGGGAAAGGAGAAGGGGTGTGAGGGGCTGAGAGGGAGAAAAGTGGTGGTCATAGGACAGGGGATTCGAGTATGAGTAGGGAAGTTATAGCATACTGGGAATAAGTTGCATGCAGAGGGCTGAGGCCAGGAGGGGCATTCTGTGACAGACAGAGCAAAGATTTGGGAGCCAGGCATTCTTGTGTTTCACCACTTGATAACTCCATGACCAAAATCAAGTTTCTCAGCTTCCCTGAGCCTCCGATTTCATACCTATAAAATAGGGATAAAAAGCCTTGCTCCAAATGTTGCTGAGATTATACATCAAAGCAGTAGTTATAATTTATTGAGCAGCTACTATGTGTTAAATGCTTTGCATAATTATTTCTAAAGCCTCACAACCACCATAAGGCAATAGTTGTTATCATCATTCATTGATATGCTACAAAAAGTTCTGGATCACAGACCATGTGTTCAGAAATATAAGTCATTTCCTGTGGACATTCCCGATTTGACACTGTCTATGAAATAAAGTTGGTACTCCTTGTCTGCCTTTTCTGTCTTGTCTTCAGTTACTCCCTCTCCCCCTCACTGAGCTTCATCTCCCATCATACACCTTGCTCTCTCTGCCCTCCCTTTGTTTCCATATTCTGTGTTCTCAGCCAGGTCTTTCAGTTGCAAGCAACAGAAAGCAATCCTGAATAATTTAAGCAGAAAGAGAATTCAGAATTCACTTAAGTGATTATTAGATTACTTAGAATCTCCAGAAAGGCATGGGATCTGGGTTTAAAATGCATGAAGTCAAGAGCACCACTTCAAATCATAGCACAGAACTGTATGGGTGGAGATATGTTTCAGCTGCAGCCAAGCATAAATAAAGGGCACTTCACGCTGTTGACATTGATATCACTGGGCTCCAAACAGTGCTGTTAGAACCTTTTCGACTAGCAGAGACACCTGGATGTAACTGCCCCAACTATTGCCCTTTTGGCCGCCACTGGATTCTGCCTGATTCTGGCTTATTTTACAGCATCTGGGGTAGGTGAATCTAACTGGTGAAGCCTGGGTTATGTGCCCAAGCTCTAGCTGCAGTGGAGGCTGAGAAAGTATCCAGAAATGTTAGCTTCTTCACGGGAGGTGGGCTGTGCCTTAGAAGATAAAACATTCTCTGATGTAGGAAAGGGATTTATTCACTTACTAAGTAGTTGCAAAGAAGGCCAAATGCCAACTTTAACCGAGAATGCCCACTCCCTTGCTACTAATCTTTATGGTTCAACTCCAAAGCCACCGCCTCTGGGAAGCTTTCTTTGATTTCTCCAAGTACCTCATCTTAGGAAACACATGTCTGCCTGTCTGCCTGCCTGCCTGCCTGTTACCTGAGATATTTATGTGCCTGTCTCGTTCCAGCATCCCACCCCCTCACCCCAATTATTACGAGCTTTCCAAAGGCAGGAGTTGTGTTTATCCATGCCTGCATCTCCACATAGCACCTGGTAGGCACCCTGAATATTTGGTGATGAATGAATGAATGAATGAAAGTGTTGGTCTCATTTGACAGGCCTTTGTACTAGAGGTCCATGAAGGACTTGCACAGACTCTGCCTTACATAAGGGAGCCCTTTTTTCCTGGTGTGCTCTTCTATAAATGGACTATGTCAGCATATTTGAAGCAAGGGGCATAGAGAATCAGAAAGCCCCATTGCGGTGGATAGTGGCGGATTGTAAGGACACAAAGGAGAGACTGAGGGAGGCAGGGCGACATATTTTGGAGGAGTAAATGAACTAGAGCAGGCATCAGAGAGGCGGGAGACCGTTTAGAATTAAAGGACTTAAAAGGCCAGATTCCACCCCAACCTCCACACACCCTTTGGGTTCACAGATTAGTAAACTGAGACAGGAGAAGTATACCTTACAAACCTCACAGGGAAGTAGATCCAACTGTGCTTATGCAGATTTACCTTTTACAGCATCTTTGATGGGCGGGGTTTTCCAAGGTCACTGAGGACAGTGTAATTAAAGGGAAACAGTCAAGGCTTGAAGCCTACTGTTCAAACCTCAGCTCTTCAGCTCATTAGCTGTATGACCTTGGAAAATCCCTTCACCTCCCTGACTGCCTGATCTCAGTTTCCTCATATGGAAAATGGGAATCATAATATCCATCTTGTTGGATTATGGTCATGTAAAAAAGCTAACATATGTACATGTCTAGCACTTGGAGAATTCTTTAAACACACTATTATTAAGTCCAAGGTCACAAAACAGCTTTTGCTTTTTTCCTTATTTGCAGTGCTCTGCCTTTATCCAATGTTATTAAAAAATACATGATGAGAGAGGAGAAAAGCAATTTATATGAAGGGTTAAAGATAGACAAGGGGAAAGAGAGAAGAGGGAAGAGCTAAGAGAAAAGTGAATGCATAGAGACAGCACAAAAGGTGCAGATGGGTAAGCTAGACAGAGATGAGAAGTTGCTCACAAATTATAGGGAAGAAGCATTTATAAGATTAAAGTCAAGATGAGGAGGAAGGAAATGAATGCAGAGATGGAACAGAAAACAGAGACAGGGAAGATGAAGAAAAGTAGGGGAGTGGGGAAGGGGGTGCACGGGCACTTGACCCATGCAGAGATGTCCGCTCCCTGGAGGGTCTCAGGTATGTGGGTCAGAGACAGAGTCAGCCCAAGACCAAAGGGTGCTGAATCTGAGGACCTAGCTCAACTTGAGTCTAGAAAGACTGCAGGTGAAGAATTGGTGAGCAATCCTGTTCTCTGGGACTTGGGCAGAAGAACTAAAAGCCCCGGGAGCCAAGGACAGACAGAATAGTAGGTCTCTACCTCACACCCTTTTCAGGAATTTCACACAGAGAGCAGAAGCAGCCAAGTAGAGCTGCTCCAAGCTGGGAGCAGGGATCCAAAATAAAAAAGCGTGAGTGGGCTGGCTTGCAGGGCGGCAGCTAGGGGGCCAGAACAGCCCGGCTTCAGTCAGTTGGGGGGTCGGCGTTAGACGGTGGAGTTCGACGCCCCTCTGTCCGTTAGAAACTAGTGCTAGCACCAAGGCCTGGATGGAGGGGAGAGGAAGGTTTGCGGGCAGTAGGAGAATGAATGCAGGAGTTGTGGCCAAGTGGGTGGGAAGGGGGCTCTGAGGCTACAGGAAGTTATTTCAGAGACTCGAAAAGGGTAGGAGATTGGAAACAGGACTTGTTCTTGGGCCTGAGGGGAGACAAAGTTAAGTCTTGACCATCCAGGGGGCTCCCTATCCCCAAGAAGGCGGGGCCTTGAGCAAGGCTGGGCCAAGGCGCGCCCCCAGGTGCAGCCTCTGGGTTGAGCCGAAGGTGGGGTGAAGCCAGGAGAGCTGGGTTGTGTCAGGGGGGGTTTGGGGGGGCCCGAGGGGGCCCTAAGTATTAGGAATTTGGGGAGTTTAGGGAGGGGTGTTGTGGTTAAAGAATGCTGTGAGGGCGGGATTGGGGGATCTTGGGAAAGGGGAGGGAGCCACTGGGACTTGCACGAGGCCGGGCGGAGCCTCCGAAACGCTCGGGGTCTGCGGGGGGAGCCGGAGACCGGGGACGGGCGGCGGGGCCTGGGGAGGCGGCGCGGGGGTGCGGTCCAGGGCCGATCGGGAGGCGGAGCCCGGAGCTGGGGGCTGCTGGCGAGCGGCTCTCTCCGCTCCTTAGCTCTGGCGTCCTGGTTCGCTTCGGCGTCCGCCGTCTCCGCCGCTGCCTCCTCTTCCTCCTTCGCCACCGCCGCCGCCGCCCGCAGCACCGCAGCCCCTCCCGCCATGGCCGCCGCCGGCGCCCGGCTCAGCCCCGGCCCCGGCTCGGGGCTCCGGGGGCGGCCGAGGCTCCGCTTCCACCCGGGGCCGCCGCCACTGCTGCCGCTGCTGCTGCTGTTCCTGCTCCTGCTGCCGCCGCCGCCGCTGCTGGCCGGCGCCACCGCCGCTGCCTCGCGGGAGCCCGACAGCCCGTGCCGGCTGAAGACCGTCACGGTGTCCACACTGCCCGCCCTGCGGGAGAGCGACATCGGCTGGAGCGGCGCCCGCGCCGGGGCCGGGGCTGGGACCGGGGCCGGAGCCGCCGCCGCCGCGTCCCCGGGCTCTCCTGGCTCTGCCGGCACCGCCGCCGAGTCGCGCCTCCTGCTCTTTGTGCGTAACGAGCTGCCGGGGCGCATCGCTGTGCAGGACGACCTGGACAACACCGAGCTGCCCTTCTTCACCCTGGGTAAGGCTGGGCGCCGGCACGCGCTAGATCCCAAGGAACCCCGAGCCCCTGCGTGATGCCGGACGGGCGGGGGCGCCCTGGGGATCCCCGCCGGGGGCTGCCCCGAGTGGGGTTGGCAGAGGGTAGAGGAGGGGCCCGAAGGTCGCACAGGTGGTTGGAAAAGAGCATGGGGGAGGAGGTCCAGGAGAGCGCGCGGCGGGAGCCTGGGGGCGTGCCAACCCTCCCGCAGTGGGAACCTGCCCCTCTGCCTCTCAGTCCCGACCTGGAGCTCTGCTTGATCCAGCCCGGAAGCCGGAGACCCCATTCGCTGAAGGTGCTCTGGCTAGGGGCCGGAGCATCCCAGATCCTAAGCCAGTTGTAGGTCGAGCCGCCCACTTCTCCTCCGGGCACCATCACTGGCCACCCGCCGTCACCGCCCCCTCGCTCTCGCCTCGGAGTTGCGGGTTCTGCCCTTCCAGATGGATTTTCGTGAGAGTAGGAACGGAGTAGCTCCGTGTGGAATCGCTCAACCCGCAAAAGCGTGGCTTTCGCACGGGCTGAGTGACCTTGGCCAAGTCGCTTCCCTTCTCTGAGCCTCAGTTTTGGCCATCTGTGAAATGGGGCTGGAGAGACTTGAGAGGTTGCTGAGAACTGGGATTCCGAGTCCGAGGTCTCCACGTTTAGAACCTCCCTCTACCCCTGTTACCGCCTTCCCTTTCTACCCACCTCCCGACAGAGAGCAGGTTTGTCCTTGCAGCTCACTCCCTGGGCTAATAATAATTACTTAAAGGCAAGAAAAAGGAGAGGAGAGGAGATGGGTGTGGGTTGGGGGCTCCAACTGAAAAGTTAATCAGAAAAGTTCGCCAGCAGCTTGCTGCCTGCTTGGTTCCCTGCGCGAATCCCGGAGGAGTCGGCCCTTCAGTGGAGCTGTGGGAAGCGCGTCTGATTTCCCACCCGGGTAATTGATAGCTTAATTATCTCGGAGAGCGTTTACAAAAATGTTGTTCCCTTTAGCTCTCCCGCGCTCGCTGCTTGCTCGCTCTCCCCTCCCCTCTTGGGGGCGCGGGGCCTTATTGGTTGTCGGAGTCTGGCCAACAACAGCGCCCGTGAGGCGCCAGGGGCTCGCCCAGACCCGGAGCTCTTCTTCCCCGGGTCTTTTCCTCGGCGGGATCCGCCTCGGGCACCGCAGGGTGACGGGCCTTCCAGGTGAGAACATTTACGATCCCTGAACTTCCGAGGTTAACTCCTTGCTCGCCTGAAAAGACCCACAGAATAATCAGCGGACTAGGCTTCACTCTCCTGGTAGCCCTGATATTGTTAAAAGTATTTTTGTGACCCACTCCCCATCCTTTCATGCTACCGCCTCTGGGCATTTGAGCGAGTGCCAGTGGTTCTCCCGCTCTGAGCTTGAACCTCGGGGTTCGAGCCCCTGTACCCGCCCTCGCAGGCTGTAACCTGAGCGTGCCGAGCGTTCCGGGAGGCGAGGCAGCGGAGCGCCCTGCAGGTTCCCCGGGGACTCCCCGCGGCGGCGCGTCTGGGGTGCGACGCACCAAGCACACACACACAGACACACACAAACCAGTAGCTCTTCCCATGTGCACCCGTGGGGCTGCCCATGTCCGAGAAAGGGAAGGAGGGTGGAGGTGGTGTTCCTTAGAGCGCCGGCGGACTAACCTCATGCTCACAGCTGGCTCTTGCCACCTCCCCGTGGGGAAGGGTCTTTCTGGAGACACAGAAGGTATCCCTTCACTACCACTTCCAATCCTGCCCTTCTCCCTTCATCCTTTAGATCTCTCTACTCCGGGGTACTCTGAGAGATGAGGGGTGGAAATCCTCCCGCCCCCCAAACGGCCATTCAAGTGAAGGGATGAGACGGTCCTTGGGTATGGCCTGACTTGGCAGTGAGGACCACAGAGCATTTCAAGTCTTCGAGGATATGGAGGACCTGGTCCAGCCATCTAGATAGGTGCCCCGGGATTCCTGGAACTGACAATCTTTGCCATTTTTAACTTTGGCTTTCAAACAGGATGGGTGCCTGTGAGCCTGGGACAAGCTGAGTGAGGAGCTGAGTGAGGAATTAGAAGTCTTGATTCCCCCAGGACCCATGTGTTGCTTGAGAGTCTCCTGGCAACAACCTGCACATGGAGCCTTCCCCCTCCTCTGATTCACGGTCCCTGAGCCTGGTAGCTTGGGACCCTCTGCCCCTTGGAGAGCACGGGGCTGGCCTCCTTGGCAGCGCTGAGCCCTTTGGATGCATGCGGGGGATTGGGTTCTTGCCTCCTCCTTTTCCCCCTAGCGCCCTGGGCTGGCAGCTTTAGGCGCTCTCAACGGGGATTTGGCTAGCGAGGTAGTCACCAGATGGCTGGGTATAGCAGGAGCTGTGTAGGGAGACGTGGGATTTTTATTTGTGTTGGTCTTCGACTGTTTGTGTGTAAACACGGAGTGCACAACGAGCTCTGGGAGGGCCTAGCTGGCCGGAAATGAGAGTTGGTGCCCGCTGGGGGTTGGGGGGGAGGGGTGAGGTGGGGGTGGTGGTAGGGGTGGAGTTGGGGCTGATACTATGAGTCATTTATGGCCATCTATTTCTAGTGTCCCAAGGCAGCCCCATCCCATCCCCAGACTTTTAAACATCCTGCCTAGCGTTTGCCTCTGGCGAATTGGGCAGCTTTCACTATCAGCTTGTCAGTTCAGGGGATTCGGACATGGCCAGTGCCACAGCTGGGCATGCAAAGTTGGTAAATGCCAAACTCTGCCAATAGTGGGGAGTGTGGAGCCACCACTAGGGGGTGATGGTGTCCACCGAAGCCCTCTGGTCACTTTGGGTCCTGGGACCAGAATTAGTGGTGGTAAACCATCCCTGGTATTAAAGGCGGACAAACAAAAAGGAGAATTCTCAATTTACTCAAACTCCAGTGGGGGACCTCAAGGTAATTTTGCACGCACTATCTCCCATCTGCATGCACCAAGGTCACCTTCATACTTAACCCTGCCTCCCTCCATTCTGCCTCTTTTGTTTCAGTGAGCAACTATTATTGATAATGCCCAGACTGGAAGCAAATCTTTTTTTTTCTTTTTTTGCAGATCCTTTCCTTTTTGTATTTCTAGTCTCCCTGTCAAATTTCAGCCTGCCTTAAGTAGATGGAAGTTTCCTTCAGATGTGAACTGTCTCCAAAGTTTTTTTGCCTGGGACTCTTCTTTAGAATCTGATTATAAGTCAATGAGATTGACAAAGTGAATCTCCCTGAAAGTGATCAAAGAATAGCAAATAGTTATTGAATCCTTAATGTGATGCTAAGAGCTTTCTTCCTGCCTTGTATTATTAATTCACATAACATATATGAAGTGGGCTCTACTGTTACTCCCATTTGCCAGATGAGGAAGTATTTTTAGGGAGATCAAACACCTAATCCAAAGTCACGCCAGGGATAAATAGCAGACCTGGAACTAGAATCCTGGTCTGCCAGACACCTACATTCTTGTAGGTTGCTAAACTGGCATTCTGAACCAAATATGAAGTTTATGCAGGTTATGGTGCTGAGTAGAGAGGGATAACAGTCATTAAGGTTGTTAGATAAGAGCTTTTCTCCAAAGGAACTTCAGCTACCTTGGTGAGCTGACCTATGTAAGTTTGAAAGTGAAACATGAGTTAAATGACATCCAATGACCTTTCCAGCTCAAAGTTTCATGGCTCTTGGATGTCAAAGGGCATTTTATTTATTGGTGCCAATGAGTGATGGAGATGATACATTCTGTAGCATCAGGGAAGGAAGGCATCTCTGTAGACTTGGAGAAGATTGGGGACACTTTCTGGACCAGAAAGAACCTGAACTAGGCCTTGGAGGATTTAATAGGCAAAATGAGGAAAAGTTGAATGCTAAAATGCAGCTTAGAAATTTAACACTGGTTAGGATCTGGAAATCTCAGCTCTGGCTCACTGTGACCTTGAATAAGTCATTTATCCCCCAGAGCTTCAATTCTTTCTGCTGCAATATGAGTGGGTAGATGAGCTCTAAAATAATCCTTTCGTGTAAAGATTCTATGAACTTGAAGTGCCCTGACCTACTCCATGACTCTGATAGCTCATCTTGCTTTGTACTGTCTGTTTTCCTTTACTGGTAACATGAGGGTGGTGGGAAGGACTGATAGAAAAGAAGTAATTTGAGCAGGAACAACTCCCAGCCCAGGGCTTCTAAGGTGAACCTGCATGTCATTCAGTCCTCACTTACCTCCAGGCAGCCCCTGGGGTCTGCTTGTGGATTTAGCTTTCATGCCCACAGGTAGGGAAACGTCATCCTTTCTGCTGTGCTTGATAGTGGTCAGGCAAGACTGTTTACCACCTGCTTTGATTCAGCAAAAGCAGGAAAAAGCAATAAAATTGAATGAGCATTCATTGTCAACATTTGTTAGTAATTTGCTTTGCCATATCAACCTGACAGGAGAGGCGTGTGCTCTGTATTTGGGGGAGGGAATGTGAAGAAAGAAAAGCTATTCATTAGTCAGTGTTTAAGTACACCTGCATGCATAGAGCTGGTGGGGTCCCAAAGGACCGTCCCAAAGGATGCTTTATGCAAGAAGCTGATGCCCTGGAAGAAGGAGGAAGATACGGTTTGAAATGCCAACTTGTTCAGGTCAGCAAGTGTGCCTTGAAGGAGTGAGGGGCCAGGAACCTGGCCAGAAGAATTGTTGGGAGAAGAGAGTTTAGCCACGGAGGGCTGGAGAAGCTTCCTTTAAAAATGTCAACAATGAGCTGAGTGTGGTGGCTACTCGGGAGGCTGAAGCAGGAGGATCGCTTATGCCCAGGAGTTTGAGTCTTCAGTGAGCTGTGCTCATACCACTGCACTCCAGCCTGTGTGGCAGGGGGAGACCCTGTCCCTAAAGAAAAGTCTACACAAATTAAGGGTATGTTTTTTGTTGGAGAAGGGGAGGGTGTCTGATTCTAACGAATGTCTTGAAAGATCTGAGAGGATAGAGCTGAGCCCTACAGGAGGCTGTGTCCCCTGGAGCTGTCCAACAACCCAGTATGCTGACCCCTAATAGTAATACAATCCACCTTATAGGTATTCAAGCACAGACTGGACCTCTGTTTGGCAGGCATTCGAAGAATGGACCCATATCCTTGCAGACAGTTGTATACCCTTATTGCTTCCTGATTTGGTTCTAAAGATGGACAATGAGTGCTTACTCAATTTTGCTTTTACCTCCTTTTGCTGAATCAAAGCAGATGGTAATTTTTTTGGAGGGAGGAAAAAATGCTTACAAATAGTCAAGAGCTGTGTCTTCTCTAGGGGTTTCTGACCACAGAATGTTCATTAGCATCAATTCCACTGTTCTTATGTGTGAGAGAAAGATTCTGGGATGGAGAAGCAAGAAAATTTGATTTCTTGAAACAAAGATAGGATTAAAACAATGTTTGTTATTTCTTCATTTGGTCACCAAGTCCCTTACTGCTAATTGAGGTATTTGGGTAGCAGTCAAACTTCAAGTTCCCATCTTGGTGTGATGGTCTAGGTTTCCGGGACATTGTAAACAAGGGTCTTGGGCGAGGTGGTGTTTAGTGGCCTCTGATCTAATCTTCTACTCTTTTCTACTCACTTCCCTTACTCCATACCCTATCCCACTTCTTTCCATCTCAAAGCCGATGAAATTTATTTAATGCTTAGGGCAGAGTGAAATATGTTGTCTCCCTTCAGAAAGTACTATGTTACTGAGACTGTATAGGGCAGAGAGAGGGGAGAGTTCATTTCAACCATTAGCAAGGCTTAGATTTGGTCAAGGTGGACCAGATTTGCTATTTCTTGGAGGGTCAGTGATACCAACCTAGGCAGCAGAGCTCTGCAAGCTTTGATGTGACCCATGGCTTGATCATTTTCCTGAACTGGGCCCTCAGTCTGCAAAATTACTCTGATTTTAATTTATAGCAGGTGCAGCAGGAGGATTGACTAGGCCTTTGGCTGGCAAGGCCTCCTGCTTCTCACCTCCTTGCTTTGTTATTCACTTTTGTTATTCACTAAGCCTTGTTTGCCATAGGCCATTGTGAACCTGTGTGATGTGGGGAGAGGAGGATAGACTGACAGCGACCTCTTGAATGAAGTCTGGAAAACTGTCACCGCAGTCATCGACTTTGATGGGCTCCCAGCATCACAGACTCACAGGGCATTGAATTCAACCCCTCCATTTTATATGGTAACACTGAGGCCTAGACGAGGGAAGAAGCCTACCCTACAGTCTAAATTTAAGCCCAGTTGTCTTGAAGCCCACACTGCCTCTTTCTATCACATTGCTGGGCCTCTCACAGGAGGCATTGGGTTTAAACATATCACAGATTCTACAAGTTAGTTCAACATCATAAAGGGGGACACTCTTTCCTTTTCCCCCTGCCAAAAAAAAAAAAAAAAAATCTACAAGGAAAAATCTCCTTAGGGAAATTGAATTGGTTTTCCTGACTGAGTATCCAACTGATTGGCTCCAGTCTATCCTAAGCACCTGAGCTCATGGGTTTTGTTCTGGGGCAGAAGGAAGCCTCACTGCCTCTCACCCTAGCTGCCTTTGGGGATGGGTGGGGGAAGTCTGCTCTTTTCCAGGAAAGGAAAAAAAGAGTCAGGTTTAACCTTGGGGTGGAGCAGCATTAGAGGAGGCTTCCTTTCCGGAGCTGATACTCTCCCAAGTTCTCATACTGACCAGCTAGTGGCAACAAAAGATTAACTATAGTGAGAGAGAGCGAGCTGGTTTTTTCTTTCCTCGCAATGGAGCAGACAGCCTTTCTGCCCCCAGAAAGAGGCAGGCAGCGATGCTCAATGAGAGTTGTTCTATTTTCTAGCACTTGCTCTCTCCTTTCACTGGCTTTTCTCTACTGACTATAGCTCTTTTGGACAATAGCCCCCCAAAAGAACTCCCTTTTGAATGGAAAAGGAGTGGGTGGTGACTACACAATGCAAGACTCAAAACTGAAATATGTGTAGCTTTCTTACTAGCATACTAGAATATGTAAGCATCCACGTCTGTGAGTTGAAATTTGACAAGGATGTGGTAGGTTACAAACTATGAAGGGAAACTACTTCTTCATCCCCAGTGCTGCAGTCACTGTCAAGCTCAGGCCTCAACACTTCTCTCTACTACAATTTCAACAGTCAACGCACTGGTCTGTCTACCTCTAGTCTTATCCCCTCTGATCCGTCCTCTGTACTTGCAGACAAAGTGATTTTATTAAAAGCCCAAATCTGATAATAGCCACCCTCTTGTAAAGCACTTCACTCTTTCCCCATTGTTCTGAAGATGATGAATTTCCCCCTTCCTATTGTAGTAGTACAAGGTTCCTGATCACACTCTGCCAGATTGTTCTTTACTAAGAACCCTTCCTTCTTATTCGGCACCTCTACCTCACCACCCGCTGAGGAAATTCCTTCTTGCTTTTCAAGACGGAATTCAGGTGTCAACTTATTTTTGAAGCCTTTTCTGACCCCTCCGCACCAGAGATGAACACTCTGAGCCTTGGTGCCCACTATCAATAAAGACTGCTATAATCATAGCCAGGCCTTTTGAATCACTGAGCACCAGTGATGTGAGAGGCACTGTTCTATGTGCCTAGGATACATCAGAGAACAAAAGACAAAGATCTCTGCATTCAGAGAGCTTTTATCCCTCTGTGTTTGTGTGTGTGTGTGTGTGTGTGTGTGTGTGTGTGTTGGGGACAATGACAACAGACATAAATAAATTATGTAGTATGTGCGAAGATGAAAAATTCTATGGAAAAGGGAAAAAACTAAGGGAAAAGAGAATCGAGAGTTCTGAGATAAGGAGATGGGTTTTAATATTAAATAGGATAGAATGAGAAGAGCTTATTGAGAATGTGAGATTAGAACAAAGGCTAAAAGAAAGGGAAGGAGTTAGCCAAGCAGCATCTAGGAAAAGCACATTCCAGGCGGAGAACAGCTCCTAGCTAGATAATCCTAGCTGATTATCTAGCTTAGGAGCACACCTGGACCTTTCAAGGGACAGCATGAAGGTCGGTGTGGCTGGAATATAGTGAACAAGTGGTGGTGGAGGAGAGGGGGTGGCAGGACAGGATGTCAGAGAAGAAAAGAACAGTCATGTAGGGCTGTACAGACTACTGTCAGGATTTGGGCTTTGACTCTGAGTGAAATCAAGAGCTCTGCAGAATTTTAAGCAAAACAATGCCAAGGTCTGACTTATGTTTCAAAAGAATTCCCTACGCTGCTCCGTACAGGACCAATGATGGATGCAGGAAAGCCTGAAGGAGTCTCTACTGATGAAAAGTAATGGTGGCTTGGAGCAGAGTGAGACCAGAATTTACGCTGTGTGTTTCCTCATCTGTCTCACGCTGTTTGCCTATGTACCCTGTGAGCAGCTAACGTACCTCCTTCATCTCTGTGGCTGTGGTTACTCACCCTTTACTTGGCACATTGTAGGTGTACAGGAGATCTTAGAGAACTGGAACTCTGTGTTTGCCAAGTGTCATCCCAGAATCCACAGTAGACAAAACTTGAGATGGGCTGAAATTGCACTACCCTGTTAAGGGTGAGCCTAAACACCATCCATCCCACAGAGCCTTCCCTCTTCTAAGCACCCATAGCCATTGCTGCCACCTTCTCCTGTCTCCTGATTATTTTGGGGTGATTGCAGGATGGCTAATGAGAACAATGTGATTAGAGGAAAGATCATTGTGTTTGGAGAAGACTCTGTCTTGAGCAGCTTGGAAACCAGGTAAATGATTAGAACCTTTGCATTGTAGCAAACAAAGAGACAATACAAGTTTCAGGGAAATGATACACCATGGTTCCAGGATTATCACATATCAGAAATGGAAAAATTTAGGACATTATCTAATTGAAACATTTCTATATAAAGATGGGGAAATCAAGGTCACCAAGCCTGTGGTAAAGCAGATGCCAGATCCCAGATCTACTGACCCCTATGTGTTTTCCTTCCATCTTAGGGAAGGGCACCTGGGAAACTGGGGACAGGAGGAGTTGGAATTCCAGAGTTGTAATGTAACTGGACTTGATCATCCTACATAGGATAGGCTATGAAAACCGTGACCATTTTATGTAACATGTACTATGTCCCAGGTGCCATGATGGTACATTTGTTATCTATTCTTTCTACAGTGCTGAAGGACAGATTTGGCTCATCCCATGTTACAGGGTGAGTTCTGAGGCTTAGAGGAGTGAAGGAACCTATCCAAGATCACACAGCTATTATACAGCTAAGCTCAGTCCAAACCCAGGTCTGCCTGGTTCCATAGTCTATGTTCTGTCTGCCTTGCATGCAGCATAGAACAAGAGATGCTCTCAACTTTTCACCTCTAGACTTTTTTTTTTACTTCTTATGTCATCCTCTTCTCATTACCAAGAAGTTGCAGGCATTTCTTATATAGGAACTTCAGGTGTGACAGCCTCACAGGCCCAAGGGACTGAGCACCTTGTTCTGTGCTGCCAGGAGGTGACTCAGCAGCTCCCCAGGCCCCTTTGCTTGCTCCTTGCTGCTTTGCCGAGACAGCATCAGGCCTTGTCTCATACTCTCCAGAGGCCTCTTGTTATTCCTGGACCCGCTTGACAAGCAAACTCCTATGTTTCTGTACCTTCTTGGTTTCCTCTCTCCTTCCCTCCCTCTATTCTTTCCACCTTCCCTCCTTTCTTCCCCATCCCCTTTCCTTCTTTTTTTTCCCCTTCTTTCCTCCCAACTCTTAGAGAGTTGTCACCTCATGCTCTGCCAAGTGTTTACTGGGGGATCAGTGATCTTGTCCTCTGAGAAATTTGTATAAGCTCTGTGTCCTTTTTTAGGAAATGATCAGGGTGTCCTGGTGTCTGAGATGTAGCCGCTATCTGGCTGGGTGAACTTGCTTCTCACTCCTGCTCAATCTCGTCAGATTTTTCCACTCAGTACTCCTTAGCATCATTGTGCAGTTTCTGTGTTTCCTCCTTGAATATGGGATCTATATTACACATATATACACACACACATAATATATTATAATGCTGTAAAAATCCAAATATATAGTGTATCCTTCTAGATTATTAGAATGAGGTGAAATGATGCCTTTGAGATCCATCTCAACTCCTTCATCTATGTAGCGAAGACAAGTACATTTTCCAAGGTCCTGTAGCTAATCCACAGCACAACCAAGTCTCCACCTCAGGTCCTCTGATGGTGGCAGTGTGCTAGAGTGGGACTTTTGCCAGGTCTGAGGAACAAAAGCTCTGGGATCAAATCCCGGATCTAGCTTTAGATTTATGTGTGCCACTTCTATCCCTAATTCCTAGCTTTAGATTTATGTGTGCCACTTCTCTGAGCCTCTGCTTACCCATCAATAACATGAAGAAAACATAATAGTCACTTAGTTTTGGAGAGCCCTCCATAACCACATTTTAGTCAGCACTGGGCGCTGTGCTAACTTTTTACTTACACTAAGCTGTGTGATCCTTACGGAGATAGTGTGTGCAAAGCACCTAGCGCAGCGTCTGGCACACAGCTTGGGCTCTGTGCCTCTTCGCCACCTGGAATCCTTTTTTTGGAAGGAGGTGGAGGTATGAATCAATAATGAATGTAAATTTCCTTTCCCCTCCCCCTCTTTCCACTCCCTCATGCTCCTCTTATCCGTCCTCTCTCTACCTCCCCTCCTCCCCAGCAAGGCAAAAAAGGATGAAATTGACCATTGATGTCTGCTCATTCTCTTGGAGCTGGGGGAAGCTGGGGGAAGCAGGGAATTCCGGGGTTGTTTGAGGACAGTTGGGACAGAAGAGCTCTTAGAGACTGAGTCTAAGGCAGGTGGGTGTTGTGGGAGCAGGCGGGGCAGAATCCTCTCCCTTCTGGTGGTGGCTGGCTGACAAAGCCTTGCTCTCATGCACCCAGGGAAGTCACGAGTGGCTTTGCAAGCAGCCGAAAAGGGAAGGAACATTTCCATTAGCAGAATCAGCAGTAAAGAGATTTCCAGTCACAGTAATAGCTGCATTTGGGGGAATCATTTCAGTGGTGGCTGTGGGCGGAGGAGGGAAGGGGGTGGGGCATTGGGGGGAAGGCACAGGAAGATGTCTGGTCTACTTGCACAGAGCTGGGAGATAGCACCAAATGAGAGCCAGGTGCCAGACAGGGTGACTATTCAGGAGCAGGACTGGTCCTTTGACAAACATTCTGGATTCCCTATTATCCTCCAAATGGACAGATCTCCATTCTAGAGGGTCCCCATGGGAGGGTGCACAATTATTCAATGCTTCCTTTCCTCTGATTATCTGAATTACTCTTTTCAAGACTTTTACAGCCAGCAGCATCTTGTTTGGCTCCCAGGATTTGTAGGTGGAAGAGTTCCCAGATTATTTAACCCAGGCTTTCCTCAAGTTAGCTGCTCATCAGAATCACCGTAGACCTCAGGCTCTCAAGGCCAGACCTGCTGAGGCTCCTGGGGAGAGGCCTGGGAATCTGAACTTCAGCAAGTGTATTGACACCCTGGCGTGTACCTAGAAAACCTTTGTGAAGTGAAGCCCTGTGAGAAGCTCTTCAGCCTCATCCTCCAATGTTCCTTTCCTCCCTGGAGGCTCTAGCCTCATTAATGACTTGCAAATGTCTGAGGGTAACATGCTCATTCTCTTCTCTCTCTTTAGATTGGTTTTGTATTCCTCGTTCACCTGGCCAGCTCCTAGACTTAGCTCTAGCATCTGCTCTAAGGGGTGTCACCTCTAAGAAGCCTTCTCTTTCTCCTCTTGGGCTTAGGTTTCCTTTTCCTGTAGACCTATATACCCTCCATCACACCACCACCACCACCCCACCCCAGTCCCTATAGGGTTGCTATATTTAGCAAATAAAAATACAGGATGCCAAGTTAAATTTAAATTTCAGATAAAAAATGAATACTTGTTTAGTATAAGTATGTTCCATGCAGTATTTTGGACATACTTATACTAAAAATGTCTCGCTGACTATCTGAAATTCAAAGTGAACTGAGCGTCCTTTATTTTATTCAGAAGCCCGTAGGAAACCTGTGTTTCTCTCCTTCTTGTCTGGGATCACACTATTGATGTGTGATTTGCCCCCCAACCCTGCTCTACCCACATCTCCCCATCTCAGGAAATCAAACAATTATTAGCCCAGTTTTTCAAGCTAAGCAGTCATTCTTCGTCCTTTTCCTTGCCTCTCATCCTTTCAGTCAGCTAACCCTGATGGTTTTGCTTCTAAAATGATTTTCAGGCAGGGTGCGGTGGCTCACGCCTGTAATCCCAGCTCTTTGGAGGCGGAGGCAGGCAGATCACTTTAAGTCAGGAGTTTGAGACCAGCCCGGCCAATATGGTGAAACCCCATCTCTACTAAAAATATAAAAATTATCCGGGTGTGGTGGCAGGTGCCAGTAATCCCAGCTACAGAGGAGGCTGGGGCAGGAGAATCTCTTGAACCTGGGAGGTGGAGATTGTAGTGAGCTGAAATCGTGCCACTGCACTCCAGCCTGGGTGACAGAACAAGACTCTGTCTCAAAAACAACAAGAAAAGATTTTCAGAATTAAATTTTCATAGTTTCCACTGGCATCACCTTCATCCAAGCTGCCATCATTTCCCACATCAGCCTCCTAACTGGTCTTCCTGCTGCCTCTCCATTCTCTGTCCTTTCTTTATGCCATACTATATATAGCCCACGGGCCAAATCTAAACAATTGCTTGTTTGTTTTTTTAGCTCATAAGGCTATTAACTTTTTAAAAATAGTTGACAAAAGGTCAAAAGAAGAATATTTGTTGACGTGACAATAATACGAAATTCAGATGTCAGTATCTATAAACAAAATTGTACTGGAACACAGCCACACTCCTTTGTTTATGTGTTGCCTGTGGCTGCTTATGGTCTATAATGACAAAGTCAAGCAGTGGCAATAGCGAGCGTCTAGCCTGCAAAGCTTAAAATATTTATTAACTGGCCCTTTACAGAAAACGTTTGCCAACCTCTGCTTACACAGTTGCCAGAGTGATGTCTTCCAAAAAATAAATTATATTTTGCCACTCCCCTGTTTATGGCCTGCAATTGTTTCTCATTGTTTTTAGGATAAAATCCTCATTCTTTTTCAGTGTCTGCAAAATCCTAAATAATTTGCCTTTTTCTCTGAGTTGCCTTCTACCATTTCCTCCCTTGCTCACAAAACTCAAATATTACCTCCTCCAAGTAGTCTTCTTGGACCAAAGTAGCACCCTGATACACCACACTCTCAGCTATCTCAATTATTTTTAAAAGCCTTTACCTGACAGATATTTGGAGGCAGGGAGTGTGTCTTGTTCATCATTTTGCTCCCTCAGCTACATAGTTGAGGAACATCACATAGTAGGTTCTGAGTAGATATTTCCTGACAAAATGGGCAGAAATCGGGGTGATAGTTTGTGAACACCACTTCTGATGGATCACTACCTCATCAGGTTGTTCTGTTGTTTATTAGGAGGAGGATTCAGGAGCTAAAGTTTATAAAGTATGTTCAGCAGTACCCAGCACTTAGTACAAGCTACCTATGTGCTTGTTAAGTAAACAAAAGTAAATAAGCCTGTACCTTAATCCCTAATACCAGCCTCCTCCCTACCTCTTTTGCAGCTGGAGAGAGCTTAGGATCACTCAAAGCAAGTCATGTGGGTAAAGATCTCATGGAACCCAGATGCAGTGTAATATGGTAGAGAAGACTAGAACTAGGAATCGTGGGTTTTGGTCCCAGTTCTGCTGGGTGTCTGTGGTCAAGTCTCTTCCTCTTTCCAGGCTTTCCCTCATCTCTAATGTGATGAGATTAAACTAAGTGATCCTAGGAGCCCAGGAGGGAGAGAAGGGTTCCCTCTGGGAAGTTCTGAGGCTGGAGTTACAGTTAGATAAAGCTTTCTCCTTTCCTTCTCTCTCTATCCTTTCTGGGGCCTCTGAAGATCAAACGCTCAGCTCTGAACCCAGGTGCGACTAGAGTTTTCAAGCCCAGTCTCGCACTAATTTATTAGGGAAGCTTCTTCAATTACTTTCTCTCTAGCCTTCCCCAGGGAGGGGGACTGCCCAAAGTAACCAATTATCGGTCTGCCAATGGCGGGGTTCCTACTGTCCCTCCCTCCCCTCTTTTCTCTCTCTCTTTTATTGTGCTGACCTCTTTAATCCATCTCTCCAAACCACAGAAGCCTCTAGGGAATTGCCCCCCCGCCCCTCATCTGCCTCCCTGCTTCCAGAAGGGAACAGAAGTTCTGTCCTCCCCACAAAAGGACAGCAGATGGAAAGGCTGATGGCTGAGAAAGGGCAGCTGCAGAGCTAGGATAACCAAACAGGTTTTGCAAGTCTGGTAAGTACACAACTGTGCTGAATTTGGAGGTTGTGCCTGGAGTCTAGTCCTGTTTCTGCCATTGATTTGCTGTGTGACCTTAAATAAATGGCAGTCCTTTTTTTGACCTCAGGGAAGATTAAGTGAATATTGTAAGAGCCAGGTCTCCTTCAGGAAAACAGGGAAGATTGGGCTGCATAGGCTACTCCAAGAGAGAGGAGAAATCATCCAGTCTGGTTTGCTGCAGAATCCCATGTGCCTACAGATGTGCCCATCATATAGTAGATACTCAATAAATATTTGTTGAATGAATAAATGAATAATCAGTGGAAACTATGTTTGGCCATACTGCCACTGTCCACTTCTGTATTCATGATGGACATTGCTAATCAATAACTTAATGATAGCCTGAGATTCTTTCTCAATGCAATGCCTCATCAGTCACTACCAGTCATTTGGGATTAGCATAGGGGATGAATTTTATTCCCATTTCCTAGTCTAAACCAGTTCAACCCAAAAACCTTGGCCTCTCTGCCTGGTGTTAATACCTTTTAGTAATTCTTCAGCAGTCCTTCCATCCCAGACACTTTGCTGGATCTCTAGTGGTATAGAAAAGCAGGGTGCTCATAAACTATTGGGATAATAACATTTGTACTTTTGGACTTATAAAACCCCTTTCTATGAGTATTTTTAGTAAAACCGCATTACAGATGAAGAAATGGTCATTCAGAGGAATTTATTGCATAAGGTCAGTAGTAATGGGATTAGCTGCATTTATTTTAAAAAGGAAACTTTGTATCACTGTCATCAATGAAACACCAAAATAACTTGCAGTAAATGAAAGATAGCCTGCAAAAGTAAGTATGTCTCTACTGAAGTTAAAAACAAACAAACAAACAAACAAAAAAACACTCATGTGCCGTCTAAATTCATCTCTGGTTCAATACTTGGAAAACGTTGATCGACCCAAGCACAGAGACGAAGATAGTCCTCTAAACTTCAAATTTTGCTCACTTAAATGTCAGATTATCTTCAATATATATATTTTAAAAATATGTTTTCTGCCTCATAACTACCATCTTTTAAGATCCAGCGTGAATATTCCCTCACTCCTTCCAAGATGACTTTCCTGGCTCCCCCAGAACAGTTATTTCCCAAGCATTTTGTATATTCAGTGCAGTCAGTATTTTCATAGAAATATTGTTGATTGCATGTCTGCCTTTCTTGTTAGTATGTAAGCTTTCTAAGTTAAACATCATTTCTCTTTAATATCTGTAACTCCAGCAGAGAGTACATGCGTGTTTATTGAATTTCCAACCTTAATTTTACATTTTGGGCTGGGCGCGGTGGCTCACGCCTGTAATCCCAGCACTTTGGGAGGCCGAGGTGGGCAGATCACAAGGTGTTCAGGAGATCAAGACCATCCTGGCCGACGTGATGAAACCCCATCTGTGCTAAAAATACAAAAAATTAGCTGGATGTGGCAGCGCATGTCTGTAGTCCCAGCTACTTGGGAGGCTGAGGCAGGAGAATTGCTTGAACCTGGGAGGCGGAGGCTGCAGTGAGCCAAGATCTCACCACTGCATTCCAGCCTGGGTGACAGAGCAAGACTCCATCTCAAAAAATATTAACAGAAAGAATACGAGGTTGTTGTAACACATTAATGCAATTTGGGGATATTATAAAGGAAAACCTGACAGTCTCTCCTCCACCCAAACTCATTCCTCAAAGGTGGCCATGACGAACAGTTTGCTGGAATGCTTACGGAATGTGGAATAGATATGTTTGTGAACAGCCACCTTTGGTGCCACAGAGGGGAAGAGATTTGTCCAAGGTCATTCTGAAGTTTCTTGCAGGTGGCGCAGAGATATTGATAAAATTGTCTTTTCGTTAGGGCGCTGGTTTCTATAGCTGGCCTCCGTGATAGATCAGGGGAGTATGAGTTGCTCTGGATTTCTTTTACAGAGGTACTCCACTCTTACCTGCTTGTAACATTGGAGCTTCAATTTCATCTGAACGAAACATTCATTTAGACATCTAAAAAACGTTTTAGAAGGATGGCACTATGTCCAAACCACAGCGTTGGCCTCCATTCTCCATGTACAATATATTGGAAAGAAGATCGTTAATGTTCCTTCCACATTTTTTGGTGGTAGTGTGATTGAAGGAATCTTGCTGTCCGTCTTATAATTAACATTAAGCCAGCTTTACAAACCACCCCCTAGAATGTTCAGGCCCCTGAATCTATCTCAAGATTTCCTGTAGGTCTTAGGGAATTTTCCTTTTTTACTTTCCTTTGCTTGATTTACACATACACATGCACATACACACATATACATAATATGTAACAGAAACATTCATACATGTACATATATACACACATGGAGATACATATGAGACACAGAGAGTGGGGAATATGATGATTCTTCTGTCAGGAGAAGTAGAAGAAACTGAACTCAGCAAAGAAGAAGCTAGAAAGGGACTAATTACTACAACCTTTCGGGGGTGGGTGTCTCTGGCATGGCATTTGACATGATTGCTAAATCCGTGCTTCTCTTCTTCTTTAAACTTCTCATTTGTGTGAGGAGACAAACTATTCAGGGGAGGGCTAACTGCATTTAGGTTTAATTCCTTGCCCTAGAAATCCTTGTTTTTGAAGCCATTTAGACTGGCAGCTGGTCAGTTAGTAGAAAAAGTCCATTAAAGTGGAGAATCATAAAAAGTAATAGATGCACCATAAACAATTCATTTTAACTTAAAATATGTAAATGTGCATACATTTGCCAATTATTAGATGTAGGCCCAAGGCTGCCTCTTGGAGGCTGGGTCAGCTGATTGGAGTTCCATGCCATCTGTCTTCCATAAACCGTGCTCATAATACACCAGATATGATCTCCAATGTTGGTTTCATTAAAGGAGACTGAGCACCTAAAGATGCTTGCCAAGTAATTTTTCTAGAGTTTTATGATTCCTTTCTAAATTTTTATAGTTGTCACACCTGACCTAATTCAACAGCAATATTTAAGTGACTTTCTTTGTTTTTTTTAAATAGTATAATCAACTTAGTCCTCCTAGAAACCACTTTCTTGGATGTTCATAAATTTTTAATTTGCGGAATATTTCATTAAGTTTTGTACATTTTTAAATAACTTAAAGAGTGTAATTGGATTGTTTGTAGCTCAAAGGATAAATGCTTGAGGGGATGGGCCAGGCGCTGTGGCTCACGCCTGGAATCCCAGCACTTTGGGAGGCCGAGGCAGGCGGATCACAAGGTTAGGAGTTGGAGAACAACCTGGCCAGCATGGTGAAACGCTGTCTCTATTAAAAATACAAAAAATTAGCCAGGCATGGTGGTGCGTGCCTGTAATCCCAGCTACTTGGGAGGCTGAAGCAGGAGAATTGCTTGAATCTGAGATGCAGAGGTTGCAGTGAGCCGAGATTGCGCCACTACACTCTAGCCTGGGTGACAAAGTGAGACTCCCCCTCAAAAAAAAAAAAAGTTTGAGTGGATGGATACCCCATTCTCCATGATGTGCTTTTTTCACACTGCATGCCTGTATCAAAATATCTCATATAGCTGGGTGTGGTGGCTCACGCCTGTAATCCCAGCACTTTGGGAGACCAAGATGGGCAGATCACTTGAGGTCAGGAGTTTGAGACCAGCTTTGCCAACATGGGGAAACTCTGTCTCTACTAAAAATACAAAAATTAGCTGGGCATGGTGGTGTATACCTGTAATCCCAGCTACTCAGGAAGCTAAGGCAGAAGAATCACTTGAACCCAGGAAGCGGAGTTTGCAGTGAGCCAAGATCAGGCCACTGCACTCTAGCCTGGGAGACAGAGACTCAGTCTCATAATAACAACAACAACAACAAAACATCTCATGTACCCCATAAATACATGCACCTACAATATACACACAAAAATAAAAAATAAAAAGTAAACTATTTCTTTAAGTTTTGTAATTATAAGAAATATAATGAGCATAAGCAGGTCTGGAAAACAAATTGGCTTCCTGTAAAATACAACTTAACTTGTGGCAAAGTCCCTGAGTGCTGGAGAGGCAGCACTTTAGCAGTGTAAGCATTCATAGCCGGGGAGGCCCAGAATGTTCTACAGAGATAACATGAAACGCAGGCTCATCTGGCAGTCATTGGAGAGAAGGCCAGCTGTAAGCTTTTGAAATATATACATTTCAGGTTGACAGAGGCATTAAGTCATAGCAGTTTTAGAGGCTGAGGCTTTAGGTATCATTTGTCCAAAATTCTGATTTAAAGAGGAGGAAACAGAATCCCAGAGATGAGCCAGAAACTCCTGACTCTTGTAGTTCATAACTCTTCCTAGGATTCCTCAGCAATTGCCATTGATGTCCTCATGCTTTGGGGTGGCCTTCTTAGGGAGGCACCCCACACTATCCCCTATTTTATAGATGAGAAAACTGTGGTTCCAATAGCAAAGTTGCTGAGCATATTAGAGCTGCTGTTAAATTCCCAGATCACACTGACTTCCCAAAGACCAGGAATGTTCTGTAGATTTTTCTTGTTGTTGTTCAGCAGTAGCTTTCAATATTTTTAGAAAATAATTAAACATTAACAAATATTTTTTCCATCTGGGACCACACCTCAACAGGCATTCTCCTTCAAGTCCTTTTTGCCCTCACCATGTACATGTACGGTTTTATGAGGGTTCTATGTAACTGCCTATCTGCACCCCAATTCCCCAGATTATCCAAATTCAGAACTCTCAGGGCCCTCTGGCCACATCCAGCTTTCTTAATGCACAGAGGGAGGCAAAGGCTGGGAGAAGGCTACTACATTTCCTGACGTCAAGGGAGTGAGGCTACTTATGAACACAGAACTCAGAACACCAGCCTTGAGTTCTTTCGTCTCCACTGGGTTTCCCAGCATGCCTACCTTTAGGGACAGTTGGGCAGGTAACGAGAGGGCAGTGTGTGTGAGCGGGCTGCCAAGAGTTCCTGTGTTTTATGAGGTGCAGAGTATAATTCAAAACCTATTTTGGGGATGTCTCACCCCATAAAATCTCCTCCAGCAGGAATGGCTGGGAATTTGTTTTGACTTCCCCAGCACGTTTTTTTAAAGACCTCTTCTCCCCATCTCATTTTCCTTTCTTCTGTGTTTCCTTTCTTCTATCCAATTCTCAGGCATGCTGCCCCAGTGGCTTATGAGGGGACACAGTGGAAGCGGCATTTGGGGAAGGAGTCCTGCTATATAGGTTAATGGGCTGACAAATGGTTATGAGAAAACACTCCTTTCTTGGATGATTCTGCCTCTGAAAAGACATTGGCTCAGGAAATGACTTCAGGGATCTGCCTTTCACAATGATAGTTAGACTTTTAGATGCCATTCTTGTCATGGGAGGAATAAGGGTCCCATACAGCTTTCTGTCTTGTAATCCAGTAGCAGTTCTTCCTTCCTCATTTCCCCCATGCTGTTTCCTCATTTCCCCCACCCTCATCACTACTCTCCCAGTCTCTTGGAAGTTTCTACTGCTGCAATTTCTTTCTTCAAGTAGATACTTGAAGAATCATTCCCAAAGGTTGTCTTTCTCTCACGTGGAATCCTCAGTGGCTCCCCACTGCTTTACAGGATTAAGAGCAAATTCCCTAGCAGCTGAGTCCTCTGCATGAGGACCCAACCCGCCTCTAGTGCTTGTCTCTCTCACAGTTCCTTTGCCTACACTTCAGCCAAACTGGGGTTTTTACTGTCCGGAAAATAAGCTTTACTTTCCCATTTCTGTGACTTTGCTCAAGCTGTGTCCTCTGTCAGGGACAACCTTGTTCTCCTGAATTTCTGCTGGTAGAACTTACCTGTTTCCTATAAGCTACTTTCCTCACAGAAATTTTCATTCCTTATTTCTCCTCCCGCTTTCCCTCTTTGCCTTATTTATCTTCAATTAACTTTATTCAGGACACTTTATTTATCTTTCTTAGGCCTCCTCCCTTATATTAATATATTGATCTCTCTCTCTTATCTCATCCTCCACCTGCAAAATCCAATATAGTAGCCACTAGCCATATATGCCTATTGAGCGTATGAAGTGTGCCTAGGATCACTGGAGAACTAATTTTAAATTTTACTTAATTTTTATACATTTAAGTAGTAGCCACATGTGACTCTTGGCTACTACATTGAATAACATAGATATAGAACGTGTCCATTATTGCAGAAATTTATGTTGGACAGCACTGCCTATGAAAGCCTTGAGGGGATGGAAGGACTCTTGCCTTTTCTGTCTCCTGTTGCCTGGGACAGAACCTATTATTGAATAGGTGTCAATTAATGTTGGTAGCACTGATTTTCATGACAGGACTGTAACCAGTAACCCCAAAGAGATCCACTTTGAAAATGAAATTTTAAGGCAATTTATTTTGAAAAGACACCAAGGGTTGCTAATACAAATATTGCATCATAAGCTTTCATTTGCAAAGTCCGGTACATCTTATAGTCCAGGATGTCCTAGATGAATCCATTCATCACACTTACCAGTAGGAATTCTGGACTCTTGATGGGTCTGTTCTCAGCCATCCCTTCCCTTCCCATCTCCTCCTCCTCCTCCATATCCCAGAGCTTGCCCATTTCACACCAGAGCCTGCCCATTCTACCCTAGAGTCTGCCCATTGCACCCCAGAGTCTGCTTATCCAGCCCCAGAGCCTGCCCATTCCTAGGCCTTAGCAAGAGGGGTCTCAGGAGCTCTCAGTCCCTGCGAGACAGGAGTGGATGGAACTGTCTGACATGAACACACAGGTTTGAGCTTTCTTTCATCATTGTTTTATGGAAGATTTATGAGTGTTTCTTTGAGAGCGAACTCCTGAAAACTCTCCCGTGTGAGTGATGGCACGAGAATGGAATGCAAGAGGCTCTCCTCTCTTTTCTCCTCCCCATCCTTGTCTCATTCCTTGCTTTCCTCAGTTGCCTTTCCATTTCCACTTTTTAAATTTCTTCTTTTTCTGTCTTTAGTGTTTTTTTCCTATCGCTTTCTATTTACTCTTAATGTCTCTTTTCTTCTCTTTCTCTGCATCTCTGTGTGTGTTTGTGTGTCTGTCTTTCCATCACTTTCTCTCAGTCTCTGTCTGTCTGTCCCCTGCAATCTCAAGTTCTCTTTAGAATCTCTGAGCACAAGTCTTTCCTGTCCACCTGCCCTAACCAGAGAAACCAGCCAAAGCCCCTTGTTGACTAGCATGGCCCCATCTGCAGCTTAAAGCTGGCTCCTTCTGCTCAGAGTCAGACATTCCAGTATGGTATTTGCAGCTAAGGAGAGAACAGAAGTGAGACTCTTGGCTGAGGAGGGGCTGGCCTTTCAGGGAGCACCTTTAGCTTTCATGTGAGGTCAGAACCTCCACATTCCTGACAGGTAGCCTCTTTGTCTACTCCTGTTATCAAGTGTGACTCCAAATGTCCTGAGTGAACTTAGAGGCCACCATGACCACTTGGTCCATCTTGTGCCAATTTGTCCATGACCTTGATTTTTAATGTGAGATGGGTTTTTGAGAGCCGCTGGTAGAGACCTGAGTGTCTTATTCCTGTTTTGTAAAGCTCTTTTTCTGTAACTCTGGTGGGCTCCTCTTTCTCAACCTCCTCTGCTGCTCTTGCACTATTCATCACCAGTTCTTTTTTAAAGCTTTTTTCCTCAGGGCATTGGAAACATCTGCTGGATAGTTTCAGAAGAAAACTTGCAAGACTGATAAACTCTCTTAAGAGACTATCCCTTCTAAAATTTCAACTCTTGGTTGTAACTGACAATGAAAAGCATTTGAGCTAAGCTAACATATCCCTAAAATATCATGTAGCCTTCTGATGCGGGCAAAGGAGGTTGAGTTTGACCTTAAAGGCATATGCCTAATTAGGTTATAAGAGTTTAGTAATCCCTTAAAATAGTAGTCGGTATTGAGTTAAGAGGAGCTCTTACTTCAAAAACAAAACAAACAAACAAAAAGTACAGAACAAAGAAGAAAGAGAAAAGAAGACCATGACAGAAAAGAAAATAAGCTAGTAACCTTTGTGCCTATCTGCAGGGTAGATTTAAATTTGCTTCCAGAGAAGGATTAGAAGTATCTCTTGTAATCCTTGGATTTCTCCCTTTGTTTCCCCTCATTTCAATGTTTAACCTATGACCAAAGCTTATTGATTTTTCTCCCAACGTATCTTTTGAATCCATGTATTTCTTTCCATCTCTACCTTGCTACAAGTTACTAACAACTCTGACCTATAATTCAATAATTTCCTAATTGGTCTCTCAGATTCTGTCTTGCTCTTAATCCCCAGTCAGGCCTTCCCAATCCATTCTCACATGCTGCCAGGACAACTTTATAAACATGTACATCAAATCATGCCTCTTCTCTGCTTAAACTTATGATGACTTCCCATCATGCTTATAATGAATGCCCAAGACTATGGGAACCTACATCTTGTATCGGCATAACCCAGATGTGAGATACAGATTCAAAGGAGATCATTTTGGAGCTTTAAGATTGGACTATCCCGCCGGATTTCAGACTTGCATGGGGCCTGTAGCCCCTTTGTTTTGGCCAATTTCTCCCACTTGGAATGGCTGCATTTAACCAGTGCCTGTGCCCCTATTGTATCTAGGAAGTAACTAACTTGCTTTTGATTTTACAGGCTCACAGGTGGAAGGGACTTGCCTTGTCTCAGATGAGACTTTGGACTGTGGACTTTTGAGTTAATGCTGAAATGAGTTGAGACTTTGGGGGACTGTTGGGAAGGCATGAATGGTTTTGAAATGTGCTACAAGATGAGATTTGGGAGGGGCCAGGGGCAAAATGATATGGTTTGGCTCTGTGTCCCTACCCAAAGCTCATTTTGTAGCTCCCATAATTCCCACGTGTTGTGAGGGACCCAGTAGGAGATGATTGAATCATGGAAGCAGGTCTTTCCCATGCTGTTCTCATGATAGTGAATTGGTCTCACAAGATTTGGTGGTTCTTAAAAAAATGAGAGTTTCTCTGTATAAGCTGTTTTTGCCTGCTGCCATCCACATAAGATGTGACTTGCTTCTTCTTGCCTTCTGACATAATTGTGAGGCCTCACCAGCCATGTGGAACTGTAAGTCCAATAAACCTCTTTCTTTTGTAAATTGCCCAGTCTTGGGTATGTCTTTATCAGCAGGATGAAAATGGACTCATACTTAAACTCATGATGACTTCCCATTGTGCTTATAATGAAACACATGGTTCCTAATCAAGGCCTGCAAGATATTCAGCTTTAGCTGTCCCTTAGAGTACAGTTGGCCCTCCGTATCCTTACAGTTGGCCCCCTCAGATTCCTAGGGTTCCCTATCCTCCAAGTCAACTAACCTCAGATAGAAAATTTGTCCAGTCCACCTTCCATTTCTGTGAGTTTCCGTCTATCGTTGGGTAAATCTATGGATGCAAAGCCTATGGATATGGAGGGCCAATTATACTTGGGAAGCTTTTAAAAATACCAGGACTGGCTGGGCGTGGTGGCTCACACTTGTAATCCCAGCACTTTGGGAGGCCGAGGCGGGCGAATCACGAGGTCAGGAGATCGAGACCACGGTGAAACCCCGTCTCTACTAAAAATACAAAAAAATTAGCTGGGCGTCGTGATGGGCGCCTGTAGTCCCAGCTACTCGGAGAGGCTGAGGCAGGAGAATGGCGTGAACCCGGGAGGCGGAGCTTGCAGTGAGCCGAGATTGCGCCACTGCACTCCAGCCTGGGCGACAGAGCGAGACTCCGTCTCAAAAAAAAAAAAAAAAAAAAATACCAGGACCTGGGATCTACCTTACGCCAATTAAATCAGTGTAACTAGGGGTAAAACAGTTTGGCAGTTTCTTGTAAAACAAAGCATACTCTTACCATGGGATCCAGTAATTGCACTCCTGGGTATATACCCAAATGAGTTGAAAACTCATGTCCACCATGAACATTTATAGCAGCTTTATTCGTAATTGTCAAAATGTGGAGGCAACCAACATGTCTGTTGAGAGGTGAATGGATAAACAAACTGGAGTACATCCAGACAATGGGATATTTTTCAGCAATACAAATAAATGAGCTATTAATATCAAGCAGCAAAAAGACATGGAGGAGCCTTAAAAGCATATTGCTGAGTGAAAGACACCAATCTGAAAAGGCCACATACTATATGATTTCAACTATATGACATTCTGGAAAAGGCAAGAATATGGAGACAAGAAAAAGATCAGTTGTCAGGACTGGTAGGGAGGGAAAGATCAGCAGGATCAGAGCACAGAAGATTCTTAGAGCAGTGAAACAATTCTGTATGATACAGGAATGATGAACACCTGTTATTGGATATTTGTCAAACCCATAGAATGTACACTACAAAGAATGAACCCTAATGTAAACCATGGACTGTAGTTAATAACAGTGAGTTAATATTGGCTCATCAATTATAACAAATGGGCCACACTAACACAAGATGTAAATAATAGGGACGACTGTTTGTGGAGGGGAAAGTTAGGATATTGGAATTCTTTGTACTTTCTCATCAATTTTTCTGTAAACCTAAAACTACTCTAATAAAGTCAAGTCTATTAATTTAAAAAATATCTGTATACATCTCAGGATCTGGGCCCTACCCTAGGCTAAATTGTAATAACTGAGGTTTGTTCCCAAGCATTGCTGTTTTGTTTTTGTTTGTAATCTCCCCCAGTGGCTTAGGTGATTCCAAAGTGCCAACCTGGGTTGAGAGCCACTGCTCTCAAGGCTTGGCCCGGTTCCACCTTCACTCATGGTGCACGTCTTTTGCTTTCCAGAGACCCCAGAGGCCCTCCCTGGCCATTCCATCCTAATTAGAGTCCACATTCACCTACCCCCAAATACACTATCTTTCTCACAACACCATGTTCTTTTTTTTTTTTTTTTTTTTTTGTCACACAGCCACATTGCATTTGGGTATCTGTTCATGTTAATTGTCTGTGGGCCCCTCCAGACTAAACTCTTCAAGAACAGGGACTTTGTCTCTTTTTTTCAATACCGCATACCTAGTGCTTCTCAAAGCATTTGGTTGACAATTAGTACACAGTACATATTCACTGGATGAAATGAATGAATGAGTGAATGAGCAAATGAATGGATAGATCCCAGTGTCGAATATGGTCCTTCTTCCTGCCTCCATAGTGTCAAGTCTGAGTAGACCATTGGGGAAGAGCTGAATGGCTGGAGGTAGGTAAGACAAAGGGTGCCCATACCCTATTTCCACTCCTTCAAAAGGGCTACAGACCGCAGAAATAATTTCCTCAATTATCCATGAGCATTTGCCTCTATTCCCTTTGCCCTCCAGCTGGTGGCCTGAGTCCTAAGTTTAAGTAAGAGAATGGTTAAGTTGAATTTGTCTCTGTCATTTTCATTTTCTTTCTCTGCAATCAAGTTAGTGATTGCTTGGTCAAGCTGCAGTGTAATGCAATTAGGTTTGTGTGTTCCCATCTCCTTCGAATGCCTTGGGAGCAACCTCTGCTACTGTTAGAAGCAGCTCTAGTCAATAGGCATAAAGAAGAAAAACCAAAAGCCCTTTCTCCCCTGTTGCCCACCCCCTTTGCTGCTTCCTTCATATAGGAAATTAACCTGCTTGGATTGTGAGCAAAGGGAAGAGTGATGTAGACTCAGGACATTCACAGGTGCTTTCTGAAGCAGAGTATATTGCAACTGTTTTCTTTAATCCTTGCTCAGGTTGAAGCGACAGGCACACGCATACCATTGGAGTAAGGACTAGTTAAAAATTTATCTTGTTTTTGTTTGGCTTGAGATCCAGATCCTGGCATAATATCTGTGCTTGTTTCTTTGCATATTCAATACATTATTTTATGGTCAATGAGGATGGACTGATGTTAGATTTATAAAGAAGGACCCCAAGGGCAAGATAGCCTGTGAATCCTGTTGGAGGATATAGAAAGGATATAATTTTACTCTTCATGAGACTTTGGGGAAAGAGGCTGGGAAGACAAGGTAGAATTCTAGGGATTAAGGACCCAGCTAACATGAGGTTGCAAATAGTCACCAGCCCAGGCAGTCACAGGCTGTGGTTGAAGAGCTCTGATTTCTAATCTTGGCTACACTCCCAACTCTCTGAGCACCCTAACCAAGCCTTCCAGAGATTACAGGCTATATCAGTTGGTCTGCAAGCAATAGAAGCCAACTCTGTTTATTTAAGAAATATCCAAATATTTCTATTTGGGATGGCTCATGGAAGGATGGAATTGCTGAAGGAGCTTGCTCTGGGGATCTTGGGAGCAATAACCAGTACACAGTCTCATCAGAGCTCTCCCACTAGGATGAAGGAGATCCAAGTGTCTGTCATCCTTTCCTCACCCCATGACCTCAACGGAATTCAAAATTCTTGGGAGAGTCTGATTAACCCAGGGTGGCCTGATATATACGTCTCATCTAGGGAAGAAGATGATACCTGGATTGATGTTCCCTCTGGGCTATACATAAGTGGAGAAGAGGTAGATTTTGAAAGGTGGGTCTAGGAATCAATACTAAAATATTGTTGAGTAGAAGCAAGACGTGCTCATTAGGACCTCAGAGTTCTCATCTGCACAATGATAGTGGTTTTCAAAATCTCTATTTTGTCATCAAAGCCTTTCTTCAAATGGAATCTTGGACGGCTCCACGGTGAAGACTGCTGTAAAAACTAGAGCAAGCTGAACTTCTCTGGCTGAGGGAAGGGTGAGGGGGCCCAAAGCCCTTCCTTGTAGGCCTTCTCTTCCTCTTTCTGAAGTGGTTCTTGAGCTTTGTGAAGTACAGTGAGATACCACTGGGCTCTATGATCTCCAGGGCCCCTTTCAGCTCTAGCCTTTGCAGCAAAACAGAGCATCAAATCAAGGGCTCTATAAAGACCAGGTGAGGGTGATCATGGAAGTAGTTTTAGGACTTCACAACCTTTATGTGCCTGGCAAAGGGGATGACTTTCTTGTGGCCTGCTCTGCATGCCACAACCCATGCCCAGAAGTCAGGATTCTGCATCTCTCTCCAGAAACAAAGAGGATTTGCCTTAGGGAAATGACGCTAGGAAGCCTGTGGATCTTCTGGTTCAAGCTCTGTTTTTATCTCCAGCCTCGTATCCTGCCATTCTCCCTGTGATTCTTTGCTTTTCCATCTTTGCTGATCTTATCTTCCCACTAATGTAACAGACCCACTTCTGCCTCTTGGCCTTTGCACAAGCTGTTTCTAGTTCCTGGAAACGTCTTGCCTCTACCCCTTTTTGCCTGACTGACTCCTGCTCATTTTTCAGATTCTAAGTTAATATCACTCTCTCAGAGAAGCCTTCTCTGACTTCTTAGTTAGAGCCTGTCTCCTTGTTTTATATATAAGTTCCTGCTATTGGCAACACTTAATCACAGATTTTAATTATATATTTGTTTCTATTTGATGTTTTTCTTTTCTACTTTCACTCACTGAAAACTCATTGAAGATAGGAATTATGTCTTTATTTTGTATTAAAAAGATATTTGTTGAAGGAAGAAATAAATACAGAGTATCGTATACTTAAATTATTGTTTCAATTCAGTGAGGATATATTGAGCACCTTCTGTATACCAGGTGCTCAGCTAGAAGCTGGAGATGAATCTCTGAATAGTATATGGATACAAGCCCCTGTGTTGCTCATTTTCTTGGTGAGAAGAACTTTCTTATTCTCCTGTTTAATCCACAGCCAACCCCAGGAGATCAACAGGGTATAGACTGTGAGGCCCAGAGAGGTCAAGGGACCTTCCCAGGGCCCCACAGGGTGTTGGTGGCAGGACTGGCTCCTAACCCACTGCTGCTCTGCTTCTCCCATTTTTTTTTCTTTTTTTTTTTTATTATTATACTTTAGGTTTTAGGGTACATGTGCACAATGTGCAGGTTTGTTACATATGTATCCATGTGCCATGTTGATTTCCTGCACCCATTAACTCATCATTTAGCATTAGGTATATCTCCTAATGCTGTCCCTCCCCCCTCCCCCAACCCCACAACAGTCCCCGGAGTGTAGTGTTCCCCTTCCTGTGTCCATGAGTTCTCATTGTTCAATTCCCACCTATGAGTGAGAACATGCGGTGTTTGGTTTTTTGTCCTTGCGATAGTTTACTGAGAATTATGTTTTCCAGTTTCATCCATGTCCCTACAAAGGACATGAACTCATCATTTTTTATGGCTGCATAGTATTCCATGGTGTATATGTGCCACATTTTCTTAATCCAGTCTATCGTTGTTGGACATTTGGGTTGGTTCCAACTCTTTGCTATTGTGAATAGTGCCACAATAAACATAAGTGTGCATGTGTCTTTATAGCAGCATGATTTATAGTCCTTTGGGTATATACCCAGTAATGGGATGGCTGGGTCAAATGGTATTTCTAGTTCGAGATCCCTGAGGAATCGCCACACTGAATTCCACAATGGTTGAACTAGTTTACAGTCCCACCAACAGTGTAAAAGTGTTCCTATTTCTCCACATCGTCTCCAGCACCTGTTGTTTCCTGATTTTTTAATGATGGCCATTCTAACTGGTGTGAGATGGTATCTCACTGTGGTTTTGATTTGCATTTCTCTGATGGCTAGTGATGATGAGCATTTCTTCATGTGTTTTTTGGCTGCATAAATGTCTTCTTTCGAGAAGTGTCTGTTCATGTCCTTTGCGCACTGTTTGATGGGGTTGTTTGTTTTTTTCTTGTAAATTTGTTTGAGTTCATTGTAGATTCTGGATATTAGCCCTTTGTCAGATGAGTAGGTTGCAAAAATTTTCTCCCATTGTGTAGGTTGCCTCTTCACTCTGATGATAGTTTCTTTTGCTGTGCAGAAGCTCTTTAGTTTAATTAGATCCCATTTGTCAATTTTGGCTTTTGTTGCCATTGCTTTTGGTATTTTAGACATGAAGTCCTTGCCCACGCCTATGTCCTGAATGGTATTGCCTAGGTTTTCTTGTAGGATTTTAATGGTTTTAGGTCTAACATATAAGTCTTTAATCCATCTTGAATTAATTTTTGTATAAGGTGTAAGGAAGGGATCCAGTTTCAGCTTTCTACATATGGCTAGCCAGTTTTCCCAGCACCATTTATTAAATAGGGAATCCTTTCCCCATTGCTTGTTTTTGTCAGGTTTGTCAAAGATCAGATAGTTGTAGATATGCGGCATCATTTCTGAGGGCTCTGTTCTGTTCCATTGATCTATGTCTCTGTTGTGGTACCAGTACCATGCTGTTTTGGTTACTGTAGCCTTGTAGTATAGTTTGAAGTCAGGTAGCGTGATGCCTCCAGCTTTGTTCTTTTGGCTTAGGATTGACTTGGCGATGCGGGCTCTTTTTTGGTTCCATATGAACTTTAAAGTAGTTTTTTCCAATTCTGTGAAGAAAGTCATTTGTAGCTTGATGGGGATGGCACTGAATCTATAAATTACCTTGGGCAGTATGGCCATTTTCACGATATTGATTCTTCCAACCCATGAGCATGGAATGTTCTTCCATTTGTTTGTATCCTCTTTTATTTCATTGAGCAGTGGTTTGTAGTTATCCTTGAAGAAGTCCTTCACATCCCTTGTAAGTTGGATTCCTAGGTATTTTATTCTCTTTGAAGCAATTGTGAATGGGAGTTCACTCATGATTTGGCTCTCTGTTTGTCTGTGATGGGTGTACAAGAATGCTTGTGATTTTTGTACATTGATTTTGTATCCTGAGACTTTGCTGAAGTTGCTAATCAGCTTAAGGAGATTCTGGGCTGAGACAATGGGGTTTTCTAGATATACAATCATGTCATCTGCAAACAGGGACAATTTGACTTCCTCTTTTCATAATTCAATACCCTTTATTTCCTTCTCCTGCCTGATTGCTCTGGCCAGAACTTCCAGCACTATGTTGAATAGGAGTGGTGAGAGAGGGCATCCCTGTCTTGTGCCAGTTTTCAAAGGGAATGCTTCCAGTTTTTGCCCATTCAGTATGATATTGGCTGTGAGTTTGTCATAGATAGCTCTTATTATTTTGAGATAAGTCCCATCAATACCTAATTTATTGAGAGTTTTTAGCATGAAGCGTGGTTAAATTTTGTCAAAGGCCTTTTCTGCGTCTATTGAGATAATCATGTGGTTTTTGTCTTTGATTCCATTTATATGCTGGATTACATTTATTGATTTGCGTACGTTGAACCAGCCTTGCATCCCAGGGATGAAGCCCACTTCATGATGGTGGATAAGATTTTTGATGTGCTGCTGGATTTGGTTTGCCAGTATTTTATTGAGGATTTTTGCATCAATGTTCATCAAGGATATTGGTCTGAAATTCTCTTTTTTGGTTATGTCTCTGCCAGGCTTTGGTATCAGGACGATGCTGGCTTCATAAAATGTGTTAGGGAGGATTCCCTCTTTTTCTATCTATTGGAATAGTTTCAGAAGGAATGGTACCAGTTCCTCCTTGTACCTCTGGTAGAATTCAGCTGTGAATCCATCAGGTCCTGGACTCTTCTTGGTTGGTAAGCTATTGATTATTGCCACAATTTCAGAACCTGTTATTGGTCT
The DNA here is from genome assembly GCF_028878055.3 of Symphalangus syndactylus. Lineage (NCBI taxonomy): Eukaryota > Metazoa > Chordata > Mammalia > Primates > Hylobatidae > Symphalangus > Symphalangus syndactylus. The sequence continues at coordinate 27,596,953 of NC_072425.2, forward strand.
ATTCAGAGATTCAACTTCTTCCTGGTTCAGTCTTGGGAGGGTGTATTTGTCGAGGAATTTATCCATTTCTTCTAGATTTTCTAGTTTATTTTCATAGAGGTGTTTGTAGTATTCTCTGATGGTAGATTGTATTTCTGTGGGATCAGTGGTGATATCCCCTTTTTCATTTTTTATTGCATCTATTTGATTCTTCTCTCTTTTCTTCTTTATTAGTCTTGCTAGTGGTCTATCAATTTTGTTGATCCTTTCAAAACACCAGCTCCTGGATTCATTAATTTTTTGAAGGGTTTTTTGTGTCCCTATTTCCTTCAGTTCTGCTCTGATTTTAGTTATTTCTAGCCTTCTGCTAGCTTTTGAATGTGTTTGCTCTTGCTTTTCTAGTTCTTTTAATTGTGATGTTAGGGTGTCAATTTTGGATCTTTCCTGCTTTCTCTTGTGGGCATTTAGTGCTATAAATTTCCCTCTACACACTGCTTTGAACGTGTCCCAGAGATTCTGGTATGTTGTGTCTTTGTTCTCGTTGGTTTCAAAGAACATCTTTATTTCTGCCTTCATTTCATTATGTACCCAGTAGTCATTCAGGAGCAGGTTGTTCAGTTTTCATGTAGTTGAGCAGTTTTGAGTGAGTTTCTTAATCCTGAGTTCTAGTTTGATTGCACTGTGGTCTGAGAGACAGTTTGTTATAATTTCTGTTCTTTTACATTTGCTGAGGAGAGCTTTACTTCCAACTATGTGGTCAATTTTGGAATAGGTGTGGTGTGGTGCTGAAAAATTGTATATTCTGTTGATTTGGGGTGGAGAGTTCTGTAGATGTCTATTAGGTCCACTTTGTGCAGAGCTGAGTTCAATTCCTGGATATCCTTGTTAACTTTCTGTCTCGTTGATCTGTCTAATGTTGACAGTGGGGTGTTAAAATCTCCCATTATTATTGTGTGGGAGTTTAGGTCCCTTTGTAGGTCACTCAGGACTTGCTTTATGAATCTGGGTGCTCCTGTGTTGGGTGCATATATATTTAGGATAGTTAGCTCTTCTTGTTGAATTGATCCCTTTACCATTATATAATGGCCTTCTTTGTCTCTTTTGATCTTTGTTGGTTTAAAGTCTATTTTGTCAGAGACTAGGATTGCAACCCCTGCCTTTTTTTGTTTTCCATTTGCTTGATAGATCTTCCTCCATCCCTTTATTCTGAGTCTATGTGTGTCTCTGCACATGAGATGGGTTTCCTGAATACAGCACACTGATGGGTCCTGACTCCTTATCCAGTTTGCCAGGCTGTGTCTTAATTGGAGCATTTAGCCCATTTACATTTAATGTTAATATTGTTATGTGTGAATCTGATCCTGTCATTATGATGTTAGTTGGTTATTTTGCTCGTTAGTTGATGCAGTTTCTTCCTAGCCTCGATGGTCTTTACAATTTGGCATGTTTTTGCAGTGGCTGGTACCAGTTGTTCCTTTCCATGTTTAGTGCTTCCTTCAGGAGCTCTTTTAGGGCAGGCCTGGTGGTGACAAAATCACTCAGCGTTTGCTTGTCTGTAAAGTATTTTATTTCTCCTTCACTTATGAAGCTTAGTTTGGCTGGATATGAAATTCTGGATTGGAAATTCTTTTCTTTAAGAATGTTGAATATCGGCCCCCACTCTTCTGGCTTGTAGAGTTTCTGCTGAGAGATCAGCTTTTAGTCTGATGGGCTTCCCTTTGTGGGTAACCTGACCTTTCTCTCTGGCTGCCCTTAACATTTTTTCCTTCATTTCAACTTTGGTGAATCTGACAATTATGTGTCTTGGAGTTGCTCTTCTCGAGGAGTATCTTTGTGGCATTCTCTGTATTTCCTGAATCTGAATGTTGGCCTGCCTTGCTAGATTGGGGAAGTTCTCCTGGATAATATCTTGCAGAATGTTTTCCAACTTGGTTCCATTCTCCCCGTCATTTTCAGGTACACCAATCAGACGTAGGTTTGGTCTTTTCACATAGTCCCAAATTTCTTGGAGGCTTTGTTCATTTCTTTTTATTCTTTTTTCTCTAAACTTCCCTTCTCGCTTCATTTCATTCATTTCATCTTCCATCACTGATACCCTTTCTTCCAGTTGATCGCATCTGCTACTGAGGCTTCTGCAATCTTCGTGTAGTTCTCGAAACTTGGCTTTCAGCTCCATCAGCTCCTTTAAGCCCTTCTCTGCATTGGTTATTCTAGTTATCCATTCTTCTAATTTTTTTTCAAAGTTTTTAACTTCTTTGCTATTGTTTTGTATTTCCTCCCGTAGCTCAGAGTAGTTTGATCGTCTGAAGCCTTCTTCTCTCAACTCATGAAAGTCATCCTCCATCCAGCTTTGTTCCGTTGCTGGTGAGGAACTGCGTTCCTTTGGAGGAGGAGAGGTGCTCTGCTTTTTAGAGTTTCCAGTTTTTCTGCTCTGTTTTTTCCCCATCTTTGTGGTTTTATCTACTTTTGGTCTTTGATGATGGTGATGTACAGATGGGTTTTTGGTGTGGGTGTCCTTTCTGTTTGTTAGTTTTTCTTCTACCAGACAGGACCCTCAGCTGCAGGTCTGTTGGAGTTTATTAGAGGTCCACTCCAGACCCTGTTTGGCTGGGTGTCAGCAGCGGTGGCTGCAGAACAGCAGATTTTCGTGAGACCACAAATTCAGCTGTCTGATAGTTCCTCTGGAAGTTTTGTCTCAGAGGAGTACCTGGCCAAGTGGGGTGTCAGTCTGTCCCTACTGGGGGGGTTCCTCCCAGTTAGGCTGTTCAGGGGTGAGGGACCCACTTTAGGAGGCAGTCTGTCCATTCTCAGATCTCCAGCTGCGTGCTGGGAGAACCACTACTCTCTTCAAAGCTGTCAGTCAGACAGGGACATTTAAGTCTGTGGAGGTTCCTGCTGACTTTTTGTTTGTCTGTGCCCTGTCCCCAGAGGTGGAGCCTACAGAGGCAGGCAGGCCTCCTTGAGCTGTGGTGGGCTCCACCCAGTTCGAGCTTCCTGGCTGCTTTGTTTACCTAAGCAAGCCTGGGCAATGGCGGGCGCCCCTCCCCCAGCATCGCTGCCGCCTTGCAGCTTGATCTCAGACTGCTTTGCTAGCAATCAGCGAGACTCCATGGGCATAGGACCCTCCGAACCAGGTGCGGGACACAATCTCCTGGTTTGCCATTTTCCAGGCCCGTTGGAAAAGCGCAGTATTAGGGTGGGACTGACCCGATATTCCAGGTGCCGTCTGTTACCCCTTTCTTTGACTAGGAAAGGGAACTCCCTGACCCCTTGTGCTTCCCGAGTGAGGCAATGCCTCGCCCTGCTTCGGCTCGTGCACAGTGCACTTCACCGACTGTCCTGCACCCACTGTTTGGCACTCCCTAGTGAGATGAAACCGGTACCTCAAACAGAAATGCAGAAATCACCCATCTTCTGTGTCGCTCAGGCTGGGAGCTGGAGACCTGAGCTGTTCCTATTCCGCCATCTTGGCTCCACCCCCCGCTTCTCCCATTCTTGCAGAGAGTAATGGAGTTAGTGAAAATGGGCTTTCTTGGACAACACAAAGTGTTGCTCTTCTTTCTCGTAGGGAGAAAGTAGTAAGCTCTGGGTGTAGGAGGAAGAAAATAGCGGGAGCTTAGCGAAGGAGGGTGCTGCAGCACATGTGGGTCCTCATAGTCCTGGAAGGGTCAGTGACACGCAAGGGGCTGAGGAATTGAGCTGGCATTCCAGAGTGGCATGCACTCTGCCCTCAGAGAGGGAGGCATTCACCTGGGACCTTGCCGTCCTAGGACCTTACTGAACTTACCACCTGCTTCCTGTACCTGCCCCTTTCCAGCTCCACCTCACCTCCCATGTCTTTTTCAGCTCTCCTTCCCAGAACTGCAGTCCAAAGGGAGCTCATGGTCCATCCTGGTCCCAGAAATGTTGGCCCTAGAATGGTGGTTCCTCAGGTGTATGAAGGCTGACCAGCTGAGGTTATCCCCTGCTGGCTAAGAAGAGCACCATGTTCCTAGGTCTCTGAGATTTGTCAGACCATGGCGGGAGAATGGGTACATATCCATGTCTTCCTGACTCGCACGTCTTCCATTCCATTTAACCTGGAGGCTGTCAGCTGCTCCATGTTAACTGCAAATAGCTGTGCATTTCCAGTTCTCTCCAAGCTAGTAACAGAGGGTGGTCTTCATAAAGATATAGTCTTCTTTGACTCCTGGCAGAGTTTCTGTGAAACTCTATGTGAAAACCAGTGGGACTGGCTTTATTATTTTCTTCTTGTCTGAGTATGAAATGTCTGCTTTTTTTTTTTCCTCGTTTCCTCCTGATCTTTGTCAAAGAGTGACAGCTTCTCTAATTAGGCAGTTAAGAAGGTAACCTTAGCAACTTAGAGCTGGCAGTGGAGAAAGAGACAGGGTTCCAGGGACCCCACTTGCCTGAGCACTGGGCCTTCCGGGCAAGGTACCATATCCCCTTCACCTATTATCATCCCCCACCATTGCCCCTTTGGGGCTGGCCCCAAAGCTTCCTGGGCATTTCCTGCTGCCACCAGAAATTCACCCCCAGCTTCATCCTCTTTTGATCATGAAATATAACTCCTGGGTGCAGAGAATTTTTTACTCCTTTCTCTCTTTTCTTTTGTCTCAGTTTAGCTCTCCTTTTTCCTTTTTGTCCCTTTTTATCACTCTTTCCATATCCTCTGTCTTGCTCCTTTGTTTTTTTCTCAACCCGCCCCCCTTTTTCCCTGCTTCCCTCTGTCATCCCTAGGGCACACAGAAGACTAGAGATTTGTGCATGCTTGCTTGAGCTGAACAGCCCTTACCCAACCATGACACCCCATGGTTTTGATCAAGCAGTTGTCGATGTTTCCTATCCTCCTACTCCTGCATCCGCTCACTCTCATCTGTACTCATCCCTTGCCTGACTGCCTGTTTCATTCCCATCTTTCGAGGCTCTTCTCTGGGAAATCTTTTCCACCTAGCCTGCCCCTCCCCTTGCATCCCCCTGTTCTCACAGATCTCTCTCTGTCTAAAATCCATATTCAATGATTATTGGGTGGACCACATACTCTAGAAACAGTTAAAAATTATTTTATTTTTTAACACTGTGTGGTTTCCTGAGTTTGAGTTATGGTTCCCAGTAGGTGAAGGGATAATATATTCCCTTATGGCTGGGCACAGTGGTTTATGCCTATAATCCTACCACTGTGGGAGACTGAGGTGGGAAGATCACTTGAGGCCAGGAGTTCGAGACATATTCCCTTATGTTCCTTTCACAGTTAATATATTAATAGGCATGATGTGTACTTATAATTCATGGGCATACTTTGAAATAAAAAGAATGTTATGATTTTTTTTTTCCTGAAGTGAAGAATCCAGAAAGCATCAAAAACTTTGATACTATATATAGTGGAGTTCATCATTATGGGTACTCAGTATACTGGAAGTGAACTATGGACAGGAAAGGAAATACTGAGGTATTTGTTGTGAATTTCCATCATCCCATTTATCTGTTCTCCAGTTTTCCTGAACTCCCTTTTATCCATTTATCCATCTGATCATCCTACCACTGATTAATCTATTTGCCGTCCACCCATCCTCCCTTCCACCCCTTCGTCCATCATCCATTTACCCATCTATCCACCCATTCCCTTTGCTAGGGATTGAAGCGGGATTGGGAAGAATGATGTATACACAACTCTAACCCCAAAGTACAATTTGACAAAATCAACGAGATAAATGTTCTGAGTCTTAGCAGATGAGATCAGAGAGCTCTAAATCTGGGAGGGCCTTTCAAGATTGTGACAGTCAACCCTCTCAGTGTATCATGTGGAAGCCATGGCCCATAGGAAATGACTTGCTCAGAGTTACTCATCAAGTTAGTGGGAGAACCAAGGTTGGATTAAAAGAACATTAGAGATGAAATAGATTACTCAGTTTAACTTCTTTTCACAGAAAGGAGAGCAAAGTGCAGAGGTGGGAAGGGACTCGTATCACATCTCTAGTCGTTTATCTGGTAGCAAAACTAACATTTGAGCAAAGATCTCCTGGCTTGGTTAGGCTGAGATGTGTTATGCTGTAAAAGGACCAGTGATTCACTCAGGTGAAGGTTATCTTTGGTTTCACTTTTGTCTTTGAATCAACATCCCATCCAATATTTCCCCTAATCAACCACCTCACTTTCCCAATTCCCAAGACACCTTGAGTTCTGGGTAAAACCGGAGTGTACATCCATCTCTTTCTCTGGCAACCCAGCATAATCCTATATGGCCACACTGCCTGCTTACCTTCCAAGGACTACGATTTGCACTCACCCAACCTTGCCCAGTAGCTCAGTCCCACTGCCCATATTTGAGCTACTCTACCGATATTCCCAGGTAGCACTGCAGCTGGCTGCTGAAGCCAGATCCCAGGCACCGAGGAGATGAAGATCTTGGCTGCTGACACAAGATAAGTGGAGACGTAAACGGTGATTTTCTGGCATGTGAGCCCCTGTTCGTGGATTTCATCATTTAATGGAAGTGCAGTAAATAAAAGCCATTGTCGCAATATGCCAAGCAACAGGTCAGGAACATCTGAGCAGCTAGAATTGATAGAAGGGAGCTGAGCGTAACAAATCTCCCCAAATTGCACCCGGCTCCACTTGTATCAGCTCCCAGACTGCATCTCCAAATTATTGTGCAAAGCAATTATTTCTGAGCTGGAGCTTTTGGACAATGAGACATGTGGGTTGGGGTATACTTTCATGGCTTCTTGTTAAATATTTTTTTTTCCACTTTCTGTTAGCATTTGAGCACTGATTGAATTTTACCTCTACTCCCCTTCAATATATTTCTCCTGACTTTGGAGGCTGAATTCATTCTTGAAGTTCATCAAATGTAAACCTCCTCCAGGCAGCCATTCTCCCCACCCCCAGCCCCCACAAGTGTTACAGTTCAAAGCAACACACTTTTAAATTGAAGTTGAATTTGCATGCAATGAAATGTAAACACTCAAGTGCACATTTCAGTGAGTTTTGACAAATGTATACATTCATGTAACTGAGAACATTTCTATCACCCCAGAAAGTTCCCGAGTAATTCCCTCCAGTCAGTCAGTTTGTAGGCACCCACTGGTCTGATATCTCTAACTATTAATTTTGTCTGTTTTTGACCTGCTATAAATGGATACAAACAGTACAGGAGTCAGCAAACTATGGCCCGTGAGCAGAATATGGCTCATTGCCTGTTTGTATGTCCTGTGAGCAGAGAATGGTGTTTACATTTGTAAATGGTTAGAAAGAAAATCAAAAGAAGAATGATATTTTGTGACCCATAATTATTATATGAAATTTCAGATTCAGTGTTTAAAAATAGTTTTATTGGAACACAGCCACGCTTATTTGTTTACATATTGTCTGCGGTTGCTTTTACTCTACGTTGGCAGAGTTGAGTAGTGACAGAGACTGTCTGGTCCCCAAAGCCTAATATATTTACTGTCTGGCCCTTCACTAAAAAAGTTTTGCCTTCTTGATATAGTATTCATTTTTTTGTTTCTGACATCTTTTCTCAGTCTAATATTTTTGAGAGTCATCTATTGTGTATACGGATGGTTCACACGTGGCCACTTTTAATCCTTTGCCTAGATATTATGTTTTCCTCCTTTGAACTCGTAGAGCAGGAATGGCAAATAGGGTTCACTTTCCCCACCACTGCCTCTCTCTGTGCTCATGGCATTCATTCCTGATTAATCGTGGTCTATTTTCCTGCTGGGCCTGGGCTTGAGCTCAGAACTGGTCTTAATCCAGTGCTCCAAAGCAGTCACTACTAATAGATTGGAGTTGGGTTTGTGTTGAAAGTCATTTACCATCCCTGGCCTAGGAGCATTCTAGTGTAGAGCAAAGATGCAAAGAACTTTGGCATCAAGCCTAGATTTAAATCCCTATGCTGCCACCTACCACCTCTGTGCATTGGGGCAAGTTAGTCTCCTTGAGCTTTAATTTCTTTTCCTAAACAGTGTGAATAACCAACCTCATTGGTTTGTTGTGAGCATAAAAAGAAACATGGATATAAAATGCCTTGTTCAGTCTCTGGCACATATTAGGTACAAAATAAATGTCTCTGCAGATCACCTTGTTCTGTTTTCCCAAACCTGCTGTCCCTCCTGGTTCTTGAACTCAGAATACTGCTAGTCCTCCCCACCTAAAATATCAGAGGCATACTCTGTTCCCTCCATGCACACACATGCCAACCCCATCATCCACTCTTGACTTTACTTTTCTCACTTGGACTCCTGCTACTGGGCACCCTCTACACTTTCTTGACTCCCTCCAAGTCACGTTGACCAGCCCAAGTAATAGAATTGTTATTACCTTGCATAGAATTCCCCTTCAGCATCCCATTATTCTGAGGACAAAAACCAAGCCTAAAGGGTACCCATGATCTGCCCTGCCTGTAGCTCTAGCCTTAAGTTCTATCACTCTCTCTTGCTCCCAGCACTCCAGCCACATCGACCTTGACCTCTATTCTCCCTGTGAACCACATCTTCCCTCCCTTGGTCATTTACACATTCTTTCTTGTGACCAGAACACTATCCTTATTTTTACCCTCTCTACCTCGTTCATTCTTTTCTTAAAATTTACTTTTTACTTAAGAAATAATTCACATACCATAAAATTCACCTGTTAAAGGTGTAAAATTTAGTGGTTTTTCATATAATTATGAACTTGTTGTATTAGTCGGTTCACACATTGCTGTAAAGAAATATTGGAGACTGGGTAATTTATAAAAAAAGAGGTTTAATTGGCTCATGGTTCTGCAGGCTGTGCAGGAAGCATGGTGGCATCTGCTTCTGGTGAGGTGTCAGGGAGCTTTTGCTCATGGTGGAAGGCAAAGCAAGAGCAGGCTTCTTAATACGACAAAAGCAGGAGCAAGAGAGAGAATGGGGAGGTGCCACACACTTTTAGGCGATCATATCTCACAAGAACTCAGTCACTATCTTGAGGGCGGTACCAAGTGGATGGCACTAAACCATTCATGAGAAATCCACCCCCATGTTTCTGTGACCTCCCACCAGGCCCACCTCCAACACTGGGGGTTGTATTTCAACATGAGATACATGTTGGAATGTATCTCATATTGGATGAGGCAAATATCCAAGCCATATCACTTGTGCCACTATCACCATTATCTACTTCCAGACCATTTCATGACTTCCAAAAAAACCCCATAACCATTAGCAGTCACTCCTCTTTTCCACCTGCTGCAACCACTAATCTATTTTCTGTCTCTTCAAGTTTGCCTATTCTGGACATTTCATATAAATGAAATAATACAGTATGTGGTCTTTTGTGACCTTCTTTCACCTAGAAATGTTTTCGAAGTTCATCCATATTGAAACATCTATCAGCACTTTATTTCTTTTTATCAACCGTATGGATAGACTACATTTTATTTATCCATGCATCAGTTGACGGACATTTGGAATGCTTCCATCCACTTTTTGGTTATTGTGAATAATGCCTCTATAAACATTTGTGTACAAGTTTTGCATGGACATAGGTTTTTATTTTCCTTGGGTATATACCTAAGAGTGGAACTGCTGGGCATATGGTAATTCTGTTTAAGTTTTTGAGGAACTGCCAAGGGGTTTTTCAAAGTGACTGCACCATGTTACTTTTCCATCAGCTACTAGGTTTCCATTTGCTCCAGATCCTCACCAATACTTGCTAATGTCTGTCTTTACCCTAGTGGGATGAAGTGGTACTTCATTTGCCTAGTTCATGCTTACTTATCCTTCAGACCCACATCATATATCACTTCAGTCAAAGAAGATGTACCCAGCAGCCCCACCCCTGACCAGAGCAGGTTATCTTTTATTTTTTTTATTTATTTATTTTTTAATCTTGCTCTGTTGCCAGGCTGGAGTACAGTGGTGTGATCTCAGCTCACTGCAACCTCCACCTCCTGGGTTCAAGTGATTCTCCTGCCTCAGCCTTCTGAGTAGCTGGGACTGTAGGCGCACATCACCACTCCCAGCTAATTTTTGTATTTTTAGTAGAGACGGGGTTTCACCATGTTGGCCAGGATGGTCTTGATCTCTTGACCTCGTGATTTGCCCACCTCGGCCTCCCAAAGTGCTGGGATTACAAGGCATGAGCTACCATGCCTGGCCTCATCATCATTCTTTTATAGCATCCTGTGATCTCTTTCTCCAGAGAACTTATCATGCTTTGTGAGTTATACATTTATTTTTATGATGCTCGATTACTATGTGACCCCCACACTCAACTCTAAGCTCAAGGAAGGTAGAACCCTTCTATTGTATTTTCAGATTCCAGCACGGTGCCTTGCCTGAAGTAAATACTGTGGAGTAAAAACATAAATGGATCCCTTCATCTTTTTCAGAGACCACCTTCTCCTGCCATGTCCTCTCATATCCTGTTGTTTCTCATTCTCTAAAACCTTTCACGTTAGCGTCTCATTTTTTTCTCCTGATTCTTGCCTTAATTCTTCTTATCCATCTTCTACAGAGTTGTCAGAACGATCTTTGTAAAGTACTATTTTAAAAAATATGCCACTCCCTCCCCTTCACCCAGAAAATATCCGTAGCTATCTATTATATTCCAAATAAAGTACAAACTTTTCAGCCATGTCAATGGAAATTCCCCAAGGCAATAAGTCCTATCATCCAGCTCTGATAAAATATACAGATGAGAGAACAATTATGGAACTTTCTTCTTATTTTATCTTCTTTTGAATTTTGTCTCTTGTTTTGAGTAATTTGGCATACATCTCAGTGCTTCTAATGATCTACATGCTCCTGGAGGACAGGATAGCATCTTATTCATCCTTGGACACCCTACCATGCGTCACAAATGCCTGGTTTGAAGAAAACTCAGTAAATGTTTGTTTACTTCAATTACATTTTATTATTCCTCCCAAGAGAAACATTTACACTGCTAACGGAGGCCTTCAAAGGCTTAACTGGAAAGATTAATGGTGGAGTTCCAGTCATCTAAGGCAGGATGATTGGAGAGCGATTTTTGGAGCCAGCCAGTCACCATCACCTCACCTTGTCAAGGCTGCCTCTTCTACATAAACCTGGGGCTAGTTCTCCCTGAGTCAGTGGGTGGTAGTTTAGTAACTCTCCTCACCAGCTGAAATGAACACCGGGTCCCTTTGCTCCTGCAAGGGGCATCTTGCCTCACAAGCCTTTTTCGCTGCCTACCCCCGGCTCTAGACTTTTGTGGTGGGGAAGCATATCAAACTCTTTATTTCAGATGACAGCAGTTTGACTCAAAGACTGCATTAATCTGTCCTCACATGGATATAAAGAAGTACCCCAAAGGCTGGGTAATTTATAAAGAAAAGAGGTTTAATTGTCTTACACTTCTGCATGCTTTACAGGAAATATAGCAGCTTCTGCTTCTGGGGAGTCCTCTAGAAGCTTCCAATCATGGTGGAAGGCAAAGAGGGAGCACGATGTCTCACATGGCAGGAGTAGAGGCAAGAGAGAGCAAAGGAGGAGGTGGTGCATACTTTTAAACAACCAGATCTTCTAAGAACTCACTATCACTAGAACAGCACCAAGGGGATGATGCTAAACCATTCATGAAGGATCCATCCCAAGAATCCAATCACTTCCCACTAGGCTCCGCCTCCAACATTGAGGATTACAATTGAAGAGATTCGGGTGGGGACACAGATCCAAAACATATCTAAGACATATTTACTTTTCCCCTTGATGAGTACGAAGGACCCAAAGGTATTCAGAGAATTTGGGAGGAATAAAGTGTGGAGAAGGTTTCCAGAGGTTCTTAAACACTGCCTGGTGGGTCAAGGACAGAGCAGAAACTGGAACCCCTAGTTTTGAGACACAGTCTGGTTTTCTCTCACCTTTTCCCAAGAAGGGGGCAGCGGATATGTGTTTGTTGAAAAGGAGGAAAGGGAACAACTGATGTTCGTAATGTCCCCCTGAGAATGGTGTTGTCCTCACACTGCAAATAAAGAGTCAAAGGCTCAGTGTGGAAAAGCAACTTGGCTGAGGCCACAGGCCAGCCAGTGGCAGAGATGGCATCCTGAACAAGACCACCACAACACATTATTCCCAAGTATTGTGTCATATAAAGTTCCCCTGCTATCCAGTGGATATCTGCCTGTATAACATGGACACCCAAAGATCTAGACCTTGAAGATGGTGGAAACACTCTGGACTAGGTACCAGGAGCCCTAGATCTACTCCCTGACCCCACTCTGTGATGCTGGACAGGTCTCTTCTTCTGTCTTTGTCTGCTCTCCCAGCTGAGAAATGATGATGTGAACCTACCTGCCAAGCCTTTTCTTGTTCTCATCACCTGTGGAAATGAATTTCATTGTTTAATTTATGCTTTTCAAAATTACAGAAATAATATATAAAGCCATCGCTTTTATAAAAATATAAATGCAACAAAATCACATAGGGTAGAAAGTGATAGTTCCTTTCTGCATCCCCTATCTCACTTTCCTACCCAGAGACTATCACTGGTAATGGGTGTTTATTCTTCTCACTTATTTTTCTCTTTAATTATAGCCACATGTATGGATAAATCCAAATATGCATCTGTCTTTTCCCCCAATACAGAATCATTGCTCTATTATTTTGACACTTGTATGTGTATCTTTGTTTTTTACTTTAAAATGATTGGAAATCTTTCAATATCAGACCATTTGGATCCATCTCATTATTTGTAATGACATTATTCTGTAGTATTGATTACTATAATTTATTTCCTATTGCTATATTCCTATTGATGGACATTTTTGTTATTAAAAGTATGCTACAGTGAACTTTTTTGTGTATATATTATATATACATATTTATATATAGCTTCTTGCCAGCTGCATTTCTGTAAGTTAGTTACTCAGCAGCAGTATTATGAGGTCAAAAATATGGACTTTTAAATTTTCATAGATATTGCTGAAATGCCCTCTTAAAAAGCTATCCTAATTTACACTCAGAGAGTCAGGGTGTAATTTTAGATATGGCAACAAACGTGTGGGACGTTTATGGGTTCAGGTTGCTGTCCATCACCAGTCAAACCACCCTCTGCAAGCCATTAGCAATTCTGTTTACAGGTGAGGCGGGTCCTGCCCCAAGGGCCTTCTCTGCCTGGTTTCCTGCAGTTTAGTACCTGCATAGCTTCCAAAACAGGGCTTTAGAAAAGGCTTTGCAGAATGGGGAGGTGGCTTGATTAACCACCTGCCCTGTTCAGAGCCCTGGGCTTCCTGAAACAGTCCCAGTGGATCGCCAAGGGCTGGCCAACAGCTGACTAATAGGGGCTGTGGCATCTGGCCTCTCTCGGCTTTCGGCCAAATCCCGAGGAGTTCAAAAGACCTCTCCAGCTCCCTCATCCATTCCTAGCAGAGGCCCACCACTGAACTCCCTGAATAATGCATTGCATTTATCCCCTCTTGGTCTGATGGATGGCTGCGTTTTTCCTTTATCCACCTGCCTTCCTTCGTTTGTCTGCCTGGTGTTTCTAAGCTCTCAGCTGTACATTGAGCATAGGCAAGAGAAGGGAGTGGTGGTTTTTTTTTAAAGATTAGTTGCACAGCTAGCGGTCTGTCTTCAAACAGAGGCCAGATGTCTTTGTTTCTTACTCTTAAACCTGAAATCAGGACAGAGGAGAGAAAATAAAAATGCCTACCATTTATTGAGCTCCTGTGATGTGCTAGATGCAATGTTGGACATCACACAGGCATTATCTCATTTTTTCTTCCCAAGAAAACAACATAGCCCCGATTTTCCAGTTCAGAAACTGATCCCAGAAATGTGACACAGCCTGGTTATGACTACAGTCAGAAGATCTGGAGTTTGAATCCATATCTAGTCTATTTAGCTCAGGCTTCCCTCCTCCCACAAAGCCTGCTTTGCCTGGCTGCTGAGAAGGAAAAATTTTGCCTTTTGTCACACTTATCAACATTCAGCTAACCCTGAAATATTTCTTGGTATTTCATAAAATGCAAAGTGGCAGATCATCTACAACTACTCCCATCAACCCAGAGAATCACCAAATCTGTCTTAAAACCATTCATAAGGATTATTCATTTTGAATTGGCTATTTATCCATTTGAAAGTGCCAAATGGTTTATCTGTCTGACATTTTCCTAGAGGCCATATACTATGGGAAGGGGAGAAAATGGACTTCGATATTGTACTAGTTTGGGTTCAGATTCCTATCTTGCCACTTACACATGTCCCGAAGTACTCACTTTACCTCTATGAACCTCAGTGTCTTCTTTAGCAAAATGAGCTTATTATGGTTTCTACTACAGTTAAGTGTGCTTCTGCCATCCTGTGGTGGGCCCAATAATGGTCTCCCAAAGATGTCCATATCCTAATTTACTAACCTGTGAATATTCTATGGCATATGGAAAAAGGGACTTTGTAGATGTGATTAGGTTAAAGATCTTGGGATGAAAAGATTATACTGGATTATCTAGGTGGGCCCTATGTAATCACAGGGTCCTTAAAAGAATCAGGCAGTGGCATTAGACTCAGCGAAGGGGATGTGAAGATAGACATACAGAGAGACTTGAGGGCTTTGAAGTGGGAGGAAGGTGCCAGGAGGCAGGGAATGAAACTCTAGGAGCTGGAAAAGGCAAGGAAAGAGGCTATCCCTAAAAGCCTCCAGAAAGGAATGCAGCCCTGCTGACACCTTGATTTTGCACCACAAAAGCCTACTTTGGACTTCTGACCTGCAAAACTGTTTGCACTGTTTTATGCCACTAAGTTTGGTCATTCCTTACAGCAGCAATGGGAAACTCACACACATCCTCACTAAGTGGTGGCCTTCTTAAAGTCTGTAGGACAGATGGACCTTGAGCTTGAATCTCCTGCTTCTGTACTTACAAGCTGTGTTTCACCTTTTTCCTTCTTGAACTTCCATTTCCTCATGTGCAATACATGGTTAATGATGACTCTAACAGGATTTATGAAGACTGTGTAAGATCATGTGTTAAACAAAATTCCTGGCACAAAATAGATGCTTGCTCGTGGAAGTTGTTATTTTCCTTGACATATGGCTGTGAACTGGTGGTACAGATATTGATTGTGGAAGGCTTTGGTGAGCTTTGTGTAGTCAAATGGAGAAAACATGGGCTTTTGTGCCAGAGAGACAGAGTTTTGAATGCTGGCCTGTGGTATTTGTTAACTCTTTGACCCTTGGAGAATAAACTTGAACTTTTGTGAAGGATGATGACCTTCCAAACACAAATGCAGGCAAGGTTAAATGAATACACCATGCAAACTCTGGCCCAGACATTTCCCTCCAGACTGAGCGCTAGAGGACAGGCCAAGGACTCTTCCCTTGTCCATCTCTCTGTCCTTACAAACTAACACAGTGTGTGGTGCATACATGTAAAGGGGGATGTTTCTTGCTGAAACTGAACGTGATGGGAGGGAATTTGATCTAGTACTGAGTAAACCCCAGTCTAGGTACGGATTTGGGATTAGGGAGATCCAGAGGGAGAAGGATTGGTTCTAAAGATGATCTTGGTGCTTGGGTCAACTGGAAAAAGACAGGGTGGGGGAACCACAGAAGCTGAGCAGGACCTGAAATGATGGGTCTTCAATTCTGGGTTGACAGTATTTGGTTTGTCCAGATAGTCAGGCTTCTGGTCAACCTGGATTATTTCTCCTTCATACAATGCCTACAGCTCCTCTTTTCCTTTGGTAGGTGCTCCTGGTGAGAAACTAGCCCTTATTTGTACCTTACTTCTGTTAACCCCAGGACTCAAAATGAGGCTTTATTCAGCAAGACTATACCTCGCCCAGTCCTGCTGCATTGTCAACTTGCCAGGAGGATTAATAAAATGACATTGCGAGGGGCTTTGAGCTCTACCAGACTTGGTGCCTTCTTTTGTATTTGAATTATTTTCATCATTATTCCTTGTTTACTGCCTTTGAGTTAATTTTCAGGCCTTGCAGCTATGCAGCCTCTCCCAGTCCATTTGAATTAATTTTGTGAGAAACATTTTTGAGTTATTGTGGTCCAGATTAAGTCATCTTGTGATCTTTTCATCCATTGTCTTTGTAATTCTATTGAAAAGCTCTCATGTTTTCGGGCTGTGATCTGTGCTTTTTTTTTTTTTTTTTTTAACCCTGCCCTTATGCAGCCTCATAATTCTTTTGTTTTCCTGGGTTGTGTCCAATTTGTTAATCCTTGTTATAGAAGAGCAATAAAAATGGCAAGACATGGGTCCTGCCAGCATGAGGCAGAGACTGGGGTGAATCTCAGCACGAGCAATGATTAGTGGCTGTCTTGGACGATTTGCTTCCCCATCCTAAGCCCTGCTTCCTAGTCTGGAAAATGGGAAGAATCCAGGGCTGGCTTACAAATGGATGATTGAATGGGTTGCTATATCTGAAAATACCTGCCACATAACAGTTGCAAGTATTTCCCCCACTTTCTTCATTCTTAAAGCTTCTATTTCATGTATTTTTCTCCTTCTGTCTAAAAGATCAATATGACATTTGATGTTGTAAAAAATTTAAGTGTATGTTCTGCTGCTATTCTTCGGTGACTTTTCAGAAATAATCATTAAGTGCTTCAGTAACTCTATTAGCTCTTCCCTGGAACACCTTAGGATACATGCTGTCCAACCTGCTAATTTGTGTTTTCCTCCAAATCCCTAAGTACTTCCTTAACTGCTTTCTGTCGTAGATGCTTCTGTGAGATCTTAATTACTTCCTAATTGTCCACATTTCTTTTCCTTTTCTTTTCTTTTCTTTTTCTGGCAAAATACAGATCATAAAAGATCTTTGCCACCTTCGAATCATCACTAATTTCCTTTCTCCCTCATTATGAAGGCAGGAATATGTTCCAGTTTGCCATCTGATTTCCCACCTGGGTTCCTTCTATGAACTCTTGATAATCTCTGCATCTCTATAATCACATTTCCCCTTCAAAAGAGGCCTTTCTGAATGGATGTTCCTCACATTACAAGAGCATATTTCACTGGTCTGCATCCCTTAGTTTGACCTTGAAGTTTTCTACTACAATGGATAATAGTTTACTGGTATCTGTTAAATACAAGGCACCCTGGGAGGTACCAGGGAAGCCAAAATAAAGATAACCCTTTCCTTGGCTTAAGCACCTCACACAGATAAACATGTTCTCAAATAACAAATAATAAAATGTCATTAAAAATCATCTTAGCAGCCAGTGGAACAGAAGCAAGACTTACGGAGTTTGAGCAGGTGGGTATCACGAAAATCTATAGAAGTCCTTTAAGGAGTTTGTTTATAAGCCATAATTTCTGCATCTGTAAATGGAATAATTAACACTGACTTTTCAGTATGGGCATAAAATTAGATAAATTTTAAATGCGTGGCTCATACTTAGCCCTCAATAATAATGAGTGTGTTTCTCTAATAACAGTGGTGCCAATGACAGCAATGAACATTTCCCCATGCTCACTTTCAGGTGGCAGATCAGGGAGCACCATCATCCCCAATGTAGAAAGGAGAAAACTGAGTCTCAGAGAAGTTCAGTGACTTACCAGACATGATGGTACATCTAAGAAGTGTTAGAACCATGAGAATCAAGTAGAAATATTCCGGTTCCAAACCCAAGTTTTTGTTTTGTTCCTCTTTGTTCCAGTGTGCTTACAAACAAGAATCTGCTTGAGGAATTTGCAAAGGATTCCTCCCTGCAGCCAACACCATCCAGGGGTTAGCAGGGAAAACATGACAAGCTGCAAACCCTGAGGGTTTGGTGCACAGATTAGCTAGAACATATTTAAAAATTTTTAAATCTATTAATAATAGATAAAATTAATTCAGTATCATGTATTCAGTACCTGCTATGTGCCAGGCATTTTATTGTATTGTATACTTTGTATTTATCATCTCATTTAATTCTTGTAACATTTTGAATTACGTACTGTTATTATATCCAGTTTGCAGATGAAACCGAGGCTCAGTGAGATGAAGTGAGTTACCTAAATATACATAGCTAATAGGTAGCAGGACTAGCATTTGAAGCCTTACAATTCAGGATTCTAGCTTGTGATTATGGAAACATCCCTCACCTCTCAAACGGCCATATGAATGGGGTCCAGGAGTGCAGATCTAGCCATCGCATCAGAAGGTTTGGTAAGACTTGCTAACTAGTACCAATATCTGACTGATCACTGACTTAGGCTCCCTCTTCCTTCTTCACCCTCTGGGGGAAGATTCAATGAGCCAGTAAATGATCAAAAGGCATTGGAAAGAGAAAGGAAGAGGCAGGCACAGGGCTAATGTGCCAAGGACATAATCACCCCTTGAGTTATTGCATTGACTGGATGCTAATGTGCCCACGCTGGCCTCGGGGACTGCAGCCGGGCCTCTTACAGCTTCTATATTGAGGATGCTCAGCAAGGCACTGGAAATATCAGTATCTACTTTGCCAAGTAGTGTTAAAGATTCCCTGCAAACCCTACTCAGTCAGGACCAGTCTACCACCTCTCACAAATGAGAGAAGGGAAGCTCCTTTCAGGTGAATGCTCCTGAAATGAGAGAACTTTGAGACAGGTATGCAAGGCAGACGAAGAGCCCTGCCTGGGCGTAGGAGATCATCACTGGCTCTCTGAATGAACCTGTGTGAAAGGTGGTAGGTGGGGTTTCTTCTCTCTGAGTCTCAGTTATTTCCTCTATAGAATGAGAAAATTACACTCCATAGGAGCCTTCTTAATTTAGCATCCTAAATCCACTGATGATCCATCAGTGCTTTGACATCTAGCAATAATAACAATTTTATGGAATGCTTTCCATCTTTCAGACACTAAGTGCTTCAGTATTATTAATCCTCACAACAACCCTATGAGATGAGATGTGGCTCTATCCTGACTTTACAGATCAAGAAATTGAGGCACAAGGAGATTCTGAGCCTTGCTGAAGGTCACACAACTATTGGGGGGAAGATGGGATTCAAATCCACGTTATCCAGCTACTAAGTTTGCGTTTTTAACTTCCTTGGAAACATTTCTTGGAAACATTGCTCCCCAACTGGTTGTCAGCAGGTGAGAGGACACTTTTACAGGAATAGCACTAAGGGAATTTGAGGCGTTGCTATTTTTGTTCAAGTTTTGCTTGGATTAGGGAGGCAAGGCAGGGAGGGATGTTACCATATTAAAAATACATAGACCCTTTTAATTTTTATGTTGGGATGAGTTTGACTTGGAATGAAAAATCCCCAGTTGTGTGTGGTATATCCAATTGGATTTAGTCTTGGCCTTCCCTTGGGATTGTTATGGGTATTTGATAATGTAGGCACATCCAGCTAGGTTTAGTCTTGGCCCTCTGTTGGGATTGTCTTGGCCCTCTGTTGGGATTTGATGATGTAGGGACATCCAGCTGGGTTTAATCTTGGCCCTTCTTTAAGACTGTTGGAGGTATTTAATAATGTAGGGACATCCAACTGGGTTTAATTTTTGCCCTCCCTTGGGATTGTTGGGGGCATTTGATAATGTAGAATTTAAGCTTAGGCTAGGAGTTGTGGCTCATGCCTATATCCCAGCTACACGGGAGGCAGAGGTGGGAGGATGACTTGATCTCAGGGGTGTGAGGCTGCAATGAGTGAGCTATGATCCCATCACTGCACTCCAGCCTGGCCAACAGAGCAAGACTCTGTCTCTAGGGGGGAAGAAAAGAGTTTGGCATGTGGGGGGTTAAAGATTAAAGGGACCTGAATTTAATTTCTGGACACTTATTAGCTGCCTGATCTTAAGCAGATTACTTAATCACTCTGACTCATTTTCTTATTTATATTTAATAAAATAGGAA
The DNA here is from genome assembly GCF_028878055.3 of Symphalangus syndactylus. Lineage (NCBI taxonomy): Eukaryota > Metazoa > Chordata > Mammalia > Primates > Hylobatidae > Symphalangus > Symphalangus syndactylus. The sequence continues at coordinate 27,616,692 of NC_072425.2, forward strand.
CTATAATAGTACCTACTTTAAAAAGGTTTTGTGAGTATCAAATGACTGAATTAGGTAAAGTGCTTTCTAAACTGTAACATGTTCTTTGGAAGATTGAAGAAGGCCAGTACATAGATGACGTTTTTGGCCAGCCATTTCTTTTTCAGGTACTTCTTTCTCCCAGTACCACCCTGAGGACTCAACAACAGCTTAGAGGCCTTGTGCCTTTGTTGTTCGCCGAGGCATTGCTGGGCCAGGGAGAAACAGTGTGATTGATTTGCTTTGCATTGACTGTGCATGATGAAAAGTTGCTTTTGTTTTTTGTTGTTTTTTCCCTTTTCTTCTTTAGTCCTGGGAATTATATTTTTCATAGAGTGTCGTTAGTGGAAAGCACTGAACCAAATTCCCTCAAATTGAATTTGGCTGTCTGAATTGTCAGTTCTCCATCTTCTCTTTCCCCGCCCTCATCTACCCCAAAGGAGGAGCCTCCACATTTATATTCACAATCATTTGTGGGCTTCTAAGAGGGGTTAATAAAAGGGTGGCAGTGTGGAGCGAGGTGGGTAATATACCTGGACTTAGGGCCAACCTGTAGCTTCCCGCTCATCGCTTGTCAACTAGTGTGCCATGACAAATATGCATTTTTTTATGTAATAAAGAGGCAGCCTGGGCCTGTGGATCCCCCAAAAGACCAGAAGTTGGAAGGATGTGGATGGGGTTCTGCCTCTAATGCTTAACAGTGTGTGCCCTTAGGGAAATCAGTTCTCTTGTTAAAGCTTCTGCATCCCAGTTTATTAACAGGAAAAGTACCAAATGATCTTCCTGCCTCAGAAGAAGAACCTATAAGACTTCATTCACTTACTCATGTGTTCATTTATTCTTTTAGCAAGTATTCATCAAGTGCCTACCGTGTCCCAGGGACTGTGCTTGGTAGTGAGATTACAACTCTGAACAGGATATAGTTTCTGCCTTCAAAGAGTGTTTAGTCTAAAAGAATGACAGATAATAGATAGTAGACAGATGACTTTAAGATCACATAAAATGTCATACTTAAAGCAAAAATAGCCTGGATTGTGGGGTCAGGCAGGCAGGGTCTGTTGTGGGATCTTGGGCAGGCTATTTGACCTGTAGGAGCCTCAGTTTTCTACCATATGAAATGGGTATTGTAACCTCCTTGCAGGGTTATTGTAAAGAGTAGAGATACTGTGTTTGCTGTTCACTGAATGGTGCCTGGCCCCTGAAAAGCACACAATAAATGGTAGCTATTATTATTAATAATGATAATAATAGATGGAAAAGCACTTTTAAGCTACAAAACTACACAAATATAATGAATCATTATAATCACGTTACATGGAGGCTTATTTCCCAAGAGGTTCCAAGAGCAATCAGGATCACTGGTGCCTAGGAAAAGAAAATAATATAATTAACAACAAGTAGAAGAGCTTTACATTTGAATAGCACTCTTCCAGGTTTAACAAATAGCCATGATGGGGAAAAACACTTCGAGAATTTGTTAATCCAGGCTGGACTGTGCTTTTGTTGGCAAGTATTATCTTGTGTTTGTTGTAAGATTTTCTATCTTCATTAGCAACACTTTAGTTTCCCTTAAGTAAATGATGATTTAGATCAATTTACCCCATTTTACTTGACCTAAGTTCAAGCAGAACTATTCTGTGCCGACACCTGCAATCAAGGTTCAGAGCGTTCCTTAAGCTTATAAATGATTATTCTTCGTACTGTGTTAAATGCACAGTAATCCTTTGTCAGTGGGGACTTGGCCAACTGTGGCTTCGTGATAATGGGATTTTATATTTATAAACCAACATGTTAAAAATGTATGTTATTTTTATATATGAGTTTTTCAGATCAGTTCTTCTAAACAGCACATGACAATTGTTATTCTGGTCCCCTGGAACCTAAGTGAGTTCTAATGAATAGTACAGAAAAAAAGAAAGCTGTTTACCTTCACCTTTCAGTACAAGATCAGGATACTGTCTCTCACCCCTGTGTGTTAACTCAATGATAATGGAAAAACTCACCTGTTACACACATTGGAAGAATTAAGAAGGGAGATGGAAAGTATAATTCTATGCTTATCCTACTCAAACACAGCAGATTAGTTTGTTCTTTAAACTTTAAAATTAGATACAGATTTTGTAATGGAAAATGGGTATGATCATTTTCTTCAGCAGTTTTCAATACCATGGCAATGTTTCTGGAATATTCTTTTTGTGTTTTTGTTCCAATGGATAACTTCTTTTGTTTGTATTGAGTATAAGATTAAATTGTGAATGTGTGTGTGTGTGCATGCGCATGTGTGCGCATGTGCATCCACACCCACTGGTATATTTCCAAAACCCCCCTATTTGATAAGACTTCTAGATCTCTGGAAGCTATTTTTGTTACTGTGCTTTTTCAAGGGTGATGAAGAATTGCTACATAAACATTACACTAGTTTTGTGAATCCCTTATCCTTAGTTGCTGCTTAAAGCCTGCTGACTTGCGTATCGTTAGCTGCCAAAACATCATCTTCTATTCACGCTTACTTTTCTGGTGGTCAGGCTGGGACCTGGGATTGGCATTCTATTTACAAGCAAGAAACTAAGGAGCTGCAAATGGAAGTTGTTTGTGAAAAGAGCACATACTCCATACCATGGAGTGGAATATTGTACAGAACTCATATGGTAATAAGATAGGGCATTGCAGAGGTAACTCAGGCAAATGAACAGGGGCTGACCTAAAGTCCCTCCTTCTTCCAGGTTTCTATGATCCTAACTGAAGCTAAAAATAACACTGGGTTAGAGGTAGCCAAGTTCTATATGTCTGAGAAGCAAAAGCCTTAGTGATTTTATAGATAAATATCTCTGCAAACCTGATTAAGTCACGTAATAATTACAAGAGTTTAGAAAGCATCCATCCTAGCTCAGGAACTGTATTAGACCCTGGGGAGGCAGCTGTGGCCACAGACAGAGCACCTCACCTGTTAGGAGCTTACCATCTAAAGGGAAGGCAGGCAATGAAGAAGGAACTCATATGTTCGGTGTTTACCATGAGCAGGGACTTCTGCAAAAGCTTCACACACACACACACCCTTATCTTTACCTTGACCCCAAAAGGATCATGAAAATGTCCCTTCTTTACAGAGAACACATTTGAAGTATAGAGGTATTAGTAAATAGCAAAGGGTCACAGAGCTGGTAAGTGGCAGAGCCAGCATGAAAGCCCAGGTCTAGCTGTTGCCCTATAGCTCATGCTCTCTACTGGTCACTGTACTCCCTTTTCTGTCCCTTAATTGCTATAGACTTCAAGCTTGCCACCTGTGAAGTAGGTGGTCTTGCTGTTACAAGGAATCACTGAGAGAATCCTGCACAATAGTATGCCTTGTTCTTGTTGTAGTTCACTTCTGTTGACTATTGTTGCCACCAAACAGCACAATAGCAAGTCTATTTAAGACAGCCTCTATTCTGCTGTGAGAATGTCCTTAGCAGAGTGCTCACTGAAAAAGAAGATGGAATGGCCAGGCACGGTGGCTCACACTTGTAGTCCTAGAATTTTGAGAGGCTGAGGGAGGTGGATCACAAGGTCAGGAGTTTGAGATCAGCCTGACCAACATGGTGAAACCCCGTCTCTACTAAAAATACAAAAATTAGCTGGGCGTGGTGGTGCGCACCTGTAGTCCCAGCTACTCAAGAGGCTGAGGCAGGAGAATCGCTTGAACCCAGGAGGTGGAGGTTGCAGTGAGACGAGATTACGCCACCGTGCTCCAGCCTGGGAGACAGAGTGAGACTCCGTCTCAAAAAAAAAAAAAAAAAAAAAAAAAAATTATGAAGTAGACGCTATTTGTGGTTCAGAGCAGGTGTTTCCAGAGAGCTACAGTTGCTGGAGCAGGGTGGCACAATGGGCAGCCTTGGAGGGTACAGGAACTCAGACACCAATACTGAGGTCATGAGATGGCTCAGGAGTCTAATCAGGAAGATGCAGGAAAAATTGGGTACTCATGTTACAATAAGGGCTCATTCCTGCATTCTCAGAGGAGTTGGGTGGGGGGGAATTCTTAGGAAAAGATCATGGTCAGGGAATGAAAAGACTTAAATTTTTGTCCCAGATCTACATTGACGAGCTGTGTAACCTTGGAGAAAGTCCCATTAACCTTTTGGGACCTCACTTCCCTTCTGTATAAAACAGGGATGCCAATTTCTGCTCTGCTTTCTACACAGGGTTGATGAGAGCATCAAAGGAGAGAATAGAGGCAAAAAGGGATCTGTACATTGGAAAGTGCCCCATGCACTTTAATATTATTTATTAAATTATTAATATTTATCATTAACATTGTCAGCTTGTCATTGCCATTGTCAGTGTGATTATTGAGTGTATTAATTGGGACATCTACTGAGCTGACTGGCTTGACTCCTGGAAGTCATCGGTTTTGGAAATCTTTATCTGTGCATTTATTAAATAAACATGCAGTGAGTGCCTCCAGTATGTAGGAGTGGTTCTAGGTTTTGCAGATGAGTGAGACAAGGCCTCTGCTCTGAAGGAGTTTACAAGGAGAAATGAGCAGAGGCCTTGGATAATGGCAGAACAGGATGAGTTATGTAATGTGTCAGGAGCGCAGTGCAAACAGAATGATATGTTAACTTGTCACATTCTGTGATGGTGAATCCGCTCCTTGGAAAGAGCTGGGAAGGAGCTCGTAGAGCATCACCTACAAACAGCAATAAGAGAAGTGGCCTGCCTAAGATACCTCCAAACCCCTAGGCCAGTGCCTCTCCACTGTCCAATACAAGCTGCCTTCACCCTTGGCAAATCTCAGATGCTCCTGGGGCCTTGCCACATCATCAGAACATTGTGGACTTTCATGGGAGGATCTGTTGGCCAACCTGTTAGTATTGCTTTGTCAAATATTTCTGATTCCTCTCCTTTATGGGTACATGCTTTGGTTGCACTTCCTGGTCTATTTTTACTTGGATGGCTGACATAACTGTGAGTAGAAGTGGTGAATTCCACTCATGGACCAGAGCATTTACCTGTCAAGGAAAGGATCTCCAGAGCCCTTTCTTTTTTCCCTCTCACATGGAGTTTGGCAATGTTTCAGATATTGGCTGCCCAATCAGCCTGGGTCATTTTGAGACAATGAGGAGCTGAGACACCCTGCCAACCTGGAATGAACATATAGCATGAGTGAAACCTGAGATGTGGAAGTTGTAATTGAAGCATACTCTAATGCCTTCTTTCTTTCTCCTTCCTTCCTTCCTTCCTTCCTTCCCTCCTTCCTTCCTATCTTTCTTTTTTTTTGTTTGTTTTTTGTTTTCTTTTTGTTTGTTTGTTTTTGTCTGAGACTGGGTTTTGCTCCAGTGCCCAGGCTGGAGTGCAGTGGAGTGATGTTGGCTTATTGCAACCTCTACCTCCAGGGTTCAAGCAATCCTTTCTCAGCCTCCTGAGTAGCTGGAACTATGGGTGCATGCCATCATGCATGGCTGATTGTGTGTGTGTGCGTGTGTGCACGCACATGTGTGTTTTTGTAGAGATGGAGTCTCACTGTGTTGCTTAGGCTAGTCGCAAACTCCTGAGCTCAAGTGATCCGCCCATCTTGGCCTTCCAAAGTGCTGGGATTACAGGCATGAGCCACCATGCCTGGCTGTTTTCTTATTTATTTACTTACTGTGCCTCTTTTTTATTTATTGTGTCTCATTATAGAATGCAGTGTGGAGGTCCATGGTTCCTGATAGACTTTGTAACCTAAGTTTAAGCCCAGATGCTTCTGTAAGCATAGGATGCTTTTCTCAGGGTTATAAACTAGCATCTCTTCGTTTCTATAGCTGCCAGACCTTTGTGTCCTGAGCCTCACTTGCCTCCTATGCTGCAACTGCATTTTAAACCCCACTCTTCAGCTGTTTATCTTCCTCAGTAATCCTTTGTGGTGTACCTCATCAACTGCATTTTGGAAAACTAAGTAAATCATGCCTGCTTTTTATTTCGTACTTGATTAAACTTGTCAGAGAATTCAGGCAAGTTCAAAAGGCTCGTATTTTTCTTTGCTCACAGAAAGACTCACCTGGCCCATTTCTTTCTTTAACCTTACATCTGCAGTGGCAAACAGAGGTTGGCAAAATATAGCCCAATGCTTGAAAAACAAGCCCTTCATGATGAGTTCTAAGAGTCAGTCTTTATTGGGTTGATGCTTGGGGAGAGATATTAATCTGCTTGGCTAAGACCTTGGACAAGTCACTATCTCCCTGGTCTTTAGTTTTCTAAGTTATCAGAGGGGGAAGTTGGACTAAATGAATTTACTCTTCTGAAATTATTGGATACCTACTCTGTGGGGTCTTATAGAGGGAATATATGTGGGTCATGCCATCTTCAATCATATGGCTTAAAGGCTAGTGGAGGGGCATAGAGAAGACAAGATGTCAGTTACTGTGAATATGACTCAGAAAATGTTAACTGTTAGGAACCATTCCCAACTATCATGCTACTAATGGATTTAATCCACGTTTAGACAGGTGGATACAAAACAAAACAGCCCACGCTTGTGGATGAGGAAACTGAGGTTCCATAAAGAATTCCTATGCACTACACAATCCTAGTAGGTCAAGGGAAAAGATAGATGTCTGCTGGTGGCTGAGGCATGACTGCATGAAATAAGGATGGATGGCTGGTGATACGAGGTCTTTAATGCCAAGGTTCAACTTACCTGTCCCACTTCTCTACATCATGAAAACAGACCTGTTTTATGTAGCCTTGTCCCCTTTGACTCCTCCTAATCTCTGTATCTTCAAATCCTACCCATACTTTTAAGCCTATTAAATATACCACCTTCTCTGAGGCCCTTAACTGTAACCAAAAATGGCCTTTCTATCTGCTGATCTTTCACAGCATGCTCTGCTGGCATTTCATACATGTTCTCCTCTGTATTGCAATCACGGCTGCTTGTGTCTCCATAAAGGGAGGTGGGAGGTTAGAATGGAGTTAGTCCTAGATTCTTATTTCTCTTCCACCATAAACATGCTGTGTTACCTTGAACAATTTTCATATTTCTTCTGCACTTTGTTTTACTTATAGAATGGGACTAATGATGCCAATTTGCAGGGCCGTTGAGAGAACGAAATGAGATAATGTGTGTAAAGTATTTGTTTTATTTCTCTTTCTGTAAAGGCTTCCTTCACTACACGCTCCCCTCAGACACAGTATAACTTGTATAAGTAGGTGATTAACAGAAGCTTGATGAATGAACGTGCACATGGACCTTTGGTGTTACATCAGTCAGGTTCCTGGCAGGAAACAGATGGCTTCCTTCTGGACATACTCAGAAGAGGTACCAGTAGAGCATTTAATGAAGGTTGTGGGCAGGGCTAAGGGAATGCACCCGGGGCAATGAGGCATTGTAGGCTGGCATCAGGGGTATTTTGGTCATTGCAAAAGCAGGAGGGATCCCCACCCCAAATTTGGTTTGGATATTGAAATTAATGATGGTACACACACACCAAGAGGGTAGGAAGAGGCTTATTAGTTATATAAGTGAAATTTCTAGGGAGCAGAGCAGGCTTCTCACACAATTCCAGAATGACTAGAGAGCCAGGAAAAGAGACTGGTGTGGGTTTTTACTGTGGCACGAGAGTGGGGCCAGAGTGAGAGTTTCCACACTCAGGCAGGACTTTCATGGTTAGAATCCTCAGCCAACGCCAAAGGAGTGAGCATCCAGGCATTCCTACCAGATTGTCCAGATATGGGGCACAGTGGTGGTGGTGGTAAAGAGAGGAGTGGCGAGACTTAAAAGCTGTTTATAGTCAAACATCAAAACAAGGAATCAGACTTCTCATTACAAGAGGAAGCTCTTGCCATCCCGAAGGAGCCAGGAAAGGGAACATTGATTTGAGAAAGAGGGGCTCCCTTATAGAGACTGGCCATAGGACCCCCCTCACCCACTGTTGAGGCCACAGGTCAGCAAGGATCGAGGGAGGATAATAAATACCCTGACCTATCTCTCCCTTACCTGCCCACTGATCTACCACCAGGGCCTCTCTTTAGCAGAACCCAACTGAAAGCTGAAGGCAAGATAACCTGGATGACATAGGTTTTGATTTTTTCCGGGAGCAAAAAGCACTGCAGAAAATGGTTTGGTATGGGACAGAGCAAATGGAAGATAACAAGCATGGGACCCGTCTCAAAACATACACACAAAAAGGCCGGGCACAGTGGCTCATGCTCGTAATCCCAGCACTTTGGGAGGCCAAGGTAGTTATATCACCTGAGATCAGGAGTTTGAGACCAGCCTGGCCAACATGGCAAAACCCTGTCTCTATTAAAACTGCAAAATTAGCTGGACCTGTTGGTGCATGCCTGTAATACCAGCCACTTGGGAGGCTGAGGCAGGAGAATCACCTGAACCCAGGAGGTGGAGGTTGCAGTGAGCAGAGATTGCGCCACAGCACTCCAGCCTTGGGTGACAAGAATGAAACTCCATCTCAAAACAAAACAAACAAACAAAACCAAGCATGGGATAGGAATCAAACAAAATGCAGGATGATCCTAAATCTTAGCTATCATTCACTGTGTACATGCTATCTGCTGGGTGTCATATTAAGTACTTGATATACAATATATATTTTTTTAAATCCTCAAAACAACCTGGGTAGGTACTATTTTTTATATATGAGGAAGCTGAGGTTTAGAGGAGTGAGAATGGTCCTAGAGATTGGTATAGATAAAATTTACACTCAACAGTTAGATTCCAATGCTCGTATGCTTTCTATTAGACTATATATTTTCCCTTGGCTTTTTAGGATCCAGAGAACTGCCGCATGGGAGATATCTGGCATCAGTGAGCTGAGCGCCATTGACATTTCTTGCCAGCTTTCTGCAGAACCCTCATTCTGGTTTAGGTTTGCCTGCTCTTCATTAAATACTCGATGTGTTGCAACCCTGTAGTAGGTATTTCAACATACGCAGTTTTGTTTTATGGCAACTCCCTGAGGTGGTGATGGTATCTTCACTTTACAGCTGGGGAAACTGAGTCTATGAGACAATGAAATGACTTGTCCAGGTAACACAGAATTTAATGAGGGTGGAGTTGGAGCTAGGATTCCAAGTCGGCCCTACACGACCCCATGCATGGGAGCGACTTGCTATGCTGGCCGCCTCCCACTTAGGTGAATCCTGTTTCCTTTTGAGAACAAGAAGTGAAGACTCAAAATTAAATCCTCTCCAGTCTGCTGGGGGTCTTTGATGTGTATCCAGGGGAAAGCCACCTCTTTTGTCTTTTCACAAATCCTCAGCTGTTTTTTAAAAAATGTTCTCCTTTCCCCTCTAGCCTGACTTGGTGCAACATTTTCCTTGGGTAGAATGTTGGAGCCAAATCCCTGATGGAGGTCACAGGAGTGGCAGCCCGCATTTGTCTCAATCCCCCGAGATTGAGAATTTATTTGTGGTGTCAGGTCTGGGCAAGATTTAGAATAATTCGGGGATTTAAGTCCTGAGGATATGAGAAATAAATAATGTCACCAATTCTACATAAAGGGGCATAATGTGGAAGGGGGGGAAAAAAAACTGTTTCTATTAGAAGCAAAGAAGGGATCCAGAAAAATGCTAAGTCATTCTAAAGCACAGATTTTTAGAGTACAAAAGTATATGCAGAGTTATCTAATATAAGTCCCTCATTTTACAGATGGAGAGACTGGGCATAGAGAGGGGAAGGTCCTTGTCTGTAGTCACACAGAGTGCCACTAGTAAAGCCAGGCCTTGAAATCAGGTTGGCTGCTCAGTTCCAGTGACCCTCAGAACATAGCATGCTCACCATGGAGTCATGAACATGGAAAGAAACCTCATTAATTCTGGTTATCTGCACAGCTCATACGATATGATATTAGGATGCCTGTTTGTTCAATACTCTCTCCATTAGACCAGCAGCTCCATGAGGGCAGGAATTATCTCCTGCTCATCTCCATGTCCCCAGCACACTTGCTCTTTCCTTGCTTTGGTATAGTTTCCACTTTTTTGCCTGGATCTCTTCTGTTTGTCCTTAAATTCTCACACCATATAACATTTCAAATGAGAGGCCCTCTCTGACTACCAGCTCAGTTAGGCACCTGCTGTTGTATACTCCCATATTCCCTGGACTCTTTCCTGATTTCCCCATTACACTTCACCCTCATTACCTATTTAATTGCCTGTATTACCCACTAAACCATAAGCTCTTTGAGAGCAGTGATTGTGACATTCTTGTTTTCCTCTTATTTTTCCAGTAAGTTTGCTGAGCACAGAGCCAAGCATATTCAGCAAATGTTTGATAGATACATGGAAGAATGAAACTAAGACAGTCCTAACCTCAGAGTATAATCCAAGAATCTCTATGTGCCGGACAGCGGCACACACACTCTAGGGGTCAGAGTCAATAACATCTTCATTGGCTTCTACTACCTTATATTTAGCAACCAGTCAAAGCCAACGGGCTTGCATCTACTTTCTCTTATTCTTGGGTTTATTCCTTCTGAGAAAAGCCGATGTTCACTGCCATCTGACTTTTTAACTCCGGCCTCTATATGTTTTCTTCATCAACTTATTCTTGCTTGATCTAGTCATCATTTCTCTCTTTCCCTACTTTCAGGGAAACAGAGGCTCAGAAAAGTAAAGTTACTGATGCAGGTTCACACCACGGCTGAGTGGCCATGTCACAGTTGAATCTGTAATCCCTGACTCCACTCCTTCCCCCTGTCTCTGATAGTTAAAGACCTCAGTTCCTGTGTTCTTTCCTCAATGTATAGATGACATTAGAATGACATCCACACTGTGCTGGCTGCTGATCAAAAGACTCCCCATAACCAGACAGGCACCCACAGATTTCAAAAACCATATGGTTCAACAAAGTTAAGGAACAAAGGGCATTTCTTTGCATCTTATTTTGATGGTACTTTCCCTACTGCTGGGACCTACATGGGTACATAGAAGATGCTTAACGATATCTTTTAATTCATAGTAGAATGACTAAAGCCTTATCTCAGCATGCAACAGATACATCTTGAAGACAGCTTTTGCCTTTCTTGAGCCAAAAAGGGAAAATATCAAGTTTATTCGTTACTTTACTTGCCACATCAGTTGTTCCTATTGGAGGGATAACCGTAATTATTCCTTGCATTTATGTTGCATCATGTCTACAATCTTTTTTTGTTGTTGTTCTTGTTAATCCTCAAAACAACCCATTAAGGTTTAAGCACTTTCCATTTTACTGATGGGGAATCTGAGGTTCTCAGTGTGAAGTAACTTGCTCAAGAGCATGGGTTTAGGAAGTTACAGAACAGGAATGAGGACTGGAATGGAATTGTCCAGAATACAAGTTTGATCCTTTTCACATTAGACACTGTTTTATGTTGAATCTATGCATTGTTTTGCACAGAGAAAAGGGCTCTGAGAGACATGAGAGTCCATCCAGGTTTACTCTTAGAGGAATTATATTTAGATCAAATTCAAACCTTGTTTAACCTTCCCCCATTCACAGATGTTGGAGATCGACGTTTCAGGAAGAAGCTAGTGGGAGGTGAGTTTGGTTGGGTAGACTTTTGCAGAAAGGTGGGATATATGAAGGGAAGTTCTGAAGGATGAATAGAACTTCAAGCAGCAGGGATGGGGAGAGGAATGACAGAATGAGAGAAGCAGAGGTAAGGGATCTGTCTGAGGAGTTTGGAGGGAGGCTGTTGAACAGTTGGATGCAACTGGAGGAGATTGCATTTCTCCAGCAGCCCGTGAGCTTTCTTCGTTTCTCTGCTCTTGGGACTACTAGAGAGCAGATGCTGAGAAAGTCACTTTCAGGCACTGCCTGTCGTAAATTACATGATAATTTGCACACTCCATCTAGATGCCACAAGAGGCTGGTGGTCGACAAGTTTGTGATTAGAAATGGTGCCCAGGGTGATGTAAAGACAATTGCCCCCAGTTTAATGCTGGCCCCTTTCGCATTCAAATGATTGGGAAGGAAATGGGATTTCTCACTGTGCTATCAGGCCCAAAATCAGAGTTTGCAACCTTAGGACTAAGGTATTTGTAATGTTACACTCATGCAGGGGATGGAGCCACACCCTCACCTTGTCCTGTTGCCAGAGATTGAACCTGACAATACCCCAGATTTGCTCTGTGGCCTTAGGTATGTGTGTGTATGTGTATGTGTGTGTGTGTGCACCTGCACATGTATGCATACGTATTATCTAACCTGTCTGACCTTTACTTTCTCTCCCTCTGCAAATTCTTAGGAATGATGCTTCCTGTAGAGAAACTAATAGGCATATCCTGGCTTTCGAGGAAACTAGAAGGCTTCTTAAACACTAACTATGATCGATCCTCATTATATCACTGACTTTACCATATTGGGGTCTGGGATAGGACCATCTGTGATTTCCCACGTGTTCAGTATTAAAAGAAACTTCAACTTTACATATACCAATAACTCGCCTTTTTCAGGTAGTGAAAACTAAGACCAAAAAAGAGAAGTGATTTGCCCAGGTCACAAAAATTTATGATTTAGCTGTTTCTACAATCTTTGCCTTCTTATCACCATTCAGGTACTCTGTTCATCCCTCCAAAGAGTTGTGTACCCAGACTTCCAAGAAGACCTTATTGCAAGTAAATCCTCACAGCAATTACAGGAGAAGTAACATTTGTAAATTTTCACTCTTAAAAAAAGCAAAATTAAAGACTCTAGTCAAAATAGGCAGGATTTAAGCTAGGTATGGTATAACATTCTTAACTCGAGACTAGACATTAATTCCAATCTCCTGTGGTTCCAAGGATCCATAATAAACTCTTGAGAGAGAAAATGATAACACTAAGGGTGAATTTAATTCCGCCTTCTCTGCTTGGCCTGGCTAAGGGAGAAATGCTCACCTGCATCCAGGAGTATTTCCAATTCTCTTGGTAACACTCTGAACCTGCTGTGCCCATGGAAACTCCATTCAAATGTTCATCAGAACATAGCTGAAAACACTCTTCTTCAACCCTGTGAATCCTCATTAGTTCATTTGTGCTCCACACTCAATGGCCACAGTGATAATCTCAAAGTCATAATGCAGGTTCACTGTATGACTTTTGCAAGCCTAGGCACCTTTACCTTTGTGGATCCTTCCTTAATAAAAACATTATGAAATTATTATGATTAATTTAAAATATTGTAAAATTGTGTCAAAGATGCTTATATTCATATTTATATTAAAAATTCTTTTAACTTAAAATACATTTTTAAATTTGCATGTAGTTTTAAGAAAAATTAAAACATTTCTGTTGGCTCCTGAAAGGACTATGAGCCCTGGACACTGTGCCTGATGGGTAAGTCAGCCTTGGTAGCACATGCTTCATATTCAATTCTTTTTTTGTTTTATTTTGAGATGGAGTCTTGCTGTGTCATCTAGGCTGGAGTGCAGTGGCATGATCTCGGTTCACTGCAACCTCCACTTCCCGGGTTCAAGTAATTCTCTTGCCTCCACCTCCCAATTAGCTGGCATTACAGGCATGCGCCCACCAGACCTGGCTAATTTTTGTATTTTTAGTAGAGACGGGGTTTCACCACGTTGGCCAGGCTGGTCTTGAACTCCTGACCTCAAGTGATTCACCCACCTCAGCCTCCCAAATGCTGGGATTACAGGCGTGAGCCACTGCACTTGGCCCATACTCAATTCTTTATCTTTCCTGAGATGGTATGAAGAGAGATTGTTTTCCAGTATTTTTTTTTTTTTTTTTACCTTCCTTCATTTGTTCTCTAAATTCCCCTTTCCTAACCATTTTTGACATACTGTAATTTTCTTTTTTATATTTTAAGCACCCATATTTTACATGGAAGCCCATTAAAATTGAAAATCAGATTGAACAGAAAAGATAGCACTGTTTTATTGTAGAGCTAGTGCTGGCATACTGCTTGAGAGAGGGTAAAGGAGCTGTCTTCCTGCACTGCTCTTGCTCCTCAGTTCTCGGAGTGAAATCTAAAGAATTTGGTCTGATTTTAATTGCTGGCCATGCCACTTGCAGTAAATGGTTTCATTTCTCAGATTCTCACTTAATTTCATCGTATCAAACATGGGATAATAATCTCACCGCATATGTCACGGCCCATGTGGCATATCTACCAGCACACAGTAGGTGTCCAAGAAGAATCTAGATGCATATTTATCTCCCTGGAAAAGTCTAACCCCCTGCATATTTTAATATTTTCACTTTATGATGAAGACTTTTGCTTTGGATTATAATTATAAGAAAGTTGTTAATAGAAAGAGAGAGAATCAGACATACTTGGCATTCTCATCTTGGCTCTACTACTTATACCTTGTATCTTTGAGTGAAACATTTCCTTTCTACTAACTTGGGATTTGTGCATAGACAAAATGGAGATGATGGCAATGAATTCAATGAATTCAGTAGGGTTTGGGGGAGGACCTAGTGATAGCATAAGTTAAATGTTTGTAAGCACCGGCACACTCTGCAATTGTAAGGAATATTTCCATTTCCCTCTGTCCCCTGATCCCCAGTGTAGGCTGCTCCCCTTCTCTGGGTTCTTTGGGGGAACCATTTTTCATTAGCAAGTGCTTGGAATGGACAAGCATGCCATTGACCACTTTACTGCAGCCTGAAGCTGAGCTGCTCCCGTGTTCCCCAGCATGGCCCCCAGCTGCAAGCCGGCCTCTGCCTCCAGCTTTCCAATTCCAGATGCTCAGAGGTAGCCAGAGGGTGTTTGATTGCCAACAGACTCTGGCATCACAGCACGATCCAATCAACTCTCTTTCAGCAGAAGAATCCTCCTCAGATTGTAATCAGAGTCCATTCTGTCTCTCCCCATCCGGCTCTGGTACCCAGGAATCTTGAGGACTTGTTTTGCTTTTCTGTCCTGGCAGCCTCTCAGCCTCCACTCCCACCTTCTGCCTTTGCCTGGGAGCTAAGCAGCCTGGTGTCTGGTTGTCCACTAGCTCAGTACATTACATGTGGCGAGCCATGTCCTCTCTCTGCACCCCATTGCCCTTTCCTAGAAGTGTGTTTGTATTATCCAGCACACAGCGTTACTGAAAGAGTAAGTTAGGAGGGCATGCTTGAAAATACTAGGTAAATGAAAAGAAATGTTGTTATCATACACATATTATTATTTTTGTCCTCACTTGCAGCAGCCTCTTCAGTCTGAAACTCTGCATATGGGGTTGAATCATTTTTACCATAAAGGAGTTGAATATTTCATTTGTGCCAAGATTTCTGAACTTTCCATTCACTTGTTCAACAAATACTGAATTTGCTGACTATTCACTGTGTGTCAGGGACTGTCTTAGATCTTGGATATAAATGAAATACAGTCATTTCACAAATAATTATTAAATACCCACCCTGACCCCTGGAGTAAAGGGAAATTTATTCATTTTAATAAGGTGTTCATATTAAAGAAATATACACTGGGTAAGGACTCATGGATTAAAAAAAAGCAGGACAAGGAGCTTAAAATATAATGGAGAAGATAAATATTGAACAAATACTTTTATAAATAGTATAGATGTGTTTATGGCAAATGCCTTGAAGGAAGAATCGTCGAGTATTTTGATAACTTATAACTAGGGCATTTATTTTAGTCTGGGGATTCAGGGAAGTCTTTCCTAAAAGGTGAGATTTGAGCTGTAGGATGCATTTGAGCTCACCATGGTGTAGGTTCTAGTACTGGGAGGAGATGTTGGGAAGGCTATGGCAGTGGGGAGTTCTGTGTGTTCTAGGATCAGGCAAGGCCTGTGTTGCTGGAGGGAGGGAAGAGGAGGGATAGAGTCTTAAGAGATTGCCTGGAGCCAGATCATATAAGGTCTGGTGGGAAGGAGTAAGACCTACCTTGAAGCAACACAGAGACTCTTAGAAAAGACAGATCAGAAATAAAACAATGATATGAGCTGTGATACTTATTCGGTGCATGGGTGCACACAAGAGGGAGTAGTTAACTCAGTTTTCATGGCTCAAGAAAGTATTCAAAAAGGGGGATTTGGGTTTTGAAAGCTCTAGAGGCAGCTCTGGTAGAAAGGTGAGCAGCATTCAATTCAGAGTGACTAGCATATGCAAAGCCTCTGCAGTGAGAAACAGCTTGGTGAGTGTAGGGAGCTGGCATATGGCATGCACAGGGAGAGGGGGCAATGAGAAAAGAGACAGGAGGAGAGGCAAGGGCCAGATGATGAGAGGCCTCGTCTGCCATGGAATAATGAGTTTTAATGGTGTTTTCTTAGTAAACAGTTTCATTTTTTGGACTAGTTTTAGGCTTATAGCAAGATTGAGCAGGAAGTACAGAGAGTTCCTTATACTCCCGAGTACCTTCCACCTTTCCCTACCACACATAGCCTGTCCCAGTATCAATACATCTTCCCACCAGAGTAGTACTTTTGTTACAATTAACAAACCTGCATAGACACATCATTGTCACCCAAAGTCCATAGTTTATATTGGGGTTCACTTTTGGTGTTGTGTGGTCAAATGTATAATAATGTGTATTCACCACTGTTATTCATACAGAATGGTTCCATTGCCCTAAAAATCCTCTGTGCTCTGCCTATTCATCCTTCCCTTCATGCTAACCCACTGCTATTGCTGGTCTTTTTGCTGTCTCCATGGTTTTCCTTTTTCCAGAATGTCACATAGTTGGATGCATAGAGCGTGTGGCCTTTTCAGATTGGCTTCTTTCACTTAGTAATATACATTTAAGGGTCGTATTTAGTGGGGTTTTCAGAAAGCAGATGGCGTGATTAGGGCAAGGTTACTCCATGTAATGGATGGATTGGAGGTAAAGGTGAACTAGAATCAAGGAAAACAGGTTGGAGGTTGTGCTGGTAATTGTTGGAACATTGGGGCCACATTTTTCAATGCTGAAGTCTTAATTTGAAAGACTGATCTTTTCAGTACCAAGGTGTCATCATTTCGCTATAAGGCCTCCTTTGGAACTTATGCTTCAACTCTTCAGTTTCATGTGTGCTACCCAACATGTGGCTATTATTTACAGTTAAAATAATTAAAATTAAATAAAATTAAAATATTAGTTGCCCAGCACACAGTAGCCAGATTTCAAGTGCTCAGTAGCCCTGTAGCCTTGTGTGGCTAGTGTTGACCATATTGGACAGTGCAGATG
Organism: Symphalangus syndactylus; assembly: GCF_028878055.3. Taxonomy (NCBI): domain Eukaryota; kingdom Metazoa; phylum Chordata; class Mammalia; order Primates; family Hylobatidae; genus Symphalangus; species Symphalangus syndactylus. The sequence goes on from NC_072425.2 coordinate 27,633,781, forward strand.
TAACACATTTCCATTGTTGCAGAAAGTTCTATTGGACAGCACCGCACTAAATCTTAGAGAACCTTTTTATGGTTTGCTAGAAAGACTCTGGATTTTGGAGCCAGAGTGAGGTCTCAAATTGCTGTCGAAACATTTATTAGTGCTGTGATTTTTTTTTTTTTTTTACTGTGGTAAAATATATGTAACATAAAATTTGCCATTTTAACCATTTTTAAGTGTACAATTTAGCAGCATTAATTACATTCATAGTGTGGTGCAACCATCAACACCATGTATTTCCAGCACTTTCTCATGACCCCAAATAAAAACTCTCTGCAATCATTAAGCAATAACTCCCCTTTCCATGCACTTCCCAACCCTGATAACTTCTCATCTATTTCCAGTCCTTATGAATTTATCCATTCAAGATGTTTCATATAAGTGAAGTCACTTGCTCCATCTTTTTGTATCTGGCTTCTATCACTTAGCCTAGTGTCTTAAAGCTTCATCCATGATGAGGCATATGTCAAAGCTTCATTCTTTTTTATGGCTAAATGGTATTCCATTGTATGTGTATATTACATTTTATTTATCCATTCATCTGTTGATGGACACTTGGGTTGTCTTTACCTTTTGGCCGAGTGATGAAATTTTGAACAATTTGCTTAATTTCTCTGAGTTTCTTTTCAATAAAATGGATATCTTAATCCTTAAATTCTAGAATTATTGGATAAACTAGAAGAAACACTAAAGATAGAGTGCTTGGGATGGCTTTCCCAGTTCAGTAATTGGTAATTCTCTACCACTCTGTCCACTTCTGTCTACTATCCCTTGGTGCCTCAATCCCTGTGCATTGGAAGCTCAACAACTGTTGGCCAATTGTTGATTCTTTCTGGTCTCATTAGCTCAGCTCTGATTCTTGGACTGTAAAATGTGAGGAGAATATTTTGTTTGACCTCTGTGTGTTTAATGTGTAGGAGGTTCCAGGTTGGTGGAGATAATATCTCTCAAGTGTCACAAGTTTTGGGATGCAGATGGTGGCCCGTATTCCTCATTAAACTAATAATTGCTCTCAGGGGAAGTACAGCGGAATCAGTACTTGACATTTTAAAGGTAGATGAAGTCATAAGAAGATTATGACTTGGCCTTGAATAGCGTTTCTTGGGCCAGATTAGAAATTCGCATGACAGAGTAATTGTTTTCTGGGGTCTGACCTGTGTTCTCCTCAGCCCAGGGCTGAAGGCACAGCCTGTGAGATTCAAGGGACTGTTTCTCTCTGGTGAAGGTATATGGAGAAGTCCAGGTTTTCCTCCTTAAAGTGGACTCAAATGTTAGGAAATCTTCACAGTTGATTCAATTAAAAAGATACTAATAGTAAGCGGTGTTTACTTAGGACATTTTTATCTGTTTCCCGGGGCTTAGACAATGAGGACATTTAATAAACTTATGTGACTAAAAGCTTTGGTGATAGGTGACTTTGCAGCTCTAGATGTCAGTGTGCAGGACTAGAATCTCTCTGGTTGTCTTGGCCTTCTCTTTGGGGCTCCAAGATGGCTATAGCACCCCCCATCCTAATTAATGAACTAATACAGCATCTAAAGCAGGCATGAAGAAAGGGGCAGAAAACAGAGCTTTCCCTGTGAATTTTTTCCTTTATTACAACAAAAGCTTTCCAGAAGAGCCTCCAAAGATTCCACCACATAAGTCATTAACCAAAAGGTTATGATTGGCCACCTATATATACAGAGAAGCCTTTTCATTTTGTATAGAGAGAAATTTGAAAATTACAGAGACTTGAAGGGAGAAACAGTTTTTCTTGTTTGTGTAGTCAGGCAAGGTTTCCTGAGGGGCAGTGATATATGCATGAAGTATTGAATGGTGGTGTAGGATTTTGACTGAAGTAAAGGCAGCTTAGGCCGAGAAAACAGCTTAGCATAAGCATGAGATTTGGGAATTCAGATTTGTTTTATTTTGTTTCAGTTTTTAAAAGATGTGGTATTGGAATACCTGTGGTAAAATGCAATAAGAAAGGAAGAAGTGAAATATAAAAACTTTCTCGAAAGTTATAATAGACCTTGAGTGCCATGCTTAGATGTTTGAATTTTACTCTGGAGACACTGGGTAGGTATTAAGTTTTTTGAGCTGGGATTGCCATATTCTCTTTTCCTTAATCCTACCAATTCTTTATAGCTTAGATTTGCCATCATGGATGTATCTTAAGTTTTTTGTTACTTCATTTCTCAGTTGCTCCCAGTTGCCCATATCTTTTCCTAAATGCTCTGTCACGCGCTTCTGTTAAAGAGAGTAGCAGTGTAGACATTGAGGGTGCAAGGAGAGCAAGCAGGCATCCACCTTCAGTCTCTCAAGTAAAAACATATAAAGCAATCCCCTTTTCACCTATCCACCATGCAACATGGTGGTCTTGCCAGAGCAGGGCCCCCTAAGGGTAGCTTAATTGTGATTTAACGTGCTGTTATCTCCACTTTGTGAACTTCAGTACTGAACATGACTTGCTGCATGTCTTTGCCAGCTCACCTAACTTCTAGACATTTTGTTCATATATGACAAGCTTTCTCTGCTCTAAATGTTTTGCTAACTTGCTAACGCTCTTAGCCTAACCTAGAAGATTCTTTATGGTATTGTCTTCATTTCCCAGTCTCATTCCCCACTGCCCAGCATGCTCTGCCACCATATCAAATACACAAAGTGCTCTGAACACATTTTCTCTCATTCTGGACCTATGTTTCCCTCTGACTATACTGTCTCTCATTTTCTTTTCTTTTCTTTTTCTTTTTCTTTTCTCTTTCTTTCTTTCATTTTTCTTTTTTTTTTTTTTTAAGATGGAGTCTCGTTCTGTCACCCAGGCTGAAGTGTAGTAGCACAATCTCTGCTCACTGCAACCGCCACCCCCGCATCAGGTTCAAGCGATTTTCCTGCCTCAGCCTCCCAAGTAGCTGGGATTACAGGTGCCCACCACCACGCTTGGCTAATTTTTTTGTATTTTTAATAGAAATGGGGTTTTACCATATTGGCCAGGCTGGTCTCGAACTCCTGACCTCAAGAAATCCACCCACCTCAGCCTCCCAAAGTGCTGAGATTACAGGCCTGAGCCACCATGCCCAGCCTTTATTTTTATTTCTCTATTCTCCAAACCTTTCTTGCAGGAGTAATTAATCTCTCAGAACCCTTCTGAAGTGCTATATCTTTTTTCTTAGACTTTTAATTTTGGAAATGTTTTAGATTTATAGAAAATTGGCACAGATTATACAGAGACTTTCTGTATACCACTTACCCAGCTTACCCTAATGTTACCATCTTACATTACCATGGTACATGTGTCAATACTAAGAAATCAACGTTTGTATGTTGCTGTTAACTATACTGTAGACTTTATTGAGATTTTACTTGGTTTCCACCAACGTCCTTTTTTTTGTCCCAGTGTTCAATCCATGTTGCATTTAATCCTTATGTCTACTTGCTTTCCTCTGTTATGTGACAGTCTCTCAGGTTTTCCTTTAAAAATTATCTTAACAGTTATGAAAAGCACTGGCCAGAGGTGAAGTCCCTTTGTTATCATATCGTATCATATCATATCAGGGAGTATCTGATATCATCCTGACTTATTGCTGATGTTAGTCTTCATCATTTATTTGGGGCAGTGTCCATTGGGTTTTTCTACTGCAAGACAATTATTTTTCCCTTTACTTACTTTATTCATTAGAAGCGAGTCATTAAGTCCCGTCTACACTGAAGGAGAGGGCAATTAAGCTCCACTTCCTGGAGGAAGGAATAACCATCTTATTTTTAGAGCTGCCTGGTCTCTTAAGGACTAGTGAACTATTCTTTTTCAGCATTTTTTCTGAACCTATGTGTTCCTTTCTCCATGGCATGAATAAGTTCACTTGTCTCTTTCCCCCACCCCGATTAACAGTAGATTCCTGAAGGCAGGGGGCCATGTCTAATTTCTCCATCTCTGCTGAATTTAGTTCAAGATAGATTCTCAACAACTTTGAAGCAAACTTAACTTTTCTTAAATAGGGAGGCAAGCCATGCACACTGGCCCTCACTTTTTTCTCATTTAATAAGGGAACAAGCTGGAATCAATGACTTCTAAGGCCAGGCAGAGATGATCATGTTCCTTACCCTGCTATGACCTTGGTGATCTCTCCTTGGGAGGGACTAGAGTGGAGGGGACTGAGCCTTCACCGGCCCCCGCAGCTTCCTGTCTGCTATGTATGTGCATGAGCATACCGTTTGGATTTGAGGACAGAAGATAAAATCCTTTTTGATCCAGGTTCCCGATGATCGATGGGCCTCCCGGCATGCTTCACCGCCCTCGCCTAGCTCTCTCTATGGCACCAGTTGCCACTCGATAAATCCATAAAAAGACAACTCAATTGTTTTGACTTTCCTCCACCTTTTCCAGCAATTCTTCTTTTCCAAGTTAATGGGGCAGAGGGAGGGGAGTCACACAATTAGATGCTACACACAATTTTTTTTTTTTGGACAGAGACAAATTCCTCTATGTGCTGACAGGATCATAAAAAATGAATTAGGAGATCTGTTATTAATGAAATACTCCAACCTAATGTTATAGCAGTGAAGCCCTTGGCTTTATACAAAGTGTTTGGCACTTATAAAATACAAGTCGAGATGTCTTTCTTTGCCTCCCTTTTGCTCACAGTAAAAAGGAGCTGAAACAATCTTAGCCCGAATTTTCAGCGCTCTGGTCAAGAATAAGGCTGTAGGGTGACACAGCGAGACTCCATCTCAAAAAAAAAAAAAAAAAAAAAAAGAATAAGGCTGTAGACAAATGACTACATATACACACATGCCCGGGATACAGAGCACAAATCAGCGTATCAAGTAAATAGGCTCCGAGCAACTTTACAGTAAATAGATCCATTTCTCTTTGCTTATCTCAACATTTCCTAAATTTCTTTAACGATAGAACACTCTCTTTCCTGTTCATGCCGTGTAGCTATAGAGTGTCATGGGACACATTTTCAGAGACAAGCTTGTATCTGACACTGCCTAACATCTCTTGGATTATGTCTATGCAGACTAAGAATGGCAAATTGAAATGAGTATCTGTAGAGTTAAAAGGGAAATAGAGTCAGTCCCCAATATTTTGTTTATGTTCTCAGTTGTTTTGCATCCCGAGTCAGAGTGGTCAATTTTAGACTGAACTACCTGGAAAATTGACTTGAATCTCCACTTCATTTTGCCTTTGGCCAAATTGCTTAATCTTCACTACCTTGGGAGAAGGGTTGACCTGAAGTGCCAGGTCCAGGCTGAACAGGCCTCCCCAATTACCTACCTTCATGCTTATAAACGGATTATGCTCCTCTCTGATTTTAAGCTTGGTGCAATGTTGGTTGCAAACATTAAAAATAATGAGAATGTAAGTTAAGTGTAATCTTCTTATCTGATAATAGACTCTGATTAGAATTTCTTTTCATTTCCTTTAGTTTCCAACTAAGCAGCATGCACAGGGTTTTGGAATCTAAATTAATATGCCATGTTAGTCTTCAGAAAGCTGGACATATAACACTTAGGTCCCTAGGCCTTCACTGCCCTTTAGCACATGTGCCCTTGTCATCCAGTGCTGGGGACTTTGCACAAGGAGAGGTGTGAGGTCAGATGTGTCTTTTTGTTCCTCTTTAGCAATTCACACCTTCCCAGCCCTTGAGAATCCGCTGCTTTCTTTGTGTGGTTGTAACCACCACATTCTCATTTTTAATTTATTACCTTTCTGATTTTCAGAAAAAATATTTGCTTTATATTTATATTTCTACATAAAGAACAGAGAATTGGGTGTGGTTAGAAAAGAGAATTGCACTAGACAAAGCAGAAGGCCTTACTAGCTAGCTGTGTGATTTAGGGCAAACTCTTAATCTCTCTGAACCATGATTTTCTCATTATAAAATGAGGTTAATGATACGAGCTACATACAGGCTTGTTGTGAGAACGTGAGGAGACTTAGCAGTGTCTAGCATGCAGTGTCTAGCGTATTGTATGCACAGTGAAGAGCTGGGGCAACCTCCCAGGTAGTGGTGAGAGCAAATGAGAGACTAAATCAGGAAGCGTTCTCTCATTGTTGAGAGCCATCTATGTGTGAGCTATCAGTATAAAGTATCTATCAAGGAATTTCTAAAGTGTCTCACTCCAAAAGCCCACCTCTCCACAAAGTCCATTGGTCATTATAGAGAGCGCTTCTCAACCGTCAACCTCTTCATGATTTCGGAGAAACACTGCATGTGCCTTTTCTTCTTGACCTCACTCCCATTATATTTTCCACAGTTTTCACTCCAAAGCCCCCTACTTGGATGTCGGCCAGTGCCAGATATATATCAGGTCATCCTACCTCAGATAACACACACCGCAGAAGCAGCAGGATGCCCTTTAGCCTTGTATGTAGACTAGTAAGTCTTGACTAATTTAATGATAATTAACAAAAAAGAATGCATGTATTGAGCCCAAATGATGTGTCAAGCATTAATCTTATTTCTTTACGTGTATTCCAGTTTAATCTTCATAACAACCTTAAACCATAGGTATTAGGGCCCCCATTTTGCAGATGATGGAAATTAAGTTCAGAGAAATGAATATATTGAGGTTAGCAGTGATAGGATTTGAACCCATGTCTCTATGATTTTAATACTCATGTACCATGTGTATCACCTTGAGGGAATAGAGATGGCCCTGAACAGGCTCACTCTCACTACTGGCGGGAAAATATCTAAGATATCTATGTTACCACTTCACATATGATGGTACAGTTATTTTTCCCCATATTTAATTGCTTATTTCTGCTAAATGATGTATCAGGAAACCCAAATTCTGTCCTTGATTTGGTATCAATTTTCCTGTCTGTAAAATGAAAGAATTGGGCAACTCTTACTGCACTAAGATAATAGGATCGTAGCAAGTAAACACAGGTGAGTGTGTTAGGAGTTTGGTTAGTTGGTTGGACAAATGCTATCTAAATGCATGATCAAGTTCAGAATTCAGTAGAGTATACGGATCTGAATTCTGTATATTCTCCTGCATCCTGAACTTGACCAAGCATTTACACAGCGTTTGTCCAAGAAACTAAGCACAGAAGTTAGTAAACTCTATGTTGGTTATACTGTTTCCTAGTGTTCTATGCCTTACCTTGATTTGAGATATGCAAATCCTTTTAAAAAAGTAACCAAAACCTTGGTGGAATAACAGGGTGTTCTGGACAAAGAGTCAGTACAAGTGAGTCTCCTCTTTACTCTTTATAATCCCATGGGCCAGGTAGCTTTGGAAAAATTCTGTAACACCCCTGAGCCTCCACTGAGGGTCAGACAATGAAACATCTGGAAAATGCCTGGTATAATTGTTCCTTTTCCTTTTTTTTTTTTTTTTTTTTTTTTTTTTGCCCCTTAGTTCGCTAAGCTGCAATGTGAGGATTAAAATGTAGGCCAGAATGGGCAGAATGGGAGTTACAAGAAAACCTTAATAGTGGATAGACAGAACTAACTAATGAGAATAAGTAGGTCTAATAAGAAAACTGCAGAATTGAGGATATTGGTGAAGAGATGGGGTGGAAGAGAAAAAGAAGTTAAAAGGTTAAAGAAAGTGGACTAGGGAAGTATATGTGTTTTCTGGTAGCAATCTGTAGCATTCTCTAATTTACATGTTACCCCCTCTGAGAAGCCCTCCCTGACTACCTTGTCCAGAGAATCCCTTTGCCTCAGTTATTCCTTGTGATTGCATCCTGTTCATTTCCTTGATGGCACTTAACACCAGTTGTAACCTGCATTTGTTTTTGTTTAGTTTCAATTTGCTTGAATTCAATAAGCGCCAGACAGCCTGAGTTTGAAAACCAAGCTCTGCCACCTACCAGCTGTGTGACCTTGGGCAAGATCATCATCTCTTTGAGCCACAGTTTCCTTATCTATCACTGCAGGATTACAGTAGGGATTTTGTAAAGATAAGTGATTTGCTACATCTGAACCACTTAGAGTCGTGCAAGGTACATTGAGAGCTCTCAAAAAGTAGCTGTGGTTATGATTCATACTTGTTTACGTCTGATGCTCCTTTAGGTTGTAAATCCATCTGGTCAGGGATTTTTATCTGTTTATTTTCTACTGAAGGCCTAGGACCTAGACTGTGGCTGACACATATTAGGTACTCCATATATACTGGTTGAACATTCACAAGAGTGAATGTAAAATAATAAAGCATGAGTAGCAAGAGCAAGCCTTGCTGGCTGGAGGATTCAATTAACTACAGGCTTGGCTCCTGGCAGTCCTCTCCTGGGCTCCTTTGTGCTGCAGAAAACACAGCTCCAAGTTGGGCTCTTTTATTTCCATGGACCCTCCCACCTCTAACCCTGGCTCCCTTAGATTCCTGGATCCGTTCAGTTAGCCCCAACCTGTTCATGCCCCAGGGAGAAAAATGTTCCCCACTCTTGTACAGGCGGCATGTGTCAGTGTTAATATCAACATTCCTGAATAAATAAATGAATAAAACTAATTTATGTTTGGATGAAAAATACATCAGGGCCTTTAGGAAAAATGAGCGATAGGAGGGCAGCATTCACATTAGTATTGCACACAATGCCTCCGCCTGGGCTGCTTCCCTCCCCTGCATTCCCTCTGCCTCACACTTTTCATTACTCTTAGGTCTAGAGTTGAAACCCGTGTTCATTCTTTCCTCTTCCTTAGCTTTAGGCTCAAGGATGAAGAAATGAAAACAAAATAAATCACTGAGGAGTAAGGGGATGAATTGCGTAAGGGAAACATGCGTCTTCTCATACAAGGAGCTGCTGTGTTGTCCTTGATTCTGTGTCACTCTATGGGGTGTGTGCGCATAGGTTGTGTGTGTACACAAAGACAAACACAGGCACCCCTGGGCACTGCTGTCTTCCAGAAGCCAGGTAGCTTCCCAAGTGGTTTGTGGTACTGAGCGTTAATACAACACTTTTCCTTCTGGAACTCCCAGGGTCCTGGGAATGAATGAAGCAGGGGAGGGGCAGGGTCTCTGAGGACCTGGACTCATCATGGCTGAGCAACTCTTCACACTGCCTTTGCTTTCATCAGCCCTGGTGCCCGGCATCCTAGCTCTAGCTCCCAAACCTGCCTGCAGGATTCATTTCCATATGTAGAGGGCTTTGAAGTCTTATTCACTGTGCCATAGTAGAGGGTTTAATATTCTCCTGCTAATGCTGCTTTTGGGGATGGGTTTTTTTCTCCACGTGCTTGTGTGGTAGGCTGTGTAGTTCTGCTGGCATCGTTTTTCAGGCATGCTGTGCTGGAGGGATCTCCTTCTTTCCCACCTCCCCATGTCTCTCTGCTGGAACTAATGATGGGGCCACCTTGGGAGATGCTTTTCCTGCTTCAGGAATTTTTGGAGTAACATCTAAGACAGAGATGCTTTGGGTGACATTTTCAGAGTATTTCCAGCTCCTTCATCCCCCCTCCTTCCTTCTTCTCTCCCTCTACTTTCTACTTTCTTCTGTCCTTCCTGCCTTCCTTGATCTCTTTCTTCTTTCTTTTATATTTTTTGTTTCTTTTTCAATTAATTATTCATGGAATCAAGGATTGTGCCAGGTGCAGGAGGGGCATAAAAATGCAGAAAGCTCAGCCTTTAAAACATGCACATTCTAGTAGGAAATATAAAGCTGGTATAGAACTAATTAATGTGAGGTAGAGAGATGGGATCCTGGAACCATATATGTGGGTGGAGTTAGAATGTGCTTTTCATTCCTTGCTAGCTGAGTCATCTAGGGCACGTTACTCAGTCTCTCCAACTCTCAGTATTCTCATCTGTACATGGGGTTGAAAATAATGGTATCTACCTCACAGGATGTTTGTGAGAATTCTATGATGTTATTCATGGAAAGTGTTAGTTAGCAAAATGCCTGAGTCTTAGGGAGTGCTGCACAAACGTTATCTATTGTTACTATTGTCAATGACATCACAGCAGTTCAAATGTTTTCTGTGACTCTATTCCAGGGAAAAGCAAGTTCACGCACTGTAGGGATCCGAGAAAGCTTCTTGGATGAGCTTTCAAACTGATTCTTCAGCATGAGTAAGCTATGTACAAGTGAATTTAGGGCAGAATGTAGTTCGAACAAAGTAACTATAAAATTCTGATAAAAGGGAAGCAGAGGGAGATTTGACTTCAGACAGAAGAGGTGATGGCACATTCAGAAAGGTAGAGATTGAACAGATGCAACCACAAGCCAAGGAAAGCTAGCAGAAGCTGGAAAAGGCAAGGAATAGTTTCTCCCCTAGAGCCTCTAGAGAAGTTGCAGCCCTGCACATACTTTGATTTTGGCCAGTTAAACTGATGTTAGACTTCTGACTCTTCCTACTTTAGTTTTTACGAAGTGAGTGTGAGATGCAGTGAGGGGGGAACTGTTCCCCTTCCCTAGCTTTGGAAGCCAATCAGGAAAAAGCTATCCAACCCACCAAGCTCCTGAAATTCCCATGGGACTTCTGGTCTGTGGCCTTCCAGAACGTCATTTGATGGCAATTCAATGTTGTCGAGGCTATATGTATGCCACAGTACCCTTGGCTTCCCCAGAAGAGATGCCACTAAAGGTAATCAGGGACGTGAAAATATGCAGGGTTCCTGGTCCGCATTGTTATTTTTTATACCCATTCTTATTTGTTATGGATATTCTATTTCTTCTGTATGAAACTGTGTTGGAAGAAAAAATTCTGTTCTGAAAACACAGTTTGAAAATGGCAATATTGCATGTTAAGTCAGTCTCCCCTCGTTTTGTAGGTGAAGAAGCCAGGACTTTGTAGGTGAGGAAACCAGGACCTAGCCAGAGGAAACAAGTGACCAAATGTTCCTAGTTTATTAGTGGCAGTACCAAAAGATCCCTGGGCTACTCTGAAAACCTGACCTTCTAAATTCACAAAATCACACAAAGAAGAGGATGGCTCAGAGGCAGGACTCACTTTGGGAAACTCCAACTCACTGCTGCTCATTAGCATTTCCCAAGTTCTATATGATTTCTAACAGACTTTTCACCAGCCTTGCCACATAAATTGAATTATTCCAACAAACATGTATTATTTTTGTTTCATTTTTCAGCTGATAAAACTGAGTTTCAGTGAGGCTAAGTGGCATGCCAACAGTCAAGCAGCTAGAAGTGGCAGAATGGGGGATTCAGGCTCCCAACCATCTGGCACTTTAGCATGTGGGTTCTCGTGTCTCTGAACCTGATTGTCCTGTTCACAGACCCAGGATGCCTTTGTTCAGGGACCTGAGTTCCGTTAACAACAGTTAATGAATAGCTGTGTGCTGCTTTGTAATACATGACATGAAATGGAGATGCTAAATATTATCTCTTCAACCATGGGCAGAGGTGATATTTGACCAGGTCCTCACCTAGGCGTCCAGAAGAAAATAACCATAGCTATAGCCGCAAAGTTGGGTCCATACTTCAACTTGAGTCAAACAGCTCATATATTCTTGTTTCCCTAAATGAAGGATACACTCAAGCAATTGAAAACAACTTCTGGAACAATCTTCTTCCATTACCTCTAATGGAGTTGAGTGTATGTGGCACACAGTGTGTGCTGGTATTTTGCAGAAACAAGGCGGGATTTTCCCATTACTCTGAGGATGGATGAGGTGTGAAATGAACCCCACAGAGACCTCTCACTTTGTCACAATAGAGCTAGTGAGTCTCATTAGAAGATTTGGGAAACAAAATGCATTTTTGTTTCCTGCTTCGTATCCTCCTATGCACTTTACACTTTCCTTTTCATGCATTTCTCTCTCTGCTAATAAATCTGGTGGCAAAAGGCCCATATAAAAGACCCAGATAAAAGGATCCACCTTGATGTTTAAGGAAATGTCACTGCTGTTTGGAATACAAAGAACCTACTTTGAATCTGGCATTGTCTTTTGCTTGATCATTTGCTACACTATGATTTTTCAAAAAATTATTATTATTCCCTTTCTCCTTCTTTTTGTTTTCTTAACCTCCTGCTCACAAAGAACAGGCAAGTTTCTGCCTCTAGCTTAGAGTGTCTGTCTATGTCTCTCACCATCTGTCTGTGTATCTCCGTCTCTTGTGTGTAAAAATGTTTTGGCAGATCATTCCTATCTCAGTGAATAAAGTACCCATGACAGAGAGAAATGCAGCGACCAGAAAAAAAAACTGTTTGATTCATGAACATTTACTTTCTCTGGGGTCCATTTCTACCTGGATTATTTCCTTCTTTCTTTCTGTCCTCACTTTTATTAAGTTGTTTTCTCCTCAGAGCATGACATGAGATTTCCTTACTCAAGGGCTTTAAAAAACACAAAATGTGAGAACTACAATAGTTGTAAGAGATAATTCAATCGTGTATATCTCTTCACTTTGACCTTGTAATCAAGGATAACCTTGGGTTCCTAGAGGAGCCAGCACCATGCTGGCACTGCTTAAGAGCAGGACCTCCTCCTAGAGCCTTCTCAGGGTTGTCATAGGCACAAGACCATGCAAAGGCCCCACATGGTTATTGAGTAGTGGTCTTGCCTGGCCATGTTGCTGATGGGCACACTGAAGCCTAGAGGAAGGAAGGGCATTGCACAAGGTCACACCATGAATCACTGTAGGAACTGGGACCAGAGTCCTAGCCTCCTCACCCTAACTTTCTGCCTCATCACATAGACATAAAGAAAAGGGGATATCTTGTAAAAAGAGCAACATGGTGCCTTTTATGGCACTTGACAATTTACATTAAGAGCATTTCTGCCTGCGACCTCACTGGAGCCCAGTGACAGTGATTCTATAAGAGCTATCCAAGGTCTCACACTAAGGAAGGGGAAGAGCCAGATTCTTCTGCTCTACTGGCTCCAACAACAAGCTTCTTCTGCTTCCATTTTGCCTTCATTCCCCCCACAGGTCTTAGCATGGTAGAGAGTGGTTATTATTGAGCCTTTGATGTATTTATTCTTTAGAGGTGGCAGAAAAATTTAGCAGGGTACACCGGGCATTTTTCTTCTATAACCAGTGTTCCTGCCAGGCTACATCTCTTCCCTGAAGTAGTCACACCCCTCCTCCTCTCCATGACACTTTTTTTTTTTTTGAGACAGAGTCTCTCTTAGTCACCCAGGCTGGAGTGTGGTGGCGCAATCTTGGCTCACTGCAACCTCCGCCTCCCTGGCTCAAGCCATTCTCCTGCCTCAGCCTCCTGAGTAGCTGGGATTATAGGTGCATGCCACCAACCACTCCCCGCTAATTTTTCTTTTTTCTTTTTTTTGTATTTTTAGTAGAAACAGTGTTTCACTATGTTGGCTAGGCTGGTCTTGAATGCTTCATGACACTTTCTGTTGACATGAAGAGGTGTGTGTGGGATGAGGACAGGGAGGGTCTCATGTCTCTGAGAGCTGTCATTTGTTCTCCCTGTCCAGGTAACTAAGGCCACACTCTGGGCCATGCCTTTTCCTCAACAGGCCTCAGTTCTCATCTAAGGAAAATGCTACAGTATCATGTGGGCCTCTTTAAATTTTTTTTTTTTTTGTAAAAGAGAATATTTCCTGACTTAACAGATCGGTGCATTAAAATCCATAAATATTTGATTAGCATGTGGTCCTCAGAGAGTCTCTTGCCAGAATAGCTGAGTGGTATGTGTGCTTCTCTTCCCCTTTCTCCTTCTTCCTTCACCTTCTTCCTCCCCTCACCCCAAACATTTGGGTAATCTATTTACTAATGAACTCAATATTAATGTATCCATTTTTCTCAGTTAGTGTCAGGTTTCATTAGGAAACATGAGAGGCCTGACATTAATCGTATGAAAAATGGGTCTCAGGGAAGCTGTTGGGTTCTTGCTTCTTGCTTCTTAACAGAAAAAGTTTTTTCAGGAAAAGGCATGGTGTTTCTCTCTTTTTATTCTTTGTAAATGGAGTGTTGGCAAAGGAGTTCCTTTTTTTGGCTTTTGTAAAGACAGCTGGCCTGATGACATTGGAGGTGTGGCAGCAGCGGACTGTGTGTGTATGCATGCGCATGTGTGTGAGGTCTCAGCAGACCTTTTAAAGTGGGACAGGGCGACCTTGCCTCTTTCTGCCTCTGCAGCACACAGATCGTGTGTACCCTTCAAATCTCAGCTCCGATGCGGTGTGGCATGGTGGAAAGAGCACTGGTGGAATTAGACACATTGAAGTTCCTACCCTGATTCTGCCACTTGACAGTTGTGTAACTTGGAACAAAGTCAGTTCCCCTCTCTGAGCCTGAGTTGCCTCATGGGCTAGACGGGAAATACTAATACCAGTTGTGAGAGAAAATTGGGGGTTTGATGGTGTTGTAGTCAGGAACCACAGATGCCTAAATCCTCCTGTGCCCATTACCTCTTCTTGTCCTGAGGGAAGGCTGGGATCAAATAGCAGCTCAAGCAGCAGCCCAGGTCTACAGCTCCCCCATCATCACCGGCAGTCAGTCTACATCCTAGTGTCTACCTGTCCCCTAGATAACTGTGTGAACTCATGTGGTTGATGAGAGATAGCAATCGAAGCTGGGGGACTGAAATTACCCACACAGCTGTGAGGTCTGGAGAGGTAGAAAAGAGAGTTCCCATGGACAGGTGTGCTGTTGAGTTTTGATGACCAGGCCTGAAAGTTAAGATATTAGGTTGGTGCAAAAGTTATTGCATTTTTTGCCATTAAAGATAATGGCAAAAAAAAAAAAAAAGATAATGGCAAAAAAAAAAATTATCTTAAAGATAATGGCAAAAAAACCACAATTACTTTTGCACCAACCCAATAATCCACCCATGTTCAGTGCCTACCAAAACCATTAAAAAGCTAAAGCTTGGTAGATTAGTGCCAGTAGGGTGGGGGGAAGAAGCACCTTCCCCTATTTTGTCTTATATGATTGATCGTTTTCTTCTATGTGTTAGGGTATGTTTTAAGTATCTTCTGCTTTTCCAATTAATTGCTAAGCTCCTTAGAGAAAGGACCTTGTCTTATGTGTGCCCAGCACAAGATGGGGCATCTGAAAAAGTTTTTGGAAAGATTTGCAGATGGGAGGATGGCTGAATGGATGGATGAACTGATAAATGGATAGGATCTGTAGGGTTGAAGGTGCTTATGTGCTTCAAGAAAGGAGGTTTTAGATGCAGGTCTAGGAAGAAATAGAGGCTAAGTGGGCATGCTTTATTCGGGGGATTAAAAGGTTGGGGGAGACACATCCATTGAGGTTATATTGAGCGCGAGATTGGATCAGGACACTAGTTGTCCTGAATAGTAATTTGAGTAGAAAATAATAATTAACAAATAGTCGGATGCTGCATAGAGGACTAGTAGATGCGTTAGAAGAAAATGGCAATCTTTCCTAATACTTCGATTCTCTCCATATGTCCGTGAGGATGAGAGGATGATGAGGAAGTATTAAACACTGTGAAGTTATAGATAGATAAATGTGAGATCATCATCGATTCCTTATTTTTTTATGAATAAGGACAAAATTAGATTTTGATAATTCCATGGAATACAGATTCTTGGTAACACTTTGTACATGGCAAAACATGATCACATCTGCTACCTCACTTAGCAGTATGAGAGAAGGTGAGCTAATTTATTGTACCTGTTATTAGCTTGCCCAAGGTCATGAGCACCTTGGCCTCCCACCCCCATGCTTTGGATATTAGGTTAGTTGTGTTTGCTTCCGCTTCTCCCCTTGGCTATGAGCTCATTCATTGTGCCCTATATAGTGTTTTCCCTTAAAACAGTGTCTACTAGTTAGTTATTTAAAGAGAAGCTCTCCACTTTTCTCTCCATGATACCTCATCACCTAATCCCATCATTAAAAGGGAATCCCAGCAGTAAAAATTCAAACATCTTGAAGTGACACAAATGCACAGAATACACTTAAGAGTTATTTTGCCTCCAGAAAGTTGCTTTCTTTCTCTACTCCTCACTATGCTTACCTGGCATAGTGTTATTACTTAATGGTGCTGTTATAACAATGAAAAGAACAATGCTTGCAAACCACCCAGTCCAATGCCAGGCATAATCACATACCTGGTCTTTTGAAACATATGGTAGATAATAAATAATTAAAAATGACCTCTCTTTTTATTTCTCCCCATTCTAACTTCTCAGAGTTTATTAGGATAGGCCTTAATACGCAGGAATTTTGATCTCTGGAACCCAGAAATCACAAGTCATTGCCCTGTGACCAATCCAATAATTTTGTCTTTGGATATGCCATTTAACTCATGACTATTTTTTCTCCATTGGCCTCTGTAGACCCATGTATAAAATGGGAATTCCCCATTTCATAGTAATTTGTTGCACTGATGCAGAAGTACCATAGGGTATGTGTGATTTTTTAGATTCCTCACCTAAGGTGTGATTTGCATATATGTATTTTTAAAACCCCTCTTCATTAATTTGATGTTAGCATTATTTATTCTTAATTATGCATTTATTTATATTGCTTCTCTTTCCAAAAATAATGTTAGATGACTTATTTATTCATGCAAACTGACAGCAAACAGATATACAGCTAAGGGGAAAAATGGAAGAGCCATACCTTTGAGCATGTATATTGTGGTGTTTTATATTTATTTTTACATTCTCCCTTTGTGTCAGAACTTTTCATAATGGCTAAAGCTTCGAGTTCTGGGAGAGTGTTGGACCTTTTGAGGACATAGACTGACATGAACCTGAAACTTTGGGGTAGAGAACAAAGGGGTGGGGCCATATGGGAAGTGTGAGGAATCATGCGGATGGTCCTTTAAACCAGAACCCATTTGGCTGGAGGCTAGACAATCAAACATTTTAGGCAAGGTCAGGAATGTGGCAGAAAACCTAGGCTAGCCAGAACCTTCATGGCAGTGAGTTGGTGAAAGTTAGTATGACGCTGGCAAAGTACTCAATGGAATGCATAGACCAGGCTCAGAGTAAATAGGATATATTATTCTTACTTACTAGAATTTGGGGGCTGAGGTGGGCTTCTCCTGCAGATAGGAGATGGGTATCAAGAGATCACCCTCTTTGTCCCTGTAGGGAAGCCCTGCATCAGGTGCCGATTCCCCAGGGTTCCAGGCCCCAGAAGCCCTGACTTCCCCTTTTCACCTCTTGAAGAACTTTCTTTAATTCTTCTGAGATCTCCCTAGCTGAATGTCAAGGAAACAAAGAGCAAATTAATCCCAGCATGAGGGAGGTGGAGGTTAATTTGTAAAAAGGATGAGTGACATCTTACAAAGGATTATTCCCCATACAGTCTCTTGGGAGCTGTGCACCAGCGTTCTCATACATACACTCACACTCCATGCAAACACCTCCTTCAAACTCTTACCATTCCCCAGCACCTCCTGTCTGAGGCCTTGTTTTATAGACAGACTTAGAAAAGAGCAGAATGGGAAAATTTTTGTGTATGCCTGGTGGTCCTTTCTTTTTTTTTTTCTTTCCAGACCTCCTGCCTCCTTAAGCTGCCTACACTCACTGCCAATTTGTTCAACGAAGCTGTCGTGTGTTGTTAATATTGTCAGGATTTATGAGCATTGCTAAATGTGTGCCTGGAATAATTTCATTGCCTTTTCTTTCATTTCTGTTTTTCTCCAAAGAGCAGCACGAAGGGAGAGTAGTGAGATTCCAGCTCTGGATACACATAGATACGAGTTTCATTCCTAAATCTACCATTGAAATGCTGGGTGATCTTGAGCAAGTCCCTTTTTTTCCTTCTTGCTCTGAGTTCTTTCTCTACATTATTAGATGGGGTAATTTTTAAGGGGCCTGTGGCTCTAGAATTTTATGGCTTCATTGATTTAAGGGGTTCCTCATTCAGTGAAGAAGAAGACTGTGAAAAAATCCATTCTCCTTTATGGGGCCTTGATTTCCCCATTAGCAAAATATAAGTAAGAATGAAGTTAAACTGTAGATCTAACTTACTATGGAAATTAATGAAATGACCCTCCTACAATTCAGGTGCAAGGCCAACTCTTGACAATTAGAGTCATTAGAGGCTCAGATAGTTTGCATCACAAATTTTCTATGTTCCTGGTAAAACTACACTGAATTGAGGGGTATATGATCAGACTGTCTTCCTAACATGGAGATGTTTGTGTTGTGTTAAAGCCTAGTACTTGCCAAACATGGGAGCTTATGGTGGAAAAATAATTCAGAAAGTCGTAGCAATTTGGAGATATCATTTCTTCATTTTTCTTTCAACAAACATTTATTCATGTGTACTATGTTCCAGGCAGCATTCTGGATTCTAGAAAAGCAGAAAGGTCCTTTTAGAGCTTAAAGAAAAACTGACAATAAACATGTAAATAAATATATAAGTGATGGAATTTAAGATAGCAGTTAAGGGCTATGAATAAAATAAAGCAATAGAGTGAGTCCTTGGGGGTGCAGGGTAGAAGTTGCCGTTTTACTTTATTTTATTTTGTTTTATGTTTATTGAGACAGAGTCTCACTCTGTTGCCCAGGCTGGAGTGCAGTGGCATGATCTATGCTCACTGCAACCTCCGCCTACCGGGTTCAAGCTATTCTCATGCCTCAGCCTCCTGAGTAGCTGGGATTACAGGCACAGGCCACTACGCCTGGCTAATATTTTGTATTTTTAGTAGAGATGGTGTTTCACCATGTTGGCCAGGATGATCTCAAACTTCTGACTTCAGGTGATCCACCTGCCTCGGCCTCCCAAAGTGCTAGGATTACAGGCGTGAGCCTCCATGCCTGGTCTGAAGTTGCTATTTTAAATAATCATCAGGAAAACTTCCAGGAAGTGGCAATTGGGCTGAAACTTGAAAAATGAGAAGAGTGAGCCACAGGAGGCTCTGAGGAAACGCATTCCAAGAAGAGGGAGTGAGGACTATGAAGCCACTGTGGCCGGTGTGTAAAAGGCATTTAGTAGGGCGGGCAGTTTGGCTGGAACCAGGTGGTAGAGGCAGAATGATGGGAGATGAAGGCAAAGAGTATGCCTGGCTTTGCTTGTCATTATTCTCTCCACTGTCAAAAAAAAAAAAAAAAAAGCCTCGATATACCACTTCTCATGTAATCCTTACAGTGACTCTGAGGGTGAATGCTGTTGTCTGCATGTTAAAAATAAATAAATGTCTCAAGGCATGGCTGATGTATCCTAGTCTCGGGTCAGTGAGGGTAAGCCTGCACCTGAAAGCAGATCTTCCTGATTCCACCACCCAGCTCTACCACCGTGGACAGTTCCTACAAAGGCACTAAGGAGTGGCCAATTTGCTCATCATATCCCAGCCCTTTTATCCCTGGAAAGAAGAGTATAGGATCTGTTTGGAGAAGGAGACAGCAAATGATGGCTTTCAGGCCAACTGTAGCCCCCTACCGCTTTTATTGGAAAATAGCCCACCCCTTTTTATGTGTCTCTGGCTGCCTTCCCACTATAATAACCAAGTTAATTGCGGAAAACCATATGATCTGCAAAGCCAAAAATATTTGCCATCTGGCTCTTTACAAAGAAAAGTTTGTTGACCTCTGGTATGCAGCATGGGTTGGAAGTGAAACCAGGTTCTGCAGCCTATTCTTCATGCACCAGGCCATTAATCTGGACAAGAGGAGTGCACAACATGGAAGGGGTGAAACACAGGCCCTGGCCTAGTACTGACATTAACTCACCATGTGGCTCAGAGAGACTTTGTTTCTGTCCTGTTTCAATTATTTTATGTTTAAAATGGGCAAATGGATGGGTGCGGTGTATCACGCCTGTAATCCTAGCACTTTGGGAAGCTGAAGCGGGCAGATCACTTGAGGTCAGGAGTTCGAAACCAGCCTGGCCAACATGGTGAAACCCCATCTCTACTAAAAAGCATAATAAAATAAAATAAAATAAAATAAAATAAAATAAAATGGGCAAGTTGGACAAGATCAGTGGCTTCCAAACTCTCTTAGTAATATTTTTATTGAAGTCTTATATGGAAGCCCAGTATCTAAAATATGATTTAAAAATTGTTCCAACCCCCCCTGCAATAACTGTGGAGCACCTGCATGGGCATCTTTTGGTTATGGTGTTTTGGAGGCAGTTTGTAGATCGCTAGATCATTTTAGAGTCTGTTGCTGCTCTCACATTTTCTCTTTATAATGAACCTGGGTGGTTTCCTCATATTAGAGATGTTGAGAAAATCAGTTTTTTTTTTCTCCAAATTAAATTTTCCTTTGCAAGAGAACACATTATTTTTCCTCTCTGGCCCTCAATTTCCTCATTTATGAGATAAGAGCGGCCATGCACACCTCACAGAATCATCCTGAACATTCAATGAGGTGGCACATGCCAATGGCAGGTGATGAGGTGGAATTAACAGGAGTTGGGAGCCTTCCAGGCATGGGTTCAAGCATCAGCTTAAATAGAAATAGCTCGATTGAGATATAATTCACATACAATATAATCTGCCTATTTAGGGTATACAATTTGATGGATTTTAGTATATTCGCAGATATATGCAACCATCACCTGTCAATTTTAGAACATTTTTATCACCGTGAAAAGAAACCCCGTACTGTAATTATAAACTCCCTATCTCCCCAGCACTACCCACTCCCCTAAGCAACCACCACTCTACTTTCTGGACATATCACACAAATGGAATCATATAATACGGAGTATTTTGTAACTGGTTTCTTTCATTACACAGTGTTTTCTAGGTTCGTTCATGTTTTAGCATGCATCTGTATTTCATAGCTTTTTAAGGCCAACAAATATCCCATTGTATGGATATGCCATATTGAGCTGAATGTTCATTAGATGATGGACATTAGGTAGCTTCCACCTTGTGACTATTGTGAATAGTGCTGTTATATACATTTGTGTATGCATCTATGTGAGCAGGTGTTAGCTCTTGCTTTAGGCAAGTGGCTTAAGCCCCCAAGCCTTCATTTTCTCATCTGTTAAATAGGCTAATCCTATGTCCTTTTTTTTTTGAGATGGAGTCTCACTGTCACCCAGGCTGAAGTATAGTGGTGCAATGTTGGTTCACTGCAAACTCTGCCTCTCTGGCTCAAGCGAATCTCACACGGCCTCCTGAGTAGCTCAGACTACAGGTGTGCCACCATGCCCAGTTAATTTTTGTATTTTTAGTGGAGAGAGGGTTTCACCATGTTGGCCAGGCTGGTCTTGAACTCCTGACCTCAAGTGATCTACTCACCTTGGCCTCCCAAAGTGCTGGGATTATAGGCATGAGCCACCACACCCAGCCAATCCTGTCTACTTTGTAGGCTTGTTGTGAAAGTTATGCTATAAAGGGTGACAACACATTTAGCTAAAGCCTGACAGAGCAGATATCTGATAACTGATTATTATTTATTATTATTATGAAGCAAAATAGGTTTTCAAAAAAAAATAAGGTGAAGAAAAAGAATTCATTCGTTCCCTTTCTTTCCCTTTTGTGTTAAGTCTAGGTTTCCTTGGTGGTGGGGAGCTGACACCCTCCCCAGTGGGCCCTACATTTTCTAGTTTTCTGGGTTCTGTCCTTTTCAGACAGAAGCTGAGGAGCCTGCCCAGTGAAGTCTGAAAGAAAATTAGCATCTAAGAACTGTGTGAAAATTAAATGGGATATGAATGGAGGGTTGTTGAGGAGAGAGGAACTAAGAAGGCTGTAGAAAAAGGAAGGTAATTATCTTTCTGCATTCCAATTTTAAAAGGGAGATGAGACCTTCCCTCCCTAAGTGTTTTTGCAGTGGAATTCAGAAACTTAACTCACAGACTTCATTTATGGTTTTTAAATCTTCGATGGACTTTTGTTTTAATCTTCACAAGCTGCGATCAGAGTCGAAAGTTCTGATAGACAAGGTATGTCAGGATTGTGTTGAAAATCGCTAATGTTCCAAGAGCACCCACCATAGGCCATGTGCTTGGTGCACACCACCCATTTATTTATCAATTCTTTATCCAGCACTGTACGTCAGTCATGTTTTTGTATCATTGGTGGATAGATAAGTCAATAGCCCTTCCTTCAGGAGAGTATGGTTTGTTTCATTTAACCCTCAGAGCCCAATTTAATGGATGAGAACACTGAGGCTCAATTGAAATTCTGTCTCCAAAGCCCTTCTTTCTATCAAACACCACTGTTTGGAAGCACATGCAACTAAGTCCCTTTCCAAAGCCCCTCTGGGTTGGTTTCTGGGTGACTCATTGAGCATTGGTTAGTGACCTTCATGCAAAGAACAGAAGGGAAAGAGGAAGGCAGGAAACCTCGGGCTCTAAGCCTGAAAGGAGCCAGTAGCTCAGGTTCCCCCATTCTGACTTCCACACTTCAGCTTGACCATCAGTGTGAGACTCTGCCTTCAGCTTACAGAAGACATAGGACATGTGACTCCTGTGATTGAGGCACTTAGACTCTTCATTATCAAATAACCTCTCGCTGTGTTAGAAGTGATTCAGCCAAAAGTGACAGAAAACCCAAGTGGGTTACACAAGTAGGTGTTTGTTTCTGTCTTAGGTGTTGCATGCTGCAGGACACTGTGCTGAGGACACAGGGTCCCTCTACCTGTTGCTCTGTTGTGCATGGCCTGAATTCCCAAGTTCACTTCATGAGCTAACAGGCCTATCCTAGCTCTACCCAATGTGTCCTAATTCCAGCCATGGAAAGCAGAGAAGATCCGGAGAAGGGCATATCCCCTTCATTTCAGGAATTTTCTGCAAGTTAAACTTCCATTTATATCCCTTTAGACAGGACTCAGTTTCATGGTTACAACTAGCTACAAAGGAAGGTGGAAATTGCCCAGTAAATTTGGGGTTTTCTATTATTGTTAAAAGGGGTACATTGGATTTGCAGCTGGGGAGGAAAGATGAGCTGTGTCTGCTACATTCTCTCTCTCCACATGTGTTCATGTAGAATGACACAGAGGAAGGGGTAGGTGGGGAGGAGGCGAAGAGGAAAACTTATTTGAGCTGGAGGCAGGGTCTCACACCAATGGTCAAGCTGAAGTGTTGAAGTCGGGATGGAGGAACATGAGCTATTGGCTCCTTTCAGCCCTGAAGCCCTGCCTTCCTCTATTCTCTTCTGCTCTTTGCATGGAGATCACAAACCAATGCTCTCAGGGAGTCCCTCCAGGAACCAATCCAGAGAGGGGCTTTGGAGAGGGACTCAAGTGAAGAGCTCTGCTCTGTTTTTCCACCCATCTGCAACATCTGGCTAATTTCTCTTTCACTGTGTCTAGTTGTGTCAGTTGGGTTTCTTGAAGCCTCAGGCTGAAGTGTGTGAAAATCAGCGGGAGTTAGGCCTCAGAATTGTTCCCTCCTTGGCATTATCTGGAGTGTCCTGGTGGGAGGGTATAATGGGAGCACCCAGGTTGACTTGGGCAGGCTGTCCTTCAGGCACTCCAGCCCCATCAGCTTATTCCCTTAGTAAGGAGAAAACCATGGGTAAAGAGAAGCAAATCTTCAGATGGATTAAGTGTAAGGGCTTTGGAGTCACTAAGACCCGGGCTTGAGCCCATGCTTTGCCAGTTACTGGTAACCTTGGATAAACTACTTAACCTCTCCCAGTCCTAGTTTCTTCACGGGGAAATAAGAATGGTAACAGTTCCCATTTCATGGGGCAGTTTGAGGATTAAAAAGGAGAGTGCATGAGAAGTGCCAAGCACAACTCCTAGGAGAATGTGTGCTTAGCAATGGAACTCATGTCTATTATTATTTTAGTGTCGAGCCCAGTTCCTGGAACATAGTAAACAATAAATGGTAGCTATTATCATCACAGTTGTCTGGCTTTTCTGGGCCCTGAATTTATGACCCCAGCAACAACTGAGTATGGCCACTTTATATGGAGTCCTGAGAGCTAGAACTTCTTGCCAAGTGATCTTGGAGAAGGAAGTCCATCTGGTTTCTCCTCTCACCTCCCCTGCATGTCCGCCCTCCTTTGTCATTTAGTTGATTAAGAACAGCAGAGTTGGCCGGGCGCGGTGGCTCACGCTTGTAATCCCAGCACTTTGGGAGGCCGAGGCGGGCGAATCACGAGGTCAGGAGATCGAGACCACGGTGAAACCCCGTCTCTACTAAAAATACAAAAAATTAGCCGGGCGTGGTGGCGGGCACCTGTAGTCCCAGCTACTCGGAGAGGCTGAGGCAGGAGAATGGCGTGAACCCGGGAGGCGGAGCTTGCAGTGAGCCGAGATTGCGCCACTGCACTCCAGCCTGGGTGACAGAGCGAGACTCTGTCTCAAAAAAAAAAAAAAAAAAAAAAAAAAAAAAAAAAAAAAAAAGAACAGCAGAGTTTCCTCTCCCTTTCCTCTAAAACGCAATCCTAATTCATCTTCACCCACCAGTGCCAGGGCCCCTGAATCTGTGTGAAAAAGTGAACTTAGTCTCTACCTTCAAAGGAGGGAGCATTCCCTCTCCTCTCCCTCTTTCCTTTCCTGGCTACATTATTATTCAGGCTTTCTTGTGTCAGCACTGGAGGGACAATGAGCTTTCCCTTCTGTTCACATATCACTGGCCAAGACTTGATCCCTACATTAAAAGAGGAAAATGGACAAGGAACAAGGAACAGTATCTACCTCATACCTGTGTTTCCAAAAAAAATCTTGTTTCAATTATTTTAAAGGGTAGCAAATGCATATAATAAAAATTTCAAAAAGTAAAAAAAAAAAAAAAAAAAAAGAACTTAGAAGTGCAGTAAGTTACCTGCTTGGCTTGGAAGAAGGTACAACAGCTGCTTCCTAGAAGTCTTCACTGACCTGTTGGGGAATGTCACACATCCTTGGCCCTCCAGCTGCAGGTTAACCTGACAGAAGGTCACTTTGCTTCTACAGCAAGAGGCCACATTTTCCTTCTCTGAATCCCAGTAGAAGTCCAGGCTCTTTCCTTATAAAGTTCAGACTCATTGGATGGCATCCAAACCTTAATTCATCTTCCTTTCCCTTTAACCTCCACAGGGCATCCACTCCACTCTTCTTTTCCTCGCCGTGAGATGGCTCTTTGTCACCCACTCTGTAGTGTATTTGCCATCACTTCTCACAGCGACCTGTTGCTAAACCCATTTACTCTGTGGCACTCTGGCTGGGTCATGCGTGGGGCAGCTGATGAGTGGCTAGAGAAAGGCCCCATGTTCTAGTCCTGATTCAGCTTTAGCCTGGCTGAGTGATCCTGTCAACCTTCAACCCCTTTCTGTGCCCATTTCCCTGGGATGAAAAATGAGGCCACTCAGCAGTCCCTCTCAGGCATAGGAGTGGTGAGGGATTAATTAACAATCATTGGGAAAGTGCTTTTCCACCGCATATAGCATATCTAGAGAACACCAGTGGACTCAGTAATTATAATAATGAAAGTGGCAGGACACAGAAGGGATCATTCAGCCTGAGGTCTTTCAGGGGGTAGGTCATGGCTGAGAGATGATTCTAGAGGTTTGCAGATACTCAGCTCAGCAGCTCTGAACAGTCCCAAAGGTTCTCAAATCTGACTTTTCTTTCCTTCTTTTTTTCTCTTCTTGGTATTCTATCCTCCTAGCCTGAGAGATTCTGCACATTCTATACTATCTTCCCCTGTGCTAATCTATCCCATTTGATCATGTTTAGTGTGTATGCGTGCAACCTATCCCATCTGATCATGCTTTCAATTTCATGGATGACCTTCGGGAACTACTGCAAGTTCCCAGAGTTTGCAGATGCAGAAACTGACCCTGAGTCCAAGAAAGGGAATTGTTCAGGGTTACAGAACAATTACAAGGACTCGAGAATGAAACTCAGAATCCTGATCTAAGAATCAGAAATCTTTTCATTCCACAGGCCTCTTCTCTCCTATCCATGCCTTTGAGCTCTACTGAAATTTCCCAAGCTCGGTCCTTTAACTTTCCCTTTGGGACTTTTCATGAAAATTAGATGGAACAAACAGTTATTGAGCACTTACTAGATGCCAAACTCTGTTGTTGGCTCTGAAATGATTGAGGCCAAAACCCTGCCATCAAGGAGTGCTTGGGACATACTAGGTGTGAAATAAATCTGTTGAATGATTGCTTTATTTATCACTGGATCCCAAGCTTCTAGCATAATGCTTGCAACATGATGCTTGTTGCAGTATCTTGTTGCAAATATTTGCTGAAGGAGGGAGGATAAGGGAGCTCTTCACAACCTCCCTAGGGACTTCTGCATCAGTTTCTTCAAGCTGCTATTCAAGCTTCTTTATGTACTGCCAGGTGAATCTTCCCCAAACACAACACCAGTACTGTCACGATCTCCCTTTCCTGCTCACAAACTTTCAGCAGCTGCCCATTTTTTACTTAACATGTGGACACTTCCTTGCTTGGCACACTTGACCTTCTCAGATGTGGTCTCAACTGTCCTCTTCAGCCTGCCTTCCATGGCTACCTCCTTGAACATAAACCCTATCTACTGTAACCTCCACTGTCCTGCTTTATATACCTCCATGAATTTCTATCATGGGACTGTTGCTTATCTGCTCCCATTGCCTGGAGTCTATCCCCTCCAGGTGCTGCTGTAGGTCCTCATGGGGACTAATAAGGAAGTAATTAGGGTGTCCTCAAATGTCCCAGCTGTCGGTGTTGGGAGTCCCCAATCCCTGGGCCACAGACCAGTACAAGTCCATGGCCTGTTGTGAACCAGATGGCACAGCAGGAGGTGAGCAGTGGGCCAGGGAGCAATTGCCACCTGAGTTCCATCTCCTGTCAGATCAGCCATGGCATTAGATATGCATAGGAGCACGAACCCTATTGAGAACTGCACACTTGAGGGTTCTAGGTTGCACGCTGTTCATGAGACTCTAATGTCTGATGATATGAGGTGGAGCAGTTTTATCCCAAAACCAGTCCCCCACAACTCCCCTGGCCTGTGGAAAAATTGTCTTTCATGAAACAGGTCCCTAGTACCAAAAGGGTTGGGGACCATTGCTCTATGTCCTTGAGGATTTAACTTATATCCACTGCTCCATTAACTGGTAAAATGTTTATCTTTCAAATTCCATGTCAAGTATCATTTTGTCTATTTTGTCTTTGAGGTCTTTCTTATTACCATCACTTCCATATAGATTCAGCACTCTTTTATCTTGGCTCACCCTAATTTCTTGAAGATACTCTCTTGGCACTTGGAACACTTCGTCACCCATACTGATTTATGGGCCTGCCTTTCCACATTTCAGTTTCCTAGCTGCTTAATGGGTTGGGACTCTGTTCATATTCACAATCTCAATCCTCTAATACAGAAGTGGGTGCTCCTGATTCTTTATCAAAGCAAGAAATGGTGTAGTCCCTTCTGTATTAAGCCTTTTGCACATTCTTCTCCCTTCTCCCACAACTACCACGGGAAATGATATTTTCATTTTCCACTGCAGAATTTTCTTTGGGCAATTTAATATCTCTGCTTGCACTCATTGGTATTATTTCTATGCCTGGTTTTTTTTTTTTTTTTTTTCTTATGATCTGTGCTCAGCCTTCAGTCTTAAGTATTGTGAAAAATAGGAGAGTAAGGAGCTAAAGCTTGTTTGAGTCTTGACTCTGCCATTAACATGCTCTGTGACTTTGGGCAAAACCCTGTTTTTCTCCGAATACTTATTTCATTTCCATGTCTATAAAAAAGGCACTGGACTAAAATTAGAGATCTCAAACTGGCTGCCCACAGGCCACATCTGGCATGCAGATATCATTTTGTTTGGCTCGTATTTTGTTAAATTAAAAAAAAAAAAAAACAGAAAATTTTCCAAAGTGAGAAAAAAAATGAGAATTTTCACACAACAGCTGGATTTCCAGCTTCTCTTGAAAAATTAGAAGAGCTGCCAAAACTGGGCTTCCTTCCTGGGTGGCAATGTGTGCTGATGAGGCTCTGCTGTGTGGCCTCTTCTGAAAGGGATGAGAATGCCCCACCCCTCCCTCAGGGTAACTCCCTAAGGCCGAGTGTCAGTTGTCATTTGTCATCAGGCATGTACTACGGCTGTTCTTCCGTCTCTTCTGTTCCAAGCACTTCTATAACCTGCCTGGGGTCTGACAGCATTGAGTTTGGGAGTCCAGGATTAGATGATTATTAAGGGCCCCTTCAGGTCTGAAATGCATATCTCCAGTTTCTTCTTCCACCTCCGTTCTCCTCACTCCTTTTCCAGCCTCTCCATCTCTAACAATCCTCAAACCCTGCCCAGTTATTTGTCTGGGAGGGCGTGAGGGAAAGTGGCATTATCTTGACAACAGAACATTTTTCCCTTCCTGTAATCCCTGCATGTCTATCCTAATTACTTCCTTATCAGTCTCCTTGAGGACACACAGCAGGTAATTATGGGGGAATTGATGAGACACTCTTCCTCATTAAGGAGTCTGCTGGAAAGGGAAGAGGGGAAAAGGAGATTCCAAATTCAGGGAGGAGAGCGGGGTTTCAAGCCCAGGCATCCAGCTCCTTTGTTATGAGATCAATCTCAGTCTGCCCAGCTCAGACTCAAGACTGGCCAGACTGACTGTTTTAATGAACATCAGAGAGGCTGCCCGAAGAGTCCATGGAGGAGGGCAACTGTCTGCATTTGGCTGTAGGGTCAGAAAGTGAGAGGAGAGCCTGTACACTCCAGCCCAGACATCCCCATGTGGATAATCCAGAATTGTCTTGTGGCATCTGGAAGGGGAGGCCAGAATCTCTGTTGGACTGGCCAGAGTCTAGTCTGTCATCAGCCTCTCCCTCAGGGCTCAGAGTCAAAAGTCTATGCTTCAGATGGCGTCTCTTGTCTGCCCGTTTTATTAATAAATAAGTTACATGGATGATTCCACTCTCTGTTATCAATCCACTGCTCCTGGACATTGAAACAAGTTCAGTGCCCCTGAAATGCAGCCTGCCAGGTCCCAGACCCATCACTGCCTCTCAGAATTCCCAGCTTTAGGGGCCTAGACAAGTTCTGCCTCTGCATTAAATTTCTCCCCATAGCACTCCCTTTCACTCCCACTGCCTATAGATCTATCTCTTCCTTTTGGGGGTAGAGTAGACAGAGAGCTATCCAAGGTATCTCATCCCTCCTT
This sequence comes from Symphalangus syndactylus, assembly GCF_028878055.3. NCBI lineage: Eukaryota > Metazoa > Chordata > Mammalia > Primates > Hylobatidae > Symphalangus > Symphalangus syndactylus. Next base: position 27,662,652 of record NC_072425.2, read on the forward strand.
AAACTGTTTAAATCTCTGCGGTGGCTACCCCTGGATATCAGGAGAAATTCCAGATCCTTAGCATGGCCTGGGAGGTCTCCATGCTTCAGCCTCTGCCCAGCTCTCTAGCCTCACCACTTGCTATGGCCTGTCCCTGCCTCCCCAAATCTATGTACTGGGATTGCATAATTTTTTTTCTAGTTTTTTGAAGGATCCGTGATATGGTTTGTCTGTGTCCCCACCCAAATCTCATCTTAAATTGTAATCCCCATAATCCCCACATGTCAAGGGAGGGACCCGATTGGAGGTGACTGTATCGTGGGGGCCATTCCCCTGTGCTGTTCTCATGATAGTGAGTTCTCACAAGATATGATGGTTTTGTAAGTGTTTGGCAAGTCCCTCTTTCACTCACTCTTCTCTCTCCTGCTGCCTTGTAAAGAAGCTGCCTGCTTCCCCTTGTGCTATGATCCTAAGTTTCTTGAGGTCACTTCAGCCATGCAGAACTGTGAGCCAATTAAACCTCCTTTGTCTATAAATTACCCAGTCTCAGGTAATATCTTTATAGCAGTGTGAGAATGGAATAATACCATCCATATTTGGATCTATTGTTTCCTTATGTTCACATCTGTTCCCCCTGGCTGGAACACTTTTGTCCTTTCTCTTCCCCTGGAAAATTCTACTCATCCTATGGCTCCCAGCATAGGTGTCCTGGCCTCCTGTGAGCTTGCATGACTGTGGCTGGGTTGGGCTTCCTTTTTCGCCTTCCATAGCCACCTGTTGCTTGGCCCATCAAGCATTTTTTCACATGGGATTGTGTACTGTATGGGCTGATTGGCACTTCTTTCTCCTTAGTTAGGAGGGCACATGACTGACTACATATGTCTTATTTATCATTGTGTCCCCTGAATTTAGCATGGTGTCCAGCTGATATTTGGGCAGTCAGTAAATATTTGTTGGTCGATTAAGTGAAGTGAGTTACATAGATGTAGACTTAACTCAGTTTTACTCTGAGTGTTCATTCCTCGTCAACAAAGTGTGTGTGTCATAATAACTGCCTAGCTACAACAAGGGCTAAAATAAAAAATATATATAAAGAAAGAAAAGCAATTAGAATATTTGCAACAGGAAACCTTGCAGGAAATAATTAGTATTAGAAGGAGGGTGAATCCTGGACATATTTCACACTGAAAGCATTGTTGAGTTATAATACTGAAGGTTTCTTTGTGCTTGTTAAGCCTCTCCCATGCCCCCACCTCCAGCCTATTTGAATGAATCCAGTGTCAGTGATTCAGAGTAAGAACGGGGAGTGGGATGGTGTTCCGAAGGGTGGAGGCTGGAGTAAAGCCATTGCCAGAGATATTAGGAAGTCTTCAAGCTGGCAAAGCTGTAAACCATTTGGAAGCTAAGATCCATGTTCCCTGAAGAGGCTCTGTCTAAGGGCTGAGCAAAGAGGTTGATTCCAGACATTGGGTAAATGCAGTTAGGATCAAATGGTAGTGGTGGTGGTGGTAGTCTTTGAGAGGTTAGGTCTTGATTGATTGCCTGGAATGCCAGTTTATATTTGAGAATGAGGCCTCAGGGGGTCGAGGTGGGGCAGACAGACTGTGCACAGATCAGTTTAATGCAGACAATTTTCTGATTTTGTAGGAGAAATTGTTCTTTTCATGGTATCTCTGTGTGTGTATGTATATGTGTGTGTGTGCACACATAAAAATGAGTCACTCTATCTCTGCACCAGACACACTATGGGAATGGATACACTTCAGCCCCCAGGACTGTCAATCTAACATCAGGGCTAAAACTAAATTAAAACAAAAATCTGCAGAGAGGAATTGGAATACTGTAGTATTTTTTTTTTTTACCTTTATTAAATTCTGGACTTGACTCTACGAGAGTAGAAGGAAAAAAAAATTATTGTTTTTATTTCAGCCCCGAAGGTCCCCATTACTGGAAAGGTTGAAGGAAAGTAATAACACCACCAGAGACAGGAGTGTGTTGAAAATGCCCATAGTCCTCTGCTTTGGTCTGTGCTGCTGTGGAAAGAAATCTTCCATTGCCCTGGGTCTCCAGCTCAACTTGTGCCTGTGCTGGGGGCCCAGGCATACACATCAACAAAGCTCATACCAACCTGCCTGCCACTTCACTGCCCAGATTCAACAGGGTTTATGGCCTGGTAAGGAGGAAGCAGCAAGGTGCACCTCTCCAAGACCTAAAAGCCCAAGGCAGAGGGCTCTGTCTTTGGCTACTATAGGAAGCAAGATGGCAAGCATGCAAATGGGAAGACAGAAGGTCAGAAAGGCAGAATGGCAGCCATGCAGACTTAAGTCCATATGCCCAGTTGTGCCATTGCTGCCTGTGTGATGTTAGATGAGTTATCTCTGCTCTCTGGGAACCAGTTACTCCCTAGAAACATGGAGTAATAGTAGTAGCCTATGATGCAACATTAACATAAAGACATACCAAGATAGAATATACACATAGGACTGACACATGGCAGGTGATCATTAAGTGTTAGCCTTCTGTTCATACACTTACTTATTCAGTGCTAGGGCATGATGTTAAGAACTAGAATTTGAAAATGAATAAAGAAGAGAACTTCCCCTCAAAATGTGCAGTTGTGTTCAAGAGTGCAGAGAGATAACCGTAATGTGATGAGGGAGAGTACAACTTGGTGTCAAACAGAGGAGGGGGCTATCTCCTATCCCATCATAGGACATTCTAGAAAGCTTGCAAAGAAGTGAACCCTGAATTATGGAGCAATAAAGGCTTGCCAGGGGATAAGATGGGGAGGGAGGGAGAGAGAAGATTCCAAACAGAGGGACCAGAATATGCAGGCTGGAGTGGTGAAAGACACCATGGCTTTTTAAAAGAATTTGCTTTGTATTAATTGGATTAGTAAATTTTTATCATTTTCTCTTTAGAGCAGTAGTTCTCAACAGAAGGTGATTTTTCTCCTAAAGGACATTTGACCATATTTGGAGCCAGTTTTGGTTGTCACAACTGGTGGAGCGGGTAATGCTACTGGTGTCTAATGAGTAGAGGCCAGGGAAGCTGCTCAACATCCCTACAATGCACAAGATAGCGCCCACCTCAAATAATTATCTGGCTTAAAATGCGAATAGTTCCAATGTTGAGAAGCTCTGTTCTAGAGCATCAGAACCTGGACTGGCAGAGAAGGTGGTTACCTATTTGGTTTAAGATGAGTCACAGAACATTCCCACTCCTTGCCCAAATATCCACTAGTTTTGCCACCATGGTGACCCCTCCTGTCTTGGAGTTGGAGATGCATGACAATGAACTTTCATGGTGTTTATAACTTGATTCCATCCCTCTGAAATTTTTACCAGGGAATATGTATAACTTAGCCTGAATTTATTCATTCACATTATTCAGTTGTTTAGCAAAGAATGGTGGGAGTGGGGCACACAGCTTTGGATAGGAGTCTATAATGTTTTGGAACTGGTTTGTTTAGAGAGATGGTTGGGAAGGCCAGAGAGAGGCTCTGTAATCTGAGGCTGATCCCTGCAGCCAGAAAGATTTATGGTTTTCCGGAGACAAAAGTATTTTTTTGAGTATCTGCTCTCAACCTGGTACTGATCTAGGCATGCCACTGCATAATTTCCTACACACCTGCCTGATTCTTCTGTACTCCATCCACAGATATTCACTAAGCACCCACTGTATGACAGCCACTGTTCAAAGTGTTGGACGTCATGGTTGCCTTCCTATGAATTTAGGCAGGCGTGTTTCTCTCACCACCTGGGCTAGAAGTTTGGTTTTGGTCTGTAGTGGACAACACTGTGTGAAAAAAAACTGATGGGGCACAATTGTGTGTCCTTGCTTGACAGAGTTGTGGAGGAGATGTGCATTTTTATAGATCTAGAATGAGCACAAGCAAGCAACACGCCAGAACATCAGGCTGTCCATCATCCCAAGATGCCTCTGCAGGTTTCACATTTTAATTCCAAGACTTCCTTTGATCTGTGCCATCACATTTGTCCCAGGCTGGGATGCAAAGTGGAAATCAATGCTGTTCTTCTGATTGGCTATGCAGCATGATGAGGTGGGGGTGGCAGTTACGGGGAGTTTCGGGTTGAGGAAGGATCATCTGACTGTAGGTAAGAAAATCAAAGGTCTATGAGAGGGGCAATTAGCACATGTGACAGTGCTGCTCAGAGTCCATGAATGCTCCCCAGAGTGCCTTGAAAGGAGGCAGAAAGTGGTGGTTCTAGTCACTAAGGAGGGGCAGAGTCACGTTATGGAGTCGATACAGACTTTAAAGTTAGGCCAACTTGGAATATGAAGCTCAACTCTGTGACTTTTGGCAAGTTACTTAACCTCTCTGAACCTATTTCCTCATAGGTTGTGACAGTATAATAATCCTTACCCCTCAGTATGATTCTAAGCAGCAAATATAATCCTATATGGAAAAGCCCTGGCCTGTGGTGAGCTCTTTTATGTGAAAAGAGCCATGCAAGACAGTCTTGTTTGAGGATTTTCAAACTTGAGTATTGCATAAAGTCAACCCAGACAGAAGCTGAATAAATGCAGAATCCTGGGCTCCTGCCAGATTCCTGTCTGAGTTCTGTATTTCATTTCATTTCAGTTCAGTTCTGTATTTTATTTCAGTTATGTGTTTCATTTCATTGTGGGCCTTGAGATCTGTATTTCAGTGAGCATCCCAGTCATCCTTACTGCTGCTAAGCCTCAGTTTTCTCTGTGCTTAAACAGGGGAAATAATAATAATCTCTAAAATCAATGCCTCTCCTCACTACTGACAAAACAAGTTCACTTCCTTGTTTAATTTGACTTTGCTACCCTGTGAAGTAGGTATCATCATTGTCCTCATTTTTTGGAGGAGGCAAAAGAACCATAAAGTTCATTTAAAAGAAATTCTACTTGAATCCACTTTCAGTGAATCAATTCTGATGTTATTGACTTAAACCCGTGGTGCAGTAGAGAAATTAAGGGGTTGGGAACTGGGCAGCCTATGTCTCCCACTAAATGTCTTGATGGGTTTTGGGAATTAACCACCTTCATGTGCAGATCTCTTGGCCTCATTTTTTGTTGTGTCTAATGGGGTCTTGCTGACAGGGAGGAAACTCAAATACCTCATTGAGCCTTAATAATGCCCTGTGAAGGCCAGGTAGGGTGGCTAATGCCTGTAATCCCAGCACATTGGGAGGCCAAGGCAGGTGGATCACTTGAGGCCAGGAGTTTGAGACCAGCCTGGCCAACGTGGTGAAATCCTCCCACCTCTACATTAAAAAAAAAAAAAAAAAAAAAAAAAAAAAAAAAAAAAAAAATTGCTGGTCGTGATGGCATGTGACTGTAATCCTAGCTACTCTGGAGGCTGAGACATGAGAATTGCCTGAACTGGGAGGTGGAGGTTGCAGCGAACCAAGATTGCACCAATGCACTCCAGCCTGGGCAACAGAGTGAGATGCTGTCTCAAAAAAAGAAAAATAACATGAATGCCTTGTGAAGTAGACTGGGATAAATTTGTTATCCCCATTTTACAGTTGAGTCAAGTAAAATGACTTTCCTGAATTCATACAATTATTAAGTGGTAGAACCCAGGTTTTATTACTATTATTTCTACTATGCTAAGTGTCCCACTGTGCTGCTGGGAGGAAGAACTGGACTAAAATAGAGGTGAGCATTCATTGAGTATTAGATTGTCACGTGGAAGGTGAGACTATAGACCTGCATAAAACAACCCATTATGGGGCCTCACTACATATTTAATAAAAAAAGCTCATCCATACAAAGAGGAATACAGCCTTTAATGATTACTTCAATCTTATCGAAATAAATAGTTCTTTTGGAGAAAATGGTTCACCTTTGGAAGAGAAGGAATTTTTCCCAGGAGTTCTCAGAAGAAGCAATTTTCTAAGAGGTGCCCTGTATAAAACAAATGGGCCTTAATTTGCCTCCCACAGTGACTAGTTGAAACTCGCTCCCACTTCCCCAGCTCAGAGGAGCAGCTAAACCAGCACCTCTTGGTCCTTTAGGAGTGCTTTATTTTCATGAAGTGCCTTATAACAATAAGACCTCAGAACCTGGGCAGCTCCAGGCCTTTTGCAAGGGAGTACCATGTGGGAGAAGCAGCAGCTGATTGCTCAGGCATGGGACTGAGACATGTGTGCCTGCGTGAGGCCTCAGTTTTCCTTCACAGACAGAGGACATTGGATGTGTTCATTCTAAAGCCCCTCCGGCTTCATATTTGGTGGCCAGGTCAGCTCATTTATACCTTGAGTCTGACTGAGAGAGTCCCAAGCTGGGCAAACAGGAAAGGTGTGTCTTATTCTTCAGAGTGTACAGCATGACTAAATTAACCTCGATGTTGAAATTCCTGGCCTCCCTGGTACCAGAGGCTCTTCAACATCTGGTGACTTTCACAGGTGTCTCTCTCCTCCAAGCCAGGAAGAAGAAAAGCCTAAGATTAAACAAGCCTGGACAGGAACCCCACAGAATTTGTAGTAGCCCAAACTTTAAGATCTCTGTGGTCATGTTGGATTCAGATGCACCATAATAATGACCTTAATACCTAACATTTTTTAAATGTCGATTTTTCCCTCAGGCAAATTTTTAAGTGCTGTCCTCACAAAACTTAGTGATATGGATGGACATTATCAGTGTCCCTATATTACAGATAGGAACACTGAGGCATAGACAACACAAGCAACTTTCTAAAGGCACCCAGATTCATGAGTAGCAGAGGTGGGATTTGAACCTAGTCAGGCTGGCTCCAGAGAGCACACCTTTATCTCTGTGCCATGCTGCTTCACTCAGGAATATGATGCAACTTGTCCTGCAGTTTCATTCTGCCTGCATCCCACTGTGGTTTCAACACGAGTTCAAAAGAAAGAAGGATGAGCTTCAAAGGGGAAAGGGCTGATATCCTTGGATCTCTTGGATCTGGTACCCTTGCTGAGTTCCCAGCTCCTCTGACCAGGTGTGTGACCACCTTAGGCATCTCAGTCCTGCCAGCTCTCTGTCCTGGGTCACAACCCCTCTCTGGAGTGGACAGATAAGGGCTGGCAATCAGGGAGTCAGGGACCTGCCAGTGCACTGACCTGTGAGCGTACTGTGTGGAGGGCTGGACTCTCTGGGGCATCCTCTCATCAGTTTTTCCAAGGCTGGGGTTCTCATGAGCCAGTCTCTTTTTTGATGTCAATGGCTGGTGATGGATGGAAGTGTGGCTCCTCCCAGGAGAATCTACAGACTCCCAGGGGCACTTAAAGCATCTTTTAAAAGAGGCCTGGGCTTGACACTCTGGATATCATAGGGATTGGGGAATGAGCCAGGTATCTGGAGATGTGAGTTAAAACCCTAGTTCTGCTATTAACTAACTATGGGCAGGAGACTTAGCTGTCTTGGAACCAGTTTTCCCACCTGCAAAATAGAGTCAAGAACTTACATTCATTAGTGTATTGATTCAACAAATCTCCAGGCGGCTGCTACTTCCTTCCCAGGCATTGTTGGGCTCTGCTGACTCAGCACAGAATAGTATCTAGATAGGGCCACCCCTAAGTTCCATTTTAGTCCTGTCATTCAAGGGGTCTACAGATGACCACTGAGACTTATGGTGAGCTGATGAGAAACACGGAAGGAGGCAGAGGCATTGGCAGGCTTCCTGAGGCTCTGAAATACCTTCAGGAAGTGCAAAGCTATTCAACATAAAAGGCTCCAAATCTGTCCCATTTCAGCCTCCTGAGGGAAATGGGATTCTGTGTGTGTGTCTATGTGTGTGTGCGTGTGTGTATGAGAGACAGACATACACACAGAGAGAGAGAGAGTGGGGAGAGTGGCAGCAGATGGGGAGGGAAACTAGAAGGAAAGCAGAAGGAATAGCAGAAGAAATAAGAAAGCAGTCACAAAGGGGAGAGGCAAAAAGATAAGAGAAGCAGAGAGAATTAAACAGAGCCAGAGGGCTCTCCATTTATACACCCGAGGCCCAGATACACCCAGTGTGTTTCCTTCTGGTCTCCATTCAGCCTCACTGCATCTTTCTTGGACAACATCTGACCTCCGTTGGGCCCAGACCAAAGAATCCCCAGGCCCAAGGCAACATCTATGAGATATCTATAAGCTGTCTGGATGTCAGGAAACGGCTCACCCCCCCATAGCAGTTTGTGGTTTATTCTTCTCCCAATGAGGCCCATATGGAAACCTGAAGTGCAGAGGCCCAGCATTGTGCTGATTTTAAGGAGTGAGAGTATTCTAGGCATTCATTGGAGGCAGGAACACAATTCTGAGGGGGTGATGTTCTCAGCCAGAGTGCATCCCAGCAGGTTGAGCATCTTCCCACATTCCTCTAGGGCAGGGCTTCCAGCTCCTTCATGGTCACTTATATATAGTACCATGGTCCAGACACCAATGTCCGTGAGCCATCACATGACCCCTTCCATCCCTCCTCACCCTGGGAGGCTCTCATGAGGGAGAGAGTGAAGAAACTACCATTTAGTGAGAACCCAACATACAATTCTTTATCTCTCCCTCCCTCCATCCATCTCTCATTCATTCTCTCTCTCTCTCCCACCGCTCACCCCACCTCCAATTCTCAACACTGTCCTGCAGTGAGATTTAATTATCCTCAGTTTATTAGTGAGATATCCCCAGGCACAGACACAGGAGCTGACTTACTAGAAGGTACTCAGGTCATCTGTGTTGAAGCCAGCATGTATCACAATGCTGCCTGATTCCAGAAGCCCATAATCAGGGAAGCTATTGCAGAGGAGTGGTTAATTGCATGGGCTGGAGAGCGAGAAAGTGGAGTGTTTGAGTCTAAGCCATGCAATTTATGATGGGTTGTCAAATCTTCGAGCACTTTAGTTTTTTCATCTGCAAGATGGGCTTGATATGAGTATCTACGTCCTAGTATTGTGAAGGTTACATGAGATAGCTCATTCAGATAACTTAGAAGAGTGCTTGGCACATGGTGAGCAGTCAATAGACGTTGCCTATTATGACTACCGTCTGCCCACAGTTTTGTGTAGTCAGGGGAGCCTATACTTACGTGCCTGCCTGGAGGTTTACTCTCTGAAATTCTTCAATGTCCAAATACTTAATGTTGGATTTCTTTTTCACTTCCTATTGCGGAGTGGTCCCACTTTAAATTAAAAAGACCTTCAGGCAAACATGAATCTCAATGAGAGTCAGGGAGAGCTGACCCATTCAATGATGGGCTGAATTTAAGGAACTGAAACTCAACGTAATGAAAAGTTCGGCTCATGGGTCCAAAAAAAAACCAATTGCACATTTTGAAGATAAAGGAGATGAACATTTACTGAGAACTGCTGTATGTCAGAATATGCATACATCACAGCAGTCCTGGCTGAGAAGGTGTTCTTATTCCCATTTCGTAGATGAGGAAACAGCCTGGGACAGTGACAGAGATTTGTCCAAGTTCACAGGTCTGGTAAGAAGCCTAGTTGGATTACCTTGATCATGATCCAGGCTGGCTTTAACCTCACATGGTTGGTGACTGGGAGAGGGCTGGCAAAGCAGTGCACCTTCACTGTTCTAACAACTCAGCTGAGTGCGCAGGCAGTGCCTCTAATTGTGATTCTTAAAGGAAGCTGGAAAATAGGCATGGCTGTGTCATTGCTGAGAATTACATAAGACCTTCTTAAACGTCACTGTGCTTGTTCCTTGAAATAGAGAAAAGAGGAGAAAAATACCTTGTATAATATTTTAAAGTTCATGAAATATTTGGAAGTGCTTTAGGTCATTTAGGGAGGTGTGATCACTTATAGTTTTAGCAAGGCTAGAGGTCCTAAATTCAGGAGATTTTGATAGAAAACATCCAGGTATGTTGGAGTAAGCATTTAGTATTACTGTCATGAATATGCCTTGAAGGAATTCGTTATTATATATTTATGTATATTAAGTAATATATTATTATATATTGCATATATTTTATACCAATATTATATGTTATGTATATATTATGTTACATATTAATATATCATGCTAGATTTACAATATAATAAAAATATATGTATTACATAAATAGTTATACATATATATTTATATTACATATACTTATTTGATTATATATAATTATATAGTTATATAAAATATATAGTATATTATATAATTTATATATAGTTGTATGTTACATATAATATTACATATAATTATGTTACATTACTATGTGACATATAATTATATGATTGTATACTATAATAAATATACCATAAAAATTATAAAAACTTATATGATTATAATAATGCATGTTTTATATATAATTATATATTGTATGTTATAAAATAATACAATATAAAACATATGTGTTTTATGATATATAATATAATATAATATGATAATATATGACCCTACTTGGTTTAGATCTGGGTAGGGGGATATATTGAGAAAACCCAGCGGCTAAGACAGCAACCACAGGGCCACAGGTCCTTGGCTCATATTTTAAATTGGGGGGGTGGGCTATATTTAGATCTTGGCACAAGAGAAGTGAACTTGCTTTCAGAAGTGTTCCTCCAGGTTTGGCCATGAGCGCTCACGGTCTGAACCCCATGTCTTCATTGCTAATGCAGACCCTGTTCCTCCCAGGATGCTGCTTGTTCAGCATGAATTAGACTTCCCATCTATATGTCACTTCATGCAAACATTCATGGTGGGGGTGGGGAGGTTAACTCTGTGTGTGTCTACCTGTGAGTGAAACGGATGCATTGTTAGCAGTGTTTTATGAAAACAATCAAATGCAAAGCACCAGTAACTACAGATGTCTCTATCGTTTTCAGCAAGGTGTCTTTGGGGATTTAAGCCTTAAGGAATCGTCTAGCAGTGCATTAGAAATCTGTTAAAAGCTTCCGCCTGTTAGTTAGGGAAGAGATACGTAACACTTTTGTTTTGCACAAAACAAGGAGGGAATTTTTAGGAAGGGAGAAGTGGGAAGGAGAATTTAGGAAACATGGACATAAGTGTCAAAGCACAAAGGGATAAAGGAGAAATTCAGATACAATTTAGAAGGTTGAGAAAGAAAGGTCTGGTTGAGTCTGTTTTTTTTTTTTTTTTTTTTTTTTTTTTTTTGAGACGGAGTCTCGCTCTGTCGCCCAGGCTGGAGTGCAGTGGCGCAATCTCGGCTCACTGCAAGCTCCGCCTCCCAAGTTCATGCCATTCTCCTGCCTCAGCCTCTTCGAGTAGGACTACAGGCGCCCACCACCATGCCCGGCTAATTTTTTGTATTTTTAGTAGAGACGGGGTTTCACTGTGTTAGCCAAGATGATCTCGATCTCCTGACCTCGTGATCCGCCCGCCTCGGCCTCCCAAAGTGCTGGGATTACAAGCGTGAGCCACCGCGCCCGGCCTGAGTCTGGTTTTCAAGGCTTTCTGTAGCTTTTTCAATTTTCCTTGAGGCAGTGAAATTCTGCTCCTCATTGCACATGGAGGACTGTGTCCTAAACCATCTATTCACATGAAAACTATGTGTCTTACCATGTGAGTCCTTTCCAAGTGTCTAACTGGCTGGTTCTGGAGGCTCCTGGCTTGGGGAGTTTGGTGACTTTGGCCCCCATTTATAAATCAGTGGCACTTAATGTCTTGTATATCCTCAACTTGTGCCTGAAAAGCTTTTCCCCACTTCACTTGGTAAACACCTGTCCATTCTTCATGATTGCACATAGTCCTCATCTGCCCAGGAAACTTCCTATGGTTGCTTCTTAAGGCATCATTAAGCATCTTCTTCTTTGCGCCACCTCTCTGTCATGTTCCTGTCTCTGGGGCTGCACTTCTCAGGCTGCCTTGAGTGCATGTGATGAGCTGAATGTCCACCTGACCACCCTGAGGCCCCAGTGAGCAGCAGAAGACCTTGTCTGACTCCTCCCTGTCTCTGGCTGCTTTGGAACTGGAGCTTAGTAAATATGAGAAAATCCAAACAGAAGAGCCAGGTCAGAACCAAAGCCTAGGTTTTGACTTTCCTGAGAATCTGTCAGAAGCACCTGTGTGACCTCCTCAAGGCTCTTTCCATCAAACACTGCACAGGGGACTCTAGTGCAGGTAGTGAGGGCAGAGGAGATTGAGATTGCCACCCTGGTGTTATGTGTGAACACCTTAAGTGCTCTAATGAGTGAGGATTCTGAACGTGGGTTCCTAAATTCTGGCTTTATTTCCTTTGTCAAGCATTAGGCAGAAAGAAGGAAAGCTACATAAAAAGTAAAGCTGTGTAAATAAACAAATGGGTGTCAACAAGACTCTGGAGTTTGCAAATTTTCATTTGGGAGTGAGATATCACGGAGGCAGGCAGGGGCACCCACATGGCCTTGATGCATTTTCCACCGGTTTGTTACGGTTTTGTCGGTTTCCTGAAAGGATTCAAAATGTTTCCAAAATGGAAAGGCCTTATGGAGCTTTAGACATCTGATCCTTTCATTTCAAATGTAGGGAGCTGAGGCCCAGGGAGGGGAATGGTTATGTTCAAAGTTACGGAGCAGAAGTGAATGGCAGAGCTGATATGGAGCCCTGGACCCTGAGTTTTTATCCTGATGACTTAAGAACCAAGACTAGACCAGAGAATCCCAAACCTCAGGCATTTCAGGGCCATCCTTATCATTTTGACCATATCTGCATTCTGTCTTTTGCTTCTAATTTTTAATTTTTCTAAAGTAATATCTGTATTGTAAATGGAAACTTCAATAGCATAATGATGATTGGAAAACTAATATCACTTACTAAAATTAGAAGGCTACTATAAAAACAAGTCCGGTGAAAGCAAAGCAATGCCATGACACTCTAGCCAGTTGAGACTAACGGTCCGCCTGGGATTTGAGCCTGAGGCCTGCTCTCTGGCTTGTTAAAGACCTTGTAGCACCTAACCACCTCCTGATGGTTAACAAAAAACTGAAAGGGATTGGAGAGGATGTAACATTTTTATTTTGTGATTCTCTATTTATTACTTTGGTGAAAATAGCCTACATGTTAGTCATCCTCTTAACCAGCATAGGTACATTTTCCCACTCTTTGGAAAAATTTTCCTGAATATATTAGCAACAAGAGAGAAGTTTTTGGGGGGAAGAAGGGCATTTCTTTCTACCTTAGTAATAGCTGATATGTATCAAGTGCCTTAGTATTTTACGTATGAGGTACCTCCTTTGATAAATACAGTAAACTATTGCAAGATGGGGAGGGAATGGTAACTTGCCCAAGGCCTTTTGGGGACTTACTTTTGGAGCTGGGTTCACATTGGTGGTGGAGCTCTGGAGCTTCCTCTAACCATGCTATTCTGGTCATAATGGGGGGTGGGCTCTGATTCCTTTGGACTTGTTCTTCTAGAGGCAAATCAGGAAGAGCTTCAACAGGGATAGACTATGGGTGTCATGGAAAAAGTATTTGTTCACTTCTTGAACATTCATGAGCATCTACTATGCGCCAGGTACTATTCTAGGCTGCAGGGCACAGCAGTGAACAAAAGAGGCAAAACCCCTTACATCTGTGGGGCTTACTTTCTAGTGCATATCTCTGTGTGTGTGGGACAATTGAAAAGAATGAATATATCAGTCAATAATGAGGTTTTTTTGGAGAGTGAATGGCAGGCTGCCTGATTTCTTCTTCTGAGCTTGATCTTACATACTGAGTGACTTTGGGTTTATTCTGTTCCTCAGTTTCTGCATTTGTAAAAAAAAAAAAAGGGTTCGATAGATGAGACCTCTGATGCTGAGACTGTGAGATTCTGAATGGGCTATGCTCCCTTCTCACTTGGTGTGAAGGCCAGAAAAAGAGTGGATGGCAATCTCATGAGCTTTCACTTTGGGCTGGGTTCTAGGAGCCAGAGTAACTGGTATCTGCCTCCAGTGGGAAACAGGACTCTGAAAATCATTCCAGACCGGTCACTAGCAGGGTCTGCCAGAGATGATTTCATTAGGAGGATAAATTTAGAAATCAATTATAAACGTACTGTCATCTTCCTCATGTCTTCTCATAAAGTAGCTTTTTTTATTTTTTCTGTAAGCCTACCATTTATTGAGGGCTTGTATCTATGCCTGATGCAGTATTAAGCACTTTATATGCATTATCTCAATTAAGCTTGGAGCAGTCCTGTCTTAAATTGAGTTCTCCAGAAGCAGACCCTGGGCTGAGGAGATGAATGCAAGTAATTTCTTTTGGAGGTGGTCCCAGGAAGCCCCAGTAGGGGAAGAGAGACAGGCAGGAAGGGGAGCCAATGAAGGGCATATAATTGATCAAGGACTGCTGTGGGCAGTTGGGGTTCAATCTCATTGGAGACTTCTGGAAGACAGTATAGAACATGTCCAAATGGCAGAGTACAGTGGCTCATGCCTGTAAGCAATTTGGGAAACCAAGGCGGGAAGACTGCTTGAGCCCAGTAATTCAAGACCAGCCTAGGCAACATAGTGAGACTCCATCACTACAAAAAATAAAACATCATCTGGGTGTGGTGGCGTGTGCTTGTAGTTCCAACTCCTTAGGAGGCTGAGGTGGGAGGATTGCTTGAGCCTAGGAGGTCCAGGCTGCAGTGAGTCGTGATCACACCACTGCACTCCAGCCTGGAGAACAGAGCAGGAGACGCTGTCTCAAAAAACAAACAAACAACAGCAACAACAAAAACCATGCCCAGGAATTATCCCACACTAGGCATTTATCCTCCACCTCCCATCTGTCATTGGCTAAGGGCTGCTCTTGGCTGGGGTGAAGATGGGTGGAGGACTTAAAACTCCATGATATTTCTGGCCTGCCCTGCATGAGGACTAGGAAAGCAGGGACTTCAGGTGTCTTTAGGAGAATGCTTTACTAGACTGTACGAGAAAGATGAGGGCCAAGGAAGAGGTGGGAAAGACCTCAAGAATGACAAATTCTAACTCTGATATTGCTGGCCTGGAAGGCAGGAAGACAGATGCAGGAACAGAGATGCCTCCAAGATCTTCTCTTAGTGCGAGAGAGGAAGTAAGCCTTCCATCCCGGGGGCTATAGGATTAGCAACCCTATTTTACAGATAAGCTAACTGAGGACAAGTGAGGGATAGGTGTTCACCTGAGAAAAAGTGATGCAGCCCTCTCAAACCTATTATATATTGATGCATGTTTGCATGTATGTATATATGCACATATGTATGTATTTGTGCATATGTGTACACACATACATATATGTTTGGCTCAGAGAAGGGAAGACAGTATCAGCTGCACACCCTCTCAAGTTACCCCATTATTTACCCCATTCCAGAGATGAAGAAACAGGCTCAGAAGGGAAAAGTGTCAAAGACAGGGCCAGCTACATAATTTGCAGGGCCCAGTGCAAAATGAAAGCATGGGGGCCTTTGCTTGTAACTTCAAGATGGTGATAGCAGAGCCTTAAACTCAGCATGGGACCTTTCTAAATGCTGGGCCCTATGTGACCTCACAAGATTCCAGAGCAATTAAGGGGGTACCTCTGAAACCACCCACCTGCTTGCCTCCCACACTTGTCTTCTAATCCTCTACACCCAGCTGCTTCCAGGGCTGTTCAGAGTGAATTCTATGGGAAAGGATTCTAGATTTGGTTTAGGAGGGCTGCCCCACTTTTTTGTAGCCAAATCCCTTTCCCTCTGTTGGCCTCAGTTGGCTTATCTGTAAATTAGGATTGCTAATCCTATAACCTCAGGGATGGAAGGTTTGCTTTATCTCTAGCACTTGGAGAAGAACTTGGAGGCATCTCTGTTCCTGCATCTATCTTCCTGCCTTCTGGGTCAGCAATATCAGGGAGAAGAGCTGTTATTCTTAGAAATGCATGGCCTGCCACAAAGCACATTCTGGAAAGAGTATTGATCTTAGGGGTCAGAAGGCTAGATTCTAGTCCTAGTTCAGACATTGGCCAAGTTACTCTTTTTTAACCTCAGTTTTGCTAAGTCTAGATTATCTCTTAAGGTCTGTCTAGCACTGCTGTCTTAGGCTAAATAGCTGATTTTGTGTCAGCTACCACAAGTAGTAGATGCAGCCAGTGGCAGAAGGGGCAGTAAAAGGAATGGCTTAGGGCAAGGACCCAGAAGTTCAGCTGAGGGAGTCTGAATGCCACCTCTGCTGCTGAAATACTGTGTGATTTTCATGTAGTGTCTGCACTTCTCTGAGCCAAACGTGTGTGTACATATACACATGTACATACACACATATGTACATGAATATATAATGTGATATAATAACCATCTCGAAAGGTAGTTGTGAGGATTATGTAGGAAAACGTGTATAAAAGGCTTGATGGATAATTAATGCCCATAGTGGTAAAAGCTGACTTATGGAAGGGGAGGTCATTTTTCATCTCTCTCTCCTCACTGATTTGGAAAGTTCAGTCAAGCTTTCGCGTGCCATATACAACAGGCATTAGCCGCACTAGTCTAGGAGTTTGATGGATGAAAAATCCTGTTCTGTCCCCTCACTGCCAGCATCTTCTATGAAGTCCAGCACAGAGAAGGGGCTCAGTGTTTGTCATTTATTTATTTTTTTTAAAAGGAAGATGAACTAGACCACCTTTTAAAGCTGTGTCCTCTCCCTCTCCTTTTTCTCCTCCTCTTGCCAATCTTGTCCCATTCTCCTGTCCTACTCTATTTCTCCTTTTGTTCCCCAAACTTTCTCTTCTTATCCAGATCCCTGTTCCCTGATCAGCCTGGAAAAATGACTCTGCAGTGCACTTGGCCTCTTCCAGGGAGTGAAACTCCTGAGAGTGCACTTAAAATGAGGAGGATTCCAGAGGCCAGGCAGTAGTAACACATCCTGCTTCCTTCCAGATTCTCCTGTTTTTAAAATGCTTTGAGGCAAGCAGATGTGCTCCATACTAACTGCATTTAGTGCCTTAGAATAGTGCCTTCACCTCTGGGAATCTCAGTTTCTTTCTCTGTAAAATGGGCTTGCTAATAGGTCCCTTGAGGGTGTGTTGAGCGCGAATTGCATTGTGCAACATTGATAAGCATAGTGTCTGGCTGTATGGAAAGTGAAAGAGTATTAATGCATTATTTCTCCTTTTTGTTTGTTTGTTTGATTGATTGATTGATTGATTGACTGATTTTGCCCCAGCATTCAGGACATCAGCTTTGGCTTCCTGGCCAGGTTTCCTGCATGGTATGTGGAAGCCAGAGTCCCAGAGGAAGGTCACTGGGCCGCCTGGAGCTGGGAATCAGATGACCTTTTTCTGCCATGTGTCAGTATCTCTCTTTCAAGGACACCAGGCTGAGGGGATAAAATAGCAAATCAGTGGAAATTTTTTTCCCATAACAAAATCAGAAAAGATTCAGTGGATGGACAGTTCGAGAACAAGGCTGTTCTGCTCTTCTGTGCTCTACAGCGGTCTGTCAGTCATACCAGAAAAGAGGAAACAGGCTTTCAGGAGACCGCAGGAGAGGATTTGGTCTTTCTCTTTGAGTGCAAAACGTGGCCTCCAGGAAGACAGATCCAGAGATATTTCAGAGGCTCAGAAGGACATTTCCTGATGTCATTTATGTACCCACGTATTTGAGGACACACATGAGAGCTTGGGTATGCCCTTGGGTTAAATGTACCTGTTTTGGCAGGCATGTGCATGCCTGAGCACGTATGTGTATGTCTTCCCATGAAGGTGGCCATGTGCCTACCTGTGTAAAGAACCAGTGCACACATATGCTGGTCTGAACATTCACAATGGAGCATGCATGAGGTACACATGTGGGCGAACCTAGTGAGCACATTACAAGAGCATGCATGTGGGAGGGCCTCACATATGCCTGTGAACACTGTGTTGTCAAAGTTTTCACATACGTATGTGCATATCTACATGAGGATGCAAGTTTATGTGTGTCATGGAATGCATCAATGTGCACACATGCAGAAATACTCATGATGTCAGTGTTAGGAGGGAGCAGTTTTATAGAATGTGTGTGTGAGGTTTTACATGCAAAACCTTCTACTCTGTCGCATTGTCTGTATTCATACATGAACACATCAGTCTGTGCAGACATGCATGCGTATGAGGAAACAGCCATATGTGAACATACATGTTTGTGCATAGGAGGAGATATGAATGCTTTCCTGGCACATTCAGATGCATAGATTCACAAGGAAGTACATGTGTTTGTGAGAACGCTTGTATTTTAAGAGAACAGACATATAAATGGGTGTGTTCCTCCAGTTGAACACTTTCACAGGGGTTTTTAGGGTGTATAAACATGGCTTTTTGTGTACCTATGATCCATTTAGCCTGATTGAATGTATATACGCCCTAGAGATGATTTATCTAACTTAGTCCTCACTCCCAATGTTCCCAATGCCAGTAAACAGCCTGATTGCCTCTGTGATAGGCACACCTGCCCATCACAAGGACATTCCTCCTGGCTCTGGTAACATCATTCCTTCTAGTATATTTCACATCACATAGTAGATAGGAAGTAGGGTGGTGGTTATGAGGGTAGGAGTTATAGCCCTGAGTAAGTGGTCATTAAAGAAAAACATTTTAAAAAGTTGCATGGGATGAGTGGATGGGACACCAGCTAGGAGGGCCCCCCTTCTCCCAGTTCCTAGTCTCAGATAAATGATAGAGCTGAGACTTCTGTATAAGGTTTATCATGGAGACTAGAAGGTGTAGTTCTCGCTGTTTTCTGATAGCATAACACAGTTTCCATTAAGACAGTGTGCGATCAAAGCATCTTTACTAACAGCATTCTTTAGTAAATCCTCTGAACAGCCTCTGAAGATGCCATGTCTATTCCCATTTTACAGGTGAGAAAAGTGAGGTTCAGAAAGGGAAGTGCCTTCCCCAGGTGAAACAGTACATCAGTGGCAGAGCAAGGAGCTACTCAGAATCTGGCAGTTAGAGTACAGAGAGTGTGTCCTTGAGGTCAAGAGGCTGGATTCTCACCAGCCCTATCCCTGACTTGCTATGTAACCTGGGATAACTCCCCTGTTCTCTCTGAGTTTCAGTTTTCTTGACTCTAAATGAGAAGTGGAGACCCAGGAAAATTATGCCCAAAAGCTTCCACTAAGGGCTTGGTGCAG
Organism: Symphalangus syndactylus; assembly: GCF_028878055.3. Classification (NCBI taxonomy): domain Eukaryota; kingdom Metazoa; phylum Chordata; class Mammalia; order Primates; family Hylobatidae; genus Symphalangus; species Symphalangus syndactylus. The sequence continues at coordinate 27,681,599 of NC_072425.2, forward strand.
GAAACGCTCTCCAGAAACATTGCTGAGTCGACAAAGTCTACTCTAAGTTTAGAGTTTCTGTGATTGTGGAAATGGAAAGAACCAAGTGGGGTGGGGGCCAGAGGGAGGTGTGACAATTCAGATGTCTTGATTTCTAGTCTGACACCCTGAGGATATTCCAGGTTGTAACCACAGTGCCCTGAAGAGGATATTCAAAGGATGTATCTTTTCCTTTTTCCAAGAATTTACAATCAAAGACAGGCTCTGTTGCTTCAGAGCAAGTGATGTCTGTATTAACTGGAGTAAACGCAATTTATTCGTGTAGCACCGCAGAGGTGATAGTAGTAGCAACATTCACTGCTGCAGACATTATTGAGCACAGACATGTGCTGGTTCTTGTGCTGGCACCGTATCTCAGCACTGGGTACCTGTGGCTTTATCATTATCCGTAAGTCATGGGAATGTCAGGAGTTTGAAATGAGATATATGCACACATCTGAGAACGGAGACTTGCACAGAGTAAGTACTTAATAAGTGTCAGCCATTTTATTATTTTTAGATTAAGTGGCTACATTTTACCAGGCACTGTCTAGGTATTGTGATACATGATGACTAAGACAAACCAGTGCTTGCCTTCCTGGCTTTCACACTCCAGTGATTATTATGACGCTACTTTCCCCAGTTTATATGATGAAAGTGAGATTTTGAGAAGATAAGTGATTTCTGGAAGGTTATTCAACTAATAGAGTGGCAGAGGTGGGAATCCAGGTGGCTGGTTTTAGAGCCTGAGTCCTGGCCCTGTGCTATATTGGGGAGCTGATGTATTTAAAAAATAGAAAGGCATTTCAGCCTTTCCGCCTTTCCTGTCGAGCCTGTTGGTTTCAGTTTTCTAGACATCTTCCACCAGGTTGATTGGTATTAATCATAACTGTGACTTTTGCACAGGGAACATTCTATTTAAAGTTCTTTCTTGTAAATTTTTCCTTTTACTGCCTCCAATGACCTAGGGAAGGAGTCAGAGGAGGGATCAGTCCCGCCATTTGACAGATGAGAAGACAGGCTCAAAGAAATGAATGCCTCATCTAAGGTCACAGAGCAAAGACAAGAGTGGAATTCCACTTTTCCTACTGCTAGCCTGGCAATATGGGAACAACATTCTGTCATGTCACCTGCAGAGAGTAGTCTGGCATCTTGCACTGAATTAAAAGGTGTCCCCACAGTGGTCCCAGGACTTCTCATGTCTGACCCCATCGGAGAGGGGCTTGATCTGTCATCATTCAGGCACACACTGTTCTGGTGGGAAGGGGCATTAAATAACCTTAGCCATTTTTTCATCTTTCCCTGATGTAGAGAGAAAATCAAGAGGGTTTTCCCTCCTCCCCACCCTCCTCCCCACCCTCAGCTTGGCATCCTCTAATCACCCCTTCCTTGCCACAGGGCACCATCTGTGGCTGGCCTAAATTGGACTGAATGGTGTGGAATTGCAAGTCAAAAGGGTCCTGTAATCATTCCACTGATGGCCTGGGGCTCTGTGCTCCAGCACCGCGTCATAAATAAGGGTAATGGAGTAGAGGCTGAATTACAATCAAGGCTGCTGTGAACACACCGAACAGGCATGGAGCTTATTTAAGGAATATAGAGGCAAACTACACTCCTGAAGCAGTACTGTTGAAGCCAATCAATACTCACTCACTCTCAAATCAGAGCCACAGAGACTTTGATTAGGAGGAGGAGGGGCTGAGGGAAATACGGTAGGATCCCTCCTAGGGCAAAATTTCAATATCAGTTTGTTCTGTGCTACACATGCCCATTAAGCACCAACTCTGAGCTAGGTGTTAGGGAGGTAGTGGGCAGCAAGAGAGACAAGGCTTTTAGTTTTAAGAAGCTCAGAGACTTGGGGAGGAAAGGGTAGGTGAAGCATGAAATAACTAAAGCAATGATTACATATAGTGTGATAAGCACAGAGCAGGAAAGCCCAACCCAGTCTTGTGTTGGGGTGAGGGGGGAAGCTGCACAAAGGAGGAGGCATCTTCCAGTTAGCTATTGCTGTGTAACAAACACCCCAAAACTTAGTGGCTTATGACAATTGATTTGCTCCTATTTATATGGGCTGGTTATTTACGCTGAGCTTAGTTGGGCACTTCTTATGGTCTTGGCTGATCTCTGTGGGGTCTCTCCTGCGTCTGTGGTCAGCCGGCAGGTTTGCTAGCAGCAGGATGACCCAGGTTAGCTTCTCTCACATATCCTGTGGTTAGCAGCAGGTTTTGTCTGGGGCAGCATAGGCAGATGGGCCATCCTTCTCTCTGCCTCCATCAAGCTAATCTCACATGACAATTGCAGGGATCCCAGGAGCATCAAGAGGGGGCAAGCCCCAGTACATCAAAGCGTTTCAAATCTCTGAGTGTGTCACTTTTGTCATTTTCCCATTGGCTAGAGAAAGTCCTGCAGCCAATTCTGATTCAAGGGGAGGAAAAACAGACTCACCTCTTGACAGGGATATCTGCAATGTCACATGACACTGGTTTAGAGGAGGAGAGCTGTTGACTGTTTGTGTAGTCTACTTACAGCTGAGTTCTGAAGATTAAGAGTTAGGTGGGTAAAAAACAGTGAAACAGAGAACAGTGAAAACAAGGATATGGATCTATGAGCGTAAAGGCAGGGGCACACGGAGGAATGACAACGCAGAGATAGACAAGGCACAGGAGTGCTCAGTTGTCCTGGTTTGGCTGCATCACATGTCATTTGGTCCAGATTGGTGCTGTTTGGATAGATGGCATAGGGGACTATAAAGCAGGGGTGAAGGAGAGGGTAGGGGACAGGTAAAACAAGATGTGCTTAGTCTGAGGAGCTCTTACTTGTTCCTTCCTACTTCTGGTTCTTAATCTCTCCAAGTCCCCTTCCTGCACACTGTACCTCAGTATTCCAATCTGTGAAATTGGAGTCAGGAATTTCACCATGCTGTCCTCTTTACTTGGGTTTCTATTTTAATCTTATATCAGTCAATATTTGTCAGGCTCCTGCTGTTGCAAAAATTGCTGAACTACCAAAAAGGACACAGAGGAGATAAAAGCAATTCCTGGTCCAGAAGACTCTTATGACCTAGCAAAAGTCATGAGAATTAGGGATGGGTGAAGTTCGTGAAGTCAGGGAAGGAAGTAGAAGCCTGCCAGGGGAGTTGAGGGCTCAGGAGAGGGAGAGGGCATTTTGAACTGGGCTCTTAGAGGGTCACTTCAGCTGGGTTTTCAATGATGAGTAACATCCGTGTATGCAGAAGAAAAGATTAAGGCATTTCAGGCAAGTGGCAAGGTGTGAACAAAGGCTAAGAGGTAAGAATGTTGCTTGGGGCTAGTGGACCATGATATGATTCCCATAAGCAATGGATTTAGGCCAGTGTCTGACCATGGGGATTAATTCATCATATAAAGGTATTCCTTTAAGCCTTGCCTCTCCCACCTTTCTGCAAATAGCTGTTGGACTCAATGTCAGGTATGTTTATTCTTCTAGGCTCTGTTTGGTCACTGGGTTTTACAGGTTTCATTTTTCCTCCTCACACATCACACTGCATGGTGCCATGCTTTCCTGACTCATTGCATTTTACATGTCAGATCTGAATCCATGCATGTGGCATTCGGATGCTGGGCCCCCGGGTTGGGGTGTGGGGGTTGGGGTTGACAAGTCAGACTTAGCAACAGAGACTTAAGATGCCCTCTTGGCAGCGTCTTCAGGAGAGTTGGAAGGGGCCCTGGCATTATAAGGGATTTTTACCACTCCTTGTCCCGCATGCTGCTAAATCACTTTTGGGATTTAAGGAGGTTCTGCCTCTTCTCTCTGTGAATCCTTGTCTCATTGTTCTTCTGAACAATGAGATCAGAAGGACACTGCATCATGATGCTGTGTGATTTAAGGCAAGTTGCTACTCTTCTCTGGTCCTTATTTAACATATTAGTAAAATGGGTGGGATAGATCATTGATCTCTATCCCTTTACACTCTCTTCCTGTTGTAATTTTCCATGATTCCAGATCGTTGCTGTAGGGATAACTTTAAAAGGTTTACGGGGCACTGGGGACAAGGTGGAAGGGTCTTAGAGACTGTTTCCAAGTAAAGTAGAAAGTTTTATCTCTGTGACTGCTGCTTCCTTTTTCTTTATATTTGGTACTGTCACCCCCACCCCCCTACACTGTTCTCAAAACCAGGTGCTTCTTGCCTTGACAGTGGTGAGATAGAAAATAGTGACGAGAAGACAGAAAACTGACAGGGAATATCCATAGGCTAAATGCTGCTCTAGGCTCCTTCCAATGCGTTATCGCCTGTTATTCTCACAGCAATCATAAGAGATTGATTTTATGATTCCCATTCTTTCATGTGAGGCCAGTGAGGCTCAGAGAGGTGAACTTAATTTGTTAAAGGTCAACGCAGCGAAATATAGGAAGGAGCAAAGTGATCTTAAATACTCATTCACCGTAAGACAGAATGCTTCGTATACCTCTTTCCCAGGAGATATTTGCATCTTAAAAACAGAGGAAACAAAGGACTTTACTATGATGAAATGAATAGGCAGAGCACCTGAGTGACCTGGAAGGATGCCTACTGCTCTGGTACTTATCATATCATACCCCCTGGCATGCACTTGATTCCTTGATCTCTTCACTCAAATGTGCAAGCTCCTTTCTCAGCCCAGGTAGGACAGTGGTGAAAGCACTGAATTTGGAATCTGTGAATCAGGGTTTGGAAAAATGTAGTCCCCTTTTAGGGCCTCAGACATCTCAGCTGAAAACTGGGTGTTCTACTATCTACTTTACCTATGTGTGTTTCCTGTGAGGGCTAAATGCGACAATGAATGAAAGCCCTTAGCCTGGCACATAAGTAGGTGTTAGCAAAGGTTAGTTCCTGTCTCCATTCTTTAGTCATCCACTCTCTGCATCAGTTTGCAATGTTGTGGGACAAGGAAGAGGAGAAGGAGGAGAAAAACTCATTGACATTGGGATGTGTTTTTAAAAAGAGAGACAGAGAGAGCATGCAAACAGAGAAACCAAGGGCATATCATGAAGCGAAATGACAAAGACCAAGCAAAGAAATACAGCAAGGAGAGAGGGAAATGGTATGGGAGAGAATAACTAGGAGTAATGAGAATCAATTCCAGCAACCCTCTATCTATTTCCAAATCTAATCTGAAACGATATGCTTTTCTCCCTTGCCAATAGCTCTTAATTCTTCTCTTCCCCTCCCTTATTTAACTGGGCATAACTGTATTATTTATCTTCACTGAGTGGCTTGGGAAAACAGTTTCATGTAAAAGATGCAGTTCCCAAAGGAGGTGGTAATGGGCAGATTGGAGGCAGAGGCAGAGATGAGCGCTGACAGCTGGGGTTGGGGAGGAGGAGTCTAAGGCACCTCTGGGGTCTGGAGACTCTAATCCCACTATTTAAAGAGTACCATTCTCTCCAGAAGAGCTTGAGTCTGTTCTCCAGCTGCTGCCAGAGGGCTTTGGTCATGTCGTGGCCCCTGCCACTTCTCCACTTTCTGTCCCCATGGGTGACCTCCCAAACCTAGCACACCATTGGCGTTATCCTGTGGGCATTTAACCTGGCCTGACATCAGGATCTCTTAGAATTATAAAATGCCCAGATTATAGACTCTCCCTGCTTGCGCTGTCCAATCCCCTGATAAATGAGGAGCATTAACTGACCTTTCACATGTGTTCCTGTAACACGCTGTGCCTCCTATCTTGTAGTCATTACCACACACTCATCATCTTTGCTGACTTTCCTTTTTCTGCTCTCCTAGATTGTGACTTTCTTGAGGACAAGAAACTCAGGAAATGTACATTTAGTGATTCATTGATTTGACAAATATTTATTGCACACCTGATGCATGCTAAATAATGAAGACTGCAATGTTCTAGACAGGCATCGTCTTCTACTATGAATTAATGATTAAATGGGTGGATGACTGAAAAAACTGAAGCAAGGGGAAATGCTTGCTGCTGCTTAGAGGGAACAAAGGAATATCCAGACTAAATTGGAAAGTCTGTGAGGATAGTAGTCAAATTGATCTTTTCCTCCAATCTATCCTTAGGACCTAGCACTGTGCCTGGCACATTTCAGATAGTCAGTAGATAATTATTGGAAGGTATATTAATGGATGAAGTATGTTGTTGGATGATTGCATTTGCTTTCAGATCTAACTATAAAACTTTGCAGATTTCCAAGCATGTTGCTATGTATGGCCTTATTTTCTCTCAGTTCTACATTAGATGTGATGTAAGTAGGCCAGACTGTGACCCCCATTTTACAAGTAAAGAAAATCACAGAGGCTCTGTAATTTGTGCTCCAGGATACCAGTCAGGTGCTGTAGAGGGATCACAAAAATATAAGCTTCTGACTCAAAATATAGTGTTCTCTTCACTCACCCAGGCTGTTTAATTAGGTCAGAATGACTGGGGTCCATCCATTCACCCATTCACCCATCAGTCCATCCACCTTGTCATCTTAATTCACGGTATATGGAGAGCTTCATTAACCTCTGAGCTCGGGCTTGGTCTGATTGCATAAAGGAGCCCCAAATGGGACCCAGCACTTATATTCTTCTGCTAGGTGATGCTCCATGGGCAAGAGTTGGTAACCCCCAGCCTCTCTCTATAATGGTGGCTTCTGCATTTTATACCGGTTCCCCCCACTGTATCCCTTTGTACATTTGTGACCTTCTTGCCTTCCTTCCCTTGTGCCAGTTCTCCATCTGAAGTGCCCTCTGCCACATAGCCATTTGTTGAAATCTTGCCAATTCTTTGAGACTCCTCCATGAAGAGTTTTTAGATCCAGCCAGAAGTAATCTTTCCTCTAAGCGTTCTACTTTGCTTTATAGCTATTTATAGCATGTCTTTTCTCAGCCCCTTGGACTAAGCTCCTGAGGACAGAGTCCCACAATGCCAGCTCTCAGAAAAGGTTGGTTGACTAAATGAATCTTTAAAGTGAGTATTTGCATATGCTACAGAGGTAAAATATAGTCAATATAGAAAACGTAGATTAAAGTGAATCAGAACATGATTAAAATCACCTCTGATCTCACTATTTAGTGAGTGCCATTCTTTGTGATCCAGTGTATTTTTTTCCAGCTGTTTATACACATACTCATGTCTAAACAGAATCATAAGAGTGTCCATTTTCTATTTGAACTTCCGCTATCTCACTTCATGAAAATATAAGCTCCTTGAAAATTAACATTTCTTTCTTTTCATGTGCATTCTCCAGGATGTTAGGTAAATTTCTGTAGAGTTGTTGTATGGGAATCCAGCTATTATTGACACCCCAAGTTGCTGTCTCTTCTCTCTGTCCTCTGGAAATAGTCATCTGACTTCAAATATGGGATGGCTCAATTAAACATACAGAACATTTATGGAGCCCCTATTCTGTTCAGCCACTGTACCAGGCACCAGGCTACACAAATAATTCTGACATGTCCCTGCACTAGGATCCAATAAGGGAAGTCAGCTGTATAAAGAGACTATTTTAAGATATATATATATACACACACACACACACACACACACATACATATGCACACACATATATATATATATACACATATACATATATATACACACATATACATATATATATATATACACACACACCAAGAGTGTAGTAAAAGAGGATACTATAACTATGTATATGAAGTACTATATAACAAACGTAACTGTGGAGTGCTAAGTATCAAGACCAACCTAACAGCTAATTTGTTTGTATTATCTCATTTGATTCTAAAAACGACCCCGTAAGGCAGGTGCTGTTATTATCCTCATTTGGTAGATGGGGGAACTGAGGCATGAAGAAGCGAAGAGCTGGCCCAAAACCACACAGGTTGAATACATGGGAGCTGGGATGCAAATTCAAGCAGTTGGTCTCCAGACCCTGTGATCTTATGCAGCATGCAATATTCCTCCTTATGAAAGCTTGGAGGAGCACAACATATTAAATTAGGAAAAACACATAGTATATGTGATACGTTATATAAATATCTGGTCAGAATTAATATTTAAGTGCAAGGAAAGGCATAAGAAGAGATCAGACTGGGGAGAAATGCACATAACAGGCCAGGAAGGGCCTTGTGTGTCAGGCTTAATAAATTAGGTTTTATCCTGAGGGACAGTAGAAAACATTGGAGGGTTTTGAGCCAAGGAATTATATGGTCAGTTTGAGAAGTTAGAAATTTCATCCTGGTTGCCATTTAATGGATGGCTGGAAGGAAGGAAGCCTGAAGGTAGAGATACCTGTTAAGGAGCCTGCTGAACAGTCTTCATTTGCTTCTTGAGATCCCCTTTCCCACCTGCTGTACACCCAGGAAGGCTGACTTATATGATTTGTTTCATTTAAGCATCCTTGGGTGTTTAGTCGAGGTCAACTTGTATGAGACATCTGCAAAAAATTGGTGGGTAGAAGGAGAATGAGGTTGGAAAATTACCCTCTTGAAAACCTCCATCCTGGGTTGTACATTGGCAGCGGCTGAGTTATTCTAGTAAAAGCTGTCATTCTTATCTTGTAGCTATATGGTAGCCCTTTCCTACAGCTATGGCTTTTTAAGGGTTTGATAATCCCCCATCCCCACCATCTCTTGCCCCTTCAGGCCTAGGGTGGTGACAATTCCTTGCTATTATCAATGTGGGAGTACTTTGTTGCTCATCATTAGTTTGCCTTAACCCAGCCCAAGCCTTTGTAAATGCTCCCTTCATTAAACACTTCTCAGTGACCTTCCTGAGTATGTCTCCTCTTCTCTGATGAGACCCTGACGGGCACAGAACCATTTGCAATAGCCCATGAGAGAGATGATAAAGCTTTGCATTAATTAAGCATTTTAGAGATGAAAAAGGGAATGAGTATTTGCGATTATTTCCCAGGCCCACTCAGCAAGATTTGATGTGTGACAATCACCCATGAATGCTGGAATAGCTAGTGGCAAGGTTGGTTAAAGTCAACATCACTACCTTTCCCAAATCTTTCTGCCTGGGCAGTGAGTTCATCTCATGTAATGTCTGCTTTCCCCACGGCAAGAAAAAGACCATTTGCAAACTCATTGGAAGCTTTCTCTGGGCTTCAGCAAATAATCTGCTGGAGGGTCAGCTGGTGCTGTAGAATCAGAAGGCTGGTTAGTTAGCCACTTGGGAGATGTTACCAAGATGGCTGGTGATGAGAAGAGCTGCTTATTTTCTTAATGACCTTCAGGAATTAAATAAAAATACAATGAGTGCCATAGATTAGGAAGAACAAGCCGATTAAAAGCACAACATGCCTTCGGGATTTTTTATTTCTTTTCCAGGAAGCTGAAAGGCATCAGTGTCCACCAAGGCAGTATGGCAGTCTACCCAGTATCACTGATGAAGGCTGATCTTCTCTCTTGGCTTTTGTGGAGCGGTTGAGGGGATTTGAGCCTGTTGAATATTTCACAAGTTGTAGCCCATGAGGGAGAGCAGAAAAAGGTGAAAAGGCAATCCCTGTGTTTCTTTATGATTCCAATATAAAACCAAGCTATCCAGGGTAGGAGGGAGGCAGGTACTGGAGTCAGCCTACCGCCGAAAGGCATGGTCCACCAATTCCCCCACTTTAGTATCTGCTGTTTCGTTATATATTCATCATGTCAGCATAATCTGCCTTTATGGGAATCGTCTTGGTTCCCGACCAAATGCGTTTAGTCCCGCTTTTGCTTTAAGTTTGATTGGAATATGACTTGAAGACTTCAGTGAAATGTTTATATGGAAGGAGTAGGGGAAGAGAAAAGGGAAAATGCAATTGGAAAATCAATCAGCAGATAGTCTCAAGAACTGGTTTTGGTCATGTTACTGTTTTATTAACCTGTTTTTAAGGGACACAGGACTCGTTTTCTGACCAAGTGTACTCTACTGGTTCTGAATAAAATGTACACGGTATCCCCAAGCATTCAAAGCCCTTAACTCTGTGTCTGAATTACATTTTTTTTTTTTTTTTTTTTTTTTTTTTGAGATGGAGTCTCACTCTGTTGCCCAGGCTGAAGTGCAGTGGCACCATCTCAGCTCACTGCAACCTCCACCTCCCGGGTTCAAGCGATTCTCCTGCCTCAGCCTTCCGAGTAGCTGGGACTACAGGTGTATGCCACCATGCCTGGCTAATTTTTGTATTTTTAGTAGAGGCAAGGTTTCACCATGTTGGCCTGGCTGGTCTCGAACTCCTGACCTCATGTTCTGCCCGCCTAGGCCTCCCAAAGTGCAGGTATTACAGGCGTGAGCCACTGCGCCCAGCCGTGAACTACATTTCTCACCTGACATTCTGCTCCACTCTGACATACACATGCAGCTTCATGCCCCTGCGATGACCAGCTGATCTCTACAACTTCTCCTCCTCCCCTCTGAGGGACATGAATCTGTCCATCCTCTGCAATGCTCCTACCACCACCTTTGGAAGTAGTTCTTGGTTGCAGGCTAGGAGGGTCTTCTCCCACTTTGGAGTTTTCAATCGACATTTTCTTCTTCTTTTTTTTTTTTTTAATTCTCTGATCAAATGTAACACTCTTTGAATTCTATTTTTTAGTCCCTCCACCATTTTATTATGGATGTGTGCAAGTATGTTACTGAGTCACTGAAATATATGTAAATACATAAATATATATATACCAAATCACTGAAATATATATATATATATATATATATATATATATGCATTAAGCATTTTAAAGATGAAAAAGGGCATGAGTATTTAAATATATATACATATATGTATATAACTCAGTGATTCAGTAATTATTTACTGAGCATGTATTATGTGCCAGGCACTTTCCAGAGTGCTTGAGAGATGGCAGGAAATAAGACACACAAGGTCTCTGCTCTCCTGGAGAGAGAGACAATAAACACATGTTCAAGAAAATGTAAAGCATAAATTTCTTTCTTATTTTATTTTATTTTAAAGACAGGGTCTCATTCTGTTGCCCAGGCTGGAGTGCAGTGGTGCAATCTTGGCTCCCTGCAACCTCCACTTTCCGGGTTCAAGCGATTCCTGGGCCTCTGCCTCCTAAGTAGCTGGGATTACAGGCACATGCCACCATGCTTGGTTAATTTTTGTATTTTTAGTACAGATGGGCTTTTCCCGTGTTGGCCGGGCTGGGCTCAAATGCCTGGCTTCAAGTGATCCGCCTGCCTCGGCCTCTCAAAGTGCTGAGATTACAGGTGTGAGCCACTGCACCCAGCCTGAATTTCTGATCATGATAACTGCTATAGAAAGTTTTTGTAAAAGGGATATAATAAAGATGAGATGTGTGTGAAGAGGACTACTTCAGCTAGAGTGGACAGGCACAGCTTCTCCAGGCAGGTATCATTTGGCCTGAGAGACAAACACTGAGAAGAAGCAAGCTCGTAGGTTCTGGGAGGAGAGTGCTAGGAATGTTGGGCAGAAAGTACTCATGCCCTAAGACAAGTAGGAGTCTGGCCTGTTTGAGAAACAGCTGTAAGTCCTGCAGGGATGGAGTGTGTGATGAACGGGTGATGGTAGAAGATAGTCCCGATAACACACAGTTGCCTGGACCATGGTCAATGGAGAGTGTAGCATGTGCGTGGACAGTAACATGGGTAGAATTTCCACTGCTAAATGATTATGAGCTCCCTGAAGGCAAGGCTATGTCTCATTCAACTCCATATTCTGAGCTACTCAGCTGCCTGGAATTGAGTACGTGCTTGATAAGTATGTTGAATAAACAAACAAATGCATGAATAAATGAATAATGAGTGAATGAATGATCGAGGCCTTCCACTTCTGCTAAAGCATTTTTCCCTTTAACATTTCATACCCCTCCTCTCTCCTCTCCAACAACAGTTTCTTTTCTTTGTAATAAAGTAAGTCCAGAGTTATTCTCTGTGATTCAATATTTACTGTGTTTCACACACTGTTATTATCATTTAACGTTTACTGTCTGCTGACTGTGCACTCATCGCTATAGCAAACAGAGCTCAATCTAGTTTTGGTTCATGGGCTAATTTAGTCAAGAAAAAGGAGATGTAAGTGCAACTGGCATAGTAGAAATTGCACAGACTGGAAATCCACTGGCTCTAGCTAGGTACAAATTCACCAGTGAACTTCAACAAGCCACTAACCTTTTGCGACCCTCTGCTTTCTCATCTGAACATGGAAAGGGGAAGCCTCTTTAATAGTGGGGTTTCAGGCACAGGCTGGAGACAGCACTAGGAGTGAGGAGCTCAGATTTCCACAAGGATCCCTCTGTTCACTCTGCCTTCATCTATGCCAGGCTGTGTCAACGAGATGTAGCCTACCTTTGGGCTTTCTTCTGGTGCCATTCCAGGGACACTCAGCACATGGAGTGCCTGCCTAGCCAGCAGCACATGGAACTACTGAATTAGACATTGCTATTTCTAGTGCAGCTCTCAGCCCTGGGTTCCCTGGACCTCTGGTTTTGGGCTTTGATGCACTGAGAGAAAAATGAGCCAGACCATTTACCATAATGTCTTCACCTTGCCTTGGCCCAGCTGGCTGTCTGCCAGGGAAGCTACTGCCAAGGCCTCGGGTGCTGAGGCTGGGAGGGGGTCAGTGGGGCAGCAGATCACCCCAGCCTGGGACGAAGAGAAGGTGCTGAGAGGAGACCTACTGCTCAAATTGATCACCCAGCCAGTCCCTCCCACTGGGCACCACAATGGGTTCTCAGGGCCTTTTGGAGCTTGTGCTCTAAGCACTGACAAACCTTTGTGATTATCTCAAGGCCGGTTCAACTCTTCTAGCTGCAAGGGAAGCCCAAGCATGTGTTCACTTGGCCTAATAGCTTACTATGTTCTCACCACTTTGTCTTTTACTTGGAATGAGTTAGGAGGCCATGGAAAGACTGTAAATGGAGGGCTTAGTGATGTGAGATGACTTTTGCTTGGCAGGATTCTTCTGGCTCCTGGTTGAGAATAGAATGGACAAGAGTGGAAGAAGATAGTCAAGTTAAGAAGCCCTTGCAGTAAGCCAGGCAGGAGAGCATAACGCCTTGTCCCATGTGGCTGATGTAGAGGGACTGGAAAGGGTTGACTGTTGGATAGCTTTGGAAGGATTTCCTGATGAACTGAATGAGGAATGGGAGAGAGAGCAAGCTGTCAAGGATGGCTCGCCATTTTTGTTTTTTACTTTTTTCAGAGCAGCCGAAGGATGAATTAGATCCTGTTCCTATCAATAATGATGATGATGATGATAAATCAATATCTAACTTAAAAATTCATAGCTACCATTTATTAGCCCTTATTAAGTGCTAAACACTCTTCTCCTAAGGATTTTTGATTGTGAACCTCAAGGAGGGAGAGTCTATTGGGCATGGGTGATATAAGAATAATTCAGTGGAATTGGGTGATGAGTAAGTGATTTGGTAGTATCATCTCCTCGTCTTTTCAAGATGATTCTTTTTCATTCTGTGTCATCAGATATGATGGGTGCTGCAGTGGGACATGGAGAGAACTGATTGGATAAGTGGCTGTAACTCAGCTTGCCCATCAGTCCTCCTCGTGTGTGTGTGTTTGTGTGTGTATGTGAATGCACTCGAGGTCTTTGGAGACTGGAGGAATACTGCCTCAAGGTCACAGCTGTCTCAGGAGGGAGGGGTCAAGGTTCTAAGCCTCCAACACTACTAAGACTACTTGTCTACTGATAGACACTATAAAGGCTATTTGTCTCCCATTTATCTCCCTTGAATGCAGACCTAATAATCCTCCAAGAACTCCACCACCCTTCTCTTGTATTCATGCATAAGATTCACTGATAGGCCTTGTCTTTCTAGGACATTTGCATGCACACACCCCTTTAGTCAAGGGGACTTTGGAACAGTTGTACAATCCCCTTGCAATGACACTTTCAGCACCTTATGCCATGACCCTTTTTTACTAATAAAAAGGTGTGATACATTGAACAAAAATACTATTCAAATGATAATCACTTTAAAAGTATTTACAGAAGGAAAACCAGCATAGAGATAAGAGTTAGAAACTTCAAGTCGGGAGATTGAATTTTACAATTTACTAGAAAATCCTCACTCCTCACCAGCTATATGAGAACATCGGGATGGGGCAGTAGCTTTGCCAGTATTTTTAAGCCAAGGAAACTTTGTGCCAACATTTCCTTCCTTGGGAGTGCAGTATATACCTTACAAAAAATGGAGCTGCTCTTGTGGAAGCAAGAGGAACACGCTCAGGGCAACCCTCTTGACAAGCTCCTTTCCTATGCAAGATGACCCTGAGCTACCTCAGCTGAGCTGATGCTCTCTTGGGCCTTCCTGGCTCCGAGGTTTGGCCATGAGTACTTCCAGCTCAGCTTCTAAAGAATCCACACTCTCAACTCCCACTCCTTTCATGGATTTCTTTCCTTCATCTTCTTCTAGTTCTATAGCCACAAAAGAATGAAAGCACTTTTATCCTTAGTTTCATTCCACTATCAGAGTAGAATGAATTACCCGATCACATGTGATGTACTAAAAACGGCCTCAGACAGATGTGGGTGCAAACCCTGCTTCCACTCCTCTGTTACTTTAGGTGAATCTTGGTCACAGTTGACTCATCTATAAATGAAAGTGATGATCCCTATCTCATAGACTTGATGTGAGAAAAGGCATCCTGGCAAAAAATGGATGCCTTCTGAGCTCCTGATTATGTGGGCTCTTTTCCTCCCTGGAGCACCGAGGCCAGGCGTACAGCTCACCCAATGCCTCGGGTCTTGTCTTGCAGAGATGTCTGGCACAGCGGCGGACATCTCGCTGGTGCACTGGAGACAGCAGTGGCTGGAGAATGGCACCTTGTACTTCCACGTCTCCATGAGCAGCTCCGGGCAGCTGGCCCAAGCCACCGCCCCCACTCTCCAGGAGCCCTCGGAGATTGTTGAGGAGCAGATGCACATCCTCCACATTTCTGTGATGGTGAGTGACGGGGGGATGTGATTGGGGTCGGGGATTGTGTGGGGGAGGAATGGGTGGAGAGATGGAGGGGGTGGGGGATTGTCCACAGTTGAAAGAGCCAAGCTCAAGAGGTTAGAATGAGAAACAGAAAATCAAATGGATTCTGTGGTGTCACTTGGACTGATGCATACCCATCCATCATCTGTCAGCTGTGACAAATTAATTGTGCTTCAGAGAAGAAAATAAAGGGTCTCCAACTCCTCGGCCTTTTGGCCGACATCTCTGGGAATAGCTGTTTAACATCTGTCACGTGCTTGGCCTGCTTTGCTGAGGGCTGAGGTTTGGTGATTCAGAATACAACTGGCCATTCCAAGAATGACTGAACAAAGAAAATTGGAATAAAACCAGAACGGGCTGCCTTTTCCTAAGTGCCCTTGATGTGTCAGGTGTTTTAACCCTCACAACAACTGCATGGTGGCCCTTGGAGCTGGGCTGGATGTCGCCATTCTGGGGGTCCACAGAAGCCCCTCCATAACTCTCTTTATAGTTGTGAATACTGTGGCAGAGGGGCAAAGAAACTTACCTAAGGTCACATAGCCAGTGAATGATGGAGCTACTCTTGAGTGTTCAAATCCAAGCATATCTGGCTACTAAGCCTGAACTATGTCCTATACACCCTGTTTTCTCTCAATTCAAGAATTTCTTGAGTATCTACCATTTGTTAAGCACTGTACTGGACACATGTATGGAAATTATCTCATCGTGCTCTTGCCAAGAATGGATGAGGTCCAGCGAATCACCTCCACATGGTTGCAGAGAGAGGATGTGGCTGTTCAGCTCTTTTGGCCCCATGATATAGAACTCTTGAGTCTGCTACCTCCACCCAGAAGGTTACTAGGGCTGGAATCACTTGAGTGGTAGTCTAAAAGTATCTAGGCTTATATTATATGCTTTCTTTAAAAAGCTATATTTATTGGCATTGCATGGTAGATAGAAAAACAAAACCAGAAAATAAATCCAGTATGTAGAAAGCACAGGGTCTAATGGGCTCAGGAAGAAACTTGACATCTTTCTGGTGCTTTATATTCCTCAAAGCCACTCTTACATTTTCTTCTCCTTTTCTTCTTTAGTACTGCTCTGCCAGATACCCGAGGTTAGGAAATGGTATCTCCAACATACATAGGAGGAGGGTATGGCCCAGAGGGGTGAGGTGATCGGCATAAAGCCACTCAGCAAAGCAGAGCTACCTCTCACCCCTCATTTCTTCCTTCAATTTAACAACCATCAGTATTTTCTGAGACTCTGCAATGGAGCAGAACTTTGGTTTTAGTCTCTTTCTCGTTTCTCTTCAACGAACACTGTGCATTAGACATTCTGATTAGGGCTGAGTAAGATCTTAGAAGTTTTCTCTTTTTGGAAAAACACATACACTCCCCAGCCAGACAGCAATGTTAATTTTGGACCTTACGCATGCTTATCACGTGGAGGAACAAATCAAGGCCTTTGTGTTATTCATGGAATAAGTGTGATAGACTTTTTCCATATGTATATTTAGCAAATGATGCAGCCTCACACCAAGCAAGTGGGTGCCTGCATGCTAAGTTTGGGGTGCAAATTTGTAAGCACCATCTCAGGGCACTTGCTGAGTTCTTCATGGGGTGTGGGACACCATCTAATGTTAGGAAGAGGCTGAGGGGTGTGAATGCTCTTCTTCCTTTAACATTTGAGAGTGAGACTCAGTTTTGACCAGTGTTCATTAAACATTTTCTGTATTTCAGCACATTTACTTACATGTATCCTTCTTGTAACCTAGTAACCTAGATAGTATTATCTCAATTATAAATGAGCCTCCAGTGTGTCTTTTTTGCCTCCAGGCCTAGTGTTAGTTTCACTGAATCAGACTTTCTCCCCAGGATAGTAGGTTTTCCTCAACTTTCCCTTTTGCTCAGTAAGTTCAGCTTTGAAATAATAGCTCAATAAGACCCAAATGTCACTGAAATTCCCTGTAGTTCAAGATTTGGCTGGCAGGGTAGGTAACATGGAAGCTGGCACACTCCAGACCCTCCCTGCCCATGAGCCAAAGTGGCCCAAGGCTACCACCGTGTGGTTCAAAGTTCCTTCCCCCATTCAGGGCTCCATAATCTGGATCTCTCCTGTCCCTGCCCTCCCCTCATGGAATAGAGTCATGTCTTGGAGACACTGAATCCAAAGGTGTTCTGCCTCTCAGAGATGGGGCATGCCAAGAACACTGCTCTCTCTAGAGGTAGGAAGACAGTCATAAGCACAGACTTGGAGCACAGACTTGAGGTCTGTCTCTGACACTGAACTAGGGTATGAGCCCTTTGTCTTGTTGTTGTCATTTATAGAACAAGGATTATACTAACAGTTATATAGACACAACAAGCCCTCAGATCAGAGGAGCTTGGCACTTAAGGGTATTTGTTTTTGTTAATAGGGGCAGTTTAGTCGAAAAACTTGAGATGTGCTGATTTATTATACCCTTTTATTCCGTAGTTGGATACTGAGGTCTGGGACAGGCTAGGACTTGTCTAAGATCCCTCAGTCAGTCAGCAGGGCTTGGCCTGGAGGTCAGGCTTCTCTGTGGCTCAGACTCTACCCTTGTCATTCTGGCCACAAACAATGCAGCAAGAACAAAAAAAGTGTTTACATTTAAGATGTCTGGGATCCATCTCCCCATTTCACAATTGAGAAATCTGAGATTCATGAGTTTAATTGATTTGCCTGAGTCTCCTGGGCTAACAAAAAGGCAGTTCTGGGACCAGGATTTCCCCAGGATTAAAACTTGTGTTTGTCAATTCATGACATCATGGCCCTGACTCTGATGGATACACTATTGTTTTCATCTTTGGTGAAGATCCAAGGTGATTTGTGAGAAGACCCAAATCTTCCAGTCAGATCTCAAAGAAGTCTGGAGGCTGGGGTCTATGCACTCCATCCCATTTTGTCAGCACAAACATCCTGCTCACCCATGCAGGGAAACCAGCTCCCATTCAGCCACTGGAACCTGCTATAGTCCATGCCTCCTGGGGTGGAGCCATCATGCTCTGTAGGCTTGTGAAAGCTAGAGTCGAGCATCTACCTTGTCCCAAAGGTTGCATCATCTGAATATTAATATCGCAAAAGGTGATGCAGCAAGGAGGTACTCTGAACCCAGTCCAAAAAGTGAGAAGAAACGGTCATCTCCTCTTGTCCTCTGCCCCAGCTTCAGCATGCCCTCCTCAGCTCCTCAGCTGTGTGGGTGGCAGGATGCAGAGAAAAAAGCAGAACGTTGAAATTCCACAGACCTGGCTCTGAATAGAGTCTCTTCTACTTCCTGCTTCCTGGTAATTTTACTTTAGGCACGTCCCTTCATGCTTCTGAGCCTCAGTTTCCTTATCTATGAAACAAAACTGATCATACCAATCTCACCGAATTGTTGAAAAGAGTGGAGAAAAGAGTGGAAAAAACAAACAATGGTGCCTAATACCCAGGCTGGCACATACTGAGTGCATAGTCACAAATGGTTATTAATATTATATCATTGAAACAATGTTTAAAGGACTCCAACTTAGGAGTAAAAAGACATTGGCTTTAGTCTTATATTTGCTGCTATTTTGCTGTCTGATCTAAAGAAATAATCATAATACCTGACATTTATTTTGAGTATTTACTATATGCCAGGCAGTGTTCCAAATTTTGTTCTCTGCATATTATCACTTTCAATCCTCACAACAAACCTTAAGGTGGATACTATCCCTCACATGAGAAATCTGAAATGTTAATAAATACCTCTGTACATGACATTGATCATACAAAGGTTAAGTGGCAAAACCAATTTTTCACTCTATATAAGCTGGTTTGAGAGACTGTGCCCTTAATCTATATAACAGGCCACCATTTTCCTTCTCTATGCATCCGTTGTTGATTTAAATGATAAGATTTCATGAGTGAATTCTTACAAAGACTGTACCCTCTGTGGAATCCATGGGTATTCTATGAGGGTTTATGACTTGGAAATCAACTCTAAGGTTGAATAATGTCTCTATCACTACCTTTGTGTCCTTGGCCAAGTTACCTTCATCATTTGTAAAACTGGGATAATATTCCCCAATACTTAGAGATATTTTTCTAGGCACGGAATGAGATCACACTCACAAATGCCCTGCACGATGAAAATAATGACTGCCACCACTGAGAACTTTATGCCAGGCACAAAATGCAGCACCTCTATTATTTCATCTAATTGTTCCAATGCCTCTGTATGACAAGTACTGTTGTTGCCCCTTATTTACAGATGAGGGCTTGGGAGTTAGTGGGGTTTTTGCCTCTTGCCCATCCACATCACCAATAGGTGCTGAAACTGAGATTCCAACTCTGATCTGTCCAAATTGAGAGTCTGTGTGCTTGGGCACAGTTCTGTATGGCACAGTGCCTGACATTCAGTAAGTGCTCAAAAAGCAGTAGCTGTTATTAAAATGTTAGCTACAGTGAGGGTCATCATGTCTGTTATTTATAGAGTATTCACTCCAGGTGCACAAAACATTTGATAGAAATTGGAAACTTGTCAGTTAGGGAGAGGAGTTGCTCATGCCAGCATTTTATAGATAGGAGAAAAGAAACCTAAAGGAGGCTGAGTGATTTGGCTACAGGTGCAAAGTCAGTGGAAAGCCATGGCTTGAATCCTGGGGTGCACTTTAAATTGTTTATCAGAACAAGCTATTATGGGCCCCTAACTCTTTGCCAGCTAAGTTTGTGATCTACATATGCAAACTTGCAGGGTAGAGAAAGAGGTTCTTTTAGTGTTGGTATCCTTATTTAGAAAGTGGGAAGCCAGGATGGTCTTGATCTCCTGACCTTGTGATCCGCCCGCTGGCAGGCGGGAGCGGAACTTGCAGTGAGCCGAGATCACGCCACTGGACTCCAGTCTGGGCGACAGAGTGAGACTCCGCTCAAAAAAAAAAAAAAAAAGTGGGAAGAGTTTACCTGCTTCACGCAGGCATGAGGAAATGCAGTAAAGTCCTAGCAGATGTGATCACAACTTCTTGTTTCTTTTTTGCATTTATTTGTTTTTTTCATTTTGCTTTTTGTTGCCATTGCCATTGTCACATTGGCATTTCAAGATATATTTCACTTTTGCATAGATCAAAGTTGCTTTCAACAAAAATAGTTATCGCTTGTGGTTCAGAGGGTTGGTCATATAATTCTCCTCTTTCCGCCTCTCCCCCTTTTTAACAGTGAGAAATATAATTTCATTTTAATGTGATGTGTCTTGTTTTAAAGATTTCCACAAGAGTTACTAGATAGAAACTGTTTGAGACCAATATGTTTTATCTTGGCGCTTTTGTTTTTTTCCCTTTTGTCTTTGTGGTGACAAAATATTTTGAGAAAGGGGATGAAAAGAAATGTTTGGTTTGATGTAGAAGAAGAAAAGAATTTTGAGGGCATGTTTCTCTGAAAAGGATCATCCCGAAGAAAATGCCACGGATTTGTATTGCTGGCCTCCAATGAGGGAGGATTCCAAGGGGACAAAATTCTCATGCACGACAGGGCAAACCCTTCAAAGTGTCTGAGCTATCCATCAGTGGAGTAGGCTGAATCAAGAAGTTGTGGGTTTCTTCTCCGTGAGTTTGTGCAGGCAAAGTCACTGGGGTTTAGAGAGGAATAATAGTTAAATTAGATGACTATTGTAGTTGCCTCCAATTTAGATGATCTATGACTCTGTGATATAATAACATAGAATAATACTTTGAGGAATATAAAATGTCACACAAATCTAAGAAATTATTATTACCATTCTTATTCAGTAGCTTTGTTTAGAGGATCGGTGTGATATTGGGATAATACTTGTTAAAGGTTTCTGTAAAAGATGGCTTTACATCATTGCTCCAACCATGACATTTTTTTATTCACAGCATATTCCTTCATTCATTGATTTAATCATTCAATCATGTAATGGTTTACCTGCCTATTAAATCTAGCAATGAAAATCCTATCTGCTAGAAAAAAAAAAAAAAAAAGAGAGAGAGAAAAAAAAGCTTTTTACAAAATCAGCCACCAGCTCAGATTGAGCCAACTATGGGGTCTCATTGCGAAAAGTGGTCTTATATTTTAAGTTGAATTAATAAAAGGCTAGGTTTCTGAACAAATAATTCTAGAGGTACTGGGTGAGAACTGAAATATTGTGTTTATTTTTGGGGCCATATCTTAAGAGAAACAGTAACTGAGTAGAAATAATAACTGAGTAATCAAGACATTGAAGAATCTTAAAATAATAATGCTAACAAGCACTTTTACAGTGCTTAGTGTGATTGTACTTGACATGTATTTAACTCATTAAATTCTTACAGTAATCTCAATATATATTATTATTACTCCTGCTCTACTGTTGAGAAAATAAGCACAGGGAGTATAACTAACTTGTAAGACCTGTGACTCTGTGTGTTCTGAGGTTCACATTATGGCTCCATAACTGACTTAGTAGTAGTGGGATTTGAGCATGTATTTTCTCTGATGGAATTACCTATCTAAAGAGGGGCTGTTGTGAGAATCATCAGAGATGATAGATATAAAGCACATATGCCGGAGCCTGACACACAGCCCTGGTTCTATAAATGTCATTACTCTGCTACTTATAAGTGCATTAGCTTCCTAGGCTGCAATAACAAAGTACCACAAACTGAGTGGCTTAAACGACAGACATTTATTATCTCACAATCCTGGAGGCTGGAAGTTTAAAATCAAGATATCTGCAAGACCATGCACCCTCTGAAGGCACCAGGGAAAGATCTGCTCCAGGCTTTCCTTCTAGGTTCTGGTAGTGCCTTGGCTTATGGCAGCAGAACTCCATCTTCACATGGCATTCTGCACATGTGATGTCTGTCTCTATGCCCCAATTCTCCCCCTTTTATGAGGACACCAGAGGCCAGGTGAGGTGGCTCAAGCCTGTAATCCTACCGCTTTGAAAGGCCGAGATGGGTGTATCACCTGAGCTCAGGAGTTTGAGACCAGCCTGGGTAACATGGTGAAACCCTGTCTATAGCAAAAATACAAAAAATTGGTTGGCCTTGGTGGTGTGAGCCTGTGGTCCTAGCTACTCATGAGGCTGAGGTGGAAGGATCGCTTGAGCCTGGGAGATGGAGGTTGCAGTGAGCTGAGATCATGCCACTGCACTCTGACTGGGTCCCACCCTAACAACCTCACTTAAAAGTTGATTGCCTTTATAAATACCCTGTCTTCAAATAAGGCCACATTCTGAAGTACTGAGGGTTAGGAGCCTAACATATTGCTTTTGGAGGACCCAATTCAACTGAAAACAATAAATATTTAGGTTGGTGCAAAAGTAACTGTGGTTTTTGCCATTGAAAGTAATACCACCACTGACAAGCTCCACCAATGTATACTAAAATTAATGGTGAAACTTTGAGAAATACCATTACTTTCGATGACAAAAACCACAGTTACTTTTGCATCAACCTAATATTGCCACCATGTTATTCATAAGTAATATCACTGAAGGTCACTCAGGACAACTAGGGTAGGAGAAGCCAAGCTGTTACAGACTGTGATTCCTAAATGCTTTTCAGAGAAAAGGCAGAGTAGTAAGGAAAACAGATCCTGAGAGGGACTATTTAAAATGTGAGGATGGCAAACATCTAGTAGTGGAAAAACCATGTAATACACGCAGCACAAATAGTTATGTGTCTCTGCTGTGCCACCGATGTGCTCCATGAGCTTATGCAAGTCACATCCCCTTCTTAGCCTCACTGTACCCATCTAAAAATGAAGATACCAACCTTATATCAATTGCCAAGGTATGATGAAGTTTTGTAGCACAAATATTCCAAGTACTTTTTTACATAAGTGGGCCATACCCCATGAGTATCATTCACGTTTTTTTTTTTTTCCAGAAAGTAGAACTTTTAATATTGTAAGTATAGGCTTTAAAAAATACTTTAAAATTTTAAGTCACATGAACCTTGTGGCTTGGTCTTGACTTGCTTCAACAACGTGGTTTCACTAAAAGCCTGCAGGGTCTCTAGCTAGGCCTATGGGCAAAGTAGGAAAATAAGCCATAGCTTCCATGTATAGGAAATATAGGAAATGCTTATTTTTCACAGCATTTAAAGATGTACCATAGCGAAGTGGAATGAGCATGGAATTTGGCTTCAGGAGGCCTGGTTTCAAGCTTAGACTACCACATACCAGCTATAGAAATGCAGGCTAGTCATCTCACCTCTCTGAGTTTCTTGTGTGATCATTTGCAAAATGGAAATAAAATTAAAATCATAACATCAAACTTAATGCACATGAAAGCATTTAGCAAGAGTTTCCAAAAAAACAGTAGAAGTATGAAATGTAGTGGGATCTTGGAGCAGAAAACACCTTAGACCTCACAGAATCCAACTCTTCCAGGCTAGTCAGCTCTTCCTTGTTTATTCGGCAAACAAACCACTCTAAATCTCAGTGCCTTGGCCACACCATGGTTTACTTCTCATGCACCTTACACATCAGCAGCTGCAGTCACTGCAGGCTCAGCTCTGCTTGTCTTCTCCTTCTGGTACTTTGGCTGAAGGGGAGCCCCAGTATGAAACATTTGGTTTTCATGGCAGAGGGAATGAGCAAGATAGCTGGCAAAAATCTAGGATGCCTCTTGAAACTGATGCTCAGATGTGGGTTCTCTCACATTCTATCGGCCAAAGCACATCACATGGCCAAGCCCAGAGCCAATGGCAGGAGTGTGCAATTCTTTTACAGGGAGTGCACATGCAAGCAATTGCCACAGCAATAGAATATACCCCACCTTCATGTTATAGATGGGGAAAATGAAGCTGGAGAATGGATGTTCTTCATCCTTGTCCCATTAGTGTGGGCCAATGATCAAGCCCAGATGGAAAAGTTTGACAAGTGTATCCTGGAGATGGCAAGAGGCAGCTCAGGAAAAGGGCCTGAAGGCAGTTCCACTGAACCTCCTGACCAAAGCAGAATGCAGAATAAGAAAGTGTATAGCTATAGCTATGGCTATATGGACAGAGGGAAGCAGAAGAAAATACAGACAGAAACATCCAACCCATGTTGATTGAGAAACTATTCTATGCTAGGTATATTGAAATTACCAGAGATGGAGAGAAAGAAGAAACTGAGAGAATGGGGCACCAAGGATGGGAGAGACATAGAAAAATAAAGGAAAATTGGCAAGAACAGACAGAAAGGGATTTAGCAATAAAAGGAGAGATGGGGGAAAATGAAACAGAATAAAAAGCGTGGAGGAAGTGATACAGAGAGAAGGGAACAGGAAAAGAGACAGACAGAGAGCAAGTAAGAGAAGCAGATGGAACTCAACCTCAAGAAAGGGCTGGGAGTTGGGTAGCGAGGTAGATGGAGTGAAGGGCAGGCAATCGGGGTGATCTGAGGCTGAGGAGGCAGTCAGGCCCAGAGAGCATCCAGCAGAGATGAGAGAGCTGGAGGCAGGGGCACCCAGCACTGTGGATCTGAGAAGAGGCCATGGCAGGGCAGGGTGGACTGGATTGCAACAGGGAGTCTGGGAGAAGAGAAGGAGAGGGGAGATCCAGAGATTGCAGGGAAGCAAAATGGGGAGGGGTGGACAGGTTGGCAAGAGAGTCAGGGCGTGTGTCCCCTTGGTAACCATTCCCAACTTCCTCCACCCCGGCCTCCTGTTCTACATTTTCCTCCCCTTCAAGAACCTGGGGCTTTTGTGTGGTGTTTTAACAACAATACAAAATGAATGCTGTGTGCACATTTGCAGTGAGGTTCACACTGTTTACTCTGTTTCTCATATGCCCCAAATAAGCCCACAGTAAAAATGGAAAGTGAGCTTTGATTTGGATGTATAGGAACTTATGCCTCTCCCTTCAATTAATCCCTCTTTCTCCCTCCTTCCCAGTCTTCAGAAGACAGCTTGATTTGGTGGGAATCACGTGGTTTTGGAGACAAGACAGATGAGGACTTAAACTGTGATTCTTTCCCTTACTGCTGTGTGTCCTTTGGCACATTACTGAACCTTTCTGAACCTCGCTTTCTCCTGAGCTATAAATGAGGCGAGAGATCCACATTTATGGGGCTGAGGGGAGAAATAAGTGATAAAAGGCTCATGAAGCATCGGCAGGGTGCCCAGAGAAGGTCCCTTTCTTCTCCTTTGGCCTCTAAAAATATTCTTCCTACTCTGTTATCGTTCTTGGCCTTCACCAACATCCTTTGAGCTATGTTGGGAGGTTATTAAGAATATTGACTTTAAAATACTGATATAAATAATTGACTAAATAAATAAATGGGGCAGAAAAGATTGCTCTTTCTTACAGTAGAATTCCAATTAATAAATGTAGAAGGAAAGAGGGAAACAGAAAATCACCATTAGGCAATCACCACTGTAATAATTACTACTGACAAAATCCACCGATGTATACTAAAATTAATGGTGACATTTTGAGAAGAAATAGGGTATTTGCGGAGTCTCAAAGTATCCCCCGCCAAGACATTTATTAATTACAAAAGGAAAATAGTGACTTTACAGTGGAGAAATCTGGCCGATACCACTTGTATTTGCTTCCTAAGGCTGCTGTGACAAATTACCACAATTTAAGAAGCTTAAGACAACAAAAATTTATTCTGTCACAGTTTTGGAGGCCAGAAGTCAAATCATGGTGTTGGCAGGGCCACCCTCTCCCTGGGGCTCTAAGGGAGAATCCTGTCTTGCCTCTTCCAGCTTATGGTAGCTCTTGGTTTTCCTTGGCTTGGGCTATGGAACGCTAATTTCTACGTCCGCCTCCATACCACATTCTCCTGTGTCTTTTCTCCCATGCACTTCTCATTAGGATGCATGTCACTGGATTTAGGGTTCACCTTGATAACTCAGATTGTTATACATAAGATAGTTTGCTTAATTACATCTGCAAAGACCCTTTTTTCCCAAATAGGGTAACATTCACAAACTCCAGGGATTAGAGTGTGGGCATATCTTTCTGGGACCCACTATTCAACTGACCACACCACCTTGACCAAGTCATCAAAATTAACATCCTCACTCATCAGACACATTGACGTTATGAATCCACTGAAATAATGCACTGATAAGGACAATGTCATTTCTGTGGTTTTCTTGCCAAAAATGTATAACCATTCTAATCATGAAAAAATATTGACAAACCCAGTGATGGGCATTCTACAAAATAATTCACAAGCAATGGTCAAAAGTGTTAAGATCATAAACAACAAAAACAACGACAAGGAAAACAGTAATTGTCACAAATTGGAGGAAACTAGGGAGACATGACAACTAAATGCAATGTGGGATCCTGGACCAAAACAAAAACGTTAGTGGAGAAACAAGGACATTAGTGAAAAAATTAAAAAAATTAGTCCTTATGAGAGACACATGGAAGAGAAGGCACAGGGGAAGATGGTATGAAGTCAGAGGGAGAAATGAGCATTATGTAGCCCAAGGCAAGGAAAATCAAGAGCTACCATAAGCTGGAAGAGGCATCATTTGTGAAACTTGTATAAGGTCTGTGGTTTAGTTAATAGTATTGAATCATGGTTAATGTCCTGGTATTCATTATTTTATTGTAGTTATGAAAAATGTTGACATGGGGGGAAGCTGAGTGAAGAATACACAAGAGCTCTCTACTAAATTTGCAACTTCCTGTGAGTCTATAATTCTTTCAAAATAAAAAGGCTAAAACCCAAAACAAGAATGTTGACTCTGGGACAGAACTGCCTGGATTGGAATCCTGGCCTCACGACGTAACTTGTAGTGTGATATTGGTTAAGTTACTTAACTTCTCTGTGCCTCTGTCATCTCAACTGTAAAATGGTGAAAGTAATAGTTTCTACAGTTAAAAGTTGGTAAATATACAAACTCTATACAAATGTTGTATTAATGATACTATTGATATTGCTGTTTTTATTGTTCCGTTTTCACAAATGATAAAACCAAGGTCTAGAAGGTTAAGACAACTCTCTAGTATGATCACACAGCCAGTGTCTGAGCCCAGAATTAAACATACATTTCTAATTCCAAATGAGCTCTCTGCTCCATCTGCTGCATAATATTCTTATAGGGGGCAAGGATGGATAAGGACTTTTTAGGAGCTCATCTCCATAATCATCCAATTACGAGACTATGAGATATTGAGGCAAGCCTGACCCTGGACCGTGGAAGAAGGCAGTCAGTTCTTTCTGGCCACAGATATTTAGAATTGATGAAAACAGAAATTTCTGA
Source organism: Symphalangus syndactylus (assembly GCF_028878055.3). NCBI lineage: Eukaryota > Metazoa > Chordata > Mammalia > Primates > Hylobatidae > Symphalangus > Symphalangus syndactylus. The sequence continues at coordinate 27,708,694 of NC_072425.2, forward strand.
TTTAATTCTCAAAAAACAAAAGCATTTTAAAAACTCCAGTTCAACCCCTTTAATAGAGGGAAAATAAATACAAAAACAAAGCTTTTAGGTCTCAAAGGGTGACTCACGATATCTTACAGCAGGTTAATGACAAAGCTGGCCTTCTCATCTAAATCTCAGGGCAGTGTGCCTATGTCAGGCTATAAACTGCACCCAGCAGACGGCCCCTTGCTCCATGCTGAGGGAGCCACTCACACTGTAGGTTCAGTACAACTACATTTCACTTCACTGTGGTAATCCTGTCTGCAAATCCACCGACACAGTCAAACAATTACCCAATTCAAACTTCGGCTGCTAATGTTCCCAGCTCAAGGGCGTCTTTAATAGCAAAATAACACTTGTTTTTTCTTCCTTCCCTCTCTGTTTTTTCCTAATCTCTCCCTGATGAGACATAACATTAATTACAGCAGTTAACAGAAATTCTGTCTCCATTACTGCCTGCCACCTTCTCCATCTTGGCTTCCGCCTCTAAAATTTCTCTCCTGAATGAAGAGGGGGAAGGGGTTATGCAGATGTGGTGATTGTATTTATTTACCTTTTTCTCCGCTCACCTCCTTTGTGCTGAATTTTAAGTCAAGTAGAATCAATATTTTCACTGGGAGTGTGCGTGAGTGTGAATGTGTGTGTGTTGTTTGTGTGTGCCTGCTTCATAATCTAGCTGTCATTTTGAGCTAATTGTGTTGTTTCCTCTTGTGTGGAAGGAAATCTTATCTGTTTTGGATTAAAATTCAATGAAGGTCATAGTGGCTGGAAAACTTACCAGACTGCTGCAATTAATATTCATTTGGCTTTGATAAATTGGAACATTCTCCTCAATAGGACTGGAGTGGATTTCAGAAGCAATAATTCTTCCATTAATTCAATGATTCCGCCTGTGATGGAGGACCTTGTCCTGCTTTTGTTTGTCATCTGTCACTTGGAGGAGCTGGGCATATGTCAGAGATGATTTATCATGATTGCAGCGCCTGCTTGTATTAAAGCATTTAAAACCACTAATTATTTTTACCCCCTGTAAATTGCTTGATTAAACAAAATGTGAGGTTAGAATTGAGGTAGAAATTTTTTTTGTGTCTATGGTTTCCACAGTTGAGGGATTATTACAAGTTATTTGCAAGAGCTAGGTGAAAATTAATCTATCAGAGAAATAATACCGAGCACTTACTATATGGTGGGGAATATGCAGGGAACTTTACGTGCATTATTTTACTTATTTCTTGAGACAGTTATTTAGGGTAGTTTACCCATATCACCCAGGAGGAGACTAAAATCCATAGATAATATATATTTCATCCTACATAAGCAACATAATATTGGTAACCAAGTGTCTTGATTCTAAAGTCCTTGCACTACCACTATTAATAGGAGGTTTAAAAATTGCCTGATACTGTTTTCTCCTGTTTACTGTGGGTATTTCACTAGGTGTGGAGCAGGATCTTCTTCCTACATAAGAATTACCTAGGGTGAAATTTCTGAATCATATGGTAGTTCCATTTTTAATTTTTTGAGGAATTTATGTACTGTTTTCCATAATGGCTGTACCAACATACATTCTCACTAACAGGGTACCAAGGTTCCATTTCATTGAGTTATATACATTAAATATGCATAGCTTTTTACATGTTAATATATCTCATTGAAATGGTTTCAAGAATAAATTTACTACCACTACCAACAACGAAAAGAATTCTCTTGTGTGTTTGTTTAAAAGATAGTTTCCTGAACCGTACCCTACGTATGCCTGGTCTGAACACCAATTAGAGGTTTTGAGGAATTTACAAAGGTGGAGAATCATAAACTTACCGCTCACTGAAAGCTTGTTTGGAGGTTCTAGCAGGGGCGTGCAGCTACTGTATGCCCTTGACCAAAAAACAGTCCTCCTCTATTGGGGATGGCCATCCTCTTCAATGGAGCATGCAGCTTTGGGAGGGGCACATATAGAGCAGTGAGGGGGGAAGAGGACACCTGCCTTGCCAGACAGATCAGCTGAATCAACCCTGGAGGTCAATGGGTGACAGATGTTGCAGCCAGATCGTCCTCATGTCCACCTACAGTTCGTCGAGACCATTAGTGGGAAAGTCACAGCCTTAACATGCTAATTTTTAAAATTATTATTTAATTCTCACAAAATCGCACCTGGTAAGCATTGGTATCTCCATGTTATGGAATGGATCATTGTGGTACATCAAGTGAAATGGCCTTGCCCAAGATCACACAGCTAGGGAGAGACTGAGCTGGGATCCACATCCTGTGTTTGCTCCGTTGGCAGCAAAGCTCTTGCTTTCCCATGGCAGTCCTATCTCATCCCCCTCTCCCCCGCCCTTGTCTCTCTGTGCCCTCAGCCCTCCCTTCCTCCTCTAAAATTCTGCAGGGGCATAAGCACAAGCAGCTCTGGGCTTTCCCCATGGACACCCTCTTCGGTTCCTGTTTTATTACAGTCCTTATGTGTCCTGATGTTCCCCTAATGAAGTGTCCAGAGGCCTGCCCTGTCTCGGCTTTCCTTAATAGGGAGTGAAATATGTTGGTGGCTGTGCCAGAGGCTTTGTTTAGATGGTGCATAAAGTCACCAGAGGTTGTCTGGGGGGAGATGAGGGGCAGTTCCTCTCTCTTCTGATAGAAGGTGTTCTCATGTGAAGGATTCCCACTTGCAGGGCAGGTCTGGGCCATCAGAATGATTGCAACAGCCTGGTATGGAAGAGGAGAGTCTGTTGGACAGGATCTCTCAGCCTTTTGATAACCATGTGATCTTGGGCTAGCTACTTGCTTTCTCCTAAGCCTTGGTTTCCTCAAATGTAAAGTAGTGCCAACAATAATACCTTCTCAAATAAAATCACTGTGAGGCATGGAAGCATCCATGTTAAGTACAGACTTGGTGCCTGATAAATAGAAATTTCTTAATAAATTGTAGCTGTTCTTGAAGCTCAAATGCTCTTGACCAACTAACATTAATAGAACATGATCCCAGGCCGGGCGCGATGGCTCACTCTTGTAATCCCAGCACTTTGGGAGGCCGAGGCAGGCGGATCACGAGGTCAGGAGATCGAGACCACGGTGAAACCCCGTCTCTACTAAAAATACAAAAAATTAGCAGGGCATGGTGGCGGGCGCCTGTAGTCCCAGCTACTCAGAGAGGCTGAGGCAGGAGAATGGCGTGAACCCGGGAGGCGGAGCTTGCAGTGAGCCAAGATTATGCCACTGCACTCCAGCCTGGGCAACAGAGCGAGACTCCGTCTCAAAAAAAAAAAAAAAAAGGCCATGATCCCATTTAAAATTTCATTAAAATCTACTGACAATATATTAAGCAGGTGTTTTCATTCAGGATGGCAGATATTATGGACTGAATTGTGTTCCCCCGCAAATTTATATGTTAAAGCTCAACCCCTAATGTGACTGTATTAGGAGATACAGCCTTTAAGGAGGTAATTAAGGTTATTTGGGGTTATAAGACTGAGTTCCTAATCCAACAGGACTTGTGTCTTTAAGGGAAGAGACACCTTTGGGAGGCCGAGGCGGGTGGATCACGAGGTCAGGAGATCGAGACCACGGTGAAACCCCGTCTCTACTAAAAATACAAAAAATTAGCTGGGCTCAGTGGTGGGCGCCTGTAGTCCCAGCTACTCGGGAGGCTGAGGCGGGAGAATGGCGTGAACCCGGGAGGCAGAGCTTGCAGTGAGCCGAGATTGCGCCACTGCACTCCAGCCTGGGCGACAGAGCGAGACTCCGTCTTAAAAAAAAAAAGGAGAAACACCAACTTTGGGAGGCCAATGCAGGCGGTTTACTTGAGGCTAGGAGTTCGAGTGACAACAGGCTGGTCAACATGGCGAAACCCTGTCTCTACTAAAAATACAAAAATTAGCCAGGCATGTTGTCACATGGCTGTAATCCCAGCTACTTGGCAGGCTGAGGCAGGAGAATCCTTGAATCCGGAAGGTGGAGGTTGCTGTGAGCCAAGATTGCACCACTGCACTCCAGCCTGGGCAACACAGTAAGACTCTGTCTCAAAAAAAAAAAAAAAAAAGAAAGAGAGAGAGAGAGAAGAGACATCAGTGAAAGCACACCCACAGCAGAGAAAGGGCCATGGGAAGACAGGGCAAGACGGTGTCCATCTGTAAGCCAGGAACCAGAAGCCTCACCAGAAACCAACCCTGCTGGTGCCTTGATGTTAGACTTCCAGCCTCCAGAACTGTGAGAAAATAAACTTCTGTTGTTGAGACCATCCAGTCTTTAGTATTCTGTGATGGCAGTGTGGGCAGGCTAATACAGATTTTGGTACTGTGAAGTAAGGTGTTTCTGTAAAAAAAATTCCTAAATGTGAAAGTGGCTTTGGAATTGAGTAATGGGTAGAGCCCACGAAGAGTTTTGAAGTGCATGTTGGAAAAGCCTAGGTTGCTTTCAAAACATTGTTGATAGAAAAAATGGATGCTAAAGGTGCATGTGGTGAGGTTTCTGATGGAAATGAGGAACATGATATTGGAGAATAGAGGAAATGCAGTCTTTGATATACAATGGCAAAGAACTTTGGTGGTTAATGTTTATTCACAGATGAAATGTCTAAGAATATACTCATTTTCTGGAAGAAAAGCCTGAGATTGCTCAAGGTCACACAACCACCCAAGACCTAGATTCTGCCTTGAGCCCATGCTATCTTCATTAGCGTATTGATTAAGAAGCTCAACCCCTAATGTGACTGTATTAGGAGATACGGCCTTTAAGGAGGTAATTAAGGTTATCTGGGATTATAAGAGTGAGCTCCTAATCCAATTGAAAGAAGAACTAACTCAGGGGAAAGGCCCACACCTTATGAAGACCATTTCTTGGCCTACTACTTGTATGACCTGGAAATAGTTGTCTAACCTGTCAGAACCTTACAGTGATGGAGTGAGGCCTTGATGAGATAACTTGCAAGAAGTTCTTGGTAACTCACCTATACGAAGTGCTGTGGCAGCTCCACTGTGGTGAAGCCTTTCTTCATATCTCCAGTATTCTGTTTTCTTGACTTTGAATTTAAGACGCTAACTCATATCTTAAAAGACTGTGTTGAATGAAATGAGATAAAGCAGGCACAATGCACAGGATTGTGCACTGGGTTCATGGCCACTGTGATTATTATTACTAGTAGCCTCCCAAGAACCCTACAGATTAGAGATTCCTTAGCTTGAGAAGCCCTCAGATTAACCAAAGACAGGTGATGTTTTCTGGCCTGTTCCAAGTGAGAACGGAGTCTCGCTCTGTTGCTCAGGCTGGAGTGCAGTGGTGTGATCTCGGCTCACTGCAACCTCCGCCTCGCAGATTCAGGTGATTCTCCTGCCTCAGCCTCCTGAGTCGCTGGGATTACAGGCACATGTCACCACATCCGGCTAATTTTTTGTAGTTTTAGTAGAGACAGGGTTTCACCATGTTAGCCAGGATGGTCTTGATCTCCTGACTTCATGATCTGCCTGCCTCGGCCTCCCAAAGTGCTGGGATTACAGTCGTGAGCTACCATGCCAGGCCTCCACTCCAGACCTTTGTTGGGAGGTGCCTGAGTGGAGAAAGGCGCATAGCCATGGGAGATAACAATTAGGGTCTCAGAGCCACCCAGGGGACTATCTTCTACTCCTCAGAAGGTGAAGATATGTCTGGCCTGATCAAGTGATGCAAAGTGAAAAATGAGGTTGTGACACAGCAACAACATCTGTGTCATCATTTCTGCACCAGAGGTCAATTGGTTTCATAAACTCTGCTGCTGCCAGAGCAGTCTTTGTTTAGGAATTAATTAGGAGCCACAAAGAACTGCTACTTGTGCAGATTTTGGTCTCTGGAAGTTATAAAAAGCAGATGGATTTTAAGCAAATGCGTTTTTCATCCTTTAACATCATGGGAAAGGGTACATATTAGAGCAGGAGGCAAGGAGGAATGGGCAATGAAAATGGACACCTGAGCCATCCTGTTCTGCTTCTGTGTGCTCATGTGCATGGCCCCATCTTTTTGGCTGCTGCTGTTTGTGCATCAGTAAAACTTTGTTATTAATAATACCATATCCTGAGTCTTTTTTATTGCCAAGAATAGCACTAAACACTTCACACACTCTTCCCTTATCTAATCTCTACAGCACTCCAGTGAGAAGGCTGTTGTTAACTAAACTTTACCTGTGAGAAAACTGAGGCTCGGGAGGGAAAACTCTTCTACTAGAATGGGTGGAGCTCAGACTTGAGCCCTGATGTGGTTTGGCTGTGTTCCTACCCAAATCTCAACTTGAATTGTATCTTCCAGAATTCCCACGTGTTGTGGGAGGGACCCAATGGGAGGTAATTGAATCATGGGGGTTGATCTTTCTCATGCTATTCTCATGATAGTGAATAAGTCTCACAAGATCTGGTGGATTTATTGGGTTTCTGCTTTTGCTTCTTCCTCATTTTCTCTTGCCACTGCCATGTAAGAAGTGCTGTTTGCCCTCCACCATGATTAAGAGACATCCCCAGCCATGTGGAACTGTAAGTCAAATTAAACCTCCTTTTCTTCTCAGTCTCAGGTATGTCTTTATCAGCGATGTGAAAAAGAACTAATACATAAGTTGGTACCAGTAGAGTGAGGAGTTGCTGAAAAGATACCTGAAAATGTGGAAGCAACTTTGGAACTGGGTAACAGGCAGAGGTTGGAACAGTTGGAGGGCTGAGAAGAAGACAGTAAAATGTGGGAAAGTTTGGAACCTCCTAGAGATTTGTTGAATGGCTTTGACAAAAATGCTGATAGTGATATGAACAATAAGGTCCAGGCTGAGGTGGTCTCAGATGGTGATGTGGAACTTGTTGGGAACTGGTGCAAAGGTACTCTTGTTATGTTTTAGCGAAGAGACTGGCAGCATTTTGCCCTTGCCCTAGAGATTTGTGGAACTTTGACTTGAGAGAGATGATTTAGGGTATCTGGTAGAAGAAATTTCTAAGCAGCAAAGCATTCAAGTGGTGACTTGGGTGCTGTTAAAAGCATTCCATTTTAAAAGGGAAACAGCATAACAATTCAGAAAATTTGCAGCCTGATGATGCAGTGGAAAAGAAAAACCCATTTTTTTGAAGAGAAATTCAAGCTGGCTGCAGAAATTCACATAGGTAGCAAGGAGCCTAATGTTTATCCCCAAGACCATGGGGAAAACATCTCCTGGCTATGCCAGAGACCTTCACAGCAGCCCCTCCTATCACAGGCCCAGAGGCCCAGAAGGAAACAGTGGTTTGTGGGCTGGGGCCAGGGTCCTTGTGCTGTGTGCAGCCTAGGGACTTGGTGCCCTGTGTCCCAGCCTTTCCAGCGTGGCTGAAAGGGGCCATGTACAGCTCAGCCTGTGGCTTTAGAGGGTTGAAGCCCCAAGCCTTGGCAGCTTCCACATGGTCTTTAGCCTGCAGGTGCACAGAAGGCAAGAATTGAGGTTTGGGAACCTCTGCCTAGATTTCAGAAGATGTGTGGAAACGCCTTGATGCCCAGGCAAAAGTTTGCTGCGGGGGCAGGGCCCTCATGGAGAACCTCTGCTAGGGGAGTGTGGAAGAGAAACGTGGGGTTGGAGCCCCCACAGAGTGTCCCTACTTGGGTACTGCCTAGTATAGCTGTGAGAAGAGGGCCACCATCCTTCAGACCCCAGAATGGAAGATCCATTAACAGCTTGCACAGTGCACCTGGAAAAGCTGCAGACACTCAATGGCAGCCCATGAAAGCAGCTGGGAGGGAGGATGTACCCTGCAAAGCCACAGGGGTAGAGCTGCCCAAGACATTGGGAACCTACCTCTTGCATCAGTGTGACCTGGATGTGAGATCTGGAGTCAAAGGAGATCATTTTAGAGCTTTAAAATTTGACTGCCCTGTTGGATTTCGGACTTGCATAGGCCCTGTAACTTCTTTGTTTTGGCCAATCTCTCCTATTTGGAACAGCTGTATTTACCCGATATCTGTACCCCATTGTATCTAGGAAGTAACTATCTTGCTTTTGATTTTACAGGCTCATAGGTGGAAGGGACTTGCCTTGTTTCAGGTGAGACTTTGGACTGTGGACTTTGAGTTAATGCTGAGATGATTTAAAACTTTGAGGGACTGTGGAAGGCATGATTGGTTTTGAAATGTAAGGACATGAGATTTGAAGGGGCCAGGGGTGGAATGATATGGTTTGGCTTTGTTCCCACCCAAACCTCAACTTGAATTGTATCTCCCAGAATTCCCACATGTTGTGGGAGGGACCCAAGGGGAGGTAATTGAATCATGGGTGCTGGTCTTTCCCATGGTATTCTCATGACAGTGAATAAGTCTCATGAGATCTGGTGGGTTTATTGGGGTTTCTGCTTTTTCTTCTTCCTCATTTTCTCTTGTGGCCACCATGTAAGAAGAGCCTTTCACCCTCCATCATGATTATGAGGTGTCCCCAGCCATGTGGAACTGTAAGTCAAATTAAACCTCCTTTTCTTCCCAGTCTCTGGTATGTCTTTATCAGCAGCATAAAAATGGACTGATACAAGCCCAGGATGTAGGGATCCCAGGTCTGTGCTAGTAGCCGCTATGCTAAAATAACATTTTCTCATCTTCCTGATAAAATGCCTTGAGTATCCATTTGAAAGTATCTGTTCAAAGCTGAGTGAGGAACTTTGAAGAGAAGATCTTGGAAAACAAGGATTTTCATGTGTGGGTCAATGAGGACCATTTATACTTTCATGAATCAACTCTATGTTGACAAAAGTTAATCGCCTTTAAAAGAATGCATTCCAGTTAAGTGATAATAGTTATAATAATGCTAGGTAATATTTGTACAGTGCTTTGGCAGATTCAAGATAATATCCACACATTTACTATTGCATTTTATCCTGAAAACAATTAGGTATTAATATTGTAGCTTTTGTCATTAGTAATAGCTGTTTTATAGATGGGAAGATTGAAGTTTAGAAACGTTTATCATGTCCAAGATCACAGAGCCACTCAATGGTGACACCAAACATTTTTATGCCAGGTACAGGGGCATCCCTTGGGGATAATTGAAAGGTTAGGAATGCCCTGTGGTGGCAAGTAGGGAAAAGTTCATGACAAAGAAACTCATGAAATCGTGGCATGTTAGAGGCACAAGGGCCATTTAATGTCTCTGTGACCCTCATTGTCACAAAAAAACAAATACTTCATGATTCCACTTATATGAGATACCTCAAGTAGTTAAATTCATAACATCAACAAGTGGAGTGGTGATTTCCAGAGACTAGAGGGAGGGAGAAATGAGCAGCTATTACCCAACAGGTATAAAGTTTCAGCCAAGCAAGATGAATAAGTTCTAGGGATCTGCTGCACCACATTACACCTATAGCAAATTATTATGTGTTGTACATTTAAACATTTGTAAAGAGAGTATATCTCATGATCTCATGTTTTCTTACCACCATAGAAAGTATTTTTTTAAACAAGAAAAACTAATACCCAGGGATGAAAATTTACTGCTTCAAACTTGCACAGCAAGGTAATGTGACACTGAGGATAAAAGGTGGACAAATTTGGGTTTAAATCCCAAATTTCCTATTACCTCTACTTGTGATTTAGGGCAAATTAATTCACTTTTTGAGCCACGGCTTTCTTTTCTGTAAAATAGGAAAAATACTATCCAGTGGGCATGTGGATTCAGTGAGATATGATGTATATGAAATTCGTGGCACAGTGCCTCTTGCAGAGTATGTGCCCCAAAAGTGAAATCATTGGGACAATAGATAAAGAGGAAAAAAATCATGGGCCTTGGTTCAACTTTAAGTGCCTCAATCACTAGCTATGCAACCTTGGAAAAACTATTCATATCTGCTAAACCTCAGTTTCCTTGTATGCAAATTAGGATGATGGCTAGACTTACACCATTTTGTTTCCTGTGAGCATTAAAAATAATCTATGATGATGATTCGCATGGGGCCTTGCCCACGCTGAACCTCAGCTCTCATAGGTCCCAGTGTGTTCTGCTCTTTCCATCATTTTCTCTCTCAGCTGGATGTTCTTCAGGCAAACAAATAAAGCCCATGTTTCCTTCCCCAAAGCACCATTGTTGACATTTCTCCTTTGGGCCCTGGGCTAAGAAGCGGTTCTGGATCCTAGCCATTTCTATAAAAAACCTTCCCAATTTTGTGGGGTGATGTGTCCCTTTCAAGCACAGAAATAGAGGAGAAGATGGCATTAAGTGTAATTAAATATGCACTCTTGCGTTTGAGGAATGCATTGGGGGAGATTTGTCTTTAAAGTGTCATTCTTGTAGCAAAGACACCTGTTATGCTAATGATGCTGCCATAGTCTCTCAACTGGGGGCCTAGATGTTTTCTTAGCATAGCTACTGTGAATGCATTACACCCCATGCCACACTCCGTGGTCTAGTGTCTTTTGCTGAAATGTAAACACCTTGGATTCTTAATTTGGCTCCATAATGAAACACATGGCTGGGAGAAGTACTTAAGTTAGTCCCCTCATTGGAGAGAATACCTGATGGGAAAAGACTAGAAGAAAAATAAACATTTATTGAGCCATTGTCATGCACTAGGCATTGTGCTGATTGCTTGTCTTATGCTCTGCTACTTAATTCACCACAGCCATGCAAAGTAGGTATTTGTATTGTTATTTTACAGGTAAGGAAGCTGAAAGGTCACAATTTAGTTATTCAACTAATATTCCTTGAACAACCCACTCAGCATGTGTCAAGTTTTTTTGTTAGACCCCTGGAATTGTGATCTGGTCAACAGAGTTTATTAGCAGTATTAACTAGAGTGACAGGCTTGAGACTGGGGCCCCAGAGACATTACAGCTTGTCTAATGTCACATTGTAGGAACTGGCAGAGTTAGAGTTGAAACCCAGATCTGTTAGAGTTTTGTTTTGGCCCATTTGAAACAAGGGACCTGGAGCTTGTTCATTTGCTTCTTCAACCTTCATGGAGCATCTTATATGCACAAAGTCCTGTGTTAAGCACTTAATCTTTATTCCAAGATGAAGGTTTTCATACTTTTGGGTCAGGGTCCTGAGTCATGTATTCAGGGAATACAAGATGGCACTGTATCAGAAGCACAGACCTAAGACGGTGGGAACACAGAGGAGAAACAGTGTACTTCTAGCCAGAGTGATTAAGGAAAGCCTCCTGAAGGAAGAAAATATTGATTCAGGCCTTGGATTTGAACTTCAGTCAATAATTTACAACTGCTCCCTCTTAGTTAAGATCTTTTTCCCAGAAGATGATGCTGGTAAGTCCCTGGGGTCAGGGATTTATCCCATACCCACTTATTTTCCAAGAGGTTGTTTGACTCAAGGAATTCCATCCAACATTAATTCACCTGATATCGAACCAGTGTTTCATGGCAAGGGCTGGGGACTGATGAACGCAGGTAGACATACATGGCTTTTACCCACAGAAAGGGACATGAGAGGGAAGGAGGAAAATAACAGTGTGTTTATGTCATTCTCAGTTAATTCAGGGAAGACTTGGCAGGGTGGTAATGAAAGTAAGTTTAGAAGGGAACCACATTTATGATTTATTCCAGTGCTTTTTAACATTTTACAGCAGAAACTATTTATCAAATGAAACACATTCATCAAATGAAACACAATGATTGGCATTGTTTATGTCCACATAGACACCTGATATGTAACAACAAAGTGGGTCTTCTCTGGCTAGAGGTTCGGAGGAGTTGGAGGAGCAGGACCTCAGTTTCTCAGTTCACCCCACATACCATCAAAGCTGTGCCCTGGGGAACATGGCTTGAAAACTACTAAATCACCCTTCCCTCCTCCCCTCATCATGAAACATCATGAAACTGTTGGAGGAACTGCGCCCTGAGAGGCAAAGGTATCACCAAAGTCAGAGAGTGAGCTGAAGTCAGGAGCCAGCTCTTGGGTGCCCCATTCCAAGGCTTGTAACCACACCACTGGGAGGAGGAATTTTTTTGTTGATGTTTATTTGTTTTTGCATTTTTTAAGATTTTTTACTTGGAAATAATTTTAGATTTGCAGAAACTTTGCAAAGATGGCACAGAGAATTCCCATATACTCTTTACCCAGCCTCCCCTAGTGTTAATATCTTTCATAAACATCATATATGTGTATGTACTAAGATATTAACAAGAAATGAGCTGCTGAGTGTCTGTGGTCAAGTCTTTTCTTTCTGAGCTTTCCCATCTCTAATGTGATGAGATTAAACTAAGTGATCCCAGGGTGCAACACTATTAACTAAAGACCTTGTTATTATTTCCCCAGTTTCTCCACTGATGCCCTTTTACTGTACTAGGATCCAATCCAGGATACCATATTTAGCTCTCATGTTTCCATGATCTCCTCCTCCTTAGCCTTTCTTTGTTTAATATCATGATGCCTTTGAAGATCTCTGGTCAGGTATTTTGTAGGATGTCCCTTCATATGGGTTTGTCTGATTTTTATTTTTGGAATTAATTTAGGGTCTCTAGATTTGGAGAAAGAATGCCACAAAGATGAAGTGCTCTTCTCATTCCATCCTGGTACATGATATCAACCGACTAATTATGTACTTGATGACTCGTACAAGGTGGTGGCTGCCAGGTTTCTCCACTCTCAAGTTACTGTTTCTCTCTTTCCATACTTTATTATTTAGAAACAAATTACCAAATCCAGCATACGCTCAAAAAGAGGGGGATTAAGATCCACCTCCTAGAAGGAAAGTTTCAAATAATTTGTGACATTTGTTGAGACCACTAACGTAATTAACAAGCATTTGGGGGAGATAATTTGAGGCTCTTCAAATATCTTGTTTCTCTAAAAAGTTTATCCCCACTAATTGTATTATTCATCAGTTGATCTTGTCTTCAGTGATTTATTACCCTAGTGGAGAAAAATGATTTTTAAAGCAAGACGAAAATAATAATTACAAAAAATATGAAAGGAAGAAGAAAAAATGCACACTTATTAAAATCAAATTATTTTTTTGCAGGTGCTAGACATGGGTCAGGGTAGTTATCTAGGAGAAAAGGGACGCACCATGCTCAATAGCCTTGCTGGTCTTTTTCTGAGATGGGGACTTTCAAGTTGGCATCTCCATGGCACTGTCAGTAACCTTTGCACTCTAATGTTGATGGTGGCTCTTTTGACTTTGTTAGGAAAAGGTCAGCATGGAGCAGTAACACCTAACTTGCCAATTTTTTTTTCATATTTCATGTTAAAATACAACTAGTTGTAGAAGCTGGTGAAGATATATTTTGTAACCAGATTGTTTCTATGTTTTTGTGTTTGTGTGTGTGTGAGTTCCTGTTGTATGTGTGCTTCCTTTTTGCTTTGTAGGCATGCTTATTACTGGATCCCATGGCATTTAGGGAGGGAGGGAGTTATAGATGTTTCCCTTGGCTGTGCCCTTAGCTTTGGGCAGTCATTTAAAGCAGCTTGAATCCTCAGTGAGGTTCCACAATGTCTTAATTATAAAACCTGTCTGATTTGAAGCTCAAGGATGAGGAAGTGCAGGAATGTGTATAAACTGCCTATGTCTGGCACAACCTAGGGATCTGGGGTAGGTCACAGGGAGTTAAGCCTAGCAGATCAGCTCATTTTACCACTACAGCAAATCTTATGGAAGAGGTGGCCTTTTAGATGGTTCCTGAAGGATTAAGTTTTATAGGAAATATTCCAGAAAGGAATTAGCATGCAAGAGTTAGCATGTAATTACCTAAGAGTATTCGATAATCCCACCTCTTACCCACTAAAATATTAGGAGATTTTTTTTTTAAACCATTTTGCTTAGAATTGTTTCTGATTCTGAGGAACCATTGTGTAGTGACGTGACTACTTGCATCAATAGAGTGATAAAGCACTTGAATGTTCTTTCTGTATCTTTAACATCTTAGAATATCAGCACAGCTAGTAACTGTAATTATTTCTTAATGGGTTGGTGAGTTGGTTGATTGCTGGTTGGCAGATTTAGGCTGGATTGGAGATTCCGTCTCATTTCCACTTGGATTTTATAGCAGACACTCTTGATATCCAGCCCACATGCCCTCAACACTGACCTCTCCATGAATGCTGGCTTGACTTTCAGTTGCCAGCACATGTGACTCTTTGGCTAGAGGTTCTTTGGCAGCTCGGTACCCCTCTGCCCATGCTTGGGGAAGGCTGCAGTGCCAGGAATCACTGGACCTTCAAGCACAGTCCTTAACTGCTGACTGTTGGGAGTTGGTTAACAGATGCCTTACCTCTCTTGCCACTCCAGCGGGCTATCTCCAAGGCATTTCTGTTGTTCTCAGAATGCCCCAGCACAATGCACCTTCTGTTGCCCACAGTGGCATCTGGTTTTATAAACTATTTTTTATGGTCTTCTTTTTCTTCCCTGCCTTATTTCCTAACTCTTCTAATAGTTATTTCTGAAATCACTTTCCAAGTAAGCCACTTACAGTCAAATTCCTATCTTCTGAACTGCTTCTGGAGAAAGACAAACTTAAATAGACTTCTTCTATGGCCCCTTTGACCAGGGAGTTTGGGCTCAGAAGTGGAAAAATGACCTTGACTTCTTCTAGCTCTGAAACAGATTTTCTAGTTGAAACAGAGAAAAACACTTTCATTCTCTGAGCCTACATTTCTTACTTACAGGAGGAAAACATCTCAGCTTAGATGTTGCCAAGGTCCTTCCTGAAGTTTTGGTTCCAAAATATCAACTTACAAACATCTTCATTCTTCCACTATGTGTGTGATTTCTAGGAATTTATCTAATTTTTTCTAAGGGAATGTTTTTACTTCCCACCTACCAAGTCCCATTTTCAAAAGCAAACAAGCAAACAAAAACCTTAAGCCTAACACTTCCAGTACTAAGTAAGTTTGGATATCTTGTTTTCTAAGACTAGCTGTGTTTGACTTTGGATGTAAGCCAAGAATATGGGGAAGACCAGTTGTGTTTTTATCTTCTCCCTCCTCCTCTTTTGTTATTCCTCTCTCACCCTAACTTTTCCTCTTGTATATTTGGAAGTAAGATTGAAAGCTCTGACCTATTTATTTTTCTGATTGAATATAAAACCGGTACTATATTTGGTAGCTTAGTACATGCCAGGCACTACACCAAGCATTTTCCATGCATTATCTTATTTATTTCTACAACAGTGGTATGAGGAAGGCGCAGTAATTATTTTATCACGAGGAAGCTAATATTTGGAGAAATTATGCAGTTTCCCAACATCATGCAGCCATGAGTGGTAGAGCCAGAATTTGTTTGTTTTTTTTTTGAACATGAAGTTAATAAATATTTTTTTTTATTTTTTTATTTTTTTATTTTTCACTTGTATTCACTTTATTTTATTTTTTTCTTTTTATTATTATACTTTAGGTTTTAGGGTACATGTGCACAATGTGCAGGTTTGTTACATATGTATCCATGTGCCATGTTGTTTTGCTGCACCCATTAACTCGTCATTTAGCATTAGGTATATCTCCTAATGCTGTCCCTCCCCCCTCCTCCCACCCCACAACAGTCCCTGGAGTATGATGTTCCCCTTCCTGTGTCTATGAGTTCATTGTTCAGTTCCCACCTGTAAGTGAGAACATGCGGTGTTTGGTTTTTTGTCCTTGTGATAGTTTACTGAGAATGATGGTTTCCAGCTTCATCCATGTCCCTACAAAGGACGTGAACTCATCATTTTTCATGGCTGCATAGTATTCCATGGTGTATATGTGCCACATTTTCTTAATCCAGTCTATCGTTGTTGGACATTTGGGTTGGTTCCAACTCTTTGATCTAATCCAGACTTGCCTGAATACAAATCCTGTATTTTACTGACTACCCACTTCTCTTTGCAATGAAATTCAGTAGACGTAACTCTAAAGATCTCTATGTACATCAAGACATAATTCATATGAATGGGGTAAATGTAGAGATAGGACCAGAGAAATAACTCAGTATCACCTAGAAAAAAAAAATGTAGATTTTACTGGACAAGAAGCTAAGTGAAGTAACAGTGTTATGTGGATACCATAAGTAAACTTATTTTTTTCAATTTAGATTTCTTTTTTTAATTTTATTTTTAAATATTTATTTATTTATTTTGAGACCAGGTCATAAGACTGGCTAATTTTTGTATCTTTGGTAGAGATGGGATTTCGCCGCATTGACCAGGCTGGTCTTGAACTCCAGGGCTCAAGTGATCCACCTGTCTCAGCCTCCCAACGTACTGGGATTCCAGGCGTGAGCCACTGTGCCTAGCCTCAATTTAGATTTCATCAATAAAGGTGTCCCACCGAGAACAGGATGTTCTGATTTGAATAGTCATTGCATTGAATACTGTGCTCAGTTGTAGTGTTACCTTTAAGAAAAATGTTGTGAACATCAGGTGTGTTCAGGGAAGATTAACCACAGGGTAGTGAAAAGGTTCAAAACCATATTACCACAATTCTGGAAAAAACTGAGAGGATTTAACCTGGAGAAGAGAAGACTTGAGGATCTTGATGAGGATCACTACTTCAAATCCTGAGTATCTCCCAAGGTGAAATAGGAGTTAAAATTATCCTGTGTGGCCTCAGGACGTAAGAATCAATGACTGAAGCTATATGGTAGCCAATTCCAGTTCTATTTTTAAAAGAAATAATAGCAAAAGTATCCAGCATTGGAATAAGATATTTCAAGAAATGGTATTTAGTCCACCATGCCAGTGTTAGGATTTTTTAAAGAATTTGCAGGTGATATAAATCCAACTCAAACTGGCTAAAGGACAAATAAGGCCTTTATTTCTCCCAGAAACTGAAGTATCTACTTTTAATTTCAGGAATAGATAAAAATGTTCACACAAAGTTATACTTCACTCTGGTTTCCTCTGGGTAGGTTTCATTTTGGGGCAAAATCTCTCCTGGTCATAAGATTACTTTATATTTAGTATCATTAGGGAAAAAAAGAGAAAAAAAGGAGTCCTTATTTTTAGCTAAAGTATCTGGGCAAACTATAATTTGCTCACATGTCCATGCCTGCAATAGTTTTCTGTTGCTGCAAAGTTTTACAAATTTAGAGGCTTGAAACAACACAGATTTAGTATCTTACAGTTTTGTAGTTTAGAAATTTAAAATGGGTTTCACTGGGTTAAAACCAAGGTGTCAGCAACAATGTGATCCCTTTAGAGACTTTAGGGGAGAATATGGTTCCCTGCCCTTTCCAGCTTCTGGAAGCCACTCATAGTCCTTGGCTCATGGCCCCCTTCCTCCATCTGCAAAGCCAATACTAGGGAGTCGAGTTCTTCTCACACCACAACACTTCGACCTTCTCTTCTGTGCCCCTCTTTTATTTACTAGGACCCTATGATTACATTATGCCCTTCTTGGTAATCCAGGATAATCTCTCATGATAAGATCAGCTGATTAGCAACTTGAATTCCATCTGCAACCTTAATTCTCCCTCACCATGTAACCTATCATATTCACAGGTTCTGAGTATAAAGACTTGGACATCTTTGGGGGCTATTATCCTGCCTGCTATTAATACAAACCCTAAAAAGGTCACTGCAGTGGTCCAATTGGCCAACTCTGGGTTAGGTGGCCACTCCTGAACTGAGACTCCAGCCAGCCAGATCTAGACTACATGGATTGAGGGTGTTGAAGGGGTATCATTTAGTTCAAAAGAAAACTAGGTCTTTGTTACAAATGAATAGGGAAAGGCTGCTAAGGAGGTAAACAAAACAAAACAAAATATCAACCACAGTGTTGGGTGGGAATATTCAGTATTAGGTAGGAGATGAAATTAATAACCACAAAGTGTTTTTCCATATCCTGATATTTGAGTACCATATCTTATGGCTCTGCCTACCCACAGGAAAAACAAATTGCAGTCCTGATCATGTGATGGTAATGGTGTGGCCTCCTCCTTCCTCCCATATACCCACCCTCTGGTACCACCAAAAAAATTGATGATCCCTGCTAATGGTATAAATTTTATCCTCTATTCCTGGGTGAAGTCCTGGAAATTACTAGGCTCAGATTTACTCTTTTGTTTATGTCGTTCTCTGATTCCTAAATGATAGAGGCCATTAGGATAATGCTGATAAAAAAGAAAGAAAGAAAGAGAATTGAAATAATACCTTTTAAAAATAAAGAGTATTATCTTCCTTGCCCAATAAGTATAGTTTTAAAGATGCTTCTTAATAGATTCTATCACAGTCTTCAGCAAAATAATTCCAAAGGGACAAAGTTCTCTAGTGGAAACAACAACAGTAAAAGATCCTTCTTCCCAAACTTTGCTTTGAGAAAAGCAAAAGGTATGAGACTGCTCATAACTGAATATTTCCCCTCCTTGCCTGCTGCTAGCTGAAATTGGATGGGACCATGAAATCCTAACCAATTTCACTCCACCACAGGTGCCTTGAGTGATACATTTCCAGTCAAATGCACAGTTTAGGGCTACAGATGGTGGAGGAGATAGAAAGCAGAGGTAAGAATGAGGAGAGAGTCATGGGAGACATTTTAAGAGAAATGGTGTGATATTAATTTTTTTTCAGACTTTAGAGTTCAACATTTTTTTTTTTTTTTTCAGACTTCAGTGTTCAAGCAGGAGGCTTGGCTGGGCATTTATTGAAGAAACATTTGCTGATAGAGATAACGCCTGGTCAATTCAAGCATAGCCATGAAAGTGGAATCAGATCCTGCATAAACATTCCAAGTGCTTTGAGGCTGTGTAAAGTTCTTTAAATCCAGGTCAGATTGAACAGCTCTGCTACCTAAGCAACACCTAAAGCATTTACTAGGCATGGTGCTGTCAGGTCCTGAATCAGCACATGGTCATCCTACTTCTTGGCCCAATTTCTGCTGAAGTACACACCTTCACCTTGCCTAGTCTCTATTTGTAAACAAAGGTTCCCCACTAATTATGCTGTCAAAACTGAGTGAAAATGCCCAGGGATCTTCTGTTGTCTTTCACCCCCTCAAATGTGACTTTCTTATTACTACCATGTGATCTTCATGAAAGCAGGGAGTTCATTATGCTCACTGCTCTGTCTTTAGTGTTATTCTAATAACATCACATTCATACAAGACTATTGATTAATTTATATCAGATACATGTACTGAGCATAATGTCTTCACTTTACAATTCACCGGAATGATTCATATTTACATAAACAGATACATACTTTACACACACTTTCACAAACAAAAGGGTAATGTAGTATTTGTGTAGCATAGTTTTCAATTGTATGGAGTACTTTCAAATTCAATCTTCCCAGTAAATTTAAGCTATATGTTATTTGTCAATGTGTATGTGCCTAGCGTCATGCCAGGGAGGTACATGGTATGTGCCTACAGGGTTTTGTTAAACTGAACCGGACTCATTCCACAACAGAGAAAGCTAAAGTTCAGAGAGAAATAAATGTCTCCAGGTCACACAGTTAGTTAATAGTAGAGAACTGTGACTTCTCCCTTACCCCTTCCTACACAGTATGACTATCTGGGCCTTTCAGCTTTCCCACCTTGGTGACTAAATTCAAAGACCACATCAGGAAATCACAATTTCTGACCTTTTGATTTTTCTCAACACCATTGCTGTTGTTGACAGCTGGTAGGTTGTCGATTCTTGATTGTATATGGTTTTTGATAAGTTGTGGGGGATTTATGTATGCACTAAAGCACATGAAGTTTGTTACCAGGGAGTGAGGATGGGAACTGAAACCACATTGCTTCAGACCTTGCCTCAATCTTGGCACTTATTTACCCGGGATAAAGTGGAACGGTGAGATGTACTTTTGATGGTAGATCTTTAGAAGAAGAATAACAGTGATTCCCAGCTCCCTTAATTAATAATAACCCTTTTGCCCTCTGCTCACATGATAGATTGCTCAAAGGAACTCCAAGTCCAGTATATACAGCAGTTGGTGAAGGTGAAGCCATTGTGGTTCATGTGCTGTGTTAAAGGGGTGGCTAGCTTCGACATTGTGTCAGCGTTTTTATAGGCAATGTTAAGCTGTACCTGATCCCATCTCCTCAAGCCCATGAGAATTCCAAAATCACACCTTGGGGAAAAAGGAAGATGATGACGCCAGTAAGGGATAAAAGAAAGGAAAGCAAGAAGAAGGACAGGAAGTAAAAAAGGATATGAGATTTTTAAAGAGGTAGAAAGTTTTATTGAGCATTTACTCTGTACCTTATTCTGTTAAAGTCACTTTCACAGTCATCATTTTAATAATTTGCATCTGTGAACCTCAAAGTACTTGAGACAGGTCTCAATCAATTTAGAAACTTTATTTTGCCTAGGTTAAGGACGTGCCTATGACACAGCCTCAGGGGTTCCTGACAACAGGTGCCCAAAGTGGTCAGGGTACAGCTTGCTTTGATACATTTTAGGGAGACATAATACATCAATCAAAACATGTAAGATGTACATTGGTTTGATCTGGAAGGGCAGAACAACTCAAAGCAGGGACTTCTAGGCCATAGGTAGATTTAAAAATGTTCTGATTGGCAATTGGTTGAAAGAGTTATTATTAATAGAAAAGAATGTCTGGGTTATAATGACTAAGGTTTTATAATGCAGATGAAGCCTCTAGTAGCAGGCTTCAGAGAAAATAGATTGTAAAAGTTTCTTATCAGACCTATGGTCTGTGCTGATGTTAATGCTGGTTGGCTTTTCCCAAATTCCTCAAGGGAGGAGGGCATAATGAGGTATGTCTGATCTCCCCTTCCCATCATGGCCTTGAACTAGTGTTTCAGGTTAACTTTGAAATGCCCTTGGCCAAGAGGAGGGGTCCATTCAGATGGTTGTGGGGGGCCTTAGAATTTTATTTTTGGCTTATACATCAGATGTATATACTGAAAGCAAGGATGAATGAATGCATGCTTTTAATCTTTCCAATGCTTCATGCTTCAGTACACACATTTTGCATCTGAGAAACCTGAGCTACAGAGAGGTGAAGCACCAGGAGCTAAGGGAAGCATTTTGGAGGTCAGGAGCTTACATGGACAATTTCATCCAAAGAAGTCTCTGAAAGGTACTGGGAGGGTGGAAGGGCTGAAAATCCCTCCATGACTGGCCACAATAACATCTGTGAAGGAGCTAGTTTTATTATTTTTATTATTTTATATCTAAGAAAAAGAAGAGTCAGAAACTTGAAATGTCTTGACCAAAGTTATATACTGATTCTCTCATTCATTTATTCTACCTTTGTATATCTACGCTAGGCAAGAAGTGAAATAGACAATCCCTATCCCTTCGGGGTCTACTACTTTGGTGTGTGCCTTTTTCTGGGGTGACACTGGAAAATACAGGTGAAGCAGAGAAAACAGAGGGGAGCTAAGACAGACATTTCAGGCAGAGGGCACAACATATGCAAGCACACGGAGGCTTCAAGATGCAAGGACACAGCATGTTTTAGGGAGTGGAAGTGGTTTGTTGTGGCTGGGGCAGAGAATGCCTGGGGAAGCACTGTGGGTGGTAAGGCTAAAGAATTTTGATGATAAAGGCTTGGATTTTATCCTGCAGGCGATGGAGACACAGTAGACCTTTACAAGCAAGCAAAGCATGGCTTTAGAAATGTGAATAGAAAGTGATGGAGCAGGGACACCTGCTCCCTTTACATAGCCCGGTGTGAATTCTTGCCACCATACTTTATCCACCTCCTTTGCTGCAAACTGTCACACAGACAATAATCAGGGAGGTGCTTCTAAATGAGCAGGAAAAGGGAACAGATGAGTAACCCACTTTTGAGTCTGAGTTGTGCGTTGAGAGGCTGAGCTGCGTGGTAACAATTTGCAACATTAAATTGAAATGGGGTCTGATTGGCTGGAAAGCACTTGGCCTACATTAATGCCCGCAGAGACTCTCTGAGTCTGATTAAGCTGCAGGTTTTGCTGGGGCCTCTCCCGGTGATCCATCATTATTCATGTCAGCACCAAGTCTGTCAGCCTCCCTCCACCACCAAAATTAATGAATTGGACTTCATGACCCACGTGTTTGATGGGATGAGACACTCTAAGTCAGCACAAGGCTATGGAGATGGGCCACAATCATTCCTTCCTTCCTCCTTCCAATGGAGAGACTAAACCACTCCCTACTCTTCTTTTTACTGGCCTCAGCTGCCAAGCTGGCATCTTGAGCAGTGACAAGGGGACCCAGGAATAAAGCAACAAAAAAATACCTATAACCTGAAAACTGAAATCATCCCTTCAGATGTAGTCCAACAGTATCCCCACTGTATATGTGGGAAAACTGAGGCTGGCCCTTTGTCCCACAATGGAAAAGAGAGCAGAGCAGTGACTACAACAAATCTCTTCTTTTCTCCAATTTCCTTTGCTCTTCTTTTACACATTTAGTCCTCTCCTGGAATGCTGTTTTGCCCCTCATTTCTCCTATTTTGTGAGAATGGAGAGAGGTATATATCATTTCCCCTGTTTGACAGTGGAACCAACATTCAGCTTCTCTATTTTCCCTCTGTGTCCTCTGACTCTCACTTCAAAGCCAAAATTTTCTGTGGTGGCTGCTGTCCTGGGTAGAAAATGAGAAAAAATACATTAAATAATGTTTCTGGCCTAGAAAGAAACCTAGAGGTCACCTTCAAGTTCTTGTACAGCAGCCCTGTCAAGAGATCTTTAAGCTTCAGCTTGCATGGCTCTAGTGCCAGGGAGCTCACCACTTCCCAGGGCAATCTTTCTATTTTTGAACAGATTTGCCTATTTAGAAAGACTTCTCCAGATTGACCTAAAATCTGTGTTCACAGTTTCTACTCTTTGGTCGTAGTTGTGTCGTCTCTAGCGCTGGAGCATGAATCTACTTTTCCTTCCATGTTGTAGTTCTTTGCATCCTTTAAGCTAGCTTTCATGCAGCCCCGAAGTCAGTGTGTCCCTCTTCCCCAAACTCTAGTCCTTTTAGACCCATTAGTAAGATAGTAAATCCATTTAATGAATCAGGGCCAGCATTTTCTGCATCAAAATCAAATGGAAATAGAATAGAATAAAATAGAGAAAGTAAGGACAAGTTTGTTTCTGAAACGTTTGATGCTTGTGTATCTTTGTGTGTATGTGTGTATGTGCACTGAGTCCCATAGAAAAATGTGGGTTTTTTTTCTATAAGTTGTGCCACAAAAATATTTCAAAGAATGCTTTCAAATATTCAAAGTCTTCTTCTCTCTCCTTTGTTTTTCAGCTAAACATCTTTTGGATTAAATTTTATTCCAGGTTTTTAACTGACTGTCTGTGCCTTTAACAATTTCTTAATCTCTCTGAACTTCAGTTTCCCCATCTCTTAAATGCATAGAAAATTGTGTGTCTTCTGTCCTTTGCAGCATTCTCGTGAGAATCAAATATGCTGTTGAATGAAAAACTAATTTAGAAGGTGAGAGGGTCTGAGTTATAATAGTAGTAGGGGAATTGTAGTAGTCATGGGATAAAAAACGGTAATATTTTCTCTTTTTCCTCCTTTATTTCTTCTTCTTTCCCTTTTCGTTATTCTTATTTGTGCTACTATAACATAGTCTAGATTTTCCATTATTTGATCTTACATCAAGGGACATCATGATATGGTGAAATGAACATGGGCTTATAAACAAACCTAAATTCAAGTCCAGCCTCTTCTAGTCATTGATTGTATGATCTTGGCAACTGTTTTAATCTCTCTAAGCCTCACTTGCTTTACCTTTAAGATAGGAATCTTAGTGCCTAACCAATGATAAGGTTCCATGATAGGAAGCATTATCCAATATGTGTGAGATATAGTAAAATCTGATAAACACTAGGTCCCTTTATTCTCTCTCCACCCTCAGAGTGGCATTTCTGAGGACTGCACCAGCTGCAGATGCCCCAGGATTCCAGCATTTAGTGTATGTGCTACCCTACTTTCCCAGCAGCCTCTGAACAGAAGAGGAGCAGGCTCTCTGGAAAGCATGGGAGGGGGAAGCACAGGGTGTAAGGCGAGTCCTGGGTGAGGCTGAACATGAGTTGAGCTCTGCAACTCCTTCCCACTCCCCATTCTGCATCATCAAACAGAGAAAACAGTCATCTCTGCCCTGCCAACCTTTCAGGCTTGGTGTGAGCCTCAGATGCATTGGAAACGAGGCAGTGTTTTGTTAGTGATCCAAATGAAAGGATTTTATTCTTGTGGACATCATTTTCATTCAGACCAAATTTGCTTTTCCCTTGGATAGATGATTATCTCTAGATGTGTGCTTTCAAAGAAGTAAGTTTTCCTGCCATAAGTTGTACCTTTCCACATTGAAGTTGATGCTCCATTTCCAACAGAGACCTGTCCAACATGCCCTTCATTGTGGTACTTGCCCCGGCGGCTTCTAGAAAGCTTCTCTAGAGAGAGCTGAGCCTTCTTCCTCCTCCCCTCCCTGTGTTCTGCATCGCTTGCAAGAACCATTGCAATTCTCTTTGTCATACATTCTGTGTTCCGGCCAAATATGTCTCCTCCATGTTCTCTCGGCATTTGTTTCACCCTCAATCTTCTTTCTGTACTTTTCTCACACCATTCTGTTTCTGGAGGGATGGGGGGAAGACTTTCCTTCACCTCTACAGATAGATTCATCTCAGAAACCACCTCCTCTCTGAGCCTTTTGAAGACTGTCCCAGTTAGAAGTAAAGAACCTGCAGTTTAATCAACCCAAGTTTACATTGCAGCTCTAACATTCATCAATATATGACCTTAGGCTATTTGTGAGCCTGTTTCTTTATCTGTAAAATGGGTGTAGCACAAATATTCTCCCAAGGGAACAGTGTGGGTTAAAAGTGCTTCTGTGTGTAAGGTGCTTTAGCACATGGTAGGCATACAGTATCCCCTTAATGAGGGTGAAACGCATCTTGTTTGCTGCTGTATCTCAGCCCCAGCTCAAGACCTGACATACAGTAGGCATCCAATAAATATACAGAATGCATTAAAAATTTAAATGATCTCCCTTCCATCCTTTCTCTGAAGCACTCTCTCTGGAAGCCCAGAGGGGGCTGTTTATAATTAATGTCAACTCTAAATAGTTCTCACTGATTTCTGGATGCCCAGAATGGGGTAAGTCACCAAACAGTTAGTTCTGGACCCCCAACACCTCTTTAGCCAGAAGAACTGTGATTATTTGTGTTTCATATACTAGGATTAGGTAGGATTTAATTTAGATGTTCTTCGCTGTAACTAACTGGAAAACAGCTTCTTTATATCAGTACTTTTTGAAAGATGGGTTGAAACCATTTAATACGTCCTGAAATATTTACTGGCTCACAGCGAGCCTTTTCAAGAAAAATAGAAGAGGGCATAAAAAATAGAATGGAATGGAACGGAACAGAATGGACCAGAATAGAATAAAATGTATAATCGAACAGAATAGACAGTGATATGGAATAGAGCGGAATGGAACAGAATGTACCAAAATAGAATAAACCAGAATGGAACACCTTGACTCACATCCAGTGTTTTCTGATGTGAAAAAATTTTAGTTAATTACATACATATATACACATATATACAACTGTATTTATTATTGTGGGCCCCAATGGGACATAATTTAAATGCCACTGCTTTATCTTATGGTAGTCAACTGTGCCCCTGTTTTTTTGCTTAAGTTGACACTAAGCTTCCTACCCACAGCAGAAACCATAAACGATCCCCAGCTGTGTCTCACCATTGTCTAACCCTGGGTCTCACCCTTCAGAGGCACTCAGGAGCTGTTGGTCAAATCAAATGGCCAAGGAAACCCTGGGTTGGGTTGTAGTAATCTTTACAGAAATGTGGTAGATAAAACATACGTTGAATTTAAGAAAATATATCAATAATAATGATAAATGCTACTTAAGGATATTAATCACTACACAAACATTTAGAACTGGGTCTGGCAGGTAGTAAATCCTCAATAAAAGATAGCCTTTATCATTTTGACTCAATGACCATCATTTAGTGAATGCTCACCATGTGCTTCAATACATCTTATCATTTATTTCTCATACCGTCATTCTATGGTAGCTATTATTGGCCCCATTTGACAGATGGAAAAATCTGAGGCTTGCATAGTTGGAGTCATTTGCCCAAGGAAGTAAATCTCAGTAAAAGCAAAGCTGACATTGGAACCCTCACCTTCACTTCCCCTGCCAGACTCGAGAGTTCCAAACTCTCCCAGCATGTCGGGATGCTGTTCAGGGCTGGGGAGGTAGGCAGGCCTGTAAGCGTTCAGACTCAGAAAGGCTTCCTGGTGCTGGCACTTCATGCAGATAAGAACCTCTGAGTGTGTGTGGCCGAAATGGGGTGGAAGAAATAAGGCATAGGAACTGCTCAGGCTACTGCATTTCCAAGGCCAGTTGTCCTGAGGCTGACCTCAGCTTCATTCTAGGACAAGAGGTTATCGTAGGCCCATCCTCTCAACAATTCTGCCCCAGCTCCTGTTTCTTGGATGCTGTGACACCATCAGATATTGCCTGGTCAGAGGGACAGCGACTGCCAGCAACTACTGTAATTCTCTGGCTTCCATTTCCTTGTTCTTAAATGGAGCAGCTAATCCCTGCTTGTTTTAGAGATGTGATGAGAATAAGAATGGTGGGGACAAGCAAAGAAGGAGGCAAAGGCCCAGCACAAAAGGCCCTCACTAAATGGATGTCCCTCCCTTGCTTTTGTCACAATGTCCAGCTCCACTAGAGTTGCTGGATTCCTGCCATACCAGCTTGTTTTTTATCCTGGGGAAGGTTTCCAGCAGGAGGGAGACAGCCTTGCTGGTGGCCAAAGAAAGGTCTCTGGGATTGGTCCCTAGCCTGCAGCTCTGTTTGCCTCGAGGCATTCCAGAGGGCATTGCTATTCTTGGCCTTATGACCCAGCACCTCCTTTGCTCCTCTGCTTTACTCTCCATGCTGGAGAGAAACAAGGGATAGAAGAACAGATCTGGGAGATCACTGTAGCTCCTGTGAACCAATGGACCCCGGTGTGGAGAGGAAGAAAAGCCTTATCAAGAGATCTCTCCTGGGACCAGGCCTCCAGAGATGCAGGCATGCCTCCCAGTCATGGTATGACCAGGGGCTCTGACCTTGCCACCAATGACTGCCCAATGTACCAGGCAGAAAAATGGACACAATCTACATCATCTATTTAAATCTTCATAATTCTCATCAAAATTCCTTAATGCATTAGTAGTCCCATTTCACAGAGGAGGATGCTATGACTCTGAGATGAAGAGCTTGCCTAATTAGTAATAACAGCAACAACAACATATAACATAATATAGTACTTACTGAGAACCAGGCACCATCTGAAGTGCACTTTCTTGTGAAGCCAGGATTCATTCCAAGGTTATCTGACTTTGGAGCCCAGTTTCTGCAAAGGTAAGAGGCTGCAGAGGATGGAAAAAGGTCTTTGGCAAAATCTTAACGTGGGTTTAAATACATGTTCCCACATCTCAGGCTGCATCATTCTGCAAATTCCTAAACCTCACTGAGCTTCAGCTTCTTTATTTGACAAATGAGGGTGATGATAACTGCCTCATAGAATTGCTGATTAAATAGTACAAGACATATCTAGTCCCTGGCAAATATAAAACACTCTAACGACATAACAATGATTTGATTTTTTTAATTTAATGGCCTTGTACAAAGAACATAGTTGGGAGACACTGGGCCATTAGCACCATGTGGACAGAGCCTGGATCTGTCCTGTTTCTTGTTCTGTCCTTGGTAGTAGTGCTGTGTCTGGCACTTTGAGAATATCAGCAAGTATTAGCTGAAGACCCCCTGGTGGACTGGTTGATTAAATGAATGAATGAGGGAAATGAATTAATGCAATCAAATTAGTTATTTGCAGCATCTTAGTTTCTGTCCAGGCTTTGTCAGAACAGAAACCACCATGTTTTAGTTTTACCTCCAGAGTTCTGGCCACAGATAGGCATGCATATGCACAAAGCAGGAGGAAGAATTCACATTCGGGGGCACCCTACTGTTCCATGCTGCTCAGGCTCTGTCTTCTCAGAGAAACTGGCCTCTCCGACTATCAAGTGAGCCTGGCCTTGATCTCCATTTGATTAAGACATTCACCCCCATCATCGTTAGGCAATGCAAGAATCTCCTTTATCCTTTTCCAAAGACACCTCTTCTCCAACTTATAGAGAATCTAATTTTATCAGAGGTTGTTCTGAAGGAATTTAATTTGACAGACTATGCTAGCCACTTTTGTGCATAATATTCAGAAATGAGAACAGTTTTGCCGTCTTGGAGGTGTGTCTTTCCTTCTATGACCTCTTCTCTTAGTGAGCTCCTGATTCCTGTGCTGATGGTCTGCCTGAGGCTTCATGCTTTTTAGAAGACTCTGCTCTCCATCCCTCTTATGACTACCGAGTATAGACAATCTTAGACTATCATCTTCCCTGGCAAGAATTGGTGCTGATGACTTTCACTGTCCTCCTGGCCTCCAGGTTTGCCTCTCTCTGATTCATCATTCACAATGCTACCAGTGTGAACTTTCTAAAGCCAGATTCTATCATGTTATTCTCCTGCTAATAGCAGCTAAAAGATTAGAAACTCCCCATCACTCATAGAAATATAACTTGAGTATCATAGCAAGGGCTTTAGATAGGATGAAATTCATTTATTCATGTACATATTCATTTAGTGTTTATTGAGTTCCTGTCATGTTCCCAGTGCTGTTATAATCACCAGGTAGACAAGATGAATAGAATGAAATTCCTGTCCTCATGAAGCTTATGTTTTTTTCAAAGAGGAGGACAAAGCACAAATAGATAAATTTATATTGTATTAAATTACCATACTTGTAATCAGTATCATGAGACAAAAATGAAGTAGGGTAATGGGATAGAGAATGACAGGTGGTTTTATTTTTTTAAAGGGTGCCGCACAAAGCACTTAACTGAAAAAAAAAAAATAGCATGCGCTTGAAGTTATGAATGGGATAAGGAAGTGAACAAGCCACAGAGATATCTGAGGAGAGGGCTCCAGGCAGAGGGACAGAGCTCTGGATTGACCTTCCATCTCTGTTGCTTTCCATTTGTGACCTCAGGCAAGTAACTTCATCTCTGTGGTTCTCAGCTTCTCTGCAAAGCGAGGATGCTGTCATAGTGCTGAGTCCTCAGCTTCACTCAAAGAACAATTTGCCCTCCCACTCCTTGTTCTTGATTCAGCCTCACTTGTGGCCACGCCCTCCCTGCTTCAGCCCTTCTGAACTACTTGCAGCCTTGTTCCGCCTGCTCTTCCCTTCTTCCAGGTGACTCAGGGTTTTCCTGTCTTAACCACACCCACTTCGTCCAGATCACTCCAACTCAACCTTCAGATATTAGCAGAGATATTACTTCCTCCTAGAAGCCCTTAGGGACCTTTCACCCCGGCTGGAGTACATGCTCCCATATGCTTCTCTCACTGTTTCCTCCATTTGAAGCACCGTCCACAAGAATGATAGTATCTGTGCCTCTTATGAGACCATGGACTTTGTGAGACCAATAGAGCCA
The DNA here is from genome assembly GCF_028878055.3 of Symphalangus syndactylus. Taxonomy (NCBI): domain Eukaryota; kingdom Metazoa; phylum Chordata; class Mammalia; order Primates; family Hylobatidae; genus Symphalangus; species Symphalangus syndactylus. The sequence goes on from NC_072425.2 coordinate 27,738,061, forward strand.
GTGTTTTGGCAAATACTAAGTTGGTGCAAAAGTAATTGCTGTTTTTGCCATTAAAGTCATGGTAAAAGCCATGATTACTTTTGCACCAACCTAATAGTAGGTGCTTCATTGTGTTTATGGAATGAATGAATTAATAAATGAATAGTTTTGGTAGAAGGCAAGACCCAAATAATGATTAGAAAAATATTTTTCAAAAACTATTCATTAATTAATTAACAGACAACTGGAAATATTTTTTAGGGATTGACTGATAAAAATTATCCTGCCCAAGGGAAAATGATGAAAAATTTACCAAAGAAAATCATTCCTTACATGTATAAACTATTTTAGAGGTTATCAGTCCTTCTGTCTTCATTATCTCATTTGATCTTCACCACAAACTTGTGATGTAGGAGGGCAGGGACCTCGATGGGCAAAGAAATGTGTCTAATAGGATCAAAGAGGTTGAAAAGAATTGGACCAGCACTCAAACCCACTCTTCTGATGCCTAGCACATTCGTTGCTGGTTCTGCCGGTTCCTGTCTGCATCACTAAAGACTGTGGGCGTGTGTGTGTGTGTTGAAATGAAATTCATAAGAAGCCTTCTGATTCCACCTGGATTAAGAAGTCCCTGCGGGGGCAGTGGGCAATGGAAAAGCCCCAGGCTTAGAGAATATGTCTGCCACATCAGGTGAAGCTGATACATGTGCTTCCAAACAGCAGAACTAGCACTCAGAGTGGGCGGTTAGTGAGTTTCTAAAGAAAGGGAGAGAGGAGATGAGTAGGTGATGACATTTTCTGGGGAGAATGCCACTTAGAAGGCCCTTGAGACTGAGGTCTCAACAGACTGGGACAAAGAAGGCAACAGGATAAGGGTATAGGTATTGCCCTGGGACCCCAGAGACCTGAATTCTGGCTCCAACTCTGTTGACTTCCAATAATACGGCTTGAATAAGTGCCCTCTTAAATCTGGATTTCAGCCTCTCCATCTTTAAAGTTAAAAAAAAATAAAAAACCAATATCAGTGGTTTTCATGTCATGCTCCTTGGGACCTGAGGGATCTGTGGGGGTGCCTCAAGACCAAGGGGAAGATGGTGGAGAGTGAAGAGAGGAACCACATGCATGGCCTTCGATCATCATGCTTAGAGGAACTTTCCTTTTATAAATTTTGTATATTGGCCTTTGAGTGTAAAATTTCATTTGAACAAAGGGTTCTGCTACAAAATAAAGTTTGAAAACCTCTGGGCAAAATGATCTTAAATGGTTTTCCAGTTTGCACAATCTGTGAAAGGAGAAACAGAGTGAAAATAAAGCCTTCACTTTTAAGTACTCAATCGAGGAAGGAAAGAGGACAGGTTGCAGGGAGGAAGATGTGAGATTAAACAGAAAGGACAGAGAGATGCTGCCAGCATTCACCGTGACTTTGAGATTTAAGACTGGAGAGAACAGATTTCCCATGGATCCTTTCCTTTTCCTTCTTTTCCATTAGGGTTTTATTGCCTTGTTTTTCTTTCTTCTTCTCTCCAAGTAGCTACTTGAAGAACTTCATACAACTTCAGCAGTTATGGGTTATCAAGCCACAGCTATGTTCTTTCCTTCCCTTGCAAATACGACTTACAAGAGTTGCTCAGGAGAACAGGTGTTTTAAATACTCATTGAAAAATTTATTAGAAAGCAAGACTTGTCACATGCCAAAGGTGGAAGCGAGCACAAAGAGCCACTGGCTCAATCATCCCATTGTACATATGTGGAAATTGAGGCCTGGAGAGTGAAGAGCCTTGCCCCGAACCTCATCATCAGCAGTGAGGCAGCCCGATAGTCCATCCAGCCTTGATGAAGTCTGAGAAACACAACACTGGGTGTTGCACAAAGGGCATGAGAGTTTCTGACCTTGTATTTAAAAGTAGATGATTGGCACCATCTCCTACATGTCCTTTACCTTTTCCAGATGGGGTGTTTGGGGTTTGCACTATATGCCACCCTTCTGCTTTTTGATCAAATACATGATAGCACAAACTGTGCAGAAACTACAGACTTTGCTTCTGTCTTTAGAATGGTGCCACTGACATAGACCTGTTTTGTCATTGTCCAACAGTATTGCGGTGCCAGCCCAGTCACTGAGCACACATTTGGAATGTTACCATGGTTCCCATTCCCTTAAGGATTGACCTAACTCCATGGCCTCACTTGTAAGGCTCTCTAGGATCCAAACAATGCAATTCTGCCACTCCCAGCCTTCTATTGTATGCACTAGACATTGTGAACTTCTCATAGCCTGGAAGATTCTTCATGATGTTTTCACTGGAAGGTCTTTCCTTATTCTATTTCCTCTAACTGGAGCTGTCACTCCTCTTTTTATTCGATTCCACTTAAGCAGAGTAGCTACTGTTGACTCAACTCACATTTCAGCTTCTTCAAGAATCCACTGTGGCCTTTGTCCTTGCTGTTTCAATTTCATAACCGTCCTAAGTGTGTACTCACCATTCGAAGTTTCCTTCCACCATAACACTTCACTTGACGTAGACAAGGTACCCTTCCTCCTGTCTATAGCTCTACAGGACGGGAAATGTTTTGAGATAAGAGACTATATCTCATTCTTCTGCCAGAGGCTGGGGCATTGACTGACACATGACAGTGTTAGGTAAATAGACTTTCACACCATAGTGTCTGTGAATACACCTGATTACCTCTGGGCCTCATTTTCATGGTCTGTTGGGTGCTAAGAATAAAAAGACCACTGTGCAGGGGTCGCTGAGAGGTACTAACAAGACACAGCATGTTAAAGGGCTTCATGAGCCATGCTTCATACCAATAAAGGGATTGTCACTACTAACAGGCACATACACAAGTCATGTCTTGCGAGGACCAGCTGCAACCCAGTGCCGTGTGCCAGGTGCCTGGCACCTCTAGGAAAAGGAGCTGACACAGCCTTCTCCCTCTCCTCCATCTTCAGAAATGAAGCATTTTGTTTCTTTCCAGAAGGGAAGCAGAGCCAGATCTCAGGATGAACCTCTTAGAGGTGTGGGCTGCGGGCCTGTCACCACATTGCTGCCTCCACTGTGAGGAAGGAGCTGCTGGCGCTGGATGATGACAGTTTTTGTTTTTGTTTTTAATTTTATTCTCAACACAGCGGAAACTAGGTTTATTTAAGGACTGTATTTGGGACAAGTCGTCTCATTCTCAAGACTCTTGCTCCTGTGAAGTGGGTGTTGCTGCCCTCTTATTACAAATGAAGGAACTGCAGATGACAGAGGCTACTCAGTGGGGACACACCACTCCCAGAATCAGAATCCATGTCTGAGCTGTCTCCCGTTCCTGGGGTCTTCATCAGTGACGGGGCCGCTCTAGACAGGTTTCTGTTCTACTGCCAGGAGGGCAGCCTGAGTGATGAATGGTGTTGGCAGCAGATAGCCTCGAAAGGCCCTAAGATAAGGAGGCAAGACGCTGATCCTGGCTTCTTTTGTCTTTATCTTTGCAAGTTTCTTATTGGACATTCTCTCCTCACACTTTCAATTAATATTCTTTCCTGAGTCCCTCTTACTTTTCTCTCTTGTTCTGTTATGATGTTTCTTTTTCCATTCTTCTCTACAAAATTCTGGATAGACTCCACTTAGCTGCCTGCCATGATCTCCCTCCTCAGTGCTTTTGGCTCCTCGCCTGCCTCCAGAATCTTTTTTCAACTGGTAAATTGAAACTGGTTGCTTTTCTGTTCAAAATCCCTCACAAGATAGAATCCATGGACCTTCAACTATTCCAGATGTTGCTTCTGGGTCAGGTCTGAATAATCACCCCAGGGCTGGTATCCACCATCCCTCCATTCTAGGAGCTCATAGTTTTGCAGATACACCCTGTCCTTTGGTGATTACTGGTTCACCTCCTTGCCCATTTCACCCCCTAACCTCCAGACTAGAAAGACTTTGAAATAAGGGCACTTTATTTACCTCCTGTTTCCTAGTTTCTGGCACAGCACCTTGTACCCCCAGATGCTCAGTAAATATTTAGTGAATTAAGTGAAGAAATGCATCAGACACCCCATACTCTCCTTTAACCTCTGTCCTCTTCCCCAGAATTTAGGGATGGGAAATCCGAGTTCCACTGTCTTTTTGGGAGAGATGCCAGCAGGAAGTTATTGAATGGACAATTTTACAGCATTTTACAAATTACAAGTCATTTTATACACATTAACTCTATTTGATTCTCACAGCCACCTATGAGCTCTGCAGTGGAGATTTTCATTCCATTGTACAGAGAGGACACTGAGACTCAGCGGAGTTGCATGGCTTCTCCTCGTCCACACAACTAGTTTGCCATGGTGCCAGGATTTGCACTGTGCATAATTTCTGTTGCTCTAGGCCTTGGTTTCTCCCCTAATGAAAACACTATGTCTTAATTACAACAAATGAGGGAAGGAAAAGCTAGAGTCATTATTGGTGACACATTGAGCAAGTGTGAATCTCTTGCAAGAATTGAAATGCTTCTTTCTGTACCTTCAAGGACTTTTTCATTACTCCTAATTCCTCACATTTGTGTATCAATTTAGAGGTTTGCAAGGCTTTTTTTTTTGTTTTCAATTCTAGATTCCTTTTGCCTCTTAGTTCAGTGAAATGGGGAGAATAAAGCTTTAGAAAACATGTTATTTTGTCTTGTCTGTACCATGCACTATGCCATGCATCAAGGAGATAGTTGTAAGCAAGCAGATGTGGTCTTTGTCATCATGAAGCTTAGAGTTGAATGGGGGAAGTGGACAAGTAAATACTCATGCAATATTCATTAAAATACATGAAACACACGATTCTATGTAGCACAGAGACCTAGGCAAAGAGTGGCTGGAGAAGGTTTCCAGAAGGCAGCAGAGACCTAAAGAATAGGACCTAAAGAGCAGAGACCTAAAGAATGGGAAGGAATTAGCTAGGCAAAGAGTAGTGGGAAAGAATGTACTAGGCAAGGAGATGGTGTGCAAATACCAGGGGGCAGAAGTAAGACTGTTTCAGGATTATGGTGAGTAGTACAAATGAGGAAATTTAAAAACCACAGAGGGAAAGAGACATGATTGATCAACCAGTGCATTCAGGGTGTGCCTGAAACCTGAAACTGAGACCTTCTGCCTCCTGGCCCTGCATCCAGCCTCTGTGGCTGCAGTGTGGGTCTCCACCTTTCAGGAAGCAGAAGGATGTCGTTAGAGGAAGAGTCTGGGTGCCTGGATCCAAACACACAACTGAGGACTAGATGGAGTAGGCTCTGTCTGCTGAGACCCCAGCAGCCCTGAGCCCTGTCCCTGTGCCGCTCTGCAAACTGGGCCTCCCGCCACTTGAAGATTAGTCACAGATTCTGCAAATGCATCCACAATATTGTGTCAAAAAAGACATGCGGCAGCATTTGGATAGCAGGCTTATTAGCCTGTTGTTATCCATTCACCCAAATATTCCGACTAATCAGCCTTCAGATGGGCAGGATTAATTGGTTACAATCCTAGCACTGGGCACATGTAATTGAAATGGATGCATTCGCCTTTCAGAACAGACAGCTTATCCATTGCCATTACACAGAAAGCATGCCCTGGCCTGTGGATTTTGCTGTCAGGGTCATTACTGTGGAGGCCACGGAGGATGAATCGAGCTCTTTTTTTAGTTTTGTTCAATGCTTTAGCCACCTTCTACTTGTATCATGATATGTCTGCTGCATATTCATCTTCCCTACAGGACTGTGAGCAACTTGAGGGCAGGTCTGTATTCATTGGCATTAGATCTGTGTGCATATAACTGAAAAAAGTCAAAATAATCGTGCATTAAACAAAATGAAATTTATTTTTCTCTCACATAAAACAGGTTGATGATAGGAGAGCTTGGAATGGTATAGCAGCTTCACAGTGTCTTCAAGGACCTAAGCCAGCCATCTTTCCTTCCTCCATCCCTCTCCCTCTCTTCCCTCCCTCCATTCCCTCCCTCCCTCTCTTCCCTCCCTCCCTCCCTCCCTCCCTCCCTTCCTTCCTTCCTTCCTTCCTTCCTTCCTTCCTTCCTTCCTTCCTTCCTTCCTTCCCCACTGTCCTAAGGTAAGACCATGTGGATCATCCTTAGACTCACATGGTCTAAGATAATTGTAGGAAAATCAGTTATCATGTTCAGTACTCAAACAACAAGAAGGGAGAGAAAAACAAATCGATAATAAGGCACACCTTCCAGATGAGGCAGTTGGCTTTAAGGAGCTTTTCTCCCAGTATGTATATGTACATCTCAGTGGCCAGAATATAGTCACCTGACTGAGAGGTAGTTGTTAGTTACAGGTGTTCTATATTAGTCTGTTCTTATACTTCTATAACAAACTACCCAAAACTGGGTAATTTATTTAAAAAAAGGGAATTTTAATTGACTCACAGTTCTGCATGGCTGGGGAGGCATCAGCAAACTTGCAATCATGGCCAAAGTGGAAGAGGCATGTCTTACATGGTGGCAGGTGAGAGAGAGCGTGAGTGTGTGAAGGAGGAACTGTCAGATGCTTATAAAACCATCATATCTCATGAGAACTCACTCACTATCATGAGAACAGCTCATGATAGTGAGTAGGAGACACTGCCCCCATGATCCACATCCTGCCAGGTCTCTCCCTAGACACATGGAGATTAGGAGGATTACAATTCAAGGTACGATTTGGTGGGGACACAAAGACCAACCATGTCATGGTTAGGTACTAAGCATGGGCTGGTACTAAGGAAGAAAGGGAAATGCATATTGGGTAGCCACCTTAAAGTATCTGACAGTGTCTGGGTCTGAATGTGCTTCATTATCCTTCCCAAGGCCTGCCCTGTACATCATGGGGAGGGGTGGGGGGTTAAGAATTTTAGTTGGAAATAAGGATCAGATAAACATGATATTAATGCCTGCTCTGCTATTTACTAGCTGCCTAGCTTGGACAACCTTCATTTAATTCTTTGAGCCAAGTGACGTTATGATGGTAGTAGTCACACTGACCTTGTAGGATAGTTACAAGGATTAAATGAGTGAGTTCCAATAAAACACTTAGCAGGGCTTCTGGTACATAGTGAGGCATCAATAATTAATAACTTCCAGGATTATTAATGGTTGTCATTATCACTGAAAGAATTGTAAACATGAATATTGTATCCTATTTTAAACAATTCTGTACTTGGAGTGAGAAGACCTATGCTTAAGACCAGCTTAATTGCTGGGTGGCCTCAGGCCAGTTGGTTAACCTGTTTGACACTCAGTTTCCCTTCTGTAAAATAAGTCTAATTCAGTCTGTTCTCAGTTATGAGAATTAAATAATTACTTTCTGACACACAACAAAGTACTATACAATTATTAGACAGTGTTTTGTAGTGAGAAAACCACAGTGAGAGTCAGACAACATAGTATCACTCCTCAGCTCTGCTACTTCTTAGCGATGCAACTTCGTCCATATCACATGACCTTGCTAAGCCTCAGTTTCCTTATTAGGAAAGAAGAATAGCAATATGTTTCTTGCAAAAAGAAGGGAATTATCTATGCAAATGCAAAGTGCCTGAAAAATGGAAGACTCTAAATAAATTACAGCAACAATTATGGTGATGATGATGATGACGATGGTGATGATGATTAATTAATATTTATTGAATGAATGAATAAATGAAAGAATGCAGGAATCGACAAGGAAACTGGAAGGCTATAGTTTAGTGTCCTTCCTCCAGAACCACACAGAGGGTGACACAGAGAGTGGAGTTCCCTGTGAGATTCCAAAACACACTTTTGCTCTGGGCAGCTCCCAGGGTACTTGGTTGGTTCCACACACGAATGGGGACCACATAATATGTATCAAGGGACTCCCTTAGGCAAGTCTTCTTATCATGTCTCTGGAACAGCAGGTTTTTCTACCAAACATCATCTCCAGTCATGCTTAGACCCACTTGCTTCTTCTTGAGAATTGACTTGTAGCAGTGGCTAAACCCTCCATGATGTCTCCAAGGCCACCCATATGTATGTGGCTGGCCAGGGTGCCATAAGGCATTTATTATGCAGAGGGTGTGATAGTTATATTATTATGCTTTTCTCTTTTAACAATGGATGATAAAACCTTTAGGATGCTTCCAGCCAGCATATCCCTGTTCTGTTTCTGTGTTATCCTTGCTTTTCCAGACTCATCCCGACTTTCCTCTATTAGGTACATCAAGTACTAAGAACTCAGAGCTCATTTTGTACAGGGAGAAACTCAATTATATCCACCAGCAGAGTGTAAAAGGAATGGAGGTTTGAGATATATTTATAGGTTATAGCCTCTAGGTGGAAACTTGCCAATTTTCAGCCCAGCAATGTATAGGAATGCTTGGGAGGATGTAGGCTATGTCCAGGGGAACCATTCCAAATAGGAAACATTCTCTAAGAGAATTTATAATAATGTGAATGTCAAAGTAAGCTCCATGTTAAATGAAACTAATTGGACCCCGTAGGACAGAAGTTGTGAACTGGGAGCCCAAGTCCATATCTAGGCCACAGATGAGTCTCATTTTGTCTGCAATTGGGCACTCAGCTAAAAAAAAAAAAAAAAAAAAAAAAGACTTGCCAAAGAAAGTTTTCACTGTCAAATTTCATATGAAAATATAGGGGTGTGTCTGTGTGTGTGTGTGTGTAACTTCCATGTTCTACTCAGTCTACATTTTTGGATGGTGACAATTGGCTGAATTTCAGTAGCAGATACTTCTTTAGAAGGATCACATGTTCTCTAATTTGTGGTACAGTCCATACCACTCCCTAATCTTGTCTGCTATGATACCCTACTCAAGTCCCCATTTATGTGCTCTACAGAAGTGGTCCCCAAACCCAGGGCTGTGGATCAGTATGGTCTGTGGCCTGTTAGGAACCACATGAGTTGAGCCACTGGTGTGCAAATGAGCATTACTGCTTGAGCTCCGCCTCCTGTCAGATCAGCAGCAGCATTAGATTCTCATAGGAGCACGAATCCTATTGTGAACTGCATATTCAAGGGATCTAGGTTGCACACTCCCTGTGAGAATCCAACTCATGCCTGATGATCTGAGGTGGAACAGTTTTATTCCATAACCACAGGCCCCCCATAAGTCCATGGAAAAATTTTCTTCCACGAAGCCAGTCCCTGGTGCCAAAAAGATTGGGAAATGCTGCTCTATAGGTCTTTGTGTTTGGGCCTCCTACTTCAGAAGATTCTCCCTGCTTGCAGTGATGTAAATGTCAAAATGACCTCTAACTTGAATGAAACCAGATGGATCCTTTAGAAGGTACTCCTGGTTTGCAGGAGTGCAGTTGTCAAATTTTCTTGTAGCTAAAAATGAACCCAAACTAATCCATTAGAAAGAACTCATGAGTCATGCCGACTCCGAGGAGCTACTGTGTCAACTCTGAAAAGCATCAAAAGGACAGATTCACCTCAGTGGAGTTTTGTTTATTTGTCTCAGTTCCTGTCAGAGCAAATGGTCCCACTAGCTTTGAATGGCCTTAGGCTTGGAAAGAGCAGCTGGCATAGAGAGAATTGTCCTTTTCTCCCTCTCATCTTGAGTGGCTCTTTTACGATGGACAAAGAGGAAACCCAGAAAGGCTCAGATGGAAAGGAGGATTGTAAACCTCAGGACTCAGTCAGTCATTGAGAGAGTGTGGGCCTTATGCTAAAGTTTCAAAATATGCAGAAAATGAGTGCCAAGAAAATAAGGTGTGGAGTGTGGAAAAGAGTCTGCAGAAAGCATGGCTTAGGTCCTAAGTCAAGCCCCACATATGCCATGTGAGTTTGGGCAAATTCTTTGGGCTTTAGACTCCATCTACAAAATGAGGATTGGAAAACCTGAGGAAACACTTTCAGAGATCCTTATTAAGGAGAAAAACTGGTCCACATAGCTGAAGACAGAGGAAGACTGAAGGGCAGGTCTGTAAGAAGGTTTATCTATGGGATAGCTCCAGTGTCTGTTCTGAATTTACAGCAAATGCACTTAATTATTCTCACTGTCTGGTGTCTTGGTTCTCTCCTATCTGGCCTTGTGGTACCTCCCTAATCTTACATCTTTCTCCCGTCCCCTTTCTTACTCTGCTCTAGTCATGCCAACCTTATGATTGGCATGCCAAGTGTAACCCATTGAAAGCATTGCTTCAGCTTGCAATATGCTGTTGTTCTTTATCCTGGAAGAATCCTATTCAAGGCTCAGTTCCTCCTTCAACCATCCTTGTTCCCTTCCGCTGTCACACACACAGTCACACCCAAAGTTGACTGGTTTTTGGGATTCAAATCTCAGCTTTGCCACTTACCAAGAGTGTCACAAATTTATGAGGAAGACAGGACAAGGAACATGGTATCCCAACTCTTTTCACCATGTCACTGAGCCACCCACTTTACCAGTGACCCATCTTAGTCACCAGTGTGACCATAGACAGGTTACTTAAACTCTCTCAATCTCAACTTCTGTATTTATTTTTAAAAAGTATGAAACTACAAATGGCCCCTGACTTACTATGGTTTGACTTATAAATTTTCAACTTTCTGATGGCTTTATTGGAGTAATAAATGCATTTTTGACATAAAATGGGTTTATCAGATGTAACAGCCATTGTAGGTCAAGGAACATCTGGAATGCTTATCTCATAGTGTTGGGAGAGTTAAAGGAGGTAAGCATACTAACCACACAATTCCATTCCTGGTACCTAGTAAACACACAGCAAATGCTTTCTTTATTTGTAGAGAAAGGACCACATATCTTTTTGCATTCACTTACATTCCTGAGCCTGGCATATGGAATGAACACCAATCTAGGATTCATGGGGGCTTTATGGGCCTGCACTCTCCTATGAGCTCTGTGATTTAGGCAGTAAGCTTAACTTCTGTGAGCCTTGGCTTTGCCTTCAAAGAAATGGAAATGGTTCTCCTAGGCTTTCAGAGAGCTGCTGTCTGCATTGCTTGGGCTAATGAATGGAGGTGGGATGGAGGGGGGATATCCCTTGAAACAGGAGTAAACACCATGCAAATGTTAGCTCTTTATTATTATTCTTAACACCAACAGCTTATTTTCTCCAATGGCAGCCCAAAGCCACTTGCTGCCCTGACAGTAGTGGCCCAGATGTTGCCAACATCTGCCTGCTTCTCTGGGCTTTTATAGAGAGAGAGGGGGAATAATGGAGTGATGAAGATCCTATTATAGAAACTTGTGGACGGGTTTTACCACCTCCTCCTGTTGTCTCTCCCCAACTTGTAATCCTCTGGGGAGAGGGGCCACTTCTCATTCATCTCTGTGCTTCAGGTGCCTAGCCCAATGCCTGGCATTTGGAGATGCTTAGGAGACACTGCTTACAATGGTTGCAGGGACTCAGAGCTGCCTTTTGCTAAGGGGATGATGCTGTCAGCCAAGGGTGGCAGGGCCTCTTGGTTCCCCAAATGAAGAAATGACAAGCTTGGGATTCAGGAATCTGAATCCGCTGCTGATTTTCTGTGTGACCTTGGACAAGGCAGATAAACTCTCTAGGCCTGAGTTTTTACATTGATGAAGTAATGCATCTAAAGTTCTGCAAAGAAGAACATGCTGCCTGGCTGATCCTTGGGTGTGGTGGAATATCTTATAGCTGGGAAAGACTGGAAATATTTTAATATCTGCATGTAAACCGAGCATTATTTCCCTCCACCCATTTTTTGCTTGTTTATTTCTACTTGGGAGAGTGGTACCTTACAACTTGGAGAAAATTACTGTTGGGGTGTTATTGGGTGCCAGAAACTTCACACACACTTACTAGCCAACTTAATCTTTATAACAGTCACTGGAGCTGGACACCAACATTCACATTTCTCTGATGATTAAACTGAGAATCAGAGAAGAGTCCACTCTCTGAAGTCACGCAGCTGGTCAGTGAAAGTCAGTGAAAGAGTCATCCAAAATTCTTCCCAGGTTGCTCCATCATCAAGGAATAATCAGTTTCTCATCACTGAAGGTGCTCAATGAAGGGAGGGCCAACTGAGAAGAGCTTTGTGGAGGAGATTCACCCATAGCCTGGGCCAGAGCCAGAGCGGTTGGCCTTGGATTTATCAGTGTACACATTCATAACAGGTTCAGCACTGGGAGGACCCTTGGAGATCATCTGGTACAATCCTCTCCTTTGTAGATAGGAAAATTGAAGCTTTGAAATGGGCAAGGAATTGACCAATGTCACTTATTAGCCTCCTGGAGTCGAGCTGACCTGGGTTTGAATTCTGTCTCTGTTACCTATATCCCTGACATCTCACTATCCCCCAATGAGTGCAGAGGAGACCCACTCTTTTCTTGTGGCTGTAGACACCCATGGCTAAACCAAAGGACCTAAGGAAATCCCCGGGAGCCCGGAGGGCCAGTGCACAGGTGGGCCTTTGCCCTTCCTTCCTTCCTGCCACAAGGAACACGGGTATCATTATGAAAACAGCCTCTCCCCTCCTTCTAGGGAGCCAGCTTGCAATTGGAGCTACATGAAATGGTGGGTTTCACTGTGCAGCATCACTTGTGTCACCTTCCCTCAGCTATGACTAGTGGCAGCCCCAGTGTCAGCCACCTTGGGAAAGACAACTGTGTGTCTCCCGGGAGATGAGCTAGCCTGAGAGCAGCAGCCATCTATGAGTAAGAGGGTGGAAGCACCCAGCACCAGCATCTCCTCTCTGACTCCTCCCATTCCAGATGGGGGCCTGGGCCCACTGGGAGGTGGAGTGAAGTGGAACACTGTGAGCATGGCACACATGGCACACAGGCAGAACTCAGCCTCGGCTGAGTGTGGTGGCTCATGCCTGTAATCCCAGCACTTTGAGAGGCCAAGGTGAGCAGATCACAAGGTCAGGAGACCGAGACCATCCTGGCTAACACAGTGAAACCCTGTCTCTACTAAAAATACAAAAAATTAGTGGGGCGTGGTGGCATGCGCCTGTAGTCCCAGCTACTCGGGAGACTGAGGCAGGAGAATTGCTTGAACCTGGGAGGTGGAGGTTGTAGTGAGCTGAGATCACACCATTGCACTCTAGCCTGGGCAACAGAGCAAGACTCTGTCTCAAAAGAAGAACTCAGCCTCCAGAGCTGTTGGGTTCTTGAATAATACACAAAAACTCTGAGGTGCTGCATGAATCCACAGTCAGCCACAGTCCTGGAACAGTACTAACTGGGTTCTGTGATTGCTAACACCATGGGGAGGTCCCAAAGGCTTCATCCCTGGGCCGGAGGGCAAGAACTCAGACCTTCTTCCAAAAACCTTGACCAAATATTCTAATATTTCTGAGACTCAGTGTCCTTACCTATATAAAAATAGATAATAATGGAAACTATTAGGTGGGTGCAAAAGTAATTGCGTTTTTCACCACTGAATGTAATGGCAAAACCACAATTACTTTTGCTCCAACCTAATGTTTCAGAAGCGTGTCTTAAGGATTAAGTAAAATAATTACTCTAAGTGGGTAGGGCAGGGGCTGGCAGATAGAAAATGCCAAAAGAATGGTAGTCTCACCCACTCCGTGGTCCTGGCATTGTTCCACATTTTATAATCTGAGACTGGCAATTGGATCTGGACTAATGTCAGGTTTACAACACAAAATAACAACTATCCCTATATTTTTTGCAATTCTGGGATAACTCCCTTTATTGTTGCTTCACGGATCATAGCTAATATTTATGTAGCATTTACTAGGTGTTAGACACTATAACTAGGACTTGACATATATCACCTTACTTTACAACATCCCTATGAATTACATAGAATTATTGTGTTCATTTTATAGGTGAGAAAACTAAGGCAGAGAGAGGATACCCTTTGCATGGGATCAATGGTAGAGCTGGGAGTCAGATTTAGGAAATGGGGCTCACCATGCTCTATTGAACTTAAAGTGTTCTGTCTGTCCATCTATCCATCCACCCATTCATTACTGAGCAATTAGTATGAGACTGACACTATTTCAGGCACTTGAGAGCAGAAACACCCCTACCCTTATGGACCCTACAGTCCAGCACAGAAGGAGAATCACATGTCACTGCCAGCCCCTGGGGTCCTACATCCCACCCTGAGATCCCTCTTCATTGCTTATCACATTTTTTTGAACAAGTTTCCAACCAATCTATAGTGTGGCATTTTTTCCAATGCCCATCTACTGCCAACTTCTCTCCATCTCACTCCCTCTGTCCCAGGGATGAAGCCTTTGGGACCTCCCCATGGTGGTAGCAATCATAGAGCCAACTTACTACGGTTCCAGGACTGTGGCTGACTGTGGATTCATGCAGCACCTCAGAATTTTCGTGTATTATTCAAGAACATTTTAGTCCTCATGTTTTGGTAATGATGGAAGGCAGTATCGAGTGTGAAGTTCCATCCGAGTTGAGTTTATTTCCAAGCTCTGTTGCACAGTAGCCATGGGTCTTGGATAACTCATTTGGCGAATGTGCCTCAGTTTTCTGGTGAGTATAATGCTACTTAGCTCTATTCCCTACCCCAACACACCTATGTCACCGGATTCCCAGGGTTAAGAAAGCCACAGCTGGATTAGGATGAACTCCAGGCCTCTGAGCTCAAGTCGGAAAGAACTGCCTTTAGTTCTCTGGAAATGTTATTTAATGTATCTGAGATTCAATCTCCTCATCTGCACAATTGGTACGAAAATATGTTTTCTCCCTATTTCACAGGTCTGCAAACTGTAGGGCCAGGACCAACAAAGAATATGAGTGCCTCACTCACTTTGGACGTAGAATTTAAAGGGTTACCTATAAACTCAGGAATGCATTAACTTGTATGTTTTTTTTAAAAAAATATTGCATTGAAATATTATTTATCTTCATTACTGAGGTTTTTGGAACCCATTTAAATTTTGATACAAGACAAGTACCCACTTGCCTCACCCTAGACCCAGCCATGTGATACAGAGCTGCTCAAATGAGGTACTAATGAAGGGAAAGGCTTTTAAACCTAAGTGCTGTGCAAATGCCATTTTGTTGTAGTAATAGTTTATTTTACGTTGTTTGCTTGTAGTTGCAGTAATACACTTTTAGATGAGAAGAAATTTTTTCTGGAGAGCAGGATGATTTTCTGAGTCTTAGAAGTCTGGGTTCTAATAATAGGGCTGCTATAGATTAATTTCGTGACCCAGAGCAAATTGTTTAACCTTTTTGTTTTCTTATCTGCAAAATGGGTATGTTAACACTGACCTCACAGATTTCCTATGAGGATTGATTTGTTCTAATAATGCATTCAATTTGTCAGTACCAATAAATGACATGCAATAGGGGCTTGGAAAATAAGATTTTATCCCTTTTTTTAAAATTTTTATTTTTATTGAGACAGAGTCTTGCTGTTATTGGCCTGGGCTGGAGTGTGATGGTGTGATCTCAGCTTACTGTAACCTCCGCCTCCTGGGTTCCAGCAATTCTCCTGCCTCAGCCTTCCGAGTAGCTGAGATTATAGGTGCCTGTCAACATGCCCGGCTAATTTTTGTATTTCTGGTAGAGTCAGAGTTTCACCATGTTGGCCAGGCTGGTCTCGAACTCCTGACCTCAGGTGATCCACCTGCCTCAGCCTCCCAAAGTGCTGGGATTACAGGCATGAGCCGCTGCACCCAGCCTTATCCTTCTTTAAATACACTAAAACAGCAGACACCGATTACTTACCTAAAACCCTTGAAATCGCTAATATATGGATCATCTTTAAACAGCTTTCTGTCTTGAGTCTGACAATGGAAACAAACCTTGAAATGGCCACCAAGGGGCCAGGTTCTAGTCCTGGCTCTGCCACTAATCGTGCCTGACCTAGAAAAGGCTCTCATCCTCTCTCAGCCTTGACATTCCCTTGTGCAGAATGAAAGAGTCCTTTTTTCTAGCTCTGCTCCATGGAGCTCTAGAGATTTCAGATCCCAACCTCCATTTAGACTGGAGCAGCGCCTCTTTTATGGCTTTATTCAGAAATGGATTTTCAATTAAAATTTTTCAAAGGAAAGTATACAAAAGCAGTGATAATCCTAACAGTGTCAGCTAACCTTAAGGTCTCTTAGTTCCTGTTAGTTCTGACATTTGGAAAGTGCGATTTTAGTTTAGAAAGACGAGCGTGTTTGCCTCCACTGGGTTTCCTTCTAGCTGCTGTTGAGCATCTGTTCAGCACAGTAGGAGACACATGGCCGGTTCAGGAGGGATTAGCTGGCACTGGAGAGGCGTGGAGGAGAAATGGGAGGGGAGAGCTTGGTAAGGTGGTCTGAATATGCGAAGCACGTCTGTATTGTCTCTGCTGAGTTATTACTCTTACCCTCCAACCCAAACACAATCTGTCCCTGCCTGAGGCTCCCTTTTCAGGCTGGTGACAGGCAGCTGAATACCACTGCTGCCTTTGCTGGTCTGTGGGAGGAGAGAGGTTGACTCTGCCCTCTTGCCCTCTGCCCATTTACATAGTCCATACCATCTCATCTAACTCCCTCTTTCTGCTGCTCAGCTTTTGGATACAACACACTCCAAAGTCACCCTCCTGTTGCTGAGAGATATGGTCCATCAACAATTTTAGCAGGGAGTCATTGATCTAAATAGAATCTTATGAGAAACTCCAGTTCATAGGACAGATACATGAAGCATTTTTATAAGAGTAGAGTCCTATCAAATGTGCATTTTATTTGCATGAATTAACCTATATATTTTTTACGAGAGACAAGAGACACAGAAACAGAAATTTAGGGAGTTAGGTTATTATGACCACTGTTACACTCAATGAGCATTGATAATCCACAGTGAAGATGGGATAGAAAACACAAAACTGCTTTCTTCCTTGGTCGGTCTCAGTGCTTACTGTTCAGTGATCACCACTCTGCCATAAGTGCAATTCCTTTGTTTGACTATATTCTTTTTTTAAGAAAAAAATTCAAGCTAATTATTTTAGGCACTGTCAATAAATAGAAGCAGGGACATTTCAATTGGATCATAAAAGATGAGCAGAAATTTGTTAACAGACTTCAGTCTTTCTCTGTAATTTGATGTTCATTTTGGAGTATGTTTAGGTTGTGTATGTTTGGATGCTCACACACATATACACTTATACATAGATAGTCCTTAGTAATTTGCGAAGCTTTTTCATGAGCATCATTTCATTGATTCTCCCAACCACTATGGGAGTCAGGGAAGGTAAATGATTGTTGCCACTTGACTGATGAGGAAAATCAGGCTAAAGGGGTGTTGAGTGACTTGCCCAAAATCTCATTAACAGGATTAAGTTGCCAGTTCCTGGCTTCCACTGAGCCTGGTACTGGTTTAGGTCCAGCAATTTTGTTTGATTTCCTGCTTTGGAGCGAGGAACGCATGCTCGGGGGAATTAGAAGCAGGGCCTCCTCTCAGTTGCAGCCCCTCCCTGATTTCTTCAGGAGTTTTATTCTCAGCCTGCTCTCTGCCCCTCAGAAGGACACAGAGCCCTGGATGCAGGGAGGCTGTGAGATTGAAAATGGAAGAACGCAAGCTCCAGCTCACCTCCTAGAAGACTTGCTTGTTAACAGCAAAGAGAGGAGCTCCAGAATCCAGGCAGAGCCAGGGAAGGAAGTAGATAATGCCAGAACTCATCCCTGAGCCGAAGGAAGGAACAACAGATTGAAAGTGTCCTCTGATTACCAAACATGATGAATGAGGAACAAAAAGGAAAAAAAAAAAAAAATCCTGTACCTAGTTGCATTGCCGTGAAATTTCAGAACTGTATGGATAAAAGGGGGAAAATGTAAAAGCTTTTAGAGAGATAAAGTAAAAAAAAGAAAAAAAAAATTGCTCCCAACAAAGGGAGAAGAGACAAGAGAGTTTCTGGTGAATGTAATAACAGAACAATTTGCTGAGAACATTCTTTGGACCCAGGTAATCGTCATGGGATTTGTGGAAGCCCCATATTTTCTCCACTTGAATTGAGAACAGTTTGAAAGATTAGTAAAAGGAGTAAAGCAGACGGAGATTAATGTTTTGCCTTTATTACTGCAAAAGGTTAGTTTGGAGGACTTGGCAAAAATGGGTATTTTCCCACCCAGGGTAAGTGCTGAGTGCCTGGCACCCTCTCACATGGGAATCTGTTATCACAAAACAGAAGGGGTGGCAGGGCAGAGCAGAAGGCTGCTTTTGGAGGGCAGCTGGTTTCTACGGCAAAAGAGGCAATGAAGGGAAAGAGTTATGCAAGCTCACGGCCTCATTCCAGATCCAGTCTACCTTAGTGGGGAGGAGTAAAGGATGTTGGGCAAGAGAGAGATTTGGGGGAAATTTATCTTGATCAAAACCTGGGGTGTAAAGAAGAAACATTTCCTAATAGCATTCAGAGTGTTTACGTGCACATCTTCACTTAATCCTCAAAACAAGACAATACACTAGGACCCTCATGATGCCCATTAAACAGATGAGTAAAATGAGGATCCTAAATGCTTTTGTAATTGACAGTTACCTTTTGCTGCTGCTTTTGTAGAAGCACTTACCCTGGGTGGCTTTTCTAATTTTGTAATACAGCCCCATGGAGGTGGCAGGGTGAAGACAGTTACTCCAGCTCTGTCTCCACAGATCTTCTAATCCCCTTCTGTGCTGCTTCCCCGAGTGCAGGGCCCTGAAAAGCAATAATGATAAAGGGAAGGTGTGCTCACTTAGTGGCCCTCTGACAGCCCAAGTCAGCATCCTGTAGGTCAGGACAGAGAACAAGGAAGAAGCTTGTGAGCAAAATAGATGAGATTCTTACGTTTGTAATGGCCCAAGAAGTGGGATTTGAACACCACTGGGATTCTTGAAAAGAAAAGCTTCTTTCTACTCTCCCGCACTTCCTTCTATCCTCTCTCACCTTACACTCTCCCCTCGTTTCCATGCTCCCTTTATTCCTCACTCCCTTCCCACTCTCTCTGCCTCTATTCTCCCCTTTCCAAACTCTCCTTAAACCATTGGCTACTTGGACTTCATCAGTGACAACAAGCTCCTTCCCCCCTTATCCTCCCCAGATTCCACAAATTCCACTTCTGTTTTGGATTTTAAATCAATTCAAACCAATGTATTGATTATTTTGTTTTATTTTTACAATTATATCAGATAGATTTGCTTATCCCCATTTTCTAGATACAGAATAAAGTAACTTGTAAAAGGCCACAAAACCAATAGAGTTGCAATAAGATTTGAACTCAAATTTCATGGTTTGAGAGTCTGAGCTTTAACCAAGAAGCTACATTGGGATACACAAATAAGAAGGACTAGTCAGGGATGGCAGGTATGTTGGCAAATGTATGCCAAAGAGTGGCCTAGGGCCATTGTAGACAGCTGTGATCTTGGCAATAGTCCTGGCTCTCTATTACTAAGAATTTCTATGGTTTTCATCACTCAACAGAGTGATGCATGTAATCCTAAAGTAGATACTACTGCTAACATCATTTCACAGACAAGGAAGATGAGATATACTGAATCAATTGACCTGCTGTGATCAGAAACTCAGAGAGTGCTGTAGATAGGATTTAAATATTCTTCTGCTCCCAGACCAACCCTACCTGATGATAAGGTCTCCTGCAGGCTTATTTAAAGGCCAGAAATATGTATTTTTAATGAGCATCCCCAGGTGTTATTTATGACCAGGCAAGTTTGGGGATGATCAACTCTATCTGGGAGGGTCAAGAAGATACACAAGCTCTGTCTTAAAAGGCGAGTGGAGTTTACTGTGTCAGAAAGGATTTGTTGTATATTTTGTATTGTTTTCAGTCCACAGCCTTCTCTGTGGAATCTTTCATCATTGCTGATGATGTTACCTTTCCATGATGCATGCACTGTCCGCTCCCTCTGCCTCAGAATAGCCACTGAGGAATGAGAAAAGAGGTCTTATTTTCATTCTCTCTTAGACCTTTTCTTTCCTGGCTCAATCTCTTTGGTTCACTTACTATGGGTTGCTTCAGTGACTCTTGGAACTAAATAATGGACCTAGATATCCTTCCTCAGCGTAGGGGGTTTAATAGTGTCCTGACATAATTGATGTCAACCCAGAGCCCCAGACTATAATCTTCTTTGGAAATAAGGTATTTATAGATGTAATTAGTTAAGGATCTTACAATGAAATCATCCCTGACTTAGGGTGGGCCCTAAATTCAATGAGTGGTATCATTGTAAGAAGAAGAGGAGACACAGAGAGACACAGGGGAGACGAAGGTGATTTGAAGATGGAGACAGATTGGAATGATGCTACCACAGGTTAATTCCAGGAGCCACCAGAAATGAGAAGAGGCAAGGGAGGAGTATCCTGTAGAGCCTTTGGAGGGAGCTTGGCCCTGCTGGTACCTTCATTTCAGACTTCTGGCCTCCAGATGAACTAAGAGAGATAAATATCTAACGCTTTAAGCCACTCAGTTTGGGTGACTTTTTTTTTTTTTTTTCAGCCTGAAGAAATTCACACACCCAGATTCCACAGAGGCTCAGGATCAATAGGACTTTTTTTTTTTTTTTCTTTTTTAAGATCTTACCTCAAACTCCTGGGCTCAAGCAATCCTCCTGCCTCAGCCTCCTGAGTAGCTGGGACTAGATGTACGCCACCATGCCTTTTTTTATTTTTATTTTTTGTAGAGATAGGGTTTCACTATGTTTCTCAATCTCTTGCCCTCATGAAATTCTCATGAATTGCAGTTTCAATCTCCTGGCTTCATGAAATTCTCCCGTTTCAGCCTCACAACATGCTGGGAGTATAGGCCTGAGCCACCACACCTGGCCAGAAATAAAGACTTTCTCTGAAGTGGTCCCAATACCACCAGTCCCTATTCCGCCTTAGTCCATTTCCTCAGGACATGCTGGTTGGTTCAAAACACAGAGGACTCTGAATGGGCCAGGAACCCAGGCTAGTTGTTTTTGAGTAAGCCCAGACCCCTCACCGATATGGGTTGGAGATGGCTGTGTGACATGAACATTTATTTCAGTAGCTGTGGAATTAAGTTCATCTTCATCTAATTAATCTGAAGTTTAGATAGTTCCCAGGCTCTTCCAGACCTCATCTTTCCAATCTCAGGCTGCATGAGTGCTTTAAATGCTGTCCTGTTGGGTGGCAGTTTGGGGACGCTATCACTGACCACTTAAGGATACAATGTGCTGGAGCTTTGAGTTCCTGTATTTTACCCTGGGATTGAGTTAAGGAGACTGCCCAGTCTTGAGTAGCCCAGCTGGAGCTGGATATGCAGGTGGGTCTTGGAAGGCAATAGATGTACAGCCCAAGGGAATGTGGGGAGCAGGACTTGGAGATCCACCTTGGGGCGGTCCCGAGTGTGACAGCAAGATCTCAGGGAACAGATCTTGAGGTTCAGCACTTGTGGTAGGGCTTGGGGGCAGGGAGCATTATCAGTGTTACAACTGAGATGTTCTCTGAACCAGGAAAGAAAGCACGGTCTACCAGATTCCCCTGCAGCCTGGGCGCTGGGTTGCCTGTCCTGCCAGCAGAGGTGGAAATTATCTCAGGGATGAGAGGAGTTGTTAAGGGAAGGTGGTAGGTAGCCGGGCAATTGTCTCTACTACCTGGATTAGTCAGGAGATATTGAACTTCATGGTTTTTTTTTGTTTGTTTTGATTTGTTTTGTTTTGTTTTTTGAGATGGAGTCTTACTCTGTTGCCCAGGCTGGAGTGCAGTGGCACCATCTCAGCTCACTTTAACCTCTGCCTCCCAGGTTCAAGGATCCTCCTGCCTCAGTCTCCCTAATACAGGCACATGCCACCACGCTGGCTAATTTTTATATTTTTAGTAGAGATGGGGTTTCACCATGTTGGCCAGGCTGGTCTCAAACTCCTGACCTCAGGTGATCCACCCGCCTCGGCCTCCTAAAGTGCTGGGATTACAGGCGTGAGCCACCATTTAAAAACTCCACGTTTTTAAATACTCAGGAGACAAAGGGCCTCAAGATGAGAAGGAGAGAATGAATCATACCAGCTCAGCCTTGGTGGGTACATCAAGGACACTGGCCAGCTTTTAATTCCTGTTCCTATCATTCCACAAACCACCTCCCATTGACTCCTCTCTCTTTTCCCTTCTCATTGATGGGCATCTTATGCTTGACTCTCTGCCCCTAGTAACTAACTTTCCAGAGGTTTTCTTGATCAGGCCCAGTAGGGGAGATCCTGAGACCATCACAACATGCCTTCAAGACAATTGGCAGCTACAGCATCAATGCTGGAAAATGGCAGCAAAACAATGCCTCTAAGAGACCCCTATTGTGTGACTTGTAATAGGTTTTGAAAAACGTTGATGGATAGATGACAGAAGTATCAGAAGTATTGGAAAGCTGGCAGATTTGCAGCTTTGTTTCTTTTGCGCTTAAGTTACTCTGCTTGAGTTACCTGTGGTTTTTGGAGTCCCTCTCTTTAAAAACACCTATTTGCAAAGTTCTGATGGGTGTAAATTACTCTCTAACATATATAGTTCTTTTAAAAACATGATTATCAATGGAGTCCTTACATAAAGAGGAAAAGGCACCTGTTATTGCTGATCATTTTAAACCTGGGGAAACTGAGGCTGAAAAAGGTAACATGGCTAGCCAAGAAATGTACAGCTAATCAGCCAGTCAGAATTTGGACCCAAATCCAGTGTTTTTTGAGCCACATTATTGATATCGTCTTTCACTAAAGTCCTATGATTTCCATCTAGATATAGTAATAGTAATAACAAATAGATACAGCTATCAATTTGCTTTCTGTGTAAAGCGATTGTGCTTGAGCAGTTGCATCTGACATCCCTTTCACCCCTTTACTTTCTGGCTCAGTATCTCCTAAGTATTTATAAATAGATAAATGACTAAACAAGCTTGGAATTCAGACCACCTCTTCCTCTTTGGTCCAACAACAGAGAGACAGGAGTTAACAGCTAGTTATCACATTTGTGTCTTCCTTATCCCTACATTACCCAATACCCCTTACCTGGGCACCAAAAGGGAACTAAAAGCAATGTTTTCTTTATTCACTGTATATCTTCCAGCCTTTTCAGTCCTGGGGTATAGGTTGAGGATAGGATTGATAAATAACTCATATCTAGTTCTTGTCCTTGAGGAGCTACTAAACCATTCTGAGAGACATCTATCTATTTACTCATGTATTCATCCATCCAGTAATCCATCCATCCATCCACCCATCCCTACATCCATTAATCTATTCATAACACTCCAAAAAGAATTACTAAGCATTGACAAAACGTTAAGTGCTGTTCTTGGTGCTGAAGACAGTAATGAACAAAACAAAAGGCCCTACCTTATGGAAGTTCCATTCTATTAAGGCCACGAACAAAGTTAACAAATTAGCGTGTAATATAATAAAAGGGAGAGGTAAGTGATGTAAAGTTAAAGCAAGGAAAGGAAATAGAGATCTGGTGATGGAGACAAAGGTGAAGGGCACTGTGGTAGAGCAGGTGCAAAGGGAAAAGCCTTCACCAACGTGACTCTGTCTTGGTGATAGACCAGCAATCCCTGACCATGACCCTTACCCACACCAACTCCCCTAACCCCCACCCATGATTTCTAAAGAACTCCCCTAACCCCCACCCGTGATTTCTAAAGAACTCCCCTAACCCCCACCCGTGATTTCTAAAGAAGCCAGCATCAGACCCACTATGCTGCCAGCTCCCTTCAGAAGCTCCCTCCCCATATGAAACTTATTTTTCATATATTAGTATTGACCAGGCGCTCACTGTCCTCCATCCTCCTCTCTTTTCCCTACTTCTGACCTCAGAAGGCTTTGCTTTTGGCATAGTATTTTAAGGTTGGCATAATATTAGGGATCTCACATCAGCCCTGTGAATCTGCAACACATTCCCAGGGAATAATGTACTGAGCAAAGGATGCAGGCTCTTCAATCTGCCGACTCTCCAGACACACTGAACGTTTCAAGATGATTGTAGCAGCATGCAGTAGACAAACTTAGGATTCTGGAGCCAAATGTGTGTCCTGTCACTGACTTTTCAGCCCTGAAGGGCAAAACCCCTCTTGAAAGGCTCACTTTTGTCATCTGTTAATGAAGTTAGAAATGCCTAGTTCATTTGCTTGCTATGGCCACCCTGTTAAAAAACAAACAAACAAGCAAACCAAAAAACCCTCTTTATGAGGACCTGTGAGCTTTCTGCAAACTTCTTTTACTTTATAAGGGGGTAAGGTAAGGACTGGGACTTAAGTTTCCTGGTTTCTTTCTCAGTATGTTTTTCCTCTGCCAGAATTTCTTAAATCATCTTTTGTTGAGCATTATAGTATTCTAGACACTGTGTTGGATTCCTTTTTGCATTCACTTGTTTAATTTTCACAATAGTCTATTTCAGTGATGAAATATTAGTCTCATTAAGATGAGAAAGATGAGGATCAGAGAAATTTAGTAGCCTATCCAAGGCTCCATAGGTGGTAAATGACAGCACAGGCACTCAAACCCAAGGCCATCAATTCCAGAGCCTGCACCATTAACCACTACACAGTTTAGCTGATTATCCAGTCTTCTGTCACATTTTGGGTATGAGTGTACTTGATTGGATGGGCATGTTCTTCACACCTTTGAACTTGATTGTAATTGGAATTGCAAGAAAAATCTTTTTTATCCTCGCTTTCTCTACGTTTTTCACTTGGAAGCTGTGAGAAACTCTTTGCCCCTTACCATGTTTCCCTCTTACATGGAGCTTGCTGAACTATGCATTGTGATAACTACCTGCTTACTTAGCTATTTCCACAAACCAACTGTGAGTTCTTCAAGGGCATACCCGTGTATTTCTAAATCGAGGCAGAAGGTTTGGTACAGGGTCAGAAAATTACAATAATAGTAGTAAGAGTTAAGCCAATGACTACCACATATTGAATGTTTTATGCAGGTCAAGGGCTGTGTGACATATTTTACACATATCACCTTATCCAATCTTCACAACAGCCTTTTTGGTGAATGGTATTATTTCTGTATTAGAGCTGTGAAAACTGAGCATCACAGAGAGAACGTCCCAAGGTCCCATTACTGGTGGGTGGCAGAGTAAAAATGGGAACTTAAGTCTGCCTGCTTCCAGGTATGACCTTACCCTGGGGAATAAGTAAATCAATGAATGAGGGCAAAGCTCCTCTCTGGCCACTTGGGTTCATCTGAGTGTATATATATACAGCTTGGCCAGGCTGGTCTTGAACTCCTAACCTCGTGATCCACCCACCTCGGCCTCCCAAAGTGCTGGGATTACAGGCGTGAGCCACCGTGCCTGGCCCATCTGTATATTTTCATAACTCAAAGAGTGGGAAGAAACTCAGTCCTCCTAAAGATGTTTTCCCCTACCTTCTCCATTCACCCGTCCTTCAGAGTGGGATTTGTGACAGAGCTTGAGAGGCCATCTGAGGACATGTAGTGGGATGCTGACTTGTGTTAAATGGCTCATGCAAATTACCTTCAGCCTTCTCTTACAGACAGATGGAGGACTGCCAGACAGATGTAGGTGTATTTTGGTCACCTGCCCTTAGAGAGGCATTTATGATGGATTTATTCATTCTTTCTTTCAACAAGTAATTGAAGATCTACTACTATGTGCTGTGTACCATTCAAATTCAACCAGAAATAAATAAAACCCTGCCCTTCCTTTCATTGCCTCTCAGTGTAGAAATACAATAAATACATAATGAGGGCTACTCAGTGTCAGACATTGAGCTGGATCCTGGGAAAACAGAGATGATTAAGAACACCCTCAATGGGCATTAGGGTGATGGGAGGGGGTCAAACTATGATGCAATCTGCTGCATGCTTTGGCGGACAAAAGCATGAGTCACTGCAAGACCTAACAGGTGGTACTTAATCCAGTCAGAAAAAGCAGGTTTCAGAGAACTCATGACCCATGAGCTGAGGCTTAAAGGACTTGACAAAGAAGTGAGGGAAGGGTATTTCAGATAGAGGCAGCATGAGCAAAAGCACAGAAGTGTTAAATGGTGTGAAGGATACAGCATGGTTAACTGGTTTAATATATGCATTTACACCTGTAATACCAGGCAAGATGTCATAAGAATATATGTATTTCATCTCTTCCAAAACACTTTCCAGTTTGCCTTTGCTTTTTTAATTTTCTAGAATATTAGAGCTGGGATGGCTGTTAGAAACCACCCAATCCCACCTACTCACCCCAAAAAGGGGAAGGGATCACAATCACAGTTTGGAGCCTGTGGAAGGAATGCAGCTGGGAAACTGTATAGAGAATATCTGATTGTATAGTGGAGGGGAAGTAGTGGTTTCACCACTACTTTGTATCAAATTTTGTTTTTAGGAAACAAGATCTTACATCAATAATAAAGATCCACTACTTGCAAGCTATTAGCTAACTGTGTTATACACTGCAGTCTCATTTAATCTTCCACAGATTCTCCCACTTAGGTGTTAGTAACCCAATTCACAGATGAGAAAACTGAAGAAACTCAAGTGACTTATGCGAAGACATATAAGTCAAACAGACATAGATTTGAGTTATGACTGTACTAACAAAAAGGTCAATAGACCAACCTATGTCTGTCTAACTTATGGGAAAACGCTGGTGTCTCCAAGCATTCTTTAGCTTTCTCCTTGATAAATTTTTATAGAATTCAGTATGTTCTCCCAGGATTTTGACCCTGTTCTAATCTGATCTAAAGACGATTAAGGAAGATTGAGCTGGGGGGTAGTGGGTGGAAGGTGAAAGCATTCCAAAGAACCAATGTGGTTTTACTTTATTCCTTTGGCATTACCTTTGGAAGTAAAATAGTATCTCTAATAGATATATGGTAAGTAGATGATTTTTTTAAGAGAGAAATATGTTTCATTTTCTATAATGGGACTTCTTAAATAGGTCACCCTATATCTGTCTAGAGGCAAAAAAGAAATATAGGTAAATATAGCTAACTATGGATGTATTAACATAGGTGTGAGGATATTTTTAAAAATGTGAATACATACATAATCACATACATGTATACATGCAAATTCTTATTTGTTGTGCCTTTTTCTTCCCTTATTGTTCACACATGTAAATGTATCTCTTCATTTGATTACATGCTGGTATCCTGTATAACTTTCTGGAAGATTACCCAAGAAAAAATAAGACGTAGATAGATAGGTTCCTCCCTAATCCAGTGACAGAATCTAGACTTCAGTGTCTTTGTTGACACCCCCTTCCCCACCAATAGACACAAGTCTTCCCATCCTGTTAGCTGACCTGCCACTTTAACTCTCTTAGTTCTGGTCTCATCATCTCTCTTAGACTAGGGATTCTCAAACCCTGCACTATTGACATTTGGGGCCAGTTAATTCTTTGTTGTATGTGGCTGTCCTGTGCATGCGGGATGTTTACAGATTCCCTGGCTTCTGTCCACTAGATGCCAGTACTCTTTCCCCTAGGTTGTGACAACCAAAAATGTCTCTATTATCAAATGTCTTTTGGGGGGCAAAATTGCCACCAGTTGAGAACTGCCATCCTAGACTGTTGTTAAAATCTACCTCAATGGTATCCCTGTTTTCAGTCTCCCCATCGTGCCCACTATGATCTTTCCAAGGTATACAGCTGATTTTGCCACCCTACGGCATAAAAAAAATTTTAGATCCTCAGTGCCTAAAAGTCTCTAGATCCTTATGCCTTTTGCAATACGTTCTGAACTTTATTATTATCTTATTCTCCAGCTGCTCCCTTGAGACAGTCCCAGTTTCTGAGATAGTGAACCCACGGTTTATTGGGAATTGCCCCCAGTGGAAAATCTTATCATATATATTTTCTACTTGGTTATATGGTTTTAAGCAGTCTCTCTTCTAAGTCTCCATTTTTTTTTTTTTCATCTGTATACTGGGCATAATAACCTAACCTGTAAGTCAGCTAAGTAAAGAGCATCAACATTTCTAATACAAGGTAGGAAATGCTGAAGATCCTTAAGTGAGGGTTAAGGTGAAGCACTGTGGGAGTGCAGAGGATAAAGAAATTCCTTCTGGCTGCACCTGGGGAAGGGAAGAGCCTAGAAGTTCATAAAGGAGATGCATTGAAGTTAACAGTGAAGTATGGGTGGTATTTGGATGTGTAGACATAAGGATGAGGAATAAGAATGAGGGCATCATTCCAGGTAAAGTAAATGGCTTCTACAAAAACACCTCAGGAGTGAGAGTTTGGTCCCTGGCAGCCACAGTGCCATGATGGTGAGAACTGGTGATCCACTGGGCCTTCTCTTCGCCACTCACCTAATGACAGAGCTAGTGGGAAAGGAGGCTCGGGCTCCAGATACTCTGACAAGTCTCCTTTCAGGCCCTAGTCTCTGCTCCACAGCTTACTGGGAGCAGAGAGTTTCACTGTGGTTGGATGCTTAGCACCATGCCTTCTCTGTAGCAAGAGCTTAGTAGGGGTGGTTGCATGGACGGCCAAAGCACACATTTGAAGAAGGGTATTTCAAAAGCATATGTTCAAGACAAGGTTATCCACAAAGATAGATGATGAGGACTTGAACTGTCAAACTACAGGACTCTTAGTTTAGTCAATAGGGAGGCGATCAGTTTCCATGTGTGCCTTAGTTACGGTAAGTAAGATGGATTGAGCATAGTGGGGAAGGGGGAATAAAGCCTGGAAGATCATTCAGCATGTATTAAAATTATCATGATGAAAATCCATGAAAACTAGGGCATAGGACAGCCATAGAGTAGGGAGAAATGGAAAGTTATAGAAGCTATTTTGTAGATCAAATTGTCACAATTCACATGTTTCCTTAGCAGCTTTGGAGGGTGTTGGCTGCATATTCTGTCTCCAAAACTATTTTAGGATGGTTTGTGATGTTGGTCAAGTCACTTTCATCCTTTGAGTCTCAGTTTCTTTTTCTTTTTTTTTTTTTTTCTAACACTAAAGACTTAGACTATTTTCTAATAATTCTTCCAGCTTAAACATAGACTGGGGCCTGAAAGGAGACATCTCAGATCACTTGGATCCCGGGCCCCCTTCCCCACTAGATCTGTCATTAGGCAAGTGGCCAAGAGAAGGCCCAGTGGATCACCAATTCTCAGCCATCATGGCATCGTGACTGCCAGGGACCAGAAACAAGTGGCGAGAAGAGAAGGGCATTACTTGAAAGAATATGCATGTTCACAGCTCTGAGGATTAAAGGCCCATGTTCTTATCACTGCAGAACAGAGTATTATAAATCCAGTCTTAGAATACCAAATCCCCTTGCGGCTTGGCCATAGTGAGGGAATATTAAAAAGGCCGGAGACAGAAATAATCAGTTTCCGAATGACGCATTGTCAAATAAAGCATTTTTCATATTATCCCTTTCTTTCCTTTCTCTGGTTCATTCTTTCATGCCTCGATATTTTAACATGAAAAATAGATTAAAATGAGGCCAGGCCAAACAGTGTACTGAGTTTGACTTTTCAGAAGGCTCTCTTGGTGGGGTGATTTGAAGTGCTTTATACTTTTTATCTCTCTGTGTATTTTTCTGTTTTTGAGGTTGTGTACCTAAGAAAACCAGCCGAAGGCACTGGCATTGGAAAAAGTAAAAGCAGCAAAGGGGCATATGAGGTTTGATCAGGTGCCTTGTTGATGCTGGGGTCAGAGCTAAAACAAGGACTTGCATTTGCATTCCTCTGGAAAGTCTGATGAAGATTGTCAGCTTTTGGATGTGTTTATTAAGCACCTTCCCTGGGCTAAGCACTGGAACTAAGGCTGGATAAATGGTAGGGGTAAATGGCAACTCAAGACCTTGAATGGGAAAATGGTCAAACAGATGATTGGATAACAACAGCCAGAGGACTGGAGCCATGAAAGCCTCACCCCAACCTGAAAATGCAGAGATGTTCCCTGGGAAAGTGATCTCCAAGCTTAGACAGCTGAGTGGGCTGAGATCAATAAGTCAAGGGCAGTGCCTTAGTTTCTTGGGGCTTCCATATTAAATTACTGCACACTGAGTGGCTTAAAACATGAGAAATTTATTCTTTCATGGTTCAGGAGGCCAGAAGTCCAAAATCATGATGTCAGCAAGGTTTGCTCCTCCTGGAGGCTCTGAGGGAGAATCTGTCCCATGCCTTTCTACCAGTTTCTCATGGTTGCTGATGACCATCAGCATTCCTTGGCTTGTAGATGCATCACTCAGATCTCTGTCTTCATCTTCATGTGAGCTTCTTCCCTGTGTGTCCACTCCTGTTCTTATGAGGACACCAGTTATTGGATTTAGGGCCCACTTTAATCCAATATGACTTCATCTTAACTAATTACCTCTGCAAATATCCTATTTCCAAATGAAGTCACTTTCTGAGATTCCAGGTGGAGTGAGTGAGAGGGTGCTTCAAGCTGAGGGGATAGTGAGTGCAGAAGAAGGAGCATCACACTTTGGAGGATGCTAACTGCCCAGGGTGACTCCAGGACAAATAGGACAGGTGGGGCTCGTGGGGAGCTGGGGAATGAGCAGGGACCCAGTCATGAGGGGCTTTGGGTACCAGGCTAGGGAACCTGGACATTATTTTAAGGACCCCAGGAAGCCAGGAGAGGGGTTTAAGCAAGGGGGACTGGGGTGAAAGGATTTGGTTTGTGATAGACAAATAGGGAAGCTGAAGGAATGATGCTAGTATTTGTTGACTTTTGTGGTGCCAGATCCTTTATCCAGACCTTTGAAAGTTTGTTTAATCCTTAGCATAACTCTTCACACTGTGAACTATCAGCCTCATTTTAAAGGGAGCCTATTGCAGTCCAAGGAAGTAAAATGTAATGAACTTGTCACAGCCAACAGCAAGGAGAGAAGCAGGGATTCTCATGCTGGCCCATATGCCCCCAGGCACCTGGTTTCCCCATCAGAGCAGTCTGCCCTTGACACCTCCCACCCTCACCCTTGTCTTGATCCCCTGGGGAATCTGAGACTCACTGTCAGTAATAGAACAAGAGAAGCAGGCTGATCCTGCCTAGAGAGACTTGTAATGGGAAAGGTTCCAGAAGGGATAGGGGTGCACTTTCTTTCTCACATCTCTTCTCCACTTCCTCCCTGAAAGCTTCTTGAAATTCTCGTAAGGTGATGGTAAAACAAATCACCCCAAGATCTGTCCAGCTTACAACCTCACAGAAGCAACCCCCTAACTAATAGACTGATGTTATTATTTCTAGAACTTGCAGTGACTTCCTCAGCCTTGTTTGTCCAGGGCTGACCTGGAGTGAGCATGGTCCAAATCGGACTTGGCATCAGGTCGTCCCTCAGGCCAGCAGGGTCTCAGCTTGTCACCCTTGGAGACTTCGCCTCTTCTTGACTTGCTTTCTAAAAATTCACAGCCATCTTCCTAGGTTTTTTCCTCCCTCCTCAGCTCCCCTCTTGCCCTGCAGCATTTTTTTCCACTGACTGGGCCTGTGTTTGCTCCTGGTGTCGATTAAGAGGCTGGACACACTGGCCCTGCTGAGCACTGATCAATTGCTCCTGCTTTTCTATTTGCTTACCTCTGGTGTGGGAAGCCCATAAAGAAGGGAATATGTAATTCTATGGGTGTGGACCAGGACAGCAGCCTGGACCAGTGCAGGTGGACACAGTCTACACTTCCTTCTTGATTCTGAATCACTCATCTGCATTCTTTGGGTGAGATGTCTCACTACGACAGAGGCAGCCAGATTGTTCTCTTGAGCTCCTTTGCTTGTGCACAGCACTCTTCAGTTTTTACAGGATATCACAGCTGTTTTCAGATTTGATTTGCACAGCAGCCTATAGGGGGTAACATGAATGAAGATTTTCTTCTATCACTGGTTTACCATGTGCCAGGCACTAAGCAAAGTATCCCATGTCCATTAGCTCACATCTCACTTCCCTCAATAAAGAAGTCTATGATCCAATTTTATAGATAATAAAATTGTTAATCAGAGAAATTAAGTTCTATGTCCAAGATAGCCCAGCTTATTTGTTCAGCATTAGATTCCAACCTTGTGTTTCTGACTCCCAGTCTTAGCTACTTCTAACTGTGTAATATAGTATTACAAGTATCGGCCGAGTCCAATTTACTGATTAATAAACTGAAGGTCCATAGGAGCAAGCCAAGGTCAGACAGTAAATAAACTTGAATTTAGAACCTTTTTCCCACATGCTCTGAGACTGTGTCCCATTTTATGTATTCCACTACCTTTTCAGGGTCTAGGGAGGGATAGCTTGTCAGATTGGTGCTTGCAACGTTACCTAAGCTGCTAACATGTCTTAGATGATGCCTCCTGAGTTCTTTAGAAGCCCAGCCTGGGATGTCTGTTTCAGTAGTCAGTGGCACAATGAGCCCCAGAATACAGGAATCCTGCTTTGACCAAGTTCTTGCAATAAAACTTGAATCTGTAATGGAAACCATGTAGTCAGTGACTCAGTTGGAGGTGATGGAAGCTGAGTTCAGGGCAGGCTGGGGAGTGAGGACAATGAACCTGTGCCCTAATGGGATAGCCATAGCCACTGGCTTGGGCTCCTATCAAATGGCAAGATCAAGGGCTAAAGAATCAATGGGTCAATAAACTAAAGGGAACCTCAAGCTCAATGCCTCCCAAACCAGGGGGTACCTCTGCCACGTCCTTCTGGAAGTTTCCTATGTTGAGAAATCTGTGCCTGAAATTGTGTAGGTAACTTGATAAGGCAGAAGTGAGACTGAGCAGGGGCTAAGTAGACTTTTGCTCCTGTGCCTTCTCCACTCCAAGCACAGTTTTAAAGTCGTGCTGGAGCTAGTTTGAATCTCAGCTGCACTATCTTGAGTAAATGACCTTTTGTCTCTGTGCCTGAGTTTCCAGCTTAATGTAGGATGATGACAGGTGTAAAGGTGAATGAAAGAGCACATATCAAACATTTGGTCTAGATTGAGAAGCATTTGGGGATCCAAGGCAAGTTGGGCAGAATAGGTATATAGGGCCAGAAAGTCAAGTCATTCATTCATTCATTCATTCAACACAGAAATGTGTACTTGCTGAATTCTGTTGACAGTAACAATAGCTAACAACCTATGATACTATGTGCCCCTACACTATATTAAGCACCCCAAACAAGCATCTTATTTAGCCTTCATGACCCAATGAGGTGGTATTATGACTCTTGTCCTTGTTTAACCCATGAGAAAGCCAAGGATCTAGAAAGATAAAATGACCTAGTCAAGGTCACACAGTGTCTAAGCAGTATAACCTGGATAAAATCATGTCAGTCTGATGCCAACACTTAGCCATTTACTGCTGGAAGGCTCTCAAGGCAAAGGTTACAAGGAAGGAAGGAAGGAGCATTAGTAGTTGCAGGTGGATGGGTTGGTTAGGCCTCATCTTTCCTAGGTCAGTATTGGTCCTGGGATCTGACCACAGAGTCCAACAACCATAATCGGGATATACTGAGTAGGATGAGGAATGAAGGCCCAGGAACCACCTTATCCTCTTACTGAATGAAATGCCCAAAGGTGAGAAGACAGAGGGCATGGTCAGGCAAGGAGATTCCCCCAGGGGCATCAATGGGCCAGAATGAAAAGCTTCTCTGAAGAGAAGATGTGCCCATTGCACATCTGGAGGCTGAATTTGAAAATAATACCTTCCTTTTCCATTTTCATGCACCCTCACCATCTTTCCTCCTCCTCCCCTTCCCTCCCTTTAGTCAGTGAGGATTGCTGTTCAGTAACCAAGGGCAGTGAAATGGAGAGCTGGGGCCCAGTCACAGCTCCACCACTTCCTGGCCCTTTGAATCCAGCTGGACCTGGAATTAAATCCTGACTGTGTGACTTCAAGCTAGTTACTTACTTCTCTGAATCACCTTTTCCTCATCTATACAGCATAAACTAATTTCTGTCACATAGTCTTGTCACATAGTCTTGTCTTGAAGATTAAATAAAATAACATTCAGTAAAGGTGTTAAGGAGAGGGTCAGCCCTTGTGTTTATCAAGGATTAGTGTTGCCCTCAGCCCTTTTCTCTCTTCACTCTCCCTCTCTATCACCTCTCTCCTCTTCACTCTTCCTCACTCCCTCCCTCTCTTTCTTTTCTTATTTCTGAAACACAAAAAAATCCCGGACAAATAATATCATGTCACACATAATTTTGTGACACAGAAAAATCACTATTATATGTTCTGTAGAGGAAAAAAAGATTCATTGTTGTTTTTTAAGGTGACATATACATAATCACCTCTGGTATACACATGCATTTACACACATTTAATAGATTCTATACACACACAAATACACACATAAATACGCATACTTATAGCTTTGTTTGATTTGTGCATTTGTTTTTATGTTATGACATCCAGAGAAACTTTCTTGGGGAAACCAAAGTAGCTCACTGCTGAACTCAAGGCAGGGCTTGGGCCCCTGCTCCAGAGCTATCAGCCACACCTGCATACCTGGCCACCACCTCTTAGTCCTCTTATCCACCCAGGCCCTCTACCTCTGTGGAGGTGCTGAATCTCAGCCTAGTGAGCTGAGGGTCTTGCAAATAGAACATGCCAGTTTTCTAGTATCAAATATGGTCAGCAGGATGGCTGACCCATTTCAGCAAACAGTGTTCTTCTTGGTCTAAACAGGTGTGTTTAACAGCAGCCACCTTTGCCCCCAAGATAATGTATTCACAGCTAACATCTGTCATCTTTGTTAGATGCTGTACAGATAGTTGTCAGAATTTGTCCTTGCCTTCAATGAGATCATAGCCAAGGAGAAGCCATCAGCCACACAGGTGGATTGAAAGAATATAGGCTCTAGAGTTAAAAAGCAAAAACAAACAAAATAAACACACAAAAAGTAAGGCTCAGATATTACTCTGCCACTTGCTGTCTGAGTTTCTGGGTCTCTTGATTTTTTGAAGCCTCTCTCTACCCTGTATACAACAAGGGTGATTCCTCCTGACTCTAGGGATTACAGAACAGGCATTCAGCAAAGTGTCTTCCAATCTCCCAAACATGAAGCAGAGTATAAAGTGAAGAAAAGCAAGAGAAGTGATGAGGGTCTACCCATTAGAGGAGAGGTTTCTGGCACAGAACAATTGAGGGGAGGCCTGGAGAATGCAAACCCTCCACTTCAAGCTCATGACAGGTGTTATGGGGATTACAGACGTGTTTTGAAAATACCTCTGCCCTGAAGGATCTTACAGACCAGAGTATTTCATGAATCATGTAAGATATGTGCATTAACACATTAGCTTATTTCAAATTAATGTATGATATGCAGACTCAAATATTTAGGAGCTGAGTGTATCAAAGAAAAAAATGTGTATATATATATATATATATATCAGTTGACCTTGAAATTCTAATTAAAGGAGCCCTAGAAAGGTACATTTTCATTCACTCATTTACCAAATATTTGTTAAGGACCTACTTTGTCCCAGTTCCCTTATAGAAATTCAGAAATTTAAAGACTAGTGTTTCTGAAAAATGAAGAAAATACAGACTATGCAGAAATTATGTTTGATTTAATAATGCTATCTTATATTTGCACCAAGATGTAAGACAGTCTACTACTGTCTTGAGCTTTCAATTAACTCATTCTAGAGATGAGGAAGCAAGGCTGGGGGAGCATAGGCAACTGTCCCCGGGATGCTCAGCTCGTGGGAGGTGGAGTCTGGATTCAGACATTCACCTGTGTGAAGCCGCAGCCCTGACCCTTCCTGTCGCTGAGCTGTCTGTATTGCTCTGACATGATCGTTATCCATCTGATTTGCTTCCTATGGCAACCTTGTGAAGAAGGAAGAGCAGGGATTCGTACTCATCCTTTATACCTATGGAAAGCAAGGCTCAAAGAAGTCAAGAAGTTTGCCCAGGGTCACACAGTTTGTTGGTGAAAAAGCCAGGTTTGAAACAGTGTCTCTCTAGCTTAAGAACCATGGCTGGTGATTCCCGAGGCTCTATGAGCCAAACCCAGGGATCCTGGCAGAGTGCAGTGGACAGGAAAATCCACTGTTCTTCGAGTCCAAAGAACAGTGGCCCATTTGTGTGTCCTTCCTTCCTGCTCCAGGGTGGCCTCATTGCGCTGCTGCTGCTGCTGCTGGTGTTCACCGTGGCGCTGTACGCCCAGCGACGTTGGCAGAAGCGTCGCCGCATCCCCCAGAAGAGCGCAAGCACAGAAGCCACTCATGAGATCCACTACATCCCATCTGTGCTGCTGGGTCCCCAGGCACGGGAGAGCTTCCGTTCCTCCCGGCTGCAAACCCACAATTCCGTCATCGGCGTGCCCATCCGGGAGACTCCCATCCTGGATGACTATGACTGTGAGGAAGACGAGGAGCCACCTAGGCGTGCCAACCATGTCTCCCGCGAGGACGAGTTTGGCAGCCAAGTGACCCACACTCTAGACAGTCTGGGACGTCCAGGGGAAGAGAAGGTGGACTTTGAGAAGAAAGGTGAGTCCTCCATGTCACAGCCCATTTTCCAGGGGGCATTTTGAAAAGATGGGAAGAGGTGCAGAAGCTAGTCAGTTGGGGACTACAGGCAGTGTTTTCTGGGATAAGCCACTTTGGATTTATGGCTTTGGATTTCTGTTGGGTTATCAAGTTTGTCTTCTCTGATTCTTCAGTAGTGATCAGAGAATAAAACAGTATCAGTACTCCCAGAATTGGAGTTGTGAGGAGCCTCAGAGGCTATGCAGTCCAACATCTTTCCAGTATCTCTTGATTGCCTCCTTTGGCAGCTTTCTCACTACTCAGAAAAGAGGCCACCTCATTTTCACACCATTACTATTAGAGGGTTTCTTCTTATACCAACTTGAAATCTGTGTTCATGGTCCTCCATGTCTAAAAGGAAAGTGATGTGATATTCTTTTTCCGAGGCAGCTCTTGGGAAATTTGACAACAAAAATAAAAGAGCCTGTACATTTTAAACAATCTAAACATCCCAGTTTCTCTAAATAGTCTCATATAAAGCATTTTTCAGACATTTCACCTTCCTGGTCACTGCCATCTAGATAGAAATTCAAATTTTTCACATCGTGGGCCATAACACCCAAACTGACACTGTTCTTCATCAAGGCAGGAATGATCCGGGGCTGAGAAAAATGGGATTTTTGCCTCTTTCTTGCCAACTGTTATGCTTCTGTTGATGCAGCTTGAGATCCCATTTGTTTGTTACAGTTATTGCTGGCTCATATTAGACTTCTTTTATGTTTTTTATATTGACACATAATGTTCGTACATATTTATGGATTACATAGTGATATTTTGATCCATATGATATATGGTGATCAGATCAGGGTAATTAGTATATCAATCATCTTAAACATTGATCATTTCTTTGCATTGGGAATGTTCAATATGCTCTTAGTTATTCAAAATTATGTATTACATTAATAAGTAATCTTTAAGTGGTATAGGGCACTAGAAATTATTACACCTATCTAGCTGTAATTTTATTTCCTTTAATAAATTTCTCCCTATTCCTCTCTCCCTCCTACCTTTCCCAGCTTCTAATATCCTCTGTATCCTACTAGTAGCCTCAAGCATTTTTTACTTCTATGAGATCAATTATTTTCAGCTTCCACATATGAGTAAGAACGTGTGGCATTTAACTTTCTATTCCTGTCTTATTTTGCTTAATATAATGTTCTCCAGTTCCATCCGGGTCGCCATGAATGAAAGGATTTCATTCTTATTTATGGCTGAAATGTATTCCATTGTGTATATATACTACCTTTTCTTTATCTAATCATCTGTTGTTGGACACCTAGGTTGATTCCATATCTTGACTATTGTGGATAATCCTGCAGTAAGCATGCAGGTGCAGATGTCTCTTCAATAAGCTGATTTCCTTTAACTTGGATAAATACCAAGTCATGGGATTGCTAGATATATGGTAGTTCTTTTTGTAGTTTTTAGAGGAACTTTCAAACTGTTCTGTATAGTGACTGTACTAGTTTACATTCCCATGAACAGTGTATAAGAGTTTTCTTTTCTCCACATTCTCACCAGCATTCGTTATTTTTGACTTTTTTATAGTAGCCATTCTAACTGAGACAAGATTATACCTCATTGTGGTTTTTGATTTGTATTTACCTGATAATTACTAATGAGGAGCATGTTTTCATATATTTGTTGGTCACTTGTATGTCTTTTGAGAAATTTCGATTCAGAACCATTTGTCCATTTTTTAATTAGATTGGAGGGTTTTTTGTTTTTGCTGTTGGAATGTTTGAGTCTCTTGTATATTCTGGATATTAATTCCCTATTGGATAAGTATTTTATGAATATTTTCTCCCATTCTATAGGTTGTCTTTTCACTCTGTTGTTTTCTTTAGTGTGCAGAAGCTTTTTAGTTTGACATATAATCTTGTCTACTTTTGCTTTTTTTTTTTTTTTTTTTTGCCTGTGCTTTTAAGGTCTTATTTACAAAATCTTTTTTTCAGACCAATGTTTTGTAGTGTTTCCCCTATGTTTTTTTCTAATATGTTTATCATTTCAGGTCTTACATTTAGGTCTTTGATTCATTGTAAATTAATTTTTTATTGGGTGAAAGTGGCATCTAGTTTCATTCTTCTGCATATGCACATTCAGTTTTCTCATCATTATTTACTGGAGAGACTGCCATTTCTCTACTAAGTGTTCTTGGCACCTTTGTAAAAAGTCAGTAGACTGTAAATAAATTTCTGGGTTCTCTATTCTGTTACATTCATCTATGTGTCTGTTTTTATGCCAGTACCATACTGCTTTGGTTACTACAGCTTTGTAGTATATAAAGTGTGATGCTTCCAATTTTGTTATTTTTTTTCTCAAGATTGCTTTGGTTATTTGGGATATTCTGCGGTTCTGTACAATTTTTTTTTTCTGTGAAGAATATCATTGGTATTTTTATAGGAATTGCATTGAACCTGCAGATTTCTTTGCATTGTATTTTCATTTTAACAATATTATTTCTGACACATGAGCATGGGAGGTCTTTTCATTTTTTTGTATACTCTTCAATTTCTTTCATCAGTGTTTTATACTTTTTCTTGTAAAGATCTTTTACCTCTTTGGTTACACTGATTTCTATGTATTTTATTGTATTGTTTTACAGCTGTTGTAGATGGGATTTCCTTCTTGTTTTCTTTTTCAGCTAGTTTGTTTATGTATAGAAGTGCTTCTAATTTTTATATGTTGATTTTGCATCCTACAACTTTACTGAATTCTTTTATCAGTTAGTTATTAGTCTGTTCTCACACTGCTATAAAGAACTACCTGAGACTGGGTAATTTATAAAGAAAAGAGGTTTAATTGACTCACAATTCCACAGCTATACAGGAGGCATGGTTGAGGAGGCCTCAGGAAACTTACAGTCATGGCAAAAGAGCGACAGGGAAGCAAGCACCTTCTTCACATGGCACAGCAGGAGAGAGAGAGCAATGGGAGAAGTGCTAAACACTTTTAAACAAATAGATCTCGTGAGAACTCACTCACTATTCCAATAACAGCAAAGGGGAAATCCACCCCCATGACGCAGTCACCTCCCACCACCAGTTCCCTCCCCCAACGTTGGGGATTATAATTCAACATGAGATTTGGTTGAAGACACAGAGCCAAACCATATCACATTTCTAAGACATTTTGGTAGACTCTTTAGGTTTTTCTGGGAATAAGATAAGAGAATTTGACTTCCTCCTTTCCAGTTTGGATGTTTGTCATTTCTTTCTGTTGCCTAACTGCTCTGGCTAGGAATTCTAGTATTGTGTTTGACAAGAATGATTAGAGTGGACAATTTTGTCTTGTTTGGTAAGATGTTCGCTGTGGATTTGTCATATATGGCCTTTATTATGTTGATGTATTTTCCTTCTGTAACTAATTTATTAAGAGTTTTTATCACGAGGAGATATTTAAAATTTCAAAAGCTGTTTTTTTTTTTTGCTTTGAGATGATCATATGGTTTTTGTCCATCATTCTATTGATTGTCCTTCATTCTATTGATGTGAAATATGTTTATTGATTTGCATATGTTAAACTATCCTTGGATGCCTGGGATAAATACCACTTGATCATGGTATATTATATTTTTGACATGCTGGATTCAGCTTGCTAGTACTTGGAGGATTTTTGCATATATTTTCATCAGGATATTGGCCTGTAGTTTTCTTTGTGTGTGTGTGTCCTTGTTTGGTTTTAGTATCAGGGTGATTCATGTCTTGTAGAATGAATTAGAAAGAATTCCCTCTGCTTCAATGTTTCGAAATAGTTTTGGGAGAATTGTTATTAATTCTTCTTTTTACCTTCAGTAGAATTCAGTGGTGAAGCCATCTGGTCCTGTACTTTTCTTTGTTGGAAGGCTTTTTATTATTGACTCAATCTCATTACTTGTTTTGGTCTGTTAAGGTTTTCCATTTCTTCGTGGTTCAATTTTGTTGAGTTCTGTGTGTCCAGAAATTTATCCATTTCCTGTGTTTTCAAATTTATTGACCTATAGCTCTTCGTAATAGGCTTTGACTTTGTATTTACTTGTATCATTTTGTTTTTCTGTGATATCCATTGTGATGTCTCCCTTTTCATTTCCGATTTTATTTATATGAGTGTTCTCTCTTTTAATCTTAGTTTGTCTAGCTATTAGTATGTCAATTTTGTTTATCTTTTAATAAACAACTTTGTGTTTTATTGATCTTTTATTCCTTTTAGTCTTTTTGCTTATTTTTGCTCTGATCTATTTCTTTCATTATACTAATTTGGGGTTTGATTTCTTCTTGCTTTCCTATATCCTTGAGGTGCATTAATAGGTTATTGATTTGAAATCTTTCTAGTTCTTTGATATAGGCATTTATTACTATAAATTTGCCTCTTAATACTGCTTTTGCTGTGTTCCGTGGATTTTGGTAAGCTGTGTTTCTGTTTTCATTTGTTTCAAGGAATTTTCAAATTTTATTCTTTTTTTTTTTTTCTTTTTTTTTTGAGACAGATTCTTGCTGTCGCCCAGGCTGGAGTGCAGTGGCGCAATCTCGGCTCACTGCAGGCTCCGCCCCCCCAGGGTTCATGCCATTCTCCTGCCTCAGCCTCCCGAGTAGCTGGGACTACAGGCGCCCGCCACCTCGCCCAGCTAATTTTTTGTATTTTTTAGTAGAGACAGGGTTTCACGTGTTAGCCAGGATGGTCTCGATCTCCTGACCTTGTGATCTGCCTGCCTCGGCCTCCCAAAGTGCTGGGATTACAGGCGTGAGCCACCGCACCTGGCCCAAATTTTATTCTTAATTTCTTCCTTCACTCATTGGTCAATCAGGAGCATCTTATTTAATCTCCTTGTATTTGTATAATTATGAATATTCCTGTTGTCATTGATATCTAGTTTTATTCCACTGTGGTCAGATAAGATATTTGATACAATTTCAGTGTTTTAAAATTTTCTGAGGTTTGTTTTGTGCTCTAACATATGGCTAATCGTGGAGAATGTCCCACGTGCTGATGAAAAGAATCTGCCCTTTGCAGCTGCTGGGTGAAATATTCTGTAATTATCTATCACATCCATTTGGTCTATAGTGAAGTTTAAATATGATCTTTCTTTGTTGACTTTCTGTCTAGATGATCTGTCCAATACTGAGAATAAAATGTTGAAGTTCCCAATTATTATTGTATTGGAGTTTATCTCTCCCTTTAGATCTAGTAATATTTACTTTATGTATCAGGATGTTCTGGTGTTTAGTGTAAATATATTTACAATTGTTATATTCTCTTGCTGTATTGATCTCTTTATTATCATATAATGTCTTTCATTGTCTCTTTTTACAGCATTGAGTTGAAGTCTGTTTAGTCTGACATAATTCCAGCTACTTGTTCTCGCTTTCGGCTTACATTTGCATTGAATATATTTTTCCATTCCTTCACTTTCATTCTGTGTTTGTCTTTACAGGAAAAGTGAATTTCTTAATAGGCAGTATATAGTTTTGTCTTATTTGTCATCTATTTGTCCTGTTTATATATTCTTAATGGGGAATTCAGTTCATTTATAATAATTGTTATTGTTGATAGGTGGAAACTAATCGGTGTTTCACTGAGTGTTTTCTGGTTGGTGTATTTTTTGTTTCTTACTTCCTCTCTTATTATTTTTGCAATTGGTTGGTTTTCTGTAGTGATAAGGTTTGATTCCTTTCTCTTTCAAAAAATATATTGGCTCTACCAGTGAGTTTTATAGTTTTGCATATTTTCATGATCATAGTTGTTATCTTTTCACTTCCAGTTGTAAGACTTCACTAAGCATTTCTTGTAAAGCCAGCCTAGTGCTGATGAATTCCATTAGTTTTCACATGCCTGTAACAGATTTTATTTCTTCTTCATTTCTGAAGGATAACTTTGCTAGGTATAGTATTCCTGACTACAGTTATTTCCTTGCAGTGCTTGGAATATATCATCTCATTCTCTCCTGGCTGAGAAATCTAGTGTTACTTTAATGAAAATTCCCTTATATATGACCTGACTTTTTTCTCTTGCTGATTTTGTTTATTTTTGTCATTGACTTTCAACAACTTGACTGTAAGATGCCTTGAAGAAGATCTGTTTGGGTTTAACCTATTTGGTTTCCTGGACCTTGATGTCCATCTCTCTCCCAAGACCTTGGAATTTTTTTTGCTATTATTTCATTAAATATATTTTCATCACCTTTTCCCTTCACTTTTTCTTCTGAAACACCCCTAATATGAATATTTTTCACTTACTCGAGGCTTTCTTTTTTCTTTGTATTATTTATTCTTTCTTTTCTTTTGTTTTTCACTGCTTGTGTTATTTCAAAATATCTGTCTTCAAGTTTAGATTTGTTTTTCTGTTTGCCCTAGTCTGTTGTCGAAGCTCTTGATTCATATGTTTACTTTCTTCATTGAATTCTTTAGCTCTTGGTTCCTGTTTGTTTCTTTTTTATGGTATCTCTTTGTTGAATGTATCATGTAAATCATGAATCATTTTCTTGATATGGTTAAATTGACTATCTTTCTTCTCTTATATCTCACTGAGTTTATTTAAAATTATTTAATTTTTTTGGCAGTTCATATATGTTATTATGATCAGGGTCTACTACTAGAAAATTATTATTTTCCTTTTACAGTGACATGTTTCCTTGATTTTTCATGTTTGATGTGTCCCTATGTTGATTTCTAAGCATGTGGTAGAAAAATTATTACTTCTAATTTTATTGAGTACATTTCATAGGAAAAGACTTATTTGTATAACTTGGTCTTGAGGTGTCAGTTTGGTGTGGTGTGTTATCCTGGATTTTAGTTAGATACAATACTATAGTTTCTATGTAGTTAAATTGTCTACGATTTTCCATTAGTGACATTTGTAAGTTACTCAGTGGCCTAGGCTGAGAGAGTTTGTGGTGATGGTGGTGCAGCTTTGCCAGGACTGGGCTCACTGGGCTATTTCTCAGATCAGGGGGTTGTTCATGCACACAGTGGGTCAACCAGCTTGGGGTC
The DNA here is from genome assembly GCF_028878055.3 of Symphalangus syndactylus. Taxonomy (NCBI): domain Eukaryota; kingdom Metazoa; phylum Chordata; class Mammalia; order Primates; family Hylobatidae; genus Symphalangus; species Symphalangus syndactylus. The sequence continues at coordinate 27,781,243 of NC_072425.2, forward strand.
TGGTTTTCTGATATTGGGGCCATGGGGCTGTTCCTCTGGCCAGCAGCAAGGGCATGTGGTTACTCAGCTGGCGTGGGGGTGTGCCTGCCAGGAGCTGGTCAAAGGGATGTTTCTCAGGCTCAGAATACGGGAGTATAGCTTTTCAGCTGGCCTGGGGATATTTCTACCAGAGGCAGTCCATAGGGATGTTTCTTAGGCCTGGAACATGAGCATAAGTTTGCTCAGTTGGTCTGGGTGTGTATCTGCCAGGAGCTGCCTTTGAAACTGTTTCTTAGGCCTGCTATGTGGGTGTATGGCTGCTTGGCTGGCCTGAAAGTGTGTCTGATGGGGACAACCCACAGGGCCATTTCTCCAGCTTGAGACATGGGCATGCAGTGGCCTGACCAGCCTGGGTGGGCATGGCTACAATGGGTGGGTACAGGGCTGTCTCTCAGGCCCATGACATAACTGCACAGTTGCTTGGGTGGTTTGGGGCATTTTTGTGGGTGGTGGCCCACAGGACTCTTTTGGACCTGAGACATGGCCATATAGCTGCTCGTCCAACCTCTGGGCATGTCTGCCCAAGGGGCTGTTTCTCAGGTCTGGGATATAACTACAAGGCTGCTTGGCTGGCTCAGGTGTGTGCCCACCAGGAGCAGCCTGCAGGGCTGTTTCAGGCCTGATATGTAGGTGCGCAGCTGCTTGGCCAGCCTAGGGAATGTCCACAAGGAGTGGCTCCTGGGGCTGTTCAGGTTCAGGACATGGGCTCTTGGCTACTTGGCTGTTCTGGTGGTATGCCCACCAGGGGTGTCCTGTGGGGCAGTTTCTCAGGCTCTTTTAGGGGGCACAGAACTATTAGGCGGGCTAGGGGTATATCTGTAGTAGGTGGGGGCACTCTGGAGCCGTTTCTCAGGTCCTATGCATGGGCATGCAGCCATTCTGCTGGCCTGGAGTTGTATCAGCTGCTTGGAGGCTCAGAGGCTTCTCCCACTTGAGGGTGGGTGAGCAGTGGTTTGTCTGGCTCAAGGCAAGAAAGCTGTGGGTGGGACCGTTATACTGTTTCTCTGGCTGGAAGTAGGGTAGTGGGGGTTGGTTTCTCTGCTCTGTAGGACAGAAGTCACAGCCAGTTTTAGGCCCAAGCTCTGTAAAGCTGGGCTGTGACATTCAGCCACCCCTGTGGGCTTGGGGTAATGAAGATGGAGCCCCGTTTCTGGAGAGGTGCCATGGCTATTGCCCCCAAAGCAGGACACACTCCTGAGGTGTGTACTGTGCTGCAGCAGCTTGGCTCACATGGTGGGTGGAAGTGAGAAGTACACATGCTATGCTTCTAATCCAGGACAGTGCAGCTGTATAAATTCTTGGTGGCTCTTTAAACTGGGCTCAGGGCTTGTAAGGACTGTGGAATTCTCCTGTAGTAAGGACTGTAGGTGTTTGTGGTAGCAATGGGGGCGGATAGAGATCTTCTGCTTATCTTTTCCCCACGGTGAGAAGTTTCTCCTGACTCTAGGCAAATCTAATCCAGGCCAGGGAGATGGTGCTTCAGAGGCTGAGTGCCTCCACATTGCCCTCCTGGACTTCCTGTCACCACAGATGCTTCTCCACTCTTCTGCTGCATTTTAGTGCTCTGCCTTCGACGACACTCTGGTCAAATCCTAGCTTTTTATTCATTGCCTCGGTCCTTTCTTGTTGGAATGTAAATGCCAGGTGTCTCTAATCATCCATCTTGCTGACATCACTCCCTTCATGTTGGACTTTTTGATGACTAACACCTCTTGCTCCTTTTCACATATGTTGTTGCAAAGACCCATTTCCTTTGTTTTGTTTGGGGACAATTGATTATTTGGACATAAGCACAGGATGTGTTTACATTTGCCATTATTGTCTATGGTTGCAGCTTTTTACAGATGGAATTTAGCTATTTTCCTTTAGATGAATGCAACAAAGGCACAGTTCTTCATCTCTTCATTCCTTGTGAGGCTGATGATGATAATGGGTGAAAGCTTTGGGCTGGAGATCCCGGTTCAGACACTGACTACTACTTTTGAGAGCCTAGAGGAACTCTCATTTTTTAGTTTGGCCCCTTCCCTGGAGCTCTGGGTTCTGCATTCTTCTTTTCTACTCCTAAGATTCTCCTCTGAGGCCCATCTTTCCTTGATGCTCAGTGGACAAACAGAAAAAGTCGGGGGACTTTTTAAAAAGTAGTTTTTTGTGGTTTTTCTTTTTTCAGTCCTAGAAACTCAGGAAGAAAGTAGAGTGATACAGTAGATGAGAGTATAGATTTTGAAGTTATCTGGACGTGGGTTCAAATCTTGCCTCATTTACTTATAGTGTGATCTTGGGAAACTGGGAATGTAACCCTCTTGGCTTCAGTTTCCTCCTTGAAGGGTTAATGGGAGGATTAGATATAAAAATGAAAGATGTGTAAAATACGTACCCCGTGACTTGGCACGTGGTAAGTGTTGAACCCCAAGAGGTGTATATGTAGACCTCAGTCCTTCGGTTTTAGCTGGGCTTCTGAGATTCTTTCAAATCCAGCTGTAATATTTGTCTCCAGCTTTCCTTCAGGTTCTAGCCACCATGATATGCTCACTGCTCTGGAATGCTTTGAATATTCCCCTTGTCCACCATAATCTCTTCTGTGTTTGAACTGCTGGTTTATTGTCACTATCCCTGTTTGTTTGCCTTCTCAAATGTTATTTATCATTTTCATGTGATTTCTCATCTTACAACAAGGACAGTCTGCATTTATTTTATTTCTCTATATCCTGCAATGCCCAGCACAGTGCCTCCCACATAGACAGTGCCCAGTGAAGGTCAGACAATAAATATGACCTTGAAAGGGTAAGGATGTTCATTTGGAAGTAATACCAGCAGGCCAAAACATCATGCTTCCTTTGTCTAAAAGAAAATCACTTAGATAAGGCAGAAAACATCTTCCTATATTTTTCAGTTTTGGCTTTTGCAGTATAACTCATTGAGCTTTGCTGTCCTTATATGGAAAATGCTTTTGTTTTCTTTTTGTTGTTGTTTGTTTGTTTTTTGACAGCCAGTCTGCCCAGGTCATAGATTTGCTGTGGGTATACAATGATAAATTATCTCCAAATGCTGGAGTTTTCCTAGCCCCTAATCAGTTTCTACGTCAGTTATCTTCCTCAACCCAACCCAAATGAGTAATCTCCTCCCTCTTCCAGCTCCTAAAGCTGGTTGTGATTACTTTGAACTGACCACTTCCCACGCTGTACAAAAATAATCAGTTTCTCTTTCTGTCTCCTAAGCTAGACTTAGAGATCTTTGAGAGAGAGTACAGTGTCCTTTATCTTTGTTTTTGTAGTGTCCAGCATAGTGGCTAACACTTAATAATAGGCACTCTGAAAATGCCTGTTGGCCAAGTGATTGATTGATCAGTCAGTTGATCAATCAAGATAAATCAAGGCAGCCAGGGGCAGTGGCTCATGCCTGTAATCTCAGCCTTTGGGAGGCCGAGGCAGGTGGATCACATGAGGCCAGGAGTTCGAGACCAGCCTGGCCAAAATGGAAAAACGCTGTCTCTACTAAAAATCCAAAAATTAGCTAGGTATGGTGGTGCACATCTGTAATCCCAGCTACTCAGGAGGCAGAGGCACAAGAATCACTTGGGCCTGGGAGATGGAGTCTGCAGTGAGCCAAGATCATACCACTGTATTTCAGCCTGGACGACAGAGTGAGACTGTGTCTCAGAAAAAAGAAACAAACAAACAAAAAAAGATAAAACATTGATTAGATTCTAGAATGCTCAGTTCCAGGCTTCAAGTTAGCTCACTTTTATCAAGTCTAGGTACTCTAGAAAGTAAAAAGTTAGCAGAGGCCATCGGTGGTGATGAGCAGAACCCAGAAGAGAGCAACCACTGTTTGAAGATGAAAACCCAGGGGGGATCATTGATGCCGGATAACTGACCACCAAGGAGAGGTATCAAGAAGCAGCCAATACAAGCAACTTCTTTCTCCTAACACCCACACCCAGCACCTGTGCACACTCCCTCCACTAGGCTTCAGATGGAAAACAGCAAACATCTTCAAAGTGGGAAATCAGGTGGCAGAAGGGGGGTTATGGCCAATAATCTTGTTTGATCCTCTTTTCTTCCTTCTGTCCTTCCTTTCTTTTTCTCCTTTTCCCTTCCTTCCTTCCTTCCTTCCTTCCTTCCTTCCTTCCTTCCTTCCTTCCAGCTGGAATGCAGTACATTACAGTAATAAAGAGTCTATACTCAAGAGGCAGAATGCAACAGAAATTGAGTTTTCTATCCAATATCACTAGCTATTTGACTTTGGACAAGTCACATACTTTTCCCCTATTAAAGGGACATGCTACCAGTATTTGCCCTTGCAGTGTGATTGGGAAGCTTAAATGAAATAACACATGTAAATTGTCTAGTGCACAGTAAATGTTCCATACACATTGATGATATTGTTATTCATATCATCAGTTATCACTGCGGTTACACTGAGCCAGGCAACATAATAGACTCTAGGATTAGAGGTGAGGAAAGCAGAACCTCTGCCCTTAAAGAAAATTTCAGGAGTTTTCCTGGGAGATAAATTTTGGTAGGGGAGGGAGAGTAGGAAACTTAAGCCAAAGCTTGAATGGTGTCCTGAATCTCTGTGCCACACAGCAGGGATGTAGCAGTGCTGAGGTAGAAGCCCAGATCTTTTATACCAAGCCCCAGCCTCCTGGCCAGAAGGAACCCTCTTTTTCTATGTAGAATCCTTGTGCTAGATAGCTGACATGCATGCTCAGAATGGGCCACACAGCATCATGCTGATGGCTTATTTTATTGTGGATTGATGCCTCCCAGGTCCTACGCTCCTTAAAGAGAACACGGTCTTGCCATTTCAGGTGCTGTACTTCTCAGCTGCCTACAGACTCTGAGTTCATATCAAAGATGGGTGTTTGCACACAACTAATGTACAACAGAGGCAGCACTGGGGAAAGAATTGTGCTGGATCCAGAGGGTGCACAGGATAACTCCAGAGAAGCAGGGGAAGGTGCTGTTGGCCTTCTCTCTCTGATGGTGTGCCCCAGAGGCTGCACACTTTCAGACCTACCACCCACATGGCTGAAAGATGACTTTTCTCCTTGTATTTTCTTTCAAGCAGGACTCTTTGCAAACATTAACAAAGCCAGGCTCTTATTCTCTAAACTCTCAACACTACCACTAAGGACAGCACAGGAGGTGTAGAAAGAGAACAGGTGATGGATGCGTGAGAAACAAGGCAGCCTAATGGAGTGGAGGGGAGAAGATTTGGACTTGAATCCTGCTCCTTGGTTCACCGGCAATGAGACCTAAGGCAAAACTGTTAACCACTCTGTGTCGTCATGTCTTCCTATCACCTGTTTTCAATGGACCAAAATGATTTTTCTTTTAATGTTTTTTTAAGTACATTTTAAAACAAAGCAGTTTGAAATAGTACAAAATGCTTTGTTTAGTGCTGTATCCCAGCTACTCTTAGATGACATAAGAGCAGGAAAGGAAGAAACATAGGCAAAAAGAAAAGGCATATACTCCCTGACTCCAGGCAGGAGGCTGGTCACCTGTTCATGAGGAGGTGGGTGCTAGGGGCTCTCCCTGCAGCATTATTGCTCCTGAGTACCTCGTCTTCCTTGCTTGGACAGAAAAGGGACAATTCCATTGACAGATTACAAAGGATCTAACATTAGCAACTCAGACCAAATGTATGCTTTGTTGCCTCAGAAGGCCTTTGAGAGAAAACCGTCATATTCTCTCTTTTACAGGGTGATCTCGGCACAGTCATGAGTTTTGTCAAGAGTGAGCAAGTAATCGGAGGCTATGAAGTGCATATAAAAGATCCTATAGCCCTTTAGAAATTATGTTGCCACAGGCTAATCTCACCTGCACATTTCATTCTTAGGATTTGCCTTTAATTTCAAACCACTTCATCATACTTGAGTTCTATCAACTATCAACCTACTTTGCAGCTTGGACCTGCAAATAATAGAGTCTGGAGACTGGAAGGAGAAAGTTTGATTATAAAAGGGCAACAGATTGGGGTCTCAGGTCTCAAGGGTACTGTACTGAGCAGGGCTGTTGTTCAGCTGATACATACTGGTGTTGCCATACCCTTTGTTAAATATTGAAATTCTGTCTGTGTCAGTTGGTAAGTAGTTTGCTGCCCTGAGCACCCAAGTGCTGCCTCCTACTGTCTGGCTGGCAGAGGCCTCCTCAAGCTGTCTCCCAATCTTCCCACTGCTCAGCAACATGGTGGCTTTAGGGTCCTGCTCTAGCATTGTTCCTGGCATCCTTTCTGGCTACTGCTTGTGACTTAGACATTTTCAGGCATTTTGAATATCACCTCTGATATCACCTTAACAAGTTGCTGAGAATTTAATTGTGTTAATTTGTGAATGCTGTGTTCAGTATATAACAGAAACTCAATACTTTTTAATTCCAATTTTCTTTATCCCTCCTTAAATTTATGTTTCCCTTCCCTGAATATTACGCATGGAAGCATAAGAAAATTAAAATAACAAATGTATCCTTTTATTGAGGGATGGGGTAGGGGACGGATGAATGGATATTGAGTTCTTAAAATTTTGTTTTATTATTATGAAAGAAATGGATGAATGCTCTTTGTAATAGAAGGAAGCGAGGACAGAAGGAGGTAGGGAGAGAAGTGGTTGTAAAAAAGGGAGGGAAGGAGAAAGGAAGGTGTGAGAGAAAGAAAAAAGATGTCTGAGGAGAGGAGCCAAGATGGCCAACTAGAAGCAGCAGCCCTCAGAGGCTCTCATCAAAAACAAACAAACAAAGAAAAACATAATGAGCATGTAAATCCTTCACAGGCAACCAAGGTATCCAGGTTCTGTCATCAAAATTGACTAGAAGGTTGGCATGACCCACAGAAAGAAGGAAGAGCAGTGTGGTATGGTGGCCCACCTGAGAGCCACATGGGGAAGGGGAACCTCCTTCCCTGAGCCAAGGGAGGCAGTGATGAGACTGCTACCCAGCCAGGGAAACTGCTTTTTCCAAAGAACTGTGCAGCTCACAGATTGGGAAATCCCACTTTTGAACTCATGCCACTAGGGACTAGTGTCCCAACCCTGCCTACTGAACTCCCGTGGGGAGGGGCGACCAGCACCAGTGGCTGCCTGCTGTCTAAGCCTTTTGAGTTCCTTCGGAGAGGGGCAGCACACTGGGACTCACAACTGCCTAACATGCTAAGCCCCCTGGGTAGGGAAAGGGTGATACCCATCTCTATAGCTCCAAGCTGGGCTTTTCCCATGCTGGAGCCAGGGAGGCAACACGGCTTGGTCCCAAGGCTTGTCCCCACAGCCCAATACACCGGCAAAGGCAGTAGGTGGCCACAGTGCCTCTTCAGGTCTAATCCTCACCCATCCTTCCTCAGTGGGTGGGGCTTCCCTGCAGGATCTCCAATAACTCCAGCCAGAGGCTCTGGGACAGAATTCAGATCTCCCTGGACCTGAACCCCTGGGGAGAGGGGTGGCCACATTCTCTGTGGACCAGCAGACTTAGCCTCTCCTCCTGGTAGTTCTGATGAATCCGGGCACCCAGATGAGTGGGTTTCCCCTCAGAAAAACACACCCTCTCCGCCAAGGGACAAAGTGCCTCATTAAATGAGCCCTTCTCTCCATGCCATCCAAGTGGGTGAGGCCCTCCAACAGGGGTTGTCAGATACCCTATACAGGAGCGATCCTACTGGCATCAGGTTGGTGCCCCTCAAGGTCAGAGGTTCCAGAGGTAGGAAAAGGCACCCATCTTTGCTGCTCTCCAGACTCTTTGAGTGGCATCTCCAGGCACAGGAGTGAATCAGACGAATGGGGCCGGAAGTAAACTCCCAGCAAACTGCAGCAGCTCTACAGAAGAAGGACCTGACTTTTGAAAGAAAAACAAGCAGAAAGCAACAACAGCATCAACAACAACAACAACAAAGGCCCCCACAAAAACGCCATCCAAGTGTCAGCAGCCTCAAAGACTAAAACTAGACAAACTCATGATAAAGAGAAATAATCAATGAAAAAATGCTAAAAACTCAAAAGGGCAGAGCGCCTCTTCTCCTCAATATGATCACCACATCTGTCTATCAAGGGCCCAGAACTGGACAGAGGATCAAATGGATGAATGGACAGAGCAGGCTTCAGAAGATGGGTAATTAAAAAACCATGATGAGCTAAAGGAGCATGTTCTAACACAATGCAAAGAAGCTAAGAATCTTGAGACGAGGTTAGAGGAACTGCTAACTAGAATAACTAGTTTAGAGAAGAAGATAAATGACCTGATGGAGCTGAAAAACACAGCATAAGAACTTTGTGAATTATACACAAGTATCAACAGCCAAATCGACCAAGCAGAAGAAAGGATATCAGAGTTTGATGACAACCTTACTGAAATAAGACATGCAGACAAGAGTAGAGATAAAAGAACAAAAAAGAATTAACAAAGCCTGCACGAAATGTGGTACTTCATAAAAAGACCAAACCTACAATTGACTGGAGTACCAGAAAGAGACAGGAAAAATGGAAAGAAGCTGGAAAAGACACCTCAGGATATATATTCAGGAGAACTTCCCCAACCTAGCAAGACACGCTAACAGGCAAATTCAGGAAATACAGAGAACATGATTAACATACTCCATGAGAAGATCAACCCCAAGACACATAATCTTCAGATTCTCCAAGGTTGGAATGAAGGAAAAACTGTGAAGGGCAGCCAGAGAGAAAGGCCAGGTCACCTACAAAAGGAAGCCCATCAGAATAACAGTGGACCTCTCAGCAGAAACTCTACAAGCCAAAAGAGATTGGGGGCCAATATTCAACATTCTTAAAGAAAGAATTTTCAACCCAGAATTTCATACCTAGCCAAACTAAGCTTCATAAGCAAAGGAGAAAGAAAATCCTTTCCAGACAAGCAAATGCTGTGGGATTTCATTACCACCAGGCCTGCCCTGCAAGAGCTCCTGAAAGAAGCACTAAATATGGAAAGGAAAAACTGGTAGAAGGCACTGCAAAAATACACCAAAATATGAAGACCAATGACAATATGAAGAAACTGCATCAACTATTGGGCAAAATAACCAAATAGCATTATGATGACAGGATCAAATTCACACATAACAATACTAACTCTAGATATAAATGGACTGAATGCCCCAGTTAAAAGACACACGCTGGCAAATTGGGGGAGGAGTCAAGACCCATCAGTGTACTACATTCAGGAGACCCATCTCATGTTCAAAGACACACACAGGCTTAAAATAAAGGGATGGAGGAAGATCTACCAAGCAAATGGAAAACAAAAAAAGGCAGGGGTTGCAATCCTACTCTCTGACAAAACAGACTTTAAACCAACAAAAATCAAAAAAGACAAAGAAGGGCATTACATAATGGTAACAGGAACAATTCAACAAGAAGAGCTAACTATTCTGAATATATATGCACCCAATACAGGAGGACCCAGATTCATAAAACAAGTTCTTAGAGACCTACAATAAGACTTAGGCTCCCACACAATAATAATGGGAGAATTTAATGCTCCACTGTTAGTATTGGACAGATCAACGAGACAGAAAATTAGCAAGGATATTCAGGACTTGAACTCAGCTCTGGATCAAGTGGACCTAGTAGACGTCTATAGAATTCTGTACCCCAAATCAGCAGAATATACATTCTTCTCAGTGCCACATGGCACTTATTCTAAAATCAACCACATTATTGAAAGTAAAACACTCCTCAGCAAATGCAAAAGAACTGAAATCATAACAAATAGTCTCTCTGACCACAGTGCAATCAAATTAGAACTCAGGATTCAGAAACTCACTCAAAACCACACATTTTCATGGAAATTGAACAACCTGCTCCTGGATGACTCCTGGATAAATAATGAAATTAAGGCAGAAATCAAGTTCTTTGAAACCAATGAGAACAAAAAGACAACATACGAGAATCTCTGGGACACAGCTAAAGCAGTGTTAAGAGGGAAATTTATAGCACTAAATGCCCACATCAGAAAGCTAGAAAGATCTCAAACTGACACCCTAACATCACAATTAAAAGAGCTAGAGAGGCAAGAGCAGACTAAGATCAGAGAACAGTTGAAGGAGATAGAGACATGAAAATCCCTCCAAAAACTCAACGAATCTAGGAGCTGTTTTTTTGAAAAAATTAACAAAATAGACTGCTAGCTAGACTAATGAAGAAGAGAGAGAAGAATCAAATAGACACAATAAAAAATGATGAAGAGGATATCACCACTAACCCCACATAAATACAAACTACCACCAGAGAATACTATAAACACTTCTATGGAAATAAACTAGAAAATCTAGCAGAAATGAATAAATTCCTGGATGCATACACCCTACCAAGACTATACCAGGAAGAAGTTGAATCCCAGAATAGACCAATAACAAGCTCTGAAATTGAGGCAGTAATTAATAACCAACCAACCCAAAAAATAAAAATAAAAAAGCCCAGGACCAGATGGATTCACAGCTGAATTCTATCAGAAATACAAAGAGGAGCTGGTACCATTCCTTCTGAAACTATTCCAAACAATTGAAAAGGAGGGACTCCTTCCTAAGTCATTTTATGAAGCCAGCATCATCCTGATACCAAAACTGGGAAGAGACACAACAAAGAAAGAAAACTTCAGGCCAATATCCCTGATGAACATCGATGTGAAAATCCTCAATAAAATACTGGCAAACTGAATCCAGCAGCACATCAAAAAACTTATCCACCATGATTAAGTCGGCTTCATCCCTGAGATGCAAGGATGGTTCAACATATGCAAATCAATAATTGTAATCTATTACATAAACAGAACTAAAGACAAAAACCACATGATTATCTCAATAGATGCAGAGAAGGCCTTTGATAAAATTCAACATCCCTTCATGTTAAAAACTCTCAATAAACTAGATATTGATGGAACATATGTCAAAATAATAAGAGCTATTTATGACAAACCCACAGCCAATATCATATTGAATGGGCAAAAGCTGGAAGCATTCCCTTTGAAAACCAGTACAAGTCAAGGATGCCCTCACTCACCCCTCCTATTTAACATAGTATTGGAAGTTCTGGCCAGGACAATCAGGTAAGAGAAAGAAATAAAGGGTATTCAAATAGGAAGAGAGGAAGTCAGGTTGTCTGTGTTTGCAGATGACATAATTTTATATTTAGAAAACCCCATCATCTCAGCCCCAAAACTTCTTGAACTGATAAGCAACATCAGCAAAGTCTCAGGATACAAAGTCAATGTGCAAAAATCACAAGCATTCCTTTACATGAACAATAGGCAAGCAAAGAGCCAAATCATGAATGAACTCCCATTCACAATTGCTACAAAGAGAATAAAATACTTAGGAATACAGCTAAGAAGGAATGTGAAGGACCTCTTCAAGGAGAACTACAAACCACTGCTCAAGGAAATAAGAGAGGACACAAACAAATGGAAAAACATTTCATCCTCACAGATAGGAAGAATCAATATCATGAAAATGGCCATACTGCCAAAAGTAATTTATAGGTTCAATGCTATTCCCATCAAACTACCATTGACATTCTTCACAGAATTAGAAAAAAAAAACTACTTTAAATTTCATATGGAGTCAGAGAAGAACCCATATAGCCAAGGCAATCCTAAGCAAAAAGAACAAAGCTGGAGGCATTACAATACCTGACTTCAAACTATGCTACTTCCAAGGCCACAGCAACCAAAACAGCATGGTGCTGACACCAAAACAGATATATAGACCAATGGAACAGAACAGAGACCTCAGAAATAACACCACACATCTACAACCATCTGATCTTTGACATACCTGACAAAAACAAGCAATGAGGAAAGAATCTTCTCTGCAGTAAATGGTGCTGGCTAGCCATATGCAGAAAAGTGAAACTGGACCCCTTCCTTACACCTTATACAAAAATTAAATCAAGATGGATAAAAGACTTAAATGTAAAACCCCAAACCATAAAAACTCTGGAAGAAAACCTAGGCAATACCATTCAGAATATAGGCATGGGCAAAGACTTCGTGATGAAGATGCCAAAAGCAATTGCAACAAAAGCCAAAATTGACAAATGGTATCTAATTAAAGAGCTTCTGCACAGCAAAAGAAACTATCAGAATGAACAGGCAACCTACAGAAAGGGGTAAAATATTTGTAATCTACCCATCTGACAAAAGTATAATGTCCAGAATTTACAAGGAACTTAAACATATTTACAAGAAAAAAGCAACCCTGTCAAAAAAATGGGCAAAGGATAAGAACAGACACTTCTCAAAAGACATTTATGTGGCCAACAAACATATGAAAAACAGCCCAACATTACTGATCATCAGATAAATGCAAATCAAAACCACAATGAGATACTACCTTATGCCAGTCAGAATGGCAATTATTAAAAAGTCAGGAAACAATAGATGCTGATGAGATATGGAGAAATAGAAATGCTTTTACGCTGCTGGTGGGAATGTAAATTAGTTTAACCATTGTGGAAGACAGGATGGTGATTCCTCAAGGATCTACAACCAGAAATACCATTTGACCCAGCAATCTCATTACTGGGTATATACCCAAAGGAATATAAATCATTCTATAAAGACACAGGCACATGTATGTTTATTGCAGCACTATTTATAATAGCAAGGCCATGGAACCAACCCAAATGCCCATCAATGATAGACTGGATAAAGAAAATGTGGTAATGGGTGCAGCAAACCACCATGGCACATATATACCTAAGTAACAAACCTGCACATTCTGCACTTGTATCCCAGAACTTAAAGTATAATAAAAAAGGAAAAGAAAATGTGGTACATATACACCATGGAATACTATGCAGCCATAAAAAGGAATGAGATCATGTCCTTTGCGGGGACATGGATGAAGCTGGAAGCCATCACCCTCAGCACACTAACACAGGAAGAGAAAAACCAAACCCCACATGTTCTCACTCATAAGTGGGAGTTGAACATTGAGAACACATGAACACAGAGAGAGAACTAACTCACACCGGGGCCTGTTGGAGGGTTGGGGGTGAGGAGAGGGAACTTAGAGGACCAGTCAATAGGTACAGCAAACCACCAAGGCACACGTATACCTGTGTAACAAACCTGTACATTCTGTACATGTACCCGCCTTTTGTTTAGAAGAAATAAAGGGGAAAAAAAAACTACATAGGCACATTTTATTCAGGCAGTTAAAAAACAAAGGACAAAGAAAAAAAATCTTAAATACAGCCAGAAGAAAAAGATACATTATCTTCAAAGAAGAAAATTAGACTTACAACTAATTTTTCATTAGCAATTATTAAAGGCAGAAAATAATGTAATTACATCATTAAAGTGCTTATAGGAAAAAAATTACCCATCTATAGTTCTGTACCCAGTAAAATATTTTTTAATAATTAATGTGAAATAAAGACCTTTCAGACAAACAAGAAAAGAAGTCTGTGTTGTGTAAAGCAACAACTAAATGTTCTACCCTTGCCTGTTCATTCTATTCCACTGACAGGACCCAAAGGCTAATATATTGTTTTATTTTATATTCTTCTGGCATTTTCCAATATAGCCATAACATACATACATATGTATATGGATGTGTGTGTATAAGTGTATATAATTGTGTATACATACACCCACTTGCATCTACATATATATTAATGGAGTCAGTGGGGTCATCTCATCCACATATATCATTCTGCAGCAATTTGATGGTTATTAAGCAATGTATATAGAAAGTATCTTTTCAAGTCAGCCATGCATACTTACCTTACTCCCACTGAAGTCTGTACTGCTGGATCGCATAATATGAACATACCAAATATATCAGACTTTGCAACCCTCTATTGTTGACCATTATCTTGAGAGCTTGTTTCGAGGTTCTAGTAGGGTAGTGCAGCTACTCATATACCCTTGACCAAAGACCAGTCCTCCTCCATCAGAGATGTTTATCCTCTTCAACTGAGCACGCAGCTTTAGGAGGGATGCACATGGAGCATTGAGGGAGGAAGGGGGCACCCATCTAGCCAGCCATATCAGCTGAATCAACCCGGGTGATCAATGCGGTGACAGATGTCACAGCCAGATTGCCCTCACATCTGACCATTATCTTAATTTTCTACACTTACAATGGATCAACAAACATCTTTGTACATATACCTAGCTAGCTATTCTTATAAAGCATGAGAATATTTCTATAGGACAGATGTGTACCAAAAATCAGAATCACAGCATCAGAAGACACATGCATTTGAAAGTTTGATAAATGCTGGCATATTTATCCATTTAAAAACTATTTTATTCTTTCACGGGGAGCTATGTATGCTTTTCCACACAGATCTACACAAACAACCCACTACTCCATCAAACTGACTGTTCTTATATTATAGTGGGTGCTTCTGGTCTTTATCTATATCATTGTTATAATTTTATATGCATAATTTTCTCTTTTGTTTGCTTTTTCCCTCAGTTAACGTTGGTCCAAATGCCTTCCTATGTAAAATGACCGTCCGCATAGTTACCATGAAGAATGATTCTCTTGGTGAAGTGATGCAGTATGCAAGCTTTTCTCTGCTCTCCTACCTCAGTTTAGAATCTAGGGTGGAGGCAGAAGAGAGATATACCCTTAAATACCAGCGGTGGCCGACAGTGCTATTAGATAGGAAGGCACTGTGATCTCTGAGACATGGGACCAGTAGACTGAACCTTGCTATTTCTCAGGATCCCAGTCCAAGAAATCTGAATGGAATGCTTGTTGGTAGAAAGGGACAAGGGACTTTTATTGAGTGCCTGTGGGAAGCCAGCTGCTGTCCTGTACATTACCTCATTAAGCCATTTGTAATTAACTCTGAGTAGAAGACGGATGGAAGGATTGACTAAGCTAGGATACTGTTGCTGCTGCTGCTGACAACAGCTGATTTCTACCACTCTTCTGGGAACTTGCCATGAATTGTGTCATTTGTACCTCACAATAACCCTATGAGGTGTGTACTAATGTTCTCCCTACTCTACAGAGGAGACCAAAGCAAAGAGGGGTTAAGTAACTTGCCCAAGGTAACACAGCTGGAATATGGCTGAGTCAGGTGAAAACTCCAACATGAGAGCTATTGTAGTAAGACGCAAAGCTGGGATTTGAACTCACTACACCACAGTGAGGTTCATAATCCTTGGGATGGCAATGAACTTGTAAAAGCCTAGGGAGAGCTAATGCACAGCAACCACGGGCTTGCTTCACTCACAAATCTGGGATTAAAAAATAGGGAATCAACATGTGTTCCCTGAAGAAGGAAGCTGTTACACAGTAATTCTGAGCTCCTAAATTGGCAGAAGGAACTTTGCAGCAGGGAGATCCTATTGTTTGGGATTGTTTTGAGTGGTCCCCAAGGGTGCAGAGAACTCATGTTTGGTGTCAATAGATCACTCTAGGGTGTCAGAAACAGAAGCTATTAACTCACCCTTCTGATACCCCCTGTGAATGTCATGTAAATGTCATCTTTGTGTAGCATTTCATGAATTTTCAGAGCTCCTTCAGAGTCAACACCTCATTCAATGTCTTATCTTTGTGTTCAAGCTTCTTCACAATGAGGCTCTAGCCTAAGTTTCCAGACTCCTTGCCTTCACCTCTGCTTCCCACCCTTTGGCCATCCATTCCTCTTCAAGCCACGTCAATCCTCCTGACATCCCCACAATTACCTCATCCTCACATACCTACTTATTGGTCTTCCTGCTTCTATCCTATCCTCTTCATCCCTTCTCTACACTGTAGCCACTCTGTTGTGATCACTCCAGTCAAAACAGTCCCAGCTTAAAGTTGCCCTCTATGCTGCAGACACAATGGCCTCTTCTCTGTTCTTCAGACTTGCTAACCTCCTTCTACTACGCCTTTTGTATGTGCCATGATTATCTTTGCCTGGAAAACTACCCTCTTTCCTTCCCCAGTCTGTTGGGGCATGGATGACTCTCTCTCATCATTCTGATCTCAGTTTAAATCTCATTTCTTCAGACAAAACTCTTTTCTCTATGTGAGTTCTCTCTTTTGTCTTCTGTCAACTTTACTATTTGTTCTTGTAATAGTGCTTTTTATTATTTGTATTTGTTTGTTAAGTATTTTAATTATCTTACTAGGCTGAAGGTTCCACGAGATCAGTACCAAGTTTGTTCTGTGCTTAAAACAGTCCTTGGCACGTAGCAGGTGTTAATAAATATGTTGGGTCAGTGGATAGAGGAATAAATGAGTGAATGAATGAATGAATGAATGGACTGATGGATATTTTAGTCTTCCCATTGATTGGTAACCTCTATGTGAATTCTTTATCTTTTCTCTGCACTGGACAAATCTTGTTTAGCATTTTCAAGTCAATGATTTGTTGAATATTTGCATCCATCATAAAGAGTGTATTATCCTTATCAAATGTATTATCCTTATCAAATGTATCCTTATCAAATGTATTATCCTTATCAAAATTTAGAGATCATCTCAAATTTATAAAGCTACAAATAATGGAACCATAATTTGAACCCAGCTTTATCTGATACCCAAGTCCAAGCATGTGCTGGAGATAACACAACATGTATTACTCCTGTCCATTTATATGAGCAGGAGAGGAAAGACATGAGCTTAGATGCCAGCAAGCTAAGTCTCTTAGAGCTATGTTTATCCACAACGTTGAACAGCAGACACAATCAAAACTATGTTTTATACAGTGAGCCTGCATCTATTCACGTGTGAATGTGTGTGTGCACATCTCTAAAATAAGTTTTGCAAAATAATACACATTGTCATTACATGGGACCATATTCTGATAGCTTCTATTCTTTTGATGGCATTTTTGTAATGCTGATGGAGCCACTGAATTGATTTCGCAGTTTGAGAGTGGGTCATAACCTGAAGTTTAAAAACCTCTTTCTTAGAGAAGCTAATAAAGTGCCAGAGGCCACAGTGGGAACAGGTGCATGACAACAGGATCTGAGGTGGCTTGCAGTAGACGTTTCTTTCCCAGAGATCTGAAGGATGAAGATAATTCAAGAGGCTTCAGTTTGAGGGGTTGGTGGAGGAACTGGAAATGGTACCTGAGCCAGGCAAGGCCCACATGAGGGTTTTAGGTCTTACCCCTGCCATTTCTATGGCCAGTCACTTGTGTCTTTTACCCAACCCTATAGGCCACTGGGCCCATCATTTCCACATTTGCTCGTATGAAATGTGCTCAACCTGCCCTTTCTTGTGCCTTGTGCCTCAGATCTTATCTTATTTCTGTAGGATGCTCTATCTTCCCTGGGGAAAAGAAAAACAACAACAACACCCTGCCCTCTGCATGGGAATTACTGCCCATCTTTAAGCCATACTCTGTTCTGAGGCCCCAGGTGCCAGTTTTCAGAGAGCCTGGGGAACTCCCTTACTAACAGCAGCTCCCATTTGACAGTGCCTTGAGGGTGCTGCCAGGAGCACATGCAAGGCAAGAGGCAGGCAGAATGGGCAGAATTGTTTTAACAAAAGCAAGACTGCTTTAAAGTGGTTGCATGTAGGATTATTTTTGAAAGATAGGTCCTCCAGGATGAAAAGAAGAAAAATTTGGAAATGATTTTCTTGTCTTTCTCTTTTTACTTTTGTTTTTCTTCTTTTTTTTTTGAGACTGAATCTGGCTGTGTCACCAGGCTGGAGTGTGTAGTAGTGCCATCTTGGCTCATTGCAATCTCTGCCTCCCAAGTTCAAGCAATTCTCCTGCCTCAGCCTCATCAGTAGCTGGGATTACAGGTGTGTGCCACCACACCCAGCTAATTTTTGTATTTTTAGTAGAGACGGGGTTTCACCATGTTGGCCAGGGTGATCTCTCACCTCATGATCCAACTACCTCAGCATCCCAGAGTGCTGGGATTACAGGCATGAGCCACCATGCCCAGCCGGAAATGACTTTCTTAGCATCAAAGTGCCTTGACGTCCTTATACCAAACTGCCTCTTTCCTCTCCATGTTGCCTCTCTCCTCTCCCTGTTCCCAGTGCTGTTTGAATTTTGCATTTTAAATGTCCTGAAGGCTCATAGTTCTGTCCTGTGTCCTCTGTTCCTTCATTAGCCATCTCCACAGCCACAGGGGGAGACAGGATTGCATTTATTTCCTGAATCTTCTCTTTGGGTACACCTCTTCCTCACCGTTCATTTGTTCATTCATTCATATTCATTTATTTCTTTAACAAATGTTTACCATCACCCACTGTGTGCTGGAGACTGTTTAATGTAGACATACATAGCAAAATAGGGAATAGTCTTTCCCTAAAAGGTCACAATTTAGAAGGGTATAAAACGGTAATAGCTGCTTTATTTTATACAGCACTTTAACATCTATAGAATGGCTTCATAAACATTATATGATAAACTATGTGTTATTGAACCCTTTTGAGAGACACAGAACCTTGTTCCAGCTCTGAGAATTAAGTCACTCATCCATGAAATACAGAGGGTTTGATGGTGCAGTTGTACTTTATA
This sequence comes from Symphalangus syndactylus, assembly GCF_028878055.3. NCBI lineage: Eukaryota > Metazoa > Chordata > Mammalia > Primates > Hylobatidae > Symphalangus > Symphalangus syndactylus. The sequence goes on from NC_072425.2 coordinate 27,799,718, forward strand.
CCCACATTCCTTAAGTTCAAGTTCAGTACTCTCTTTGTTTTGCCACACTGTATTTATCCCTGTGACATCCTGAATATTATTTGGTAAACAACTTGTTATATCTACATTGCTCTCCCCCTCTTAATCTGAAAGATCATGAACTATTCTTTGGAAGTATTCAAACAAGACTAGGTAGACATTTGTCAAAATGGTATAGCATGGGGAGAGATCAGACACAATTTAAGTAATCTCTTCTAATTCTCAGCTTGTAAAATTTGAGCTTAATTTATTTCTATTTAATTTTCATCTTAGGACTTCTTAGAAAACAAGGAGGCAATATCTGTGTTTGAAAATAGGCTCCTTAGAACTAGCCAACCTGGAAAGTATTCAGAATTGAGTTTTCTTTTTTTTTTTCTTCGCCACTGATTGACAAACCAAATGTCACTTGTAGAATGGCAGAGCATTCGTTTTTTGCTCCAATTAATTGTACCACATGGTGGAGTTCACAAGGCCATCCCAGACCAGACCCTGCCTCTGCAGCTTTTTTGCTTTGGTTTCTTAGCTGGTGCCTCCTCTTGGACGTTTGGCCCTGGTGTCTAAATGCCTAGGCTCCGCAAAGCAGGCGGCAGCAGTGCCTCCAACAGACAGGAGCTTGGCATCCCCTGATAGCCGTCCTCTGAGCTGTCTCTACACTCTCTAAAATAAGATATAGACAGAGATTTGTCATGGAATCACAAACAGGAAAGTCACCAAAGCTGTCACTAGAGCCCCTTAAAATGTCACTTCCTAGCATTAATTGCCATGATAGCAAAACGAATGGGCATGCTCTGAACATTTGCTCTTCCCCTCCTCCCTCATGATTCTTTTCCATCTCCCTGTCTCTCCTTTCTCCCTACTCCCTCAGAGCCCCCCCCTTCTCTTTATCTCTGGGGACCCTTGCACATTCTGACTTGATTAGACTGTGGCTGGCAAGGCAGTACACCGCACAGTGGCAGGTGAGGTTGAAGGAGGTTTGGTAAATGTCAGGGGCTGAAGAGACTGTTCTCTTATTGATCAGAGCTGAAGCAGTTTCCCAGCAGTCAGGGGACTTTGTACCTCCTGTCCTGGGCTCCCTTGAAATGGCTGGAAATCACCCAGTGGGGAACTGACTGACAAAGAAAGTCCAGGACAGCTCAACCTCAATGCCTCTTACAAAGAAACAGCCTGCCTCTGGATTTGATATCTTTATCTACTGTAGAGCTAAAGTCATCACTACTACCACAAATATGATCAGTCCTTATTTTTTCTAATATTTCTTAATTATGAAAGTTATGCATGCTTATTTGTGAACACTTGAAACTAAAGAAAAGTATAAATTAGCAATTTTTTGTATGCCCCATTGAATAGCCACGGTAACTTTTTACTAATTTTTTCTGCCTTTTCCCTTTTATATATTGAAAGTGAAAAATTATTGTTTTCTATCTTGCATTTTTATTTAATATTATACAATAAGTATTTCAACATGCACATAATTCTATGTCATGACTGCTTCATAATGTATTTATTGATGGACATTTTAGCAGCTTTTTTTTTTTTTTTTTTTTTTGCTATTTTGTATTCAACAGCAACAACCATTTTTAGTCTTAAATTCATTTTCACCATTCTGTATTATTTCCTCCAGGTGTATTCCCAGGAGTGGAGTCATTGGGTCAAATGGTCTGAGTGTTTTAAAGTTCTTGATACATGTTTGGCTCAATATCTGTTTGTTGGGATGTTTCCATACACACTTGTTAAATAAGGTAACATTTATTCATCTATTTTTCATTCATTAATTCAACAAGCTTTAATTAAGTACCTACTGTGTGTCAGGAACTATTTAAGGCACTGAAGATAAAGCAATAAATAAGATATATGCAAGTCAATTTCTATAACGGTTTCTTTCTAGCACAGAAAGACTATAAGCAAATGAACAAAATATATGTATATATTAGATATATAATAATGAATGATAATAATTGCAATGGGGGAGAAAGAAAACAAAGGAGGGAATTAGGGCCCTCAGGAAAGGTCTTAATGATCAGATAACAAGTGAAAACTGATCTACAGGAGATGAAGAAGCAAGCCATTTGGATATTTGAGGAAACAGCTTTTTGGGCAGAGGGAACACCAGGTATAAAGGTCCCGTGGCACCAGTGTGATTGGAGCACTAGAGGAATAGGGAGGAGTAGCATTGAGAGAGAGAGCACTAGAATAAATTGGGTTATAGGAGCAGTGGAAAGAAAGTCATGTAGAGCCTAATAGAAAGGGACATTGACTCATCCTGTGAGTGACATGAAAAGCCATTGGAAAATGGGGGAATGAATTTTTGCAAAGGTGATAAACAGTTAGGGCCAAACTGAGAAGGAGCGATTTGGACATAGAGTTGCAACTCAGAAGGGAGGATACTAAGGAGAGCAGAGAATAGAGATTGTACTATGGAAACTCACAGGCAGAATTTAGCCCCTACATAATGTTTTGTTTGTTTTGTTTTGTTTTGTTTTTGCTTGCCTACAGGGTATATTTTTGAATTCAGTTGTTAATATATATAAATTGGAAAATTTCACATAGAAATTCACATTTCTGCCTCACTTGGTGACTGAAGGATCTCAAAACCTTAGGCCCATTCTTGTACCTTCCAGCACTTAGCAGGAGCTGAGTGGTAGCAACTGCTTTGGAAGGGCTGCTCTCTCTACTTCATCAGGAACACCATCTGATTAAGTTCCTTAACCTAAATCCTCCTTCCCTCCAGAGGGCTTGGAACTCACATCTTCTCCCAGAGGAAGGAGAAATTGAGACAACCTTTATGATCTGAGCAGTGGGAACCCAGAGTACACAGGAACAATGGATTCACTTCCTATTTTGTGTAGCAAGAGTGGGAGGCCTGAGGATCTTTCAGACTTTCTAGAAGGTGTATATATTCACTGTCCATTAGTATAAGGGTAGGGATGCACAGATCAGTCTAGGAAAGGATACGACTCTCTTTCAACTCCTTGAGTTTTGTGTTACCAGCCAGACAGAGGCTGGCAGCAGATCAGAGACCAAGAGACCTTTGAGAACTTTGACAGCAGAGGATAAAGTGGTTAAGACGCCCAACTCTTGAACCAGACACACCTGGGTCCAGTTTCACCTTACTAATGCCTTTGAGATTCAACCTCCTCACCTCTAAAATGGGATTATTTGTTTTGCAGGATTCTTGTAAGAATTAAGGAAAATATATATATATATATATATATATATAATAGCACAGTGTTTTGACTCAAGAAATGGAAGCTATTATTGACATGTTGTCTGAAATATTCATTTCATTCAACAGAGACCCAGAGAGGGGAGAGAGGTATCTGAAGTTACACAGCAAGTTAATACTGGGTGTATGGGGGATGCAGCGTTTGTGGGGAGTGGTGGCTCTGATATAGACATTCTAAGTTTCTAGTCAATGCCATCTTAACGTTTCAACCACACCACTTCTGAAGGAGTTCCTTTCTATCCATGTTCCAGCTCATGCCTTGGTCTTGACTCGTCGTAGGAGATTGCTAAATATGTTTAAAATGAATGGGTGAATGGGCAAATGAATGAATACATCCCTGACTGGAAGGGACTAATTTGCTGCCTAGTGGGGAGTGGGATGGACAGCAGCTCTCCTGATCCTGTCTCCTGAGCACTTTTAAGTGCCGTTGTTTTCTTTCTCTACAGCTTACAATCCTCACCTTTTTTATGTCCTTTTATAAGACATTGTTCAGGATGTAGGAGTTTCCTATCTGGGAGGTTAGGATGTCTGGCAGACAGGACCTTCTACCCACTGTCCCAGGTGGGGACAGGAGGGGACACTAGAATTATGAAAGCCTGGTGAGACTGGACGGCCATTCTCAGACTCCAGGCTCCAGGGAAAGGGCATTCACTGATGCTCACGCAGATGTAGGGCTGCCCACTGAGCATGGTTAGAGAGGCCACCGACCTGCCTGCGAATAGATAATTCCCACGGGTACCTGGCTCCCATGGGACTCTCAAAATGTGGATGCTTTTGCAGTCAGTAGCCCATAGAATCATTATTCCTTGGCATTTCCAAGTCAGACATTTATTGAGTGCTCTTTCTTCTCCACATTTAAAAACTGTAGTACCTTAAACAAGTTGTTTATTCTCATCTATGCATGCTTTCTCATCCGTGGAATGAATGCTGAAGACAAAAATACCCTGTAACTTGGCTAGAAGCCATCCTGCATGGTTAACATCTTTGGCAGGACAGGAGCTTGGTTTCTGAAGAGTTCCCAGCTACGACGTTTCCTCGGCATCCAGCAACAACACAGCAGTGAGGAGACAGGCATCTTGCTCCCTTAGCTGCTGTTCCATACTGAAGTAGAGGCCAGTGACTGGAAAATGGAGATGATAGCCCCACTATGTCTCCTCGTCTCACTCTCCTCCACCCCACCCCCATAAACTACATGACACCTTCCAGTATTAATATACACAGGCAACTTCGGAAAACTCCTCATGCTATGGAAAGGGTGATGGTCTTAAACTTTCCTGACTAGGGGATATGGGTCAGATTCTAATCTTATCTCCTTACCTACTCACTAATTTTGACATTTTGAAATCTTGGACTAGTCACTTTCAACCAGGATGGGGGGTGATTTCCTCCCTCTCTCTCTCTCTCTCTCTCTCTATCATACAGACACACACACACACACCTTTCACTGGAGACCTTTAGCAATGTTTGAAGACATTTTTTTTTGTCATGACTAGCGAGGGGTTAGGCCAGGGATGCTGCTTAACATTCTACAATGCACAGGACTGCCCCCACCCCCAAGCAAATAATTACCCAGCTCAAAATATCTATCAAATCAAGCCTGAGAAACCCTGCTCCAAGCCTTGGTTGTCACATTGGTAAAATGAAGATTCCAGTTTCACAAGAACGTGGGAGGAACAAACAATTATGAAGGTGAATGCTTTCTGTAACTGTAACATACTACACAGATGTAGGATAGAAATGTTATTGTTCCATTGTGTTAGTCTGTTTTCTGTTGCTATAACTGAATAGCTGAGACTAGGTAGTTTATGGAGAAAATAAATTTATTTCTTACAGTTCTGCAGACAGTGAAGTCCAAGGTAGGAGGGCTGCATCTGGTGAGGGCCTTCTTGCTGATGGGAACTGTCTGCAGAGTCCTGAGGCAGCGCAGGGCATCACATGACCAGGGAGACTCGTGACAGACAGCCAACGTAGTTTTTATAACAGATTCACTCTTGTGATAACTAACTATTCTCATGACAACCCATTAATCAATTGGTCCTTTAATCCATGAATGGATTAACCTATTAATGAGGTCAGAATCTTCATGATCCTATCACCTCTCAAAGGCCCTATCTCTCAATACTATTACATTGGGGGTTGACTTTCAACATGAGTTTCAGAGGAGACAAATATTCAAACCATAGCATATCATTATTTTTAGCATCATCATCATCATCATCATCATCATCTGTCTCAGGGCCTTTGCATCTCTTTTCTCTCTTCCTGAACAGTTCTTTCCTCAGGTCTTTGCATGGCTTGTTCCCCCAGTTCCTTCAGGTTTTTCTTCATATATCACCCTAAGGCTATCCCTGACCACCCTGTATAAAATAAAAAATAAAACAACATACATAATCATACACACATGCACCACAGTCTGTTCTTCATTACCTTAATTTTTCTAGTTTTTTCTTTCTTTCTTTTTTTCTGAGATGGAGTCTTGCTCTGTCTCCCAGGCTGGAGTGCAGTGGTGCAGTCTCTGCTCACTGCAACCCCTGCCTTGTGGGTCCAAGAGATTGTCCTGCCTCAGCCTCCTGAGTAGCTGGGATTACAGGCGTGTACCACCACACCCTGCTAATTTTTGTATTTGTAGTAGAGATGGGGTTTCACCATGGTGGCCAGGCTGGTCTCAAACTCCTGACTTCATGATCTGCCCTCTTTGGCTTCCCAAAGGGCTAGGATTACAGGCATGAGCCACTTTGCCTGGCCTTCTTTATAATTTTTGCCACCATTTGACCCATTGTAAGTATTATCTGTCTGTCTTTAAGAATTGTGTCTTTTTTGTCCCATGCTGTCTGCGTCTTGTTTAGAACATTGCCTGGCACTGCATAGAAAGCAAATAAATAATTGAGGAGTGAATTGATAAAACAAGTGAGTAAATGAAACAATGGGAGGCTTACCCAAATGCCTTAATTCAGTTTTTTTCTATTTCAAATGATTGGCTATTTAGTTCAGCTCATGGGATTTATTTATTTTATTTATTTATTTATTTTTTTTGAGACAGAGTCTCGCTGTGTTGCCCAGGCTGAAGTGCAGTGGTGTGATCTCAGCTGATAGCAAGCTCCACCTCCTGGGCTCATGCCATTCTCCTGCTTTAGCTTCCCAAGTAGCTAGGACTACAGGTGCCCGCCACCACGCCTGGCTAAATTTTTTGTATTTTTTAGTAGAGACGGGGTTTCACCGTGTTAGCCAGGGTGGTCTCGATCTCCTGACCTCGTGATCCGCCTACCTCGGCCCCCCAAAAGTGCTGGGATTACAGGCGTGAGCCACGGTACCCGGCTGGGATTTATTTTTAGTAGAAATAGAGTAATATTAGTTACTCTGTATGGGCCAAGTTTTGTGACCAGTACTTAATAAATATTTACACGTAAAATTTTCAAAAAATTGATATGGTCATTACTTCTAATCACTCCCTTTTTCAGATGAGGAACCCGAAGCAGAGGAGGTGCTGGTAACTAGCCCAGGGTCATGTACCTGGTTTGTATTAGACCCAGGATTTGAAGCTAGGTCTGTGTGACCTTGAAATTCTCTCTTTTCACCAATAACTCTGCTTCCTGTACTTCCTTTACCTTTCTGTTCCTTGAGGAACACGAGGACAGGTATTATCAGAAACAGTCCCAGGCTTCATGGAGATACACTATTGATTAGATGTAACAGCAATTGGCTCATTGCTTCTGCCTCAAGTAGCTCTGCTAAATTCATGAATCTGGGCCTCTTTTTGTCTGTTCTTCTTTGGCTCCCACCTGGAAATAACCTCTCTATGCCTCCTAACCTCTGTATGACCATGGCTTCTACTGCTTCACAGCTCCTGTGCCTAGCTCATCTCCATTCCTTGTGAGACATGCTCTGCCTGCCTCTGACTCTTCTCTCATGCCTTCTTTTCAAGCACTCCATGAAAGAATTTGTCATATCCAATACTGAATGCCCTAGTGAGGAGATCCCCACAAGAGATGTCACCATCCATAAGCTAATCTGGAGCTATCTGACTCTGTGCAGTTATAGAGCTCTGTTCCCATCAGCTTTGTCAGGATGGTGGAGTCTTGGGATACCTAGCAAGGCACCCTCTAGGTTATGAAGCAGTTGCAGCTCCTTTTTACTAAAGCACGCATCTGTGAATGTGGCAGATCCTCAAACATCATATCTTGTCCAGAATAGTAGGCAGTGCATCTGCCCAGAGCAGGGCTGGTGTGCCTTGCTTCAAAGGAGACTGGTTTGTGAAAAGCTCAGCTTAGCAAAGAAATAAATCAGGAAGTGACAGATTATTTTCCTAAATGATTCTTCATTTTACAAAAGTAATTCACCACAGGATTCTTTTCATATATAGCACTAGGAATGAATATAAAAAAGAAGAGGATTTAACCAACTTTTAGCTTATCAAAATGTTTATAGACACACTAGTCTATAAACCAAAGCCAATCTATAATGTCAGGGCTTTCTGGGATGATGGATAGTAGCAAGATGGGTGTGGAATGGGCAGATGTGGGTATGAATCCTGTGCCCATCTAGTGCCTCAATTGTGGACAGAGTAACCTCTTTTAGTCCTGGATTCCTTACCTGTGAAGCTGGCTTTTAATAATGCTGGACTCTCCTCAGGTTGTTTTCAGGATGAAATGCAATAATATATGAACAGTCTGGTGTAGAGGCTACCTGACACAAATAGTAATAATTTTGGGAAAGTCATATCTCCTCCCTGAGTCTCAGTCTACCCATCTGTATCATGAACAGCTTGGACCCTTCCTTGCTGGTCTAAACCTGCATTCTTCAGTGGAACTGTGGGGTGTGGATATACATTAAAATCAGTGGAAGGTGAGTTGGAACTCAGTGCCATATGCCTTGCAGGCATGACCAACGGTGTATGTAGGGGGAGAGGTTATTAGAAAAAACAGGAAAAGAGGAAGATTTTTTCTCATGCGAACCCTTATCTACTGACAGCTCCTTTTACAGAAATGATGCAAAAGAGAGAAAGGATGTCAGTCACTGTCATTCTGAGATGGCTGAGGCCAGTCTCCGGTCCATGTCAATAGCATCCTGGCTCCAGGACTGTCCCTGAGAGTGTCCCAAGGAGGTCCTCAGACAGAGATATGACTTTCTCATGATTTCCCTGGTGAATGAAGCCTTCGGAGAGCGGATGCATCTACATTATAATTACTTTAAGTGCTGCCTGATTGGCGCTGTTCATCACCCCAGGAAGCAGCCTCGCCCCATGGACAGACAGGCCGCCTGCTTTGGCTTGGCACAGCTCCAGCTGTGTCCTTGTCAGTGTCTGCTTGCTATACCCCTGGCTCTGCTCCGGGGGAGAGGAGGCAGTGCGCTGCAGAGGGTGGGCACTCAGGTGGAAATGAGAGAGCCTGGGCTGTGCCTTCAGCATGCCTGTTGCCTGAGTTGTCCTTCTCAACCCTGGGCCTCAGCCTGTTTATACGTGGGCAGATGGATTGTGAGGTCTCTACACCTTCTTCTGGCTCTTAACCTGTAGCTATCTCAGAAAGGAGGTCAGATGGGTATTCCAGGAGGAGAGGGTGCTTCTGAGTGTTAAATTGGCTTGGTCCTGAGGGCTGGGTTACATCTCCCTGTAGGACCCCAGAGGAGAAAGCATTTTCTGGACTGTGTCCTCACATTGCAAGAAAATGAGGTTTCCTCCACCCATAAAAGATCCAGAGGGAGGGCAGTAGAGGATATTCTAATATCAGGGCTGCATTTCATAACCCTAGGTGTCTATGCATGGATGTGGGAAAGGGGGATGTAGGTTTTCAGACGTAATAGAGTGAGGCTGGCAAATCAGGAAAGGCTTTGTGGAAGACAAAGTCTTCAACCAAGGTATCTAAGGCTGAACATATCTGAGAGGGAAGGTGAAGGGATGGAACTAAGATCTTTCTAGAGAGTAGTGGTTAGAAGTGTGGCCTCTGGGACTAGGCTACCTAGGTCAACTCCTGAAATTTACCGATACTTACTAGCTTTGTATAACCTTGGGCAAATTAGTAAATGCTCCCCTTCCTCTCACTGTCCTCGTTTCTAAAACAGAGAAGATAAGGATGTGGATCCCCAAGTTGTTGTAAGACCAAATGATGTAATTTATGTAAGACTAAATGATTAGTACATGTCACAATGCTCAGAGGTGTGCTTATCACAAGAAAAAGGGTCAATTAATGTTAGTTATTATAGTGCGTTGTGAGCAAGTCCTCAGCAGATAGATCAGGTGCTTTATATGATCCTTTATTTAATTCTCTCAACTACTCAGCAATTCATTCATTCATTCATTTACCAAATACTCATCAGGACAGAGCAGTGAAAGTGCCGGCATGACCCCTTCCCTCAGAGATGCAATCCTCTAATGAGGAAATCAGACTTAAGACTGGAGAATTGAACCAACTTATCACACAATTACTAATTTAATTAACACAAAGCTGCCAGGAAGGAAACATACTGCATGCTCTGGGAGAGGAAAGGGGGTACTTGACCTCAATTTGGCTGTTCAAGGAGGCCTTTCTGTGGAAGGAAGATTTAAGCTGGAATTAGAAGGGTATGTAGCATTCAACCAAATGAACTGAAGAATAGAGAAAGTGATCTTTTTGAAAGTTCTATTTTATTTTTTAATTGACAAATAATAATTGTCTGTATTTGTGGGGCCCAACGTGATGTTTCAATCTCAGGAAGAGTCTCTGAAAATAAGAACTTGTCTTGCTTACTGACCTAGATGGCCAATGTGGCTCAAACACAGTGAGGAAGCCTGGGTCAGTTTATTCTAGCACACAGAGATGGGGGCACCGAGACACTGAAAGCTGAAGTGGCTTTTAAGTGGTTCCATAGCTGGAACAGAAGGACTGGGATTGCCCTAAGATGAAAGCTTTTCTTCTGCCCCACTATGGCATATACCACAGAAAGTGATTGCTTGTACAAGGAACAGAGAACAGCTTAGTCTGAGGTCAGGAATGCTGTAGACAAAAGCAGTGATTAGGAGGTGGTGGGGTAGGCCTTGAGTGCCTGGCTGCATTTGGACCTTATCTGTTCTAATTTCCCTAGAGCTATAGGGTGGAACTGGATTAATTTCAAAATAATTCTGTCCATGCTCTAGGGTTTAATATCTCATGTGTCTCCTGGGTCATCCTTGGTGTGAGAACACTCTGCTCAGATCAGTGATATATAAAGTGTTTTCAGTTTTTCATTATGCCATGTGTTCATCTGTGGTGTGTGTGTGTGTGTCTGTGTCTGTGTCGTTTTCTTCCCCGAAGCATGCTAAGTTCACTCAGGGAAATGCCTGAGACTTGGGTGAAATCTTATTTATTTTTTTTGGAAGGCATGCAGTACAAAATCACTTCTCTCCCTACATAAATATGCATGAGGCTGGCCTGCTCTCTTTTCCTCAGGAAGTGTGGGCAGGGGGAGAGAGAGCCCATATGACTGGTATCAGAGCCCTGCCCGTGGCTGCTGGCACCCCATTAATCAGGGGGGAACAGCAGCCTTGTGAACTGTGAAATTGGCAGCCCCCTGACAGCTTTGGGGCCCAGTCGAGCAGGGACTCCATTTCACAGCTGGAAGGTGGCAGCATGGGGTGGGGAAGGAGGGCACTGGGCTCAGTGGGCCAGAGAAGTCATGCTCCCTCTCAGCTTTTGCGAATCCCAAACGAGTCTTGCTGAGAGACGCCTCTTGATTAAGGTGAGCAGGAAAGAGAGAAAGAAAGAAAGGGGTAAGGGAAGGAACACAGTGAATGATAATGGCCATTATAACGAACACTGAGTATCCACTGTCTACTGAGATCCAAGTGCTATGCTATGTACTTGCTATGGATTTCTTTATTTAATACTCATGATTTTTCTATATGGTATCGTCATTAGCCCTATGAAACAGACCAGGCAAAACAGGACCTGTTTTAAGCACCAGGAAGTGGTAGAGCTACAACTGGGACCTGGGTCTGACTCCAGAGCCTGTGTCTTTTTGCCACTGTGCTATCCTGTTGTCCAGCATGCTATAAAATAGAATAGAAGAGTGTCTTGTCTTGTTCACTCAATGGCCGTTTACAAAGTGCACACTCTATGTACAGAACAAAGTCACTGTGCTAAGTGCTAGGTTACAGAGGGATTAATACCTTCAACAAGTTTATGGTTGTGTGTAAGAGAGTTGAGTAAACAGGCAATTTCAGCAGTATGAAATGTATTTGAGACATTCACCAGAACACAATCTTAGCTCTGATACTTACCAGCTTTTTGACCTGGGGCAAGTTATTTGACATCTCTGGGCTTCAGTTTCCCCATCTCTGAAATAGTTATGTGAGCATTCTCAGCTTATACATTGCTGTGAAGAATAATTGAAATACTGCAGATCATCTGCGGCCAATTAAGCCAACTGGGTTCCTTTCCTCATGGGGGCCCAGTGTGCAATGGCTGCAAATGGCAGCTTTCTTGGTAGTGTGTGCAGCCTGTTTGTTGTATGGGTTGCTCTAAGGGACCATGGAGACAGGCCTTTCAGATGTATGTTTATGTTTCTGACCTTGCACTACCCCAATGTAGGCTCCAAACACGCATGTGAGGTGCCTTTGGAAAGCCCCAGAGCACTGTGGCCAGGGTCCACATTGGCCAAGTTATCATGTCCATCCACACCAAGCTGCAGAACAAAGAGCATGTAATTGAGGCCCTGTGCAGGGCCAAGTTCAAGTTTCCTGGCTGCCAGAAGATCCACATCTCAAAGAAGTGGGGCTTCACCAAGTTCAATGTCGATGAATTTGAAGACATGGTGGCTGAGAAGCGGCTCATCCCTGATGGCTGTGGGGTCAAGTACATCCCCAATCATGGCCGTCTGGAAAAGTGGCGGGCCCTGCACTCATGAGGGCTTCCACTGTGCTGCCCCCTCTTAATACTCACCAATAAATTCTACTTCCTGTCCAAAAAAAAAAAAAAAAAGATACTCCAGATCAGTTGTTTAGAACGGTGCTCGGTGCATAGTAAGTAGACAATAAATGATTGTTGTGAGTGTGCTGAAATATGGAAATGAACAAATATTCTAGGAGCACAGAGGAAATGGCATTCAAATGTGTTGATGATGTGGATGAGAACTTCCCTCAAGAGGTGACACTTGAGCTGAATTTGAAGATAAGCTCATCAGTGAACCCAGGGGCAAGGGAAAGCGGATGTGTAAAGGTCCCAAGGCAACAGGGAGAGAACATTGTAGGAACTTTGAGAAGTTTCAAGTGGCTTGCAACAAAGGAACATGAACAGAAAGAGCAGACTGTAGAGGAAGAGATGGGTCAGATCACTGGGGTCCTGGGACTTTATCTGGGAGGCCCCGGGGAGCCACTGAAAACTTTTAACTGAGAAGTGCCATGCCCAGATAGTCTTCCTCCCAGAAAGATCATTTAACATGGTGGCACAAGCTTAGATCAGAAAAAAGGCAGAGAGATCAAGAATGGAAGACCACCCTGTGAATCAAATGAGAGATGTAGAGCTAGTGTGCTCCAAGAGATGATACAGCACTGATCTGGAAATGGGCCTTCCTGCATTTTATTCAAAGCTTTGCTGCAGATCTGCCATTTGAATTGGATGCCCTTAGATGGACCTCAGTTTTCCCATCTATCAAATGAGAACCAATGATCTCAGAAGGATCATCCATCACCTACATCTTAAATCCTTGAATAGGGAGGGTAATGTCTGAAGTAAGGAAATGGCAAAACCAGGGGATTGGGGGTAAAGTAAGTCCCTGAACACCAACTTTCAGCAGCCTGAAATGACAGATCTGCAGTGGGGTCTGAATGACAAATCTGCAGTGGGGTCTTTCAGAGTCAGGCAGAAAGGCCCTGCCTGTGCCTTCAGGCCCAGCAGTCCTGGAGTACAGCAAGCATAGGAGAGAAACAAGCATAGGAGGGAAGCCCTCATGTCCTTACATTACACTTTTATTTATCAAAGGCAAGAGAAGAGACGGGGGCAAGGAAGAAGTGCAAGAAGGAAAAGCAACCAAGAAGAGGAAGAAGAGAGACTTCCTTTTAGGAGGCAGAAGAATATTGCTAATCCCTTCCCTAGCGTTACAAATGATGGGGTCTCCTATTAGGATGGTGTCATCCTAAGTAATCCCTTTTACCTCTTGGAGACTGGTTCACCATGTGGGAGATGGAAACGGCAACAAGCTGGGTTACTCATCTCAAGATGACTGTATATAGAAGATATGTGGATATATATATATATACACACACACATATATATATATCCCCACATATGCATATATATGTGAAAATATGTATATATCAGCATATCATTATATATATTTATATACATGTATGCATACATACATATGCTATGTACGTATATAGTCTTGTCCTTCCCAAAGTAGAAAGAAAGCTCTGGTGGTTGGAATTCTAAGTCTGTTCACACACACTCTGTAATCAGCACATGGGATATTTCCTGGCACATAGTAAGCCTTCAATACATATCGGCTGAATACATAAATAAAAGAAATGAGCTAATGGTGTGTCATATAGACTGTTAAGGATTGTGTGCATGTACGTTATCTCTGTTACTCCTCTCAGGGAATATCCACTTCATCTACTATGTTTACAAAAGAATAAAGGAAGAAAGGAGAAGGAAAAACAGGCTATGAGGGGGCTGGAGGGAGCTCAGTTGGAATCCTGAGTCGGCAGCCTCCCACAGAGCCATCACTGTCTGTGGTGGTGGGCCCAGGAACACCCTGGCTGCAGCCGTGTGTGTCTAATAACTTAATTAGGGCTGGTGCCGCTCTATGCAGCCCAGCTGGGCCCAGCCTTCTCCCCTGCAGATGCTGTTTTGCCAGCCCTTGGCACTTTGATTTCTCTGCCTGCATCTTCTCTGTGCCCTTGCTAATTGGATCTGAGTGGTGAGAGTTCTATGCCAGGATAGGCAGGCCAGAATTCCACACTTTTCCTGCCAGCAGAGATCCTAGAACTTTGCCCCCTCTGATTTTGTCCCTCCGAGCGCTTATCCATTGTCCCTTCATTGCCTGCCCTGGAGCAGTTAGTGAGGGGCGCTGGGGAATTTGCTGCTGATTTTTGTCTATGTTAGCCTCTCCTGTTGGACATACATCTCTTGTCCTTAAGTGCTTGAGGGTGAAACCAATCTACTTCACAAGGCTATCAAAGTTGGGCACACAGATCTGTCCAAAACAGTATCCAAAAGTTATCATCACAAAAACCAATTCACTTCCCTACCTCTCTCCTTTCCTTCTGTTCACTGACACTCATTGAGTGCCTGTTCTCTGCTGGCAGGTAGCAGGGAAAAAGCAGTGCTCAAAATAGACCAGTATTTGTCTTTGTGGAGCTTTCTTTCTAGTGAAGAGCATTGGACATTCGTTACATGAATGCATTCATGAAAACATTCATGCAGGGTGGAGATAAGGGTCAAGATGGAGTAGAGGGAATAAAGAATGAGAAGGGATGAAGCACTGCTAATTCAGAGAGATTATCAGAGAGCAAGAGAGTATTTGAAATAAGGCTTTGAGATAGATTCCAACAACAAGGGACAATAGGATGGAGTGGGGTAAGAATAGGTGAGAATTATAGACGGTGAGATTGGAGACCTAAGACAGGGCCTAATCACATGGGGCCTTGGAGTTGATGGTAAAGAGCTGGGATTCTGCTCTAAGTGTGAAGCCCTTGTAGAGTGTGGAACAAATGAGGCACAGGGTGGACAAGTTCAGATTTATTCCTGAAGGGGTCCCACCTGCCACTAAGGGAAGCATGGAGGATTAGAGGCCACACATGGAAGCTGGGAGAACAGGTAGCAGGTTGCTGCATATAACAATAATAAAAACGATGATTCTAATCACAACTAGTAGCCCTTGTGTACTCCTACTATGTTAATTATATTAGCAAGCCGCCCAAATTAAGGATGCCCCATGGTGAACAGGTAGATACATAGATCAATGACTGAGAAGATGCAATTTGCTCACTCCTTTCTAGAGCAGGATTTTTAAAACGTGGGGCCCATGTTTGAGTTTTACACTGAAAATATTTGCAAAACATCGGGTACCTTTAGTTTCTGAGGGAGGGAATCTATAGCTTTGGTCACACAGTTCTAAGATCCCAGACACACCTGGACCATCTTACTTGGAGATGATGAAACTATTTCTGTGAAGTTGGCTTTGCCTTGATGACATTAACACCAGGTGGTGGAGAGAATATATTCTGTTCCAGGTTTCTCCACTTCACAGCTGTAGGACTGAGGCAAGTTATTTAACTGATTTGTCCCTCAGCTTCCTTATACATAAAATGGTGATTATAATAAAACAAGGCTAGCTGTAAGTATTAAGTAAGTTACAGAGCATAAAGTGTTTAGACACTCCTTGGCCTATATAGGTACTGTTTTTATCATTAGACATCATTGTAGTTCACTCTAATTTCATAGAGGGTCTGGGTGAGGATGTTACTTAATAACTCACACAGGATATGAAATAGGAACATTGTCCTCAAAAACCAGAATCAGGATTACTGTTCTTTGGCCAGATGGTTATTTTAAACTTTTTAGACATCTGAATACTATAACAAGTTTTCCATCTTTGTACTGTCTGCTAGGATGCTCAGAGTCTAATTTGAAACAGAAACTCTGGGAAATATACCAACCATTGTACGTATTAATTTTTTATTTTTTAGAGACAAGGTCTTATTCTGTCACCCAGGCTAGAGTGCAGTGATATGATCATAGCTCACTGCAACTCATGGGCTCAAGCAATCTCCTACCTCAGTCTCTCAAGCAGCTGGGACTACAGGAGTACACCATCATGCCTAGCTAATTAAAACAACTTTTTAGAGATGAAGTCTTGCTATGTTGCTTAGGCTGGTCTTGAACTCCTGGCCTTGAGCAAGCCTCCCACCTCAGCCTCCCAAGTTGTGGGGTTTGGAGGTGTAAGCCACTGTACCTGGCACTGTAAGTTAAGTTTTAGCACTGATGTTTCCCTTGGCTTCGTCTTTACATCCTCATATCTATCTTTTTTCTCTTCAATTAAATCTTTTCTAAAATACTCCAAAAATGTACTTTATTTTTAGTTACAAATTACTTTAATCCTGCAATTAAGTAAATATAATTATATATATTCTAACCACCCAAATGAGAATACAAATATTTTGTGGTATACATCAGATTTTTTTATATTTAAAATGTTAAATTACACATAACTAATCATCTTCACTGATTCTGTTTCTTACTACACAAAGGTTGATATTTCTAACCTATTTGGATATTTATACTTTTACTTTATATATGGTATCATAATCTTATCTAAGATTGTCCTGTGTCCTGTGCTTTTAAATTTTTTATCTTATCACACTCCACCAGCAATGAATAAAATCTCTCATTTTCCCAAATTCTCAACAACCCTTATTATATTTTGCCATTCTGTAAGATATGAAATTATAACTTCAATGATTATTTAATTTGCATGTCAAAGATAATAATGAGGTTAAACATTTTTCCTTATATTAAATTTTCTTTATTTTTCAATCCTGATTATATCTTTTGCATATTTTTATGATGGTGTTTTTTACCTGATTAGTAAAATTTCCTTATAAATATTGATAATAATCATATTTAAAAACATAAGTAGGCTTTGTCATGTGAAAATATCTTCTTCCAATCTATGACTTATGTTTTAGTTTTCTGAAGAAAATCGTTTCCTAATTTTGAATATTTTCATTTTAATTCTACAATGTTTTTTTCATTTGTAGTTTATACTTTTTGTGAATAACTGAGGAAATTAGGATTTTTTACTATCCTAGTGTCTTAGTTATGCACCTATAATTTCTTCCAAATTTTTAAGATTTTGCTTGTAACGTTTCAGTCTTTAACCATGGACTTCGTTTGCTTTAGTTTTTCACATGGATAGCTAATTGTCCTAGTTCACTATCTGGTGTCCATTCTTACTCCATGGATTTATGACACCACTGTCATAGGACAAGTCCTCATGTATCTGGAGGTCAGTTTCTGAGCTCCCCTGTTCTAGTACCATGCTACTTTTAGTGATTATGGTTTTGTAATATCTTGGTATCAGAAAGGGCAGGACTCCCTCATTCATTTTCTTCTGTAAATGTCTTAGCTATTTTTCTCTCATTATTCTTCTGTGTGAATTTTAAGATAAAGTCTTATTTATGAAAAGGCTTGTTGTCACTGGGATTGGGATTACATTGAATTTACAGACTCACTTGCAAAATTCACAAAACTTGGACTTCTCATCCATGAAATAATATATTTCTTTATTTGAGCCTTCTTGTATGGCTGTTAATAGGGTTAAACATTTAAACATTTTATCTATGCATATATCACAAACTTTTAATTGTATCTAATTTCTAGGAGCATCACTATTTCTGTGACTGTTGCAAATTGTATCTTTTCACTTGTATTACATTTCTTAATTGTTCTTTTCTTGTGTATAAGAACACTAGTTTTTCTTTGATTGAAGCCAGAAGATGTGATTATTTTATTACTTTTGGCCTCTAGTTTTTTTTTAATTTTCATGTGGAAAAAATGACATAATTTACCATTAATAGTCTTGCAAATCTTTATATCTTGTATTTGAATTATCTTGTTCTAATGCTCTTCCAGACTGGGCCTCCCATTCAGCGTTGAAGAAAAATGATGGCAGAGCATGCCATTTTCTTGTACTTGACTTTAAAGAAAATAAAACTAAAGCTCTATCACTATATGTCATAATATATCATAATGACAGAGTTTTAGGTTTTGGTTAGATAACCAAATAGTAAATGTTAGTAAGCTTTTGACAGCAAATTTTCCTTCTATTCCTAATGTACTAATCATTTTTCAAGCCATGATCGGGTATTACAATTTATTAAATAGTGTTTCGGCATCAAGTGAGGTGATGTCTTCTCTTTTAACCTGATTGTGTAGTATATTACTGTCGTTTCTATTAGTAAACTATCCTTACATTTTTTAACATCTTTGTTAAGTTCCAATATCAACATTATCCTAGCTTCATAAAACATGAGGTTTACACAGCCTTTCTTCTTGTGCTGTCATGCTATTGTATATAAATATTTGTATGTGTAATTATTGTGTGAAGTGGGTATATCTCATAAAGTTTGCTAGAATTTATGCTTAAGTCTACTTGTTTGATGTTTGTCTATTTGTTAGATGGTAATTTCTGACTACTGGTTCAAATATTTATATGGCTATTTTATTTGTCTGTTTCTTCTTAACTCTGTTTTAGTATTTGTTATTTTCCTGAGAATCACTTATTTTTTTAAGTTGTTCCATTTATAGACATATTGTCTTGTATTGTATAATATTATTTGTTAAATATTTAGCAGATAGTATTATATATGCATATGTGTTTGTATGCCTGTGATAAATAAGTATGTGTATTCATGTTTGTGTATATCTAATCTAATCTATCTATCTATCTATGTATCTATCTATCTATCTATCTACCTACCTAGTTAGCTAGCTATACATATCCCAAGTCTCTACCACATCTATAATTCTGTCCTCATTTTAATTCCAGAGATTTTGTTTTTATGCCTTGTCTCTCAATCTTGTTGGTATTATATCTATTTTATTAGGGTTGTTTTTTGTTTTTGGTTTTGGTTTCTGTTTTTTAGTAAGAGTAAAGGAGAGAGAGCAAGATGTAATGATAAAAGGTTTAAAAAAAACTTTGCTCATGATTTGTTGATATTCTATATTATTTCTCTTCTATATCATTAATTTTTATATTTTCTTTATTCTACATTCTTTATTATTATTGCCATTCTTTTTTAACTTCTTAAATGCCTAGATCATTATTTTTCAATCTTTCTAACAAGTGTTTCTTTATCTCTAGACCTCAAATTTTGCTATGTAGTGTGCATGTTGTTTAATTCTTTTTTGTATTATTTTGTTTATTCTTTAGACATTTTAATTTACATTTCCAGGCATATGTTTAGAAAACTTTTTGTTATTAACACTAATTTTACTGTATTTTATTAGATAATATGTTCTGGGTACTATTAAGTTCTTGGCTATTTGTTAGGTTTGCTTTGTACCCTAGAGCATGGCTACTTTTTATAAATAGTTTCTGTGTGTTTGAGAAACACTCTGCATTTTCTAATTATTGGACAAAACATTTCATGTGTAACCATTAGATACTACCTGTTACTTTTATTGACCAAATTTCTATATCTAACTTTTTGCCTGCTTGATTTTTTTGTAGTTACTGTTGCTTTTAAGACAGATGTGCAAAAATCTTTCATTCAAACTCAAGATTGGTCAATTTCATTTATTTCTGATAGGTTTTGCTTTCTCGTTTTGGGGCCAGATTGCTAAGTGGATGAAGTTTTGGATTGCTGTGGTTTTATTATTTTTTTTTTTTTGTAAGTAATTGGTGTTTTACAATTAAGTAATAAGAATCTTTATTGTCATGCATGCTGTTTGCCTTTATGTTAGTATTTTTCTTATATATCTTCTTTTATCCCTTTCCTTATTTTATAAAGGAGAAAATCTAAGTCTAGAAGAACAAGAAGGCTAAGTAGTTCCAACAGGAAGCAGGAGTCAAATCGAGAGCATAGGTAACTGAGAATGCTTAGTTGAGTCTGATTTCACACAATTTGGCCCATGGTCAAGTTACTTCAGGTAAGGGACCCAAGGGGTGGCCAAAGTATGAGATGAGCAAAGATTCCTAATGAAAGCTCCATGGAAACCAGAACTTTCCCTTTTGTCCAGTATTTTATTTTAAGCATCTAAAACAGCATCTGGCACTCAAACAGTATGCACTTGATGAATGAATTGTTGAATGAAATCATCTCAGCAGGTTATTTTACATCGCCTTTTTCCCATTCGTGAGAGAAAGCTTGGATATAAATGTTACCCATTCTGGGATTCACAAGCCACGTGACCATTCCCGGATCACATCCACCTCTCTGAGCCATAGCTGAACCAGTTCAGAAATGGGGACAATAGGGATTTTCCTCTCTATATTACCTCAAGTGTGTGAGGAATGTATGAGGTGATGCATGTAGACTAATAGTCATAGCTAATTTTTAAAAGGTGACACTCAATAAAGTATATGCAGTGCATATAAATTGCACAAGACTTAAGTGTATTCTTGGTTTTCTTTACATATGCCTATACTCAAGTAACTACCACCCAGACCAACATATAGATCTATGCCTCCCAATACAGTGGCCTTTGGAATTAAAATTAATGAAAATTAATTAAACCTAAAAATCCAGTTCTTTGGTCAGACAAGCCATATTCTAAGGACCCAGTAGCTGCATGTGCCTATTCTATAGTACCTACTGTATCACACAGCATAGAATATGAACAATGTCATTGTCACAGAAAGTTCTGCTGGGCAGCCTTATGATAGAATAATTCTAGCATTCCTTATGTTTCATTTTTTTGTACCTTCCTAGACCATGTCCACCCATAAAAAGTAAACAGTACTCTGGCTTCATAGATTATAAATTGATATTTCCTATGCCTCATAGATATGGGATCCTACAGATGTGTTATTTTGTGTCTGCCTTTTTTTCACTCAAAACATCGTCTTTGAGATTCATCCATGTTGTTGCAGGTATTGATATATTTTTTTAAATTACCATATAGTGACCCCTTATATGAATTTACCAAAATGTATGTAGTCATTCTTTTAAACACTAATGTTTAGATAGTGTATTAGTTCGTTTTCACACTGCTGTAAAGAAGTGCCCAAGACTTGGTAATTTATAAAGGAAAGAGGTTTAATTGAGTCACAGTTCCACATGGCTGGGGAGGCCTCAGGAAACTTAAACTTACAATCATGGCGGAAGGTGAAGAAGGAGCAAGCACCTTCTTCACAAGGCAGTAGGAGAGAGAAGAAGGAGCAAAGGGGGAAGAGCCCCTTGTAAAACCATCAGATGTCATGAGATCTCACTCACTATCATGAGAACAGCATGGGGGAAACCGATCCCATGATCCAGTCACCTCCCACCAGGTCCCTCCATTGACACATGGGGATTATGATTCAATATGAGATTTGGGTTGGGACACAGCCAAACCATATCAAATAGATTACTCCATGCCAGGTACTAGGTTAGACATTTACTCAAATAACTCATTTTACATTAACACCAGTGCTTTGAGAAAAGTACTGTTAGTAGTTTCATTTTATAGATTCATCCACAGAGAGGTTAAACAACCCTTCCGCAGTCACACAGCTAGGCCAGGAACCCATGCAGGCAGGCTTTCTCTGGAGCCTTTACTCTTTGGACATGACACTAACCCGGTACCTGTACTCTGTGAGGCATTGCATACCTGTGAATGTTTCAATTAGTTGGGCAAAGGAGAATATTTCCATTCTGTGCTTCCTCGTAATATTTTTTCTTTTCTTTTTTCTTTTGCCTTTGTTTGGTTCTGGTTTTATTTAAATTCCTCCTGCAAAGTGCTAGCATCCTGAGAAGTTAGTCCAAATTCTATGGGATGTTGCTGAGAGCTCTCATCCTTGGAGAGCTCAGGATCTCAGGATGGCATGGTTGGTGGTAATGATGCGGTTCCCAGCTCCTTTGAGCCCAGCCTAGAACCATGCTCTCTTGTCACATAAAGTAGGGGCAGAACACATCTAGGCATCTGCCTCTTGGTACATGTATTTGTGGAACCTAATGTGGACAATGGATACGATACCTGGCAAGGTATGGCTTGCTTTTATTAGTATGTGGGAAAAGCAGAGTTGTTTTGCAAAATCAAATCACTCTGCACCCTGCCTCTTTTCTGAAGACTAAAATGAGAAATAGGATACAGCCAAGCCCACTTCTGCCTCAAGGTGTTTCACCTGCTGTCTTCTCTGTTGGAACGCTCTTCTCTTAAATACCTACCTGGCTGCTTAGTGACCTCTTCAGTTTCTGCATAGATGTTACTTTCCCCATAAAGTCTCCCCAGGCCTTCTCATTTTAAACAGCACTCACTCCAGCAATTCATGCTTCTTCTTCCTGCCTGATCTTTCTCTTTAGTGTTTAGCATCTTCTGACAAAGCTTATATTTTACTTAATGATGCAGTTATTGCTGTCTTAGCCCCATTAGAAAGCATGCTTCATGCAAGTATAAATTTTGTCTTCCTTCTTCATTGAATCCCTAGTGCCTTCATCAGTGTTGTCACCTAGAAGGTGCTCAATCAATATTAATGGATGAATACATTAATTAATAGATAAGTTCTGAAGCAGATTGAGACTGGGGTCATACAAGGATGAGATACACAATGGGAAACAGAGGATGTCAATGATATACAAGCACATTGTATTTGGAGTGGCTGGAAGGTGGATGCAATTGAGATTGAATTAAGACTCTCAAGCAAAGGAAAGGAAGTATGAAATTTATTTAGTGCCTACTATGTGCCAAACTGAATCTTATTACTATTAAATACTTGCTATTTAATGATTATATACAGCGGGTCTAGCAGTTCACATGAATTTTCTTTTTTTTTTTTTTTTTTCCTGAGACGGAGTCTCGCTCTGTCGCCCAGGCTGGAGTGCAGTGGCGCGATCTCCGCTCACTGCAAGCTCCGCCTCCCGGGTTCAAACCATTCTCCTGCCTCAGCCTCTCCGAGTAGCTGGGACTACAGGCGCCCGCCACCACGCCCGGCTAATTTTTTGTATTTTTAGTAGAGACGGGGTTTCACCGTGGTCTCGATCTCCTGACCTCATGATCCGCCCACCTCGGCCTCCCAAAGTGCTGGGATTACAAGCGTGAGCCACCGCGCCCGGCCGAATTTTCATATTTAGTCCTCACAATGACCTTCGCCAAGAGGTATAACCACACCTGTGTCATGAAGAGATGACCATGCTTAGTGTAGATGTGCTGGATGTGCTGGAACAGGGATTCAAACCCAAGACAGCCAGATCCCAGAGCTGCTCTCCTTCCAAGACCAGGATGCCTCCTAAGAGGAAGTACTCTGTTACGCTGTTCCCAAAGCACATTGGAACAAGAGGAAGTACTTCCTAAGAGGAAGTACTCTGTTACGCTGTTCCCAAAGCACATTGTTCAGAGGCACTTTCTCTTAGAGTTTGGTGTTTACATATCTCCTCCTTGCTTTTGTTGGGAGCTCCCTCCCTTCACCGGGATATAAACTAAAAATTGTCTCTAATTCATCATGGAAACCTTCCCTCCCCACAGCAGCCCCCTGCCGCACCCCACAATGTCTGATGTAGCCTCCAAGCTGCACATAGTAGGAGCCCACAGAATGTTTGTTAACATGAGTTTTGCCAAAGATTGACTCTGTTTGAAAGCATGTGTTGGCAATTCTCAGCGCTTTTTTCTAGTGGCTTCCTTCTGCCTCATCATCCTGTCATTGTTTGGGGGAACAGCATGGGCTGTTTTATCTGGTCTGTGTTTTAATAATTAATACCCTCTGTTTGGAAGTGAAGTTTATCCAAGAACAATCATAAGCAAATGAAAGCTAAGCTGTGCAATTGTGGCTGGAAAGGGAAAAGCAGAGAGTCACTATAAATAAACCCCAAGCCCACGTGCCTCTTCCTTTCTTTTTTCTTTTCTGATTCACACACAACTATAAATGTTTGATAAAGCATTTTACTTATTTATAAATCCTGTCACAGCAAACAGAGGCATTTGGACTGAGTTCCCCTCCCCACAGCAAATAGCTACATTTGGAAGACAGAAAGACCCCCTGGGTGGAAAATGAATGAGATTTTTTTTTCTTTTTCTCCTTCCTTTTTATTTTCCCTCAGGCAAGAGAGATTTAGCTATGCTCTAATTCCCCCTTTAGCAGCCTCTATTTGTAATCACTACAGTTTATTGAACACCTAGTCTGTGCCATGATTTCTGCATAGTGATTTCTCATAGTATTACCTTAATTGTCTCAGTTTTTAAGGTAAGCGCTATTATCCCCATCTTGCAGCTGAGGATATTGAGGCTCAGAGAAGATGTGTATTGTCTAAGATTGTCCCAGCAATTAACAGATAGAGGCAAAACTGAAAAATAGGCTTGTCATTCTTTAAGCATTGTTTTTCGCACTACAAGTTAGGTTCAATTTATAAGTTATAGCCAGCATCTAAAATCATGAAAAAAACAAACTGCAATAACATTAAATAGAGAACAATATAGCAGGAGAGAATAGGAAATATTATAGTGTATCACAATAGTATTGCTTCATGCAACTTTTGTTCAGTTGGCTAGAAATATAAAATGTGTATTTTTTACTATGAGTTATAATCTGACAAGTTAGAAAAGAACTGCTGTAATGACTGAAGGCTTTATACTAAACCTGAAATCTCTAACATGAGGTCCCTGGATGGATTACAGGGCGTATGTGTCTGGAAATCAGTGAGGATTATAGGCATTGTTCTACACTAAGCAGTTTTCTGAAAAAATAAAGGCTCTGGCTTTCATTAGGATCTCAAGGGTACAGAACTCTCACCTCCAAATATAAGTTAAAAACTCCCATCCTTCATCAAAGGTGTGTGACCATAGGTCATCACAGGATCCATGTCATTGTGGAAGTGAAGACACTGATAAAGTACATTTTATTCCCATTAATTTAACATGCACAGCAGTTTCAGGCTGTGAAGCATTCACACACTCATAATTTTCTTGGTTCTTCCCTTATCTTCTTAGTTCCTCTCATCATCCTCTTAGCTCATCCATCATCCTTTAGAGCTCTCCCTACTATTGTTTTAGCTCCTCCCGCCAGCTTCTTAGTTCCTGCCACTGTCCTCTTATCTCCTCCAGGCAACTCTGCAGTGGGGAAAGAAGGATTGTAACCTCCATTTTAGAGATGAAAAAAACTGAGTCTCAAAGAAGCTGACTTGGTTAGTGGCCTCTGTAAATGGTCTCTACCCCATTATACTGCCCACTGCCCTGGGTTTCTCTCTATTCAAAGCCACCTTGATAGCCTCTGTAAAATTTATATCAGTTCTTATCACCTCCATGGCTATAAAACATTGCTCTTAGGCTAAAATTCAAGCCAGATGTTACCTTGGATATCCTTTACTCAGGAAAACGTTTGCTGACATCCCAGATAACATCAGATTTCCCTGTAACATGTTCACAGAGAGTCCAGTGCAGCGCATGGCATTCATGAAATTACTCGATGTCTCTCTCTACTTCTGTAACATAAGTTCTTGAGATTAGAGTCAATGTCTTCCTTGTTCAGAGCCTGGTCTATCATACATGCTTAGTAATGTACTGAATAGATATTTTTTCCCTGATTCAGTTGGTTTTGTCCATCACATTCAGGTTCAAAAGAGAAAATGATGTTTTCAGCCAATATTTCCAACTCCCAGAAAGTCATTTCATGTTTTATGAGTTCATGCCCCCACAGTATTTTGAGCATTTATTGTATTCTGATTTTGCTCATTTCCTTAGTGCAGCATTGTGTTTAGGAAGGGTGGTTAAAATGAAGAGAGAAAAAGATAGTGGTTTTAGGAAATGTATTCAAATCATCTCAAAATCTCCTGACCACTAAAAAGTAATGTTTTAATGATTTAACTGTAGATGACTCACAATTATATGGATTTCACTTTTCTTTGAAGTCACAAAAATTTAGCAATTAAGGAAATGTTTTGAAAAAAAAGGTTTTGGTGTGATCAACGTTGGATGATAGGTAGATAGATAGATAAACTGATGACAAATGATAGAGATAGAGCATTATAGACAAATAAATATAGATAGTGTGTTTCGCTCAAAGTATTTTGAGGTTTTTTTCAGGGCTCATTGATGGTATTTTTCTTAATTACTCAATCTTACCCCTCAAAATTTCGAATTATCTTTCGGTTTACTTTGGTTTTGCCTTTTTAGATCATCTTTCTAAATTACAAAATAAGATAAATATCACTGCTAAATGAATAGCAATTGGGAATTTTAACATTACTCTTTCATATGTCCTTTTATTTTCATACCAGCCCAGTATGGCAGGAAGAATGGATGTTGTCAACATAATTTTCCCTTTGAGGAAACTGAGTCTAAGAGAGGAAACAAGTCAAATATCATGTTGCATTCCTGGTATCAAGCCAGGTTCTTAAATATGGAATATCTTATTTGATCCTAGGGGAGTTTGCAGTCTATGGGGAAGAAGATACTGAATAATAAGAGTATGTTATGAGAGAATAATTAGATGCTGCCATTTAACAAAGGGATCCACCTACTGCAGAGGGTCAGGAAAGACTTATCTGAGTAGCAGAGAGCTAATCAGAGATCTGAAGGATGTGTAGCTCTTAGCTAGGGGAGATGAGGAATAGGAAGTATTTGAAGTGAAAGAGAAAATTATATGTGAGGGAGCTGTGAGAAGTTAGGTTTGGCTTGTTTTGCTTCACAAAGGAATAGATAGCAGCAAGTGATGAAGAGGCTGTTATAGACCAAGCTATAAAGGGCCTTCCTTGCAAGCCATGTGCAAGCATTTGACTTTGTTCTAAAAGCAGAGGAAAGTCATGAAGAGTCTTTAGACAGATAAATTATAAGATTCTATTTGAATTTTTGGCAGATCAAATTGACTACAACGGAAAGGATGAGTTAGAAAGGATGAGACTCAAGAGGAGAGAGACAGGGGAGCCATACCAGAGGATTTGCAGGGTGGGAGAAACAAGCCTATATAGGTCCTGGGCTCTTCTTTGTGACCTGACCCTTCAGACTCCATACCTGCATTTTTGTTTTTTGTGTCTCTTTTTCCCTTCCACTGTTACTATAAATGAACACATTCTAGAATTATACAATGTTATGCAGATGCTTGGTATTACCATCAGCATCATTATTATTAATTTTATTGATAAGCCTCAATGTCTGTGTACCAAGAAACCAGTTAAGACTTGTCTTATATAATTACCAATAAGCAGGTTTATTTGTTTTCTATTTCTTTCCAGAGATACTTTTTACTCCATGATTATGGAGTAAAAGCTTTGGAAACCTCAGATGATCAATGGCTTGCTTCAAGTGCAGATGTTCCTATGATAATGGCTTTTTAATGTATTTATTTTATTTTACTAGACACTTACTTTGCATTAGGCATTCTATTTAATAATAGATGTTTTACATTTAGTTTCTCATTTCACCGTACAACCAATTTTATAGGGAGGTGGTATTATTTCATTTTGATAGACATGGACAGTAGAGTTTAAGAAGCATCAAGTGACTTGCTCAGCAACTCACAGCTGAAATTATGGAGAAAGAGGATGACATTTTGCCACTGGAATTTTAAATATTTATAGTGTGCTGGGTGCTGGGCTAAGGGTTTGTGTGGAATGCAGAGTGAACACAGGTGGCCCTCACTCTCAGGACCCCAAAGTCTCATGACACAAGTAACTATCCATTATCATGAGTTAACTATTGGACTTAACGTGCTGTGGAGTTCTGCATTCCATGAAGACAGTAGCAGGAAAAGAGGAGCCGCAGTTTAGAGGTATGGGAATCACTTAAATCTGGGTCAGTCAGGCAGGGCTCCACTCAAGCATTTTGAAAGGAGCCCAGCCCTTGTACTCAGAATCTAAGCCTTGCCCCTTGCTGACCAGATGACCTCCAGGAAGGTATTTCACCTTCTTGAGCCTCCATTTGCTCTTCTGTAAGGCGGATGTAACAATACCTACTGTGCAGAGACTGAAGAAAAGTAGACTGTAATGAACAAAAATCATACAAGGCATGTTGTAAGTGTTCATTAAAAGACTCATACAGTCTTCGTCAGTGTAAATGTAAATGGCAGGAGAGGGATGGAATAGGCAGGGCAGCATCAGGGAGCTGTGTTGAGAGGCCATGACCTCCCCAAACTAATATTGCCACCATGTGAGCTGTAGAAGTTACGAAGCTCAGTGGTTGTCAGCGTGGGCTCTGAAGTCAGACTGTATGTTCAAATACTTCATCTAACCTACACCAGCCACATCGCCTTGGGGCAAGTATGGTAGCCTTCTAGAGCTGCAGGTTTTTCAACTATAAAATGGCCGTAATAAGAAGTTATTTATCTCATCAGGTTATTGGGAGAAGTGAAAGATGATCCATCCATGCACTTTGTACAGTGCCCACATGGAGAGGGCATTCATTCAACTTGGCTATCACCATTTGTCCTCCTGAACACCTGCTGAGAATCAGATGCCCAGTGAGGGACGGGCAGGCTCCCAGCAAAGTTCACAGCAGCAGGGGTCAGGCATGTGCCAGGAAAATTTCTCCAAACCTTGACATCCCATGGAGAAGTCAGAGATCCCTATCTTTATGCCCTGAGCAACCTTCGCTGCTTCAGCTCAGGCTCATGTTTCATAAGGATGCTTCATTCGCAACCTCAAATCTACCCATGAATAACACACTTCAGAGCCTGCTGGCTGCCTGGAGGGGAGTGGGGGGCAGGGTTTAAGGAGACCAGGAGGCTGTTTTGATTTAATAGCTATTGATCTTTCCCCAAACTTCACACAACATTAGGCTAGGATTCTGCTCTTCTTTATTTATGCCAGATTGGAAGCTCCCTCCAGGCTTCTGTTCACTTTTCATTTACACCCAATGACAGTCTCACCAGGTGATACCCTGGAGTGTGAATCCATAAAAACAATCAGCTATACAGGGCCAAAGGGTTCTTCAGCCAGCTGGATGTCACAGAAAGAGTGCTGAACTTAGGGGCAGATTTCTGCCTGCATTCTCATCCTGACCCTGTCTCACTGTTGTTCTCAATTTCTGGGACTCAGTTTCCCCATATGAAAATCATGGTTTTGAAGGTTTCACGTACCTCTAAAAGTGGATGCTTCTAAAACTGATTTTAAAACCCAGTGGATGTAATTTTTTAATTGAAAATATATTTCAAGACAGATCTTCATGCATGAAACCAATTGTTTACCAATCAAAAAATCGCTGAACTCAAAAAGATCAGTGCTTTGAAACTGATAGTGAAAATGATGATTAATCCATTTAGTCATTCATTGATGAGACATATAGTGAGTTCCTGCTATATGCCAGGCACTATGCTGGTCGCTGGAGAGTCGTAAGTTATACAAATACGGCCTTTGCCTGTGTGGAAGTCATTTTCAATTGGTAGCAATCACATGTCATTGCACATATGAAAAGTGTTACAAGAGTGGAAGTCTACAACAAAATGGGAATATATAGCAAAAGTACTTAATCCATTGGGGGAAAAAAAGACTTATTAATGGTCAATCCAAGTGTGAGCTAAAGGGAAAAATGCATTATTTAGACTCATAAATTTTATATATCGATTGTCTCATGGTAGGGAGAATGGTTCATGAGTTGGGAGATGTAGACTCAAGTCAAATTCTGCCACTTCCATGCTAAGTAATTTTTATCTGGATTGGTTGTGATGATTTATTTAAAAGCCCTGGCTAGAGTGAAAAAAAGTTGTATAAATATAATAAAATAGTAAGTATTACAAAAATAGTATGAGAAAGTTGTAACCCAGTATGCTGTCCAGGAATGGCCCATGGGATGCAGCCACAAAGCATCTTTACTCTTATTTCCTATCACCCTTTATACTTGTTGAGTAGTATTATGGCATTAGTTTTTCCTCTGCCCCGGATAAAAACTTGGCAGTCCCGTGACTTTTCTGATCAGCATTAGGTAATACAAAGTCCACCATTTACTGAATGTAGAAAATACAGTCTCAATTGAGAGATGTTCAATGCTATGTATTTGCCAACCCTTCAGTCTCCACTCAAAGGTGGGCCTCCCTTCTGCTCCCCTAACTGGAGCTGTAGCTGTCTTGGGAGCTGAGGAAGGCAGGCGAAACTTGCTTGCTTTCTCTTTGTCACTTACGTCCTCCCCTACTTTGTAGCTACTGTTTGTAACCCCTCTGGGGCTTCCGTGTGGATGGAGCCTGGCAGAGAAAGGTATGAGGAGCAGGAAAAGTTGACTGGCATTTTCATAACCTGACTTCAACTTCAGTGATCCTGGTAGACATTAAAGATCTTTGTCTGGGAGGATTTTCCTGGTCTCCTTAGAAACCAGCCCCCGTTCCTACCCATCTCTCTTCTGAGGTTTCTTTAATGTGTTTGGATGCATGCATGTTCCCATGTGTTCATTCACTCATTCTATGAATCCAATAATTTCTCTAGCTTCTCTCTAATGAGGTCTGTTCACCCCTCCAGGCATCCTTATTCCACAGAACTTAGGATGATTTTGATAACTAACCAACATACGTATAGGCCTTACAATGTAATGAATGATTTGCCTATATTTACTCATTTAATCCTCATAACACCCTTTGTACAACAGTACAATTATTATCTCAATTTTACAGATTTTACAGATGCAGAAACCGAGCCCAGGAAAGCTTAAAGAACTTGCCCAAGATCTCACAGCTGGAATATGGAGGAGCCAGGATTTGAGCTCATACAGTCTGGCTTAGAGTCCTGGCTTTTAGTAGCTCTTCTGTATTTTAACCGCGTGCTTGTTTTCTCTGGTTTGTCATCCTGCCTGGGCCTTGGAGAATGCTCTGGGGGTATAAGCAAATACCTACACAGATACTTCTGCTTTGCTCTCACCAGAGCAGCTGGCCAGCCCATCTCATTCCATACATTTCCCTGGTGTAAACCTGGACACCAGATCACTGGCCAGGGACCACAAGTGAAACTCCGTGAGTAGTTCTGAGAGAATCCTTCTCACTACACTTGCCAAGAAAGCAGGCACTCCCCTCCAGGAAGAAGGAGGTGTGGCTCACAGTAATGCTCTTTCCCAAGAAATCCTCTATGAATCCTCTCTTCAAAAATTACCTGTCCTTCCCCTGATGGGATAGAAAAGTTTAATAGTTCACTAACTGGTTCTTATCTATCTGCTTTTCTCATGATCTGTTGGGTGATCTACCTCCAACTCATTTTGATTTCTGATATGTGTCACTTTGAGGTCTGAGCTGAAATTTCCATTTTTCACCCAGCTACAAAGTTAAATTATGCACTCTCTTTGAGTCTCTGTTTCTTTATCTATAAAGTGGTGATATAAACTGTCCTATATGTCATACGTGGCTATTATAGAAATCAACTAATATAGTAACTCTGGAATTGCTTAGATAAATCTAAAGATTCTAAAAAAAAAAAAAAAGAAAAATTTGTGAAAATTGTTTGGACAGTTGTAACTGTTACCTGTGCCCTTTTCTCTCTCTGTGTAGATTTTCTTGCTTTGTTTCCCCTTGCCAGAATTTTGCTCTCCCATCTCCCCATATATGAATCTTACGTGGTCTTTAAGAGTCTTTAGAGAAGCCTCCTCTTCAGCCTGCACAGTGGTTCACACCTGTAATCCCAGTAATTTGAGAGGTCAAGGTGGGCAGATCACTTGAGGTCAGGAATTCAAGACCAGCCTGACCAACATGGTAAAACCCCGTCTCTATTTAAAATATAGAAATTAGCTGTGCATGGTGGCATACAACTGTAATCCCAGCTACTTGGGAGGCTGAGGCAGGAGAATTGCTTGAACCCAGGAAGCATAGGTTGCAGTGAGCCGAGATTGCACTACTGCACTCTAGCCTGGGTGACAGAGTGAGACCATGTCTTGCAAAAAAAAAAAAGAAAAAAAAAAGAAAAAAAAAAGAAGCCTCTTCTTTCATAAAGCTGGTCCAGTTCTCCTCAATGGAAGTGCTTTCTCTCACTTTTAACCCCCAGTCCTTTGTTGTATCTGTTTTGTGGTTTTAATTCTGTTTACTTTTACTAGAGTTATTTTTGTGTTCCTTTCCCAAGAAAAACAACATGGTAAGAGAATGCTAATCATCATTACCACTACCACTATCCCCACCACCATCGTCATCATCATCCTGGTAGCTACCTATTTTGTGTCAGACACTTTAACATGTTATCTCAGAGACTTGAGATGTTCTGGCAGTCTATATTATTAAACCAATTACATAGATAAGATCCCTTGAGAATTGCAGTGGATAAAAGATCGGCCAAAATTGCACAGCTCAGAAAATGTCATGACTACTTTTGATTTCAAGTTCAGGGACCATTTGTGTGTGTGTGTGTGTGTGTGTGTGTGTGTATACTTTACAATTTCCATTATCATTAGTACCAACATGAAACCACCGTCTCTACCTATTATGATCTTCATCATCCCACTGTGTCTCTCACAAAACCTTGTCCTTTCTTCAGAGTCAAGACAGTACCTAGTTAGTGCAAGTTCAGTTCTTTGTGTCATTCTTTGTGTCACATATACAGGATATTTATAAGCTGGGGTTTGCACACCTTGCATTTCACTTATTAAGAAATCTTATTGAGTGCCTACTACATTCTAGTCAATATTTTAGGTACTGGCAATATAAAAGTTAATGAAATAGAAAGTTGTTTTATTCATTTAGCATACATTTGGAAAGTCAAGGGAGGAAAATAATAAAATAAATATATAATATGTTTAATGAAGAAAATTAAAGCAGAACAAGCTGATAGGGCATGAGCATACAAAGAAGCATTCCATTTCTTAAAACTTGTTATAGGCACCATAGTCACCCTCCAGTGGCCTTTTTAGGGAGATTGGTTCTGTGTTATTGTGATTTATATGGATGAGAAAAGTGACAATGAGGAACTACCTTGCTCCAGGTCACGTAACACTATACCACTTCTGTGTCACCACAGATGCCTCCCTTTGACTGGACCCCTGCCCCCTAGGAACTTAGACCCTGTGTGGTTTTCATGGTGTTGTAGAAACTTGAAACATTTTATAGGTATGTTATTTAATAGCTTGGATTACCATTTAGCAAATATTCACTCCCCATTGGCCACTGTGGGCAGGGTACACTTTCCCATCCTATTGATGTTGAGCTTGGCCATCTGGCTTACTTTGACCATTAAGATGTAAGTAGGTAGGCATGAAGTCCTTGCCCACGCCTATGTCCTGAATGGTATTGCCTAGGTTTTCTTGTAGGATTTTAATGGTTTTAGGTCTAACATATAAGTCTTTAATCCATCTTGAATTAATTTTTGTATAAGGTGTAAGGAAGGGATCCAGTTGCAGCTTTCTACATATGGCTAGCCAGTTTTCCCAGCACCATTTATTAAATAGGGAATCCTTTCCCCATTTCTTGTTTTTGTCAGGTTTGTCAAAGATCAGATAGTTGTAGCTATGCGGCATCATTTCTGAGGGCTCTGTTCTGTTCCATTGATCTATGTCTCTGTTGTGGTACCAGTACCATGCTGTTTTGGTTACTGTAGCCTTGTAGTATAGTTTAAAATCAGGTAGCGTGATGCCTCCAGCGGGCTCTTTTTTGGTTCCATATGAACTTTAAAGTAGTTTTTTCCAATTCTGTGAAGAAAGTCATTGGTAGCTTGATGGGGATGGCATTGAATCTATAAATTACCTTGGGCAGTATGGCCATTTTCACAATATTGACTTCATGTCTAAAACACCAAAAGCAATGGCAACAAAAGCCAAAATCGACAAATGGGATCTCATTAAACTAAAGAGCTTCTGCACAGCAAAAGAAACTATCATCAGAGTGAACAGGCAACCTACACAATGGGAGAAAATTTTTGCAACCTACTCATCTGACAAAGGGCTAATATCCAGAATCTACAATGAACTCAAACAAATTTACAAGAAAAAAACAAACAACCCCATCAAAAAGTGGGCAGAGGACATGAACAGACACTTCTCAAAAGAAGACATTTATGCAGCCAAAAAACACATGAAGAAATGCTCCTCATCACTGGCCATCAGAGAAATGCAAATCAAAACCACAGTGAGATACCATCTCACACCAGTTAGAATGGCCATCATTAAAAAATCAGGAAACAACACGTGCTGGAGAGGATGTGGAGAAATAGGAACACTTTTACACTGTTGGTGGGACTGTAAACTAGTTCAACCATTGTGGAAGTCAGTGTGGCGATTCCTCAGGGATCTAGAACTAGAAATACCATTTGACCCAGCCATCCCATTACTGGGTATATACCCAAAGGACTATAAATCATGCTGCTATAAAGACACATGCACACGTATGTTTATTGCGGCACTATTCACAATAGCAAAGAGTTGGAACCAACCCAAATGTCCAACAACGATAGACTGGATTAAGAAAATGTGGCACATATACACCATGGAATACTATGCAGCCATAAAAAATGATGAGTTCATGTCCTTTGTAGGGACATGGATGAATCTGGAAAACATAATTCTCAATAAACTATCGCAAGGACAAAAAACCAAACACCGCATGTTCTCACTCATAGGTGGGAATTGAACAATGAAAACTCATGGACACAGGAAGGGGAACATCACGCTCTGGGGACTGTTGTGGGGTGGGGGGAGGGGGGAGGGACAGCATTAGGAGATACACCTAATGCTAAATGACGAGTTAATGGGTGCAGGAAATCAACATGGCACATGGATACATATGTAACAAACCTGCACATTGTGCACATGTACCCTAAAACCCTAAAGTATAAGAAAAAAAAAAAAAAAGGAAATTCTTCAGAAAGCAAACTAAATACATTACAAATAAAATTTAAAAAAAAAAAAAAAAAACCAAAAAGAAATTCTTCAGAAAGCAAACTAAATATATTACAAATAAAATTTAAAAAAAAAAAAAAAAAAAAAAGATGTAAGTAGGTAGGACACAAATGAAGGCCTTAAATGCATTTTCATAGTGGAGTATCCTTCTTGTGACTTTCATATCTTTGTGGCAATATGTCCCACATAGTCCATTGGCTTAAAGAGGATGTGAGACATAAAGTAAACCTGAACTCAACCTGCAACTTGGAGCAAAACTGAGCCTAGCCAGACTAATCTGACCTCCACTTGACCCACAAACACACTGATGAATACAATCTTGTTTGGAGTGGTTCTTAATGGCAATAGCTAGCTAATTGCCATAACTAGCTAAGAGTAGAATCAAGGATTAAATCTCAGCTTGCAAATTCTGGTTTTTCAGGTTGTCCAACTTCCTTAACCTCTTAGACTTTTAGTTTCTTTATCTGTCAAATGGTAATAAAAAACAAATCTCATGAAGTTGTCTTGATGGGGAAATCAGATCATCTATATCAAGCCCCTGATATACAGTAGATGCACAAAATTTGGCTGTGCATGGTGACACACAACTCAATAATGAATTGATGCTCAATAAATATTTTTTCAATACCCAAAAATCTTTAGCACACTTCCTGGTTGCTTTCTAGAAATATCTAATCAAGCTCAGCTCCCCACACATGGGCTCTGGCCAGGTTTTCTGGACTGTTCTGGCCAATTTCTTGCTGACTTCACAACCTTCATCCGCCTTCCTCAGTAGACTCCAACACATTTTCTTTTTCGCTTGAGAAATTACAATAAGCACGCAGCACTAGTTGGATAGTCTGTGCTGGCATTTGAGCTTCCAATGTGTTTATAATTATTCTGCATTATCTTAATTACAAGGTGCGAAGAAGGGGGGATTTTAAAAAAAACTGTTCAGAAAAATGCTCCATGAAAAATAACCCACAGTTAGCAGATGACAGGCCTGCGATAGTGGTCATAATTGGAAATGGCACTATTAATACAATACTTATTCATTCTATATAATAAAAAAGTGGAAGCACTTTTTGCAATTACCCAATTTCAAATGAAATTAACATTCCATGGCATTTCCCATAAATGGTTCGTTTGCACACATCAATGGAGACAATTAGCTTGGAAGTGAATGAGTACTGTGACTGGAGAGAGGATGAGGTAGGAAGGGTCAGGTACATCCAAGAGGACAAGGATGCAGAAAGGGATGGAGACTTTGCTGAAGGTGAGCAAGCAGTGAAGATCAGAGTGCAATGTCTGTTGTACAAGAAAAGCAGTGAGACTGCAAGGATTTGACTTATCTTGTAGGTCAAAGCCACAGAGAAATTCATGATAAGCGAATTTAATAGGACAGTGTAAATGTTTGCATAAATTTTGTTTACCAAAGTTTCAAGTTCAGTCTTCCACAAGCCCCCTTGCACATTTCACCAGTGTTATTCCTGGCTATCTACCTGGATCTTCTAGTCTTGACAAAATCCCAGAGTCTGGGACATGGCCTCACCCAATGCCCTTCTGCAATGCACTCACTGAGACTGATAGGGAAATGTGGAAATTTATTCATGCCATGAAATTTTTAAATTTTCTGTGGTGAAATTTTTGATTTAGTTCTGGAGACAAGTTGATCATGGTAAGGAACATATGAATGACAAGTCATCCATCTGTAATTGCAAAGGGGAACATCCAACCAACTTCTGGATATATTGGGGTATAGTTAACTCTCAAATCATACTTATATAGCATTCCAAATGGGAAAATCAGAATGCAATCTTGACTTTTTCCTGTCTCCTCCAATTCATATCTAAGTCCTTTCATTCTTGCCCATTCTGACCCCTAAACATATCTTTTCTAAATGCATATCCTGTTTTCTATTTCCTTTGATACTGCTATAGTCAAAATCTATATCTTTGTATCTGGACTTGCACAGTTTATTTGAATAAATGCATAGTCACTAGCAGTGGAATTGGGTTAGTACCCTGACTACACGTATAATTACTATTGAGACTTTGAGCACAACTTTA
Organism: Symphalangus syndactylus; assembly: GCF_028878055.3. NCBI lineage: Eukaryota > Metazoa > Chordata > Mammalia > Primates > Hylobatidae > Symphalangus > Symphalangus syndactylus. Next base: position 27,836,371 of record NC_072425.2, read on the forward strand.
ATTATAGGCTTAATTTTTTCTATTTTTTTATTTTGTATAAGTATTTACCTTATACTGTTGTATTAAATTGGGAAATTCAGGTAAAATGCCTAGCACAGTTATTGGCACTGTGCTAAATGCCAATACATGCCATGTGGCTTAATAAATTGCAGCTCTTTTCATCATTATTATCATGATGCATTCTTTTCCCTAAGATCCTTTTTCCATAGTTATAGTTACACTGATCTTTCTTAAGTATGTCTCTGATAGTGTCACTCTTCCGATGAACATCTTCTTATATATCCGTTATACAGACTAAACTTCAAATGGGTAGCTTGGCATTTAAGCCTCATCATGATGGGGTCATTCACTCCTTCTCATCTCATTTATAGGACCAACCCTATAGGAAAACTGAACTGTAGTCATACTACATAACTCATCAGTTTCTGAATTGAAAATGAGTTTGTACTTCTGCATCTTTATGTATGCCACCTAAGAAAACCTTTCATTCTTCTTTGATATACCACACTCAACATCCAAGTGTTGCTTCAGTCCCTGTTTTGCAAATGAAGGCTAAAGTCACCCAGACAGATAGATCTGACTTGGCTTTCTGGATATGGAAGTCCATATTCTCCCCTTTTCATTTTTATTTCAGTGCCTGAGTCATATAAGTTAATTGAAGAATTCATTTTGATGTCCAGCCCGACTCAGTCCAGCTTTAACTTAACTTCATCTTGGTATAATTCCTTGCATCAGGTTCTTTTGAGGACTGACTCTGAAATGCCAGCTGGATGATTGGCTTCCACCAGGCTTCCTGCTAACTTGGATCCATGTGTCTTTTTTCCTTCCAGTCTCTAATTGCTAGAGATGTGCATGTCTCCTTTCTGCTTCCCTCCTCTGTGTTCAAATACAGCTTAGGGGATAGATGTTCTGGCCATGAAAAGAGGTGGGAGGCTGTGGGCTTCCCTCCTGTCTATGTCTTCCTTTCTTGAGCATCATTAACTTATTACAAGCCAGTGGAAACTTGCCAATTTGCTGCACAGCTGATGACTTGCTATTGTATCTCAGCTTTCTTCTGCGGAGAGCTAGATAACGAATCAGATCAATTGTTTTTGAGCCCAGAGGCATGGACAAGAGGGTGTATGTCTGTATGTCTGTGTGTATGTGCTGGAGGAGTGAATAAAGGGAGTTGGGAGTGGCACCTTCCTAACCTCATACATGTTGAGGCAAGGTGAATTTCTTCAGGTTTCTGCTAAGGAGAAGACATTTCAAATTAAGATTTTTATCTTCCTCTACAATAACTAAACTACAATTACTGCGAAACAGAATAAAAATAAGAACCTCAAGTTTTAAATTCACAGGATAATGGACTTGAAGCGTTGTCAGTGGTCTGACCTGCCTTTTAGTTCACATTTATCAAATGCTTTAATCTCTTCTGGGTTTTTTGTTTCTTGTTTTCATTTTTGCAATGTGATGTCACTGCCGGCTTGCACCCAGTTAACACCTCTTCATGGTCTTCTTTCCTTAGTTAGAAAGCTCTAGATGTAGATTCATAAAATAATCATTGTTACCTTAGTCCATTGGTTCACAACCTGAATGGACATCTGGCAGTATCTGGAGACACTCTTCCTTGTCACAGCTTGGGGAGAGGGCTGCTAGAGTCTAATGGATAGAGGCCAGGAATACTGCTGAACACCTTACAATGCATCAGACAGTTTCCACAGCAAAGAATTAGCCAGCTCCAAATGTCCATAATGCCAAAGTTGAGATTCTGTGTTAGTCAAGAACCTTAATCTCTCTCAGGATCAGTTTTCCCATCTGTTAAAGAGAGTTATAAATAGTGTTTGTTTTGCAGCATCATAGAGAATGTCATGAAATTATAACTTCAAAACCCTTTAGCAGATGTCTGGCCCAGTGTAAGCACTCAAAAGATACTAGTTCTTGTAATTATAACATACATAATGCATGCATCATGGAGCCTGGGGTGCAGCTATAGCAATACACATGTTAAACATTAATATTAGAAGTGGTGCTAGTACTATAGCCCTTCATGTAATTGAAGGCAGCTAACTTCTACTCCCTTAGAGTCTTGTAGTTCCTCACGATACCATTACAATCTTCCATGTCAGACTAGCTTCTCATATCTGGACCTACTCTGCTCTGTTAATAATATGCTTAATGTAACACTCATCTCTCAACACACTCCTCTAGGTATGGTCTGAGCAATGAAGAGTAAAGCTGTGCTCTTCTTGGTTCTAGACTTTAGTGGTCACCTTACTGTTAACTCATATTGATCTCTCTGATGCCCAGATAATTGAATGAAAAGTTAGGAGAGGAGGAAAAATGTCCAGCTGAATATGTATTTATAAAATCTACGTTATTGATGTGGACTGCAAAAAAGTCTGCTTGGAAACCTACCTCTAATTCAGGTCCAATGTCTGGAGCTTTAAATCCATAGGTGACAGATAAAGGATAAGGAAGAGGAGGAGGATACTCAGAGAAGAGAGATAGCACTTGATAGTCTGTAACCCTTATCAGAACAGTGCCTGGAGTGTGAGCTTCCTTCCGAGGTTATCAGAGTCTCCTGTGTTGCACAGGGAGGGGCTTTGTTTTGAGGTTCTATCACAGCCTCTCTGTCTCTGTCTCTGCCTCTCTCTCTTTCTCTCTCTCTCTGTCTCTTTCTTTTTATCACATTTCTCTACCTCATTGTGCACATCTAGCAATATAAGAGCATTCTTCAAGACCCATCCACCCGTACATGCAGGCTCCCTGTGCAAATGGCTCCCTAGGATGGATCTCTATTATTTCCCCAAAAAACATCAGAGAAGGAATTTGTTCTGCTCTGCTGAAGACATGATTTCCTGTCCTCTCTACTTCCTTAGCTCAGTTTTTTGGCTGCTGTTTGGGAAGGGGATAGAGAAGAAAGGAGTTATCTATAATATTTAGCTGAGCCAGTTTTTTTTTTTTTTTTTTTTTTTTTTTTTTTTATTATACTTTAGGGTTTTAGGGTACATGTGCACAATGTGCAGGTTTGTTACATATGTATCCATGTGCCATGTTGATTTCCTGCACCCATTAATTCGTCATTTAGCATTAGGTGTATCTCCTAATGCTGTCCCTCCCCCTTCCCCCCACCCCACAACAGTCCCCGGAGCGTGATGTTCCCCTTCCTGTGTCCATGAGTTCTCATTGTTCAATTCCCACCTATGAGTGAGAACATGCGGTGTTTGGTTTTTTGTCCTTGCGATAGTTTACTGAGAATGATGTTTTCCAGTTTCATCCATGTCCCTACAAAGGACACGAACTCATCATTTTTTATGGCTGCATAGTATTCCATGGTGTATATGTGCCACATTTTCTTAATCTTTTTTTTTTTTTTTTTGAGACAGAGTCTCGCTCTGTCGCCCGGGCTGGAGTGCAGTGGCGCAATCTCGGCTCACTGCAAGCTCCGCCTCCCGGGTTCACGCCATTCTCCTGCCTCAGCCTCCGAGTAGCTGGGACTACAGGCGCCCGCCACCGCGCCCGGCTAATTTTTTTGTATTTTTTAGTAGAGACGGGGTTTCACCGTGGTCTCGATCTCCTGACCTCGTGATCCGCCCGCCTCGGCCTCCCAAAGTGCTGGGATTACAAGCGTGAGCCACCGCGCCCGGCCCCTGAGCCAGTTTTAAACAGGGCCAAACAAGGAAAAGAAGAAGACAATTCAGGATTATCTACCATGGGATAGAAACAATTTCTGAGATGCATATGGGACCCCATATCTATACAGCAGCCTCCATACATGCTTGGGACAGTCCAGCACTCCACAGTTTGATCTCTTCTCTGTTCCCTCCACACTCTTCTTTTGCTCCTCTTCCTGTATTTCAGAGTGGTTAACATCATGGAAGTCAGACAAGCTATGAGCTCTCTCCATAATGTCACTCACTTCCCAGGCTTGTGGTGAGTGGCATATGAAGTAATGGTGCCTGGTGTAGAGTAAACACTAAACACACAATGAGTGAATGATATTACAGTTTTCTTCTTTAAATACTTATTATATATATCTTTATCCCCATTTAGTAAACAAAGGACAACTGAGAGGCTCAGAACATCAATGTCATTGTACTCAAGGGTAAGCAGATGCTAACAGGCAGAACCAGGATTTGGACCTTGGTGTATATAATAATAAAATAATTTTGCACATGTTTTAACCATTTGTTTTGTCTCATCCTTTTGTATGTATACTGTTTAATTAAGGATGTGTTAAGCAGAATTTGTAACTAGGGTTTACTAGTAAAAGTGAAGTGATAATATTGCAAACTTTTATAATGACCTAGCTTACCAAATGCTTTAAGATACATGTCACAGGAGTTTTAATTTCCTGAGGCTGAGAGAGGCTTGGTGAAGTGTCCAAAGTCACACAGCAACTAACATGGAACTTAAGTGTCATGCTTCTAATTCCAGATCTGCTGAGTTTCCAATTCAGGATCCTCTGCTATATCCTCAGTGTGTTACTCTCTAGCTTCCTGCTTGGGTTTTTGTTGATGGTGGCGGCATGTAATCATGAATAATGAAGCAAGCCTGCTCTTACTGTCATGTAGAAATGGGAAATGGAAATTATAAGCCATTAAATGGAAAATCCCAAGCCTCATAGTAACGCCAACTTAGCCTCAATCCATTATTGTCTATACATTTAGCCAGTCTATTTTTAAGAGTTTAATATTGAGAAATAGGACATATTTATAATGTGGCTGCATTAATTTTACTCTAACATCCCTGCCATTTGTTATAGTTGACTTACATATGTTTAACTTTATAACCACTCTATTGCACTGGGAAGATTTGCCTTAGTTTCAAACAAGATGGGTGGAAAATCTGACAGTTGAAGTAGTGAGAATTTATACAAATTCCACATTCTGCTCTCCCCTCATCCCCATTCCCAGACATATCATGGGTAAGTAATATACTCATGTCACAATGCATATTTTTATACCCTTCATTGAGTGCCTGGTCATACATGCCTGGAAACATTTGTTCATTCATTCGGCAAGCATAGCTCAACTCTAAAAACTGTGAATGGATGTGTTAACAGTCTCTAATGCCACTGACGAGGGATACCTCTAGTTTCAGGTGATTGTCAGTTCTTGGATCATCCTCACCATTATCACTAACGTGGTCTAAATGAAAGGTGGCTGTGAGGAGGACCATTTATTTCACCGTCTTCCATATGGAAGTCAATTTGTTAAATCATGTTTATTGTTCCCACTGCAAAATAAGCCCTAAAGTAGTATTTGAGGATATTTGTGCAGCTCTGCTATTCTAAGGTTGTGTATGACCCTTGAAAAATTAACCTTTGTTTGCCTCACTCACTCATGCATTTATAAGATGGAGATAATGATATGTATCTTGAAAGGTTGTGTTTCAGTCAGTCACTGCCACAACAATGCTACATAACAAACAACTATAGAATCTTAGTGTCATGAAATAATAAATATTGATTAGTTCTGAGGATAGAAAGGAGGATAGAATGTGTTCTCATCTCACAGGCATTGCTCATCATTTGCAGATTTGCTAGGGTCAACGACCCAGGTTGTAGGAGTTAAGGTGACTCTGCTCCATGCTGCAGAGCTATGAGTCTACCCTGAGTCATTCTTCCTTCTTCATCCAGCACGCTAGCTGTGACAAGCCCTCCTCTTGGTGGTGTCAGATGCAAGTGTGGGAGTAGAAATATGTGATGCTTCTTGAAGCCCAGGCTCATAACTAGCACATCCTGAGTTCCCTACACATACCATTCACCAAAGCAAGTCACACAGCCAAGCCCAAGTCAAGGGGCAATGAAGTGTACTCTATCTATACTGAGGCAGCAGCAATGTTGTGGATTTGAAATTGGGGGTAAAAAAATGAGGCGGATACTTCCATGTACCATGGACCTTATGAGGATTACATAAAATGATGGCTGTATTTACCTTAAGTCACACAGCCAAGCCCAAGTCAAGGGGCAATGAAGTGTACTCTATCTATACTGAGGCAGCAGCAATGTTGTGGATTTGAAATTGGGGGTAAAAAAATGAGGCGGATACTTCCATGTACCATGGACCTTATGAGGATTACATAAAATGATGGCTGTATTTACCTTAAACTAAGAACTGTCAGGTAGTAAACACTCCATAAACAGTAAATGTTATTACTGTTATTGTGATTATCTGAATACTGAGATAGACTTGGAAAATAGGAATGGTACATTTAGATGAATCCTGGTAACAAATCAACCTGAGAACTTCAAGTTCTTAGGGAAGAAGTGAAACTGGGAGGAAGTAAAATTTCAAGAAAGGAAGGAATTAAAAGTAAGAGAGTGGGGTTCTCCCCTTTCTTCCAACTAGCTGCTGGAAAAACAATTTTTTCTGGCACATAACAGTTTAATATAAATCTGTCGGCAACAGTTTTATATTTTCCCAAGTGTTTGACACAATATGCCTGAAGTCAGGACCTGGTGATCTTTTGGAGGTCAAAGCACAAACTTGATAAGCATGAAAGAGCAAGCAAGATATGAGAGCAGATAGAAGACCATGAGCAGAAGCTGTGTCTTTGGAATTAATGTTGCAGCCACATCCAGGTTCCAAATTATGGCAAGATCCAAGGTGTAACCATGAATGGGATTGGATGAAGTAGAATGGAGATGAAAACCCTGGATGACACAGGATCCAGGAAGGATGGTAAAATTTGAACATGAAAGGACAACAGTGAGTCAAAGGCGATCAGTTGCCCCAAAGGGAAATGGAGAGCTTAGTATTTATTGAGCTTTGACTCTGTGCAAGACCCTCTGCAGGCTTATCTAGGTTAAGCCAGTTAACAATAATGATAATAAATGCTTTAATCAGTTGATGGCTTAATCCAGTTTGGGTAGTGTGTTAAGCACTTTGCTTATATTATTACATTGAATTTTAGCAATACCAAAAGAAGAAACCCCACAATTCTTGAGGGAGATTTATGCTCAACGTTTTTCAGAGAAGGAACTGAGGCTTAAAGAATTTAAGGAACTTACCCAAAGTCACATAATGAGTTCGAGATATAATGAAGGCTCAAGCCCAAGTCTGTCCAGATCCCTACACTGTGTTCTCACTGTACCCAGGGTATCTGGGATAACAGTAACAGATGTCAGAAAGGAGAGTGGGGCCGGGTAGTAGGGCTATGAAAAGAAGTGGAATTTTTAAATGGGGGTTTTGGAAGAGAAGTAAGATTGGGTAGAAAACAGCAGGCTCTTTCCTAGCTTGAAGATGAATTCTCTTGGTAACAAAATTATCTCTCATTTTAAGCTCCAGGAGAACAAAAGTGTATGGAACTTTCTGTATAATTCTTGCCCCTTTCTCTTGCTTATAATACTCTTTCTGTCATCTTTCCTGGGTTCCACATCCTTTATTTAAGGCTCTGAGCGGTTGGTACTTTCTCTGGAAATTTCTCATAGCCTTTCTCCTTGCAAAAGGAGTTAGAAGACAGGTTCTCAGTATTCTCATGATGCTTTGCTCTCTACCTAAGCATTTAGCACACTCTGTTTTCATTATCTTTACCTCCCTCTTCCACTAAACTGTGTCCTGTTTTAAAAAGGGACAGTGTTCATATTATCACTGTGTCCCCAGTGCCTGCCCCTGGATACAGCATCCACTAATGGTATTGAATGAAGAACTCCATTGTAAGGTATAGGCGGCTCTAGTCCCATGGAGTTCTGAGCCATATGATGTGGCCTTCCTATGAAGTCATGGACAGGATAGATCTGGGAGGGAGGAATTTGGCTAGTGACTCTGATTCTCATTGGATTATTGGATTCCACTGTCTATGCTGAGCAGACGATCTGGATTTTCTATGACTAATGGTTTAAGATTTTTGTTACTTATTTTATTTTATTTTTTTGTCAATAGCAGGGCATGGTGGCATGTCTCTAGTCTCAGATACTCAAGAGGCTGATGTGGGAGGACCCCTTGAGCCAAGGGGTTTGAGTCCAGCCTAAGCAACGTAGGGAGACTCCATCTCTTTTTAAAAATGTTTTTTTGGCACAATAAAAATGTACTCACTCTCTGACTAGGTGTGGTGGCTCACACCTGCATTCCCAGTGTTTTGGGAGGCTGAGTGAGGGATTACTTGAGGCCAGGAGTTCAAGACCAACCTGGGCAACATAGTGAGGCCGAATCTCTACAAATAATTTTAAAAACAAAATTATACAAGTGTGGTGATATGCACCTATAGTCCCAGCTACTCAGGAGTCTGGGACAGGAAGATTGCTTGAGCCCAGATGTTCAAGTCTGCAGTGAGCTATATGACTGCACCACTGCACTCCAGTCTGGGTGACAGAATGAGGTCTTGTCTCATAAAAAATGTACTTACTCTGTATCATGCAAATGTACTCTGATATGCATTTAGCATCTCAGTTAATCCTAAACCAGCTTGTTAGATTTGGAATTGCAAGCCTCATTTTAACAGTTAGGGGAGCTGAGACTCTGAGTGTTATTTGCCCAAGTCTCACAGCTGGTAAGAGACTGTGGTTGATTTCAAAGCCTTCCCTTCCTGCACATTGCTATCAAGGTGGTAATGAAGTGACCCAGAAGCCTTAGACCCAAGATGTCTACTTACTTGACCCTTTTTTCCTCAAAAAGGATTTGTGGGCCTATAGTATCAACCCCAGCCCAACCTTTGGGATGTCCATTACCTCTCTGGTCTCTGTAACGTGGAAGTTTAGTTTGTAAGGATAACATTAGTTGAGGGAGATGAAAGTGTCTTGCGAACTGAAGAATGCAGTTGTATTTATTGCATTCATCTTCATGAAAGCACATTCATTTACATTTAGAAACACAGGATGATGGAACTGGAGGGAATCTTAGAGACCATCTGTGTTCTGGCTAGGGACTGTGAAACCAGCTCCAGAGAACCTGGAAGGTATTGTGTTTTTAACAGAACAGAGAAAAATATCACTAAATTTAATTCCATCATTCAAACTCAATGCAGTTCTCCTAGCAGAAATCATGACCACCCTACAAGTCTGCAGTATTAACTGACAGGCCCAAGATCTTGTATATAAGAAAAGGCTATTCCCAAGTTTTCCAATTTATATTTGCTCCTTTTTGTTCATTTGTCTTGTCTGCAGGCGCTTGCTTGAAGATAAGCTATGCCAGGCACCAAAGGTTTAAGAAAATGTGCAGGAGGAAAAACTGAAACGAGAGAAAATTCAATCCATCAATTTTTACCCCTGAGAGTTGGAAAGAGGGAGTCATTTTTAAAAATGTGTGCTTGGGTTTTAAATTTATTCTAGTCATGAAGCATTCTCATCTGCCTAAGGAACGCTAGTTGTTTTCTTTCTTATTATTTTCAGGAAGAGGTGACTCCTATATAAGATGGAATATTGTATTCAATGAATGAACTCTTGCAATTTCCAAGTTGGATGTCTTTTTTTGCATTTATGTTGGGTCTTCTCAGCTGAGGTGTACCTTAGGACTAAGATGTCTTCTCTTATCACCTTGCCCCCAGTCCTGGCATTTGACTGTGCCAAGTCCAAAGCCTGAGGACACAAATTGAGGTTGCATTGGTCAGAGTTCTTTAGAGAAACAGTACCAAGAAGACATGAACACACACACACACACACACACACACACACACACACACACACACAAAACACCCTATTAGTTATATGTATTCTCCATCCTTCTATTTCCTTTTGTCTGTCTATCTAACCAGAGATTTATTTTAAGAAACTGGTTCAGGCCGGGTGTGGTGGCTCATGCCTGTAATCCCAGCACTTTGGGAGGCCGAGGCAGGTGGATCACGAGGTCAAGAGTTCGAGGCCAGCCTGGCCAAGATGCTGAAACCCTGTCTCGACTAAAAATACAAAAACTAGCTGGGCATGGTGGTACAAGCCTATAATCCCAGCTACTTGAGAGTCTGAGGCAGGAGAATCACTTGAACCTGGGAGGCAGTGGTTGCAGTGAGCTGAGATTCGTGCCATTGCATTCCAGCTTGGGCAATAGAGTGAGACTCCATCTCAAAAAAATAAAAATGAAAAAAAATTAAAAAATCAAAAAAAAAAAAAAAGAAAGAAACTGGTTCATGTGATTGTGGAGGCTGGCAAGTTCCAAATCTGTAAGATAGGCCAGCAAGCTAAAGACCCAGGGAAGAGTTGATATTGCGGCTCAAGTCCAAAGGTAGCATATTCCTCTAACTCAGAGAGGTTAGTCTTTCTTCCATCAAGGTGTTCACTTGAGTGGATGAGGCTCATGCACAGTATGGAGAATGTTCTGCTTTACTCCAATTTCATTGATTCAAATGTTTATGTCATCTAAAAAAATATAGATAAAAAATCTTCACAGATATGCCTAGAATAATGTTTGGCCAAATACCTGGGTATCATGGTTTAGTAAATTGGCACACAAAATTAACTATCACAAGATCTGAGGTTAAAATTATCGTAAAATTTGGGAAAGCAGGGAGTAGTGGAATAGGAGATTTGAGGGCTAGATCTTGGTCTGCTGCTAACTTTATCATGAGTTTATCTCTTGGTGCCTCTATTTTCACGTTTGAATGAAAGGGGGGATGTATAATTTCTAAAGGAATTTGCAAAGTGGCTATTTTATGATGCCAAAAATTGAATGAGAAAGAATGAGTTAAATGAAATGTCATGAAGCTGACAGGTTAGTGAGAGAAAGATGAATAATGACTACTCTTTCTTGAGCATTTACTATGTTCTGGAAGCTCTGTTAGACATTTTTTGTACATAATTACATTTAATCATCCCAAGAACCCTGCAGACATTTACAGAGGAGGATACCAAGGGTTGCAAAACTGAAAGAAGTAACTCAAGGCCATGCACATGCAGAGTTGATACTGGAACTCGAGTGAGCTTTCTCACCTGCACTAGGCAATATGGTCAATGTCCATCTGCTTCTTGGTTCTCTTAGTACAGTTCTGCAGTGAGGCATGGGTCAACCCCGGAACCTCCATGGTGGACAGTCTTGAGCAAGGGTCCACTGGCATAGCAGGCCAATCTCCAATCAAGTCAAGCCACTCACTGGTTTCAGCCAGCACCAGATTTCCTAGGGCTCTTTGCCTAGATGATCTGAAGAGGAGCTAAGCTATCAGAGCCACTATCCAGGCCCAGAAATATTGCATCCAAACTCCAACATTAACATACCCATCTCCAGCCAACCAGACAGGGAGTACTTATAGAGTGCAGCAACAGATAAGGCCAGAGCATTGGAGCCACCATAACCTGAGTCCAAATCCCAGTTCTATCATCTCTAAGCTGCATGATCTGAAAAAACCATGTAACATTTCTGAGTCTTGCTATCCTCATCTCTAAACAAAAGTTATTGATACTTACCTTTCCAGGTTGTTAGGGGGAACAAGTGAGAAAGCATAAGGAAATACCAGGCTCCCTACCTAGCAAAAAGTTGGTGCTCAAGAAATGTGAATTTTCTTATGTCACAGACTGATGATGTCTGAAAAAATTAAAGAGGGCAAGCAAAGCGATACTGGAACTTCAACTCAAACCCATATGCATTTCATTGGTGGAACATCCTGGGTTGTTGTGTGGGGAAGAGAACCGTGGATAACAGGGGTGTGTGTGTGTGTGTGTGTGTGTGTGTGTGTGTGTGTGTGTGTTTTGAGTCACAGTCTCACTCTTTCACCCAGACTGGAGTGCAATGGCGTGATCTCAGCTCACTGCAACCTCCACCTCCCAGGTTCAAGCGATTCTCTGCCTCAGCTTCCTGAATAGCTGGGATTATAGGCCTGCATCAAACCCAGCTAATTTTTGCATTTTAAATGAGATGGGGTTTCATCATGTTGGCCAGGCTTGTCTTGAGGATGACAGTTTAAATGTACAGTTTAAGTGTACAGTTTTTGAGTATCAGTGTAGACACAATGTGTAGTGCCTCTTCTCCAGGGTAGAAGCTGAGGCTTGCCTGGTATCTGGAAACCCATACAACACTTATGCCTTTGCAGAATGACTCAGGGTCCACCCTCATTTATCCCTTATTTTGTAAAATAATATTAATGAACACATAATAATTGTACAGACTTTTGCGGTACAGTATGATATTTTGATACATGCTCATAATGTTCAATGATCAAATTAGGGTAGTTAGCATATCCATCACCTCAAAGCTTGGTCATTTCTTTGTGTTAGGAACATTCAAAATCCTCTCTTCTAGCTGTTTGAAAAAATGCAATAAATTATTGTTTACTACAGTCTCCCTACAGTGCTATAGAACACTAGAACTTAGTCCTTCTATCCTTTTAATTTTTTTTCTCATAGAACAGGTGATATTACATTACATGAGTAAATTCGTTAGTGGTAATCTGTGGGATTTTGGTGCACCCATTGCCCAAGCGGTATACACTGAACTCAGTTTGTAGTCTTTTATCCCTGACCATGAACTTCTATGCCTTCTTCTTTCTCTTGTTTTCCTTTCCATGTCTCCTCGCCTGTCCTTTTTAGTCCTTCCCTTCTGTGTTCTGCCTCTCTGCTTCTTCCCACTCATCTTAGACCCCCTCTTTCTTGTCTTCTCTTCTTTATTATTGAGCACAGTTCTCTCTTTCATTCTTGTTTTTTTTTTCTCTCCTCTTCCGTCCTGTCTTTTCCTTTCCTGTCCTCTCTCTCTAGCTTGGCTTGGGGACCAGGGCTCTCTTCCTCAGGCCACAGTGGTTTATTACCATTAAGCTTGACAATCTCTCATATATCAATTAGAATGAGACAGTGTTCCCCTCCTCTCCCTCCCTTTCCTGGGCTTGCCGCGATGCTCAGATCAAGCACCATCTGTTGCATTCATCCAGGCGATGGGTGAGCATTTTGCCACTCTGGGGAGTCAGAGCTCAGCGGGTACCAGGAGGTAATGTGGCTTGTTTGGACAACTTGATATATTGATATCGATAGAGCTGCTGAATGGGGTTGGGAGGGATCGGATAGGGGGAGTTGTATGCAGGATGAAATCGGCCATGGAGAGGTTTGCAAAGCTCTTCCCCCTCTAAGCCTGCCTGGGCTCTTGGCACTGTCACTGAGGCAAGAGCAGCCAAACAGATGGATGGGATTTGCTACAGTGGGGATTAGAAACCCTTGCAGCTCAGGGGATCACCCCTTCCTTCTCTGTGTGCCTTCTTTTCCCAGCCAGTCAAATCTGTATCAGCTTAGAAGAAAGAAAACAGAAATTGCAAAATGGAAAGAGGCTGACCTTTAGGAATTGCTGAATGTCAGAGCCATGAAAAAAAAGAGAGGGAAGCTGAATGATACATCAGTCAAGGTCCTAGCTAGACAAAGAACACATCTTCAAATGGGATTTTTTTTAAAAAGAATTCAATGAAGTGGCTATTTATAGAGGTGTAGGCAAAGTAAAAAGAATCAACATAGGAATTTCAAGGTACCAGGACAAGAAATGTCAGGGAGCCACTACTGATTCCTAGAACTGAAAAGGCAGGGAGAAGACATGGTTTTACTGGACCCTGTGAGAACTGGGACTGTGGAAAAGGGACGCTGGGCAGAAAGCTGTAATTGTTGAGAATCTCAGTCTCTATCAGAAACATGGTACTGAAACAGGAAAGCAGCAAGGAAAGAAATACCTTCAAATTCCTCCCATATCTTTCTGGGACATCCCACGGGCCAAACCCAACTAGTAGCCATCTAACAAGGAGCGGGTGACACAGCCCAGAGGGTGAAGGGTGGATCTGGGAGTATAAATGGAGAGCAGCCAGCACAAGCTAGGAATGAGTACAGGTTGTGCTGCCTCTGCTCTGCCAGCACAGAAGCTCATGTTCTCAGCCACTACCCGCATTCACTGTCTACCTTTTCCAAGGAATACTGGTATTGAGTCTCCATAGAGTCCAGCTCTCTCCTGTGCATGTGTGATCCACATAACTCACTGTCTACCCAGCATCTCCACTTAGACATCTCAAAGGCATTCTGAGGCTTCCATATAGAAAAACTCCCTATCAAGTACTATGCTTATTACCTGAGTGATAAAATAATCTGCACACCAACCTCCCATGACACACAGTTTACCTATGTAACAAACCTGTACTTGTACCCCGGAATCTAAAATAAAAGTTAAAAAAAAAAAAAAAACCAGGTGTGATGGGTCATGCCTGTAATCCCAACACTTTGAGAGGCTGAGGGGGGCCAATCACTTGTGGTCAGGAGTTTGAGACCAGCCTGGCCAACATAATGAAACCCCATCTCTACTAAAAATCCTATATATAGTATAGGCATGGTGTTGCATGCCTATAATCCCAGCTACTCGGGAGGCTGGGGCATGAGAATTGCTTGAACCCAGGTGGCAGAGGTTGCAGTGAGCTGAGATCACGCCACTGCACTCGCACTCCAGCCTGGGTGACAGAGAGAGACTCCATCTCAAAAAAAAAAAAAAAAAAAAAAACAAACTCGTATTCACTCCTCTCAAATGTCATCTCTTACAATGTTCCTTCTCTTACTGAGGAACCGTCATCCACATCTGTGCAAGCCAGGAGACCAGGAGTCATCCTTAATCCCTCCTTTTCCCTTATCAATCAGTCTCCACCTTCTGAGCAAAAGAAATTCAAATCTCATAATGTTTTATGGAAATTTATGAATTTGCATTAGGCTGCATTCAAAGCTGTCCTGGGCTGCATGTGGCCCCTGGGCCGCAGGTTGGACAAGTTTGCCTTAGAGAATAACATTCAAGCATCATGTGCATGCTCAAAAAGGTTTCAGATTTTGGAGCATTTTGGATTTCAGATTTTCGGATTAGGGAAGCTTAACCTGTAGACTGGGTGCCAGTCATATTCTGGAGGCTGAAAAGTCAAGATCAAGGTGCCAGCACATTGGAGTTCTGGTGAGGGCCCTCTTCCTGGCCTGCAGATGCCACCCCTCACTGTGTCCTCTCGCAGCCTTCCCTCTGTGTGTGTCCATAGAAAGAGAGTGGGGTCTTTCTTTCTTACCCTGTTTATAAGGCCACCTATCCTATCAGATTGGGATCCCACTCTTATGACCTCATCTAACCTTAATTACCTGCTAAAACTCTCACCTCCAAATACAGTCACACTGGGAGTTAGGGCTCCAACATATAAATTGGGGAAGGAGGGAGCACAATTCGATCCGTGGCTGACTGTGTCTGGAGATAGGATCTTTGGGAGGTAATTAAGGTTAAATGAGGTCATAAGAAGGGGCCCTGATCTGATTGAACTTTGGCCTTATCAAAAGAGGAAGGGAGAGTTTCTCTCTCTCTCTCTCTCTCTCTTTCCCTGCTCCCCCACCGAGTGAGGACACAGGGAGGAGAAGGTGGCCATCTGTAAGCCAGGAAGAGAAATCTCACCAAAACCATGGCACCCTGATGTTGGACTTTCAGCCTCCAGAACTATGAAAAAAATAAATGCCTGTTGTTTAAGACAACCAGACTATGATATTTTGTAATGGTAGCCCAAGCTAAGCTATGTCTTTGTTTCTCAGCATTGGTATGTAATGTTTTTTTCTGTAAATTCTGTTGAATGAATGAATCAATGAATAAGTGGAGAAATGAATGAATGAATATTGACAGACCCTGTATGGGTCATTCCCTTTGAGGATTCCAAACTGTGGCTTATTCTGGACTTTTGACCAAAGTATAGCCCACCTATTACAATTTTGGGCAAGGCACTTTTCTCTCTGGGTTTATGGAATCAAAACTTGGCATGACATTGCTTCTCGGAATCATACTGTAGGCTATAGCTGAAGGATTCTTCATCCCAGGCTTGAAGAAGGGAACCCATGTCTGGAATCTTCCTGGTTCATCTTCAATTATACCTAATGAAGATATCTGTGGAGAGAGATAGCAAGGGAGGCAGTTGAGGAAACTAATGCCACCACATGATTCATTTGTATTGTCAACTGTCTTTTTACCTTAGCAATCATACCTTTTCCCTGTAACCCTCAAGATGGGACTTCTCACAGAACCCAATGCCAGAACAAGCCCTCTAGGTCTGACTTACTCTGCAGACATGTCTGTCTAAGCTGATAAGCTTCCCTGAGAAAACAGGAGCTCCTTAGAAATGGGTACTGGGTTGTTCAGGAGCCTTCTTTGTCTAGTCTGATGAAGCCCCTTCAAAGAAACAGAAATCGTTGGCACATCTCGTCTCTTGGCATCAGACAGCAGGTATCTCAAACTGAAGAAGAAATTTCCCAGCCTCTGGAGACATAGATGGAGGGAGGGCTGAGTTTGAAGATTTCAAAGTCAGGGCTGTCTTTGGGAATTTCTCAGAACAAAGGCACTGAGGCTATTCAGCAATTTTTCTTTTCTTCTTTTTGGTTTTCTCTTCTTGCCTTTTATGTTGCCTCTTTCCTTCTCAAGCTTTTCTGTTATTTTTTTCCTTTTATCTTCCAACTTTTTCTCTCTGCCCTTCTGACCTTACTTTCTCCATGTACTGAACTTTCTACCAGTTTCAACTTTGAAACTTTTTTGGAAATGTGGCTACTAACAGTTCATTGGAATGTATTGGTGCAAACGGAATATTGGACAAGGGGTTACAAGGCTTGACTCTGCCATTTCCTATCTTGGAGCAAGACATATATTGTGTTTTGGGGCTTCAACATTCCCTCAATAAAATGGGTATATGTTGCTAAGCGATTGACATATCCACAGTACTGTGGTTGTGTCTCCTAAGATATTGTGTCAACTTCGCTGCCACTGCCCTGCTTCAGACCACCATTGCCTTTGACTGGCTACTTCCAAAGCCTCAGTCCAGGCCTCCTTTCCTCCCTCAGTTTGCATTCTCCATACTTTAGTTAGTGATTGTTTTCAAAGTGATTTAATTTGAACACATCAATTTCCTGTTTAAAACCTTTTGGTGATTACCTTTTGCCATTAGGATAAAATTTTTACTCCTAAATGTGGCCTACCAGATGTCCTTATCACTCCAATTTCATCTCCTATAAGCCCCCTCTTTGCAAGCTCTCTTATAACTACCATAAATTACTTTCCATTGCTCAAGCATCGTGCTCCTTCTGGCTTCAGATCATCATACATGCTTCTTCTTCCATCCAGGACGCTGTCTTCTCTGGTCTATCCAACCTCACCCTGATCCTGCTTTCTTTACTAATTCTTACTCATCCTTAAGGTCTCATCCTAAATATTGCCTCCTTCTGGAAGCCTATCTTGATTCTCAGATGGGTGAGATGACCCTTTTCAATTCCTCTGGAATTTTGTACTCTTCTATTGCAAAAATATTGCACAATGTTAGAATTGTCTGGATATGTCTCCTACTGAACTAAGAATTACTTGAATAATGAATTGTGTCTCACATTTCACTACGAAGCCCTCTAGTCTCAAGGGCCTAGAGCAGTACCTGGAACGTAGTAAATGTTGAATACATAAGTATGTAATCCAACAGATACATCTGTGGTTAGACTGATGGGTTGTGATTCTCTATTTTCAATGGGTCAGGGAGGGAGTTTCAAGGAATTAGGGTGGCCAGGCCTAGTGCTCTAGGGGCTGAGGGTGGGCTCAAGCCCTAACCTCAGCCCCATTGCTACCTTATAGCAGCAGCTGAGGCGACTCAGGAGACAGTGGAGTCCCTGATGCAGAAGTTCAAGGAGAGTTTCCGCGCTAACACGCCCATCGAGATTGGTCAGCTGCAACCACCCCTGCGCGGCACATCGGCAGGGAAGAGGAAGCGGAGGAGCAAGTCTCGAGGTAGGCCCTCCTGGCGCATCTGGCCAGGAAGTCAGAAGGCTGTCCCCTGATTCCAAAGATGCTAGGGAGATCTGTGCCTTCTTCCCTTGCTTCCCTGTGCTCATAAAACTTGTGCCACTCTCTCCCTGATAAATCCCCTGGGAGGCTGCAGACCTATGTTCCCTACACCCAGAGCTAACCTCTCTGAGCCCCAGGTGCCTCACCTGAGAATGAGAATGGATAGTATAAATTTTACAGTGATTGAGATTAGCAACTATATATGGAAAGTGTGTAGCACCAGGACCTCTGCAGAGTAGATGTTCTTTAAGTTGTTGCTGGTCAGAGAGTACAAAGTACAGGGCATTCTAGTAGGAGACATCCTCAGTCTGGGAGCCAGAAACAGGGGTCTGAGCCTACTTTTTAGCAGGCTGAATAACAGAATGATCAAGAGTGGTGTTGTAAATTAGATAGAATTAATTCAACTTTTGTTTCTGCTGCTACCTAGCTATGTCACTCAGGGCAAATCACTCTACTTCTCCAAGCCACTCCTGTCTCACAGGGTTGTAAGAATATCTCAGCACAGTGCCTAACCCAGCATTTATTAAAAAGCAGATATTTTCTTCCTGCTCCTTTTCCTCAGCTGCTGCTGCTGCTTCTCCTTCTCCTTCTCTTCTCTTCTCTCCTCCTCCTCCTCCTTCTCCTCCTCCTCCCCCTTTTCCTCCTCCTCTTCATCCTCCTTTTCCTCCTCCTCCTTTTCCTCATCTTTCTCCTTCTACATCTCTTCCTCCTTCATCTTCATCTCCTCCTACTTCTCTTCCTCCTCGTCCTTCTCTTCATTTCTTCTTTCTTCTTCTACCATCTATGTGACTTTGTATATGAAGGAAATCAACTTGTCACTGCTTAATTTCCAAACCATTTTTTTTTTCTATCTACTCAGTAGTCTCTAGCTGAGTATATAGAAAAAGTAGTCGTCTCCTCTTCTTACCTCTCACTTCTCCATTTCCTGTAACTTGGCTCTGATCAGGTCATCCCCCTTTTCCCACAGCTTCAGTGGTTATCTAGCACCTTCAGACATGTTCAGGCTATGAACATGACACTCAAAGCCACACAGAGCTCTGGTCTCCACTGTCTTTCCTAGATTGTTGTTCTCTGTCCTCAGTGCTCTTTCCCATGCCATGCTCTCTGCATGAAACCACCTCTCCGGCCCCTAAGGGTTATTGACTCAGCTTATTCCAAGAAACAGCTTAAATGATATATGCAACTTATGTCATTTGATCCTCACAGCAACCCTATGAAGCAGGTACAGTGGTAATTCCTATTTTACAGATAATTTCACTAAGGTACAAACAGCTATTGTAATCTGTCTGAGGGGACATTCTAGTAAGTGGTGGGGCCAGGGAGAACCCAGCAGTCTGAGTCTCAAACCTTTTAACTTAACCACTATGTACTATTATGTTGGTGCTATTACTTTTGCACCAACCTGATACACTAATAAAATTCTACCTGTCTTTTCAAGCTTAACATGCATGGCACATTTCTATGCAGACATTGTTGATTGTCACAGTCACAATTCACTCTGAATCCTCCCAGCTTTCCTTTATACATGTATTAAGCACTAGACTCATTTTTATGTGATATAATTGTCTTTTGTCTGGCTCTTTCCTTAGCTAGACAGAGAGTTCTTTGAAGGTAGGGATTGTCTTATTATTTTACATTCCTGGCCTAAATCA
The DNA here is from genome assembly GCF_028878055.3 of Symphalangus syndactylus. Lineage (NCBI taxonomy): Eukaryota > Metazoa > Chordata > Mammalia > Primates > Hylobatidae > Symphalangus > Symphalangus syndactylus. The sequence continues at coordinate 27,855,707 of NC_072425.2, forward strand.
GTGCCTGACACGTAGTAGATGTTTGCTATCTGTTGAGAGGATGTCTAATTCTTAATCTTGTAAATTCTTGAATCCTGTAAAAAACCAAGCTCTACATGTTAAGCTGTCAGGTCATAAATTGAGGCAGAAGAAAATGATGGAATTCATTTTTGGAACTCATATGGGAAACCCCAGGTTTAAACCATTTTGTAGTGATACAGAGCAGTCACCTTAAAGTCAGACAGGTCTCAGTGCTAATCCCAGCCCAAGTCAGTTTTAACTTGCATGACTTTGGAAGTATCATTGGTTCTCCCTGAACTTCAGTTTCCTCTTCTATAAAATGAGGATGCTAAGTCCTACATCAGAAGATTGTTGTGAAGACCTCATAAAAGGCTGAATGTAGACCACCTTGGAAAGTTCAGATGGCATGCATCAGGGAATGAATACATGCAATTTTATGTTTGTTCTGGGTGAGGCATTTAGGGTTACTTGAAATTTCACATAGTTTTACCTATTCATCTTTATTTCTTTATCATTCACCAGAAATTCCCCTCCTAAGTCCTCTCCACACATATATACTCCATAAACACTCTTGACTCCAAGTCTATAGGCTTTCCCCCCTTCATTACCAACCTGAATTCATTTTTTAACATCACATTCTAAACATTTTTATGTCAATGAATTTTTCAAAAATATTATTTTTATGCACCATAATTTTCTTAACTAAGCCCCTACTATTAGGCATTTGGGCTGCTCCTAATATATCATCACGATAAACAATGTTACATAGAAAGTATTTTTGCATAAAACTTGGCACTTGCTTTAAAATGTTTCCCCTCTTAGAGAAGAATTTCATAGTCAGATTATTAATAAAAATCTGTTTTAAGTTATTTTAATTTACAAGTTAGATGGGGTCTCAGAAAACCATGCATAAAGAAATTTATTTGTATCTCTTCCATATCTGTCCTTCCTGTTTGTCACCATCATGACCACTGTCATTTATTAACTGCTCCTTACAACTGTACTCTCCTTGCATTCAGTCTTCTCAAAACTACCAAAGCAATCTTTGAGAAAGATAAACCAGAGAAAGCCCCTCCCCTGCTTAAAATCCTTTGACAGTTTTCTGTTATTCTTAGAATATGATCCAAACTCTGCACCTTGGCTTGCGGATCTGGCTCTGGCTCCTGCCCTCTTTTCGAACATCATTTGCTCTGCACTTCCTTGTGCTCCAGCCAAACTGGCTTCCTTCACGTTTCACGAACACAGCAAATGGTTCCTTCTTTAGCATGTGAGAACTTGTTCCTCCTTCTCCTTGCCATGCCTCTTTCTTTCCCCCAGCTGCTCTCCTAGCCAGCCCCTTCTCGCCTTTCAAATGTCAGCTCCTAAAAACCAACTTCCATGACTACCCAATCTACACTTTTGCTCCTTTCAGTCCCCAACCTGCTACTATCTCTTACGTCACCCTTCTTTTTTAACTTCTTCCACAGTAGTAGTTCAGACTAAAATTTTAAATTTTTGCTTGTCTACTATCCTCCTCTCTAAAATATAAGCTTCATATTTGTAAATCTAACACATAGAAATGGCTTAATAAATATTAGTTGAGTAAATGAGTATATTAACATCAAAGATCACTGGAAAATGGCTCAGTTTTATAGCTCTCATATTGATGGTGCAAGAGGAATCTGTGATAAACCAAAGCCTCCTGGTACCGACGCCCAGAGAATTCTATTTCCCCCTTAGACTCACTGACAAGTAGCACAGTAAATGTGCTCAAGTGGATGCTATTAAAGCAATTTCCAAAACAGCTTAATCACAGTATGCTTGTGATTTTGCTGCTACCATGGGATACAATTTCTACAGGAGAAGAGTAAGGACAGTATATGTCAGCCCTATACTTCTAAACTTACCCAAGACAGCCCATCAAGATTTTCTTGGACAAAAGAATTTCATGATTAAAAAAAAAAGTTTGGAAATTCTCCACCCTCCTTCTTTCTCTTGAAGATTCTTGAGTGAATCTTAGTCTATTAAAAACTCTGAGAATTCCTGCAGTACAGAAAGCTGGGCTGCTTTGTTTAACTCAATGTATTGATACTATGTTGACTGCAAACTCTTATTTCTCCCACTGGAACATTTATTAATGACTTATGGAACAGAAGCATCTATAGGAACACAATTTTGGAAATGCTCCATTAGCCTCCAAAATCCCAAATAGGATGGTCTGAATCCTCTATCTTTCACTGTTTCTGCCCTCTCCTGCCATTGAGGTGGCCGTGGGCTTCCTGGTCCAGATTGGGAGCACCTGCCCTCTTTCTGCTTCCTTAGGCCTCACACCTGGGCCATGGTGCCCACTAGTTTCCAGCACATGGAGTGGGTAGCTGAGAACCAGTGCCATGGAATTGAGCACATGGTTAAAAGAAGCTCCAAGGTATTTTTGTAGCTATGGCTTCTTCCTGAGAGGCCTGGTGGAGGCTGAAGTGCATCATTCTTAGCCAGACAGAGGAAGGCTACTGGAGGTTTGAACTTCTGACTTCATGTTGGTGATGGGCTTTTATGAGGCTGCTATTAAGGAGCCACTCCCCAGCATCTCATGGGCAGTATAAAGGAGAGTGGCATTCAAAACAGCAGAGGAAGATTTCTTTGGATGTGCAGAAGAAATTCCATAGGTTCATTTAGTTTAGGTAGTGGTTTTTGAAAGCAGGACTTTGTATTTGAAATTTAATTCCACCATTGACTAACTAAATGCTCTTTTTTTCTTGAAATGGAGTCTCGCTTTCTCCCCCAGGCTGCAATGGCCCCATCTTGGCTCACTGCAACCCCCGACTTTTGGGTTCACACCATTCTCCTGCCTCAGTCTCCCGAGTAGCTGGGACTACAGGCGCCCACCACCACACCCGGCTAATTTTTTATAGTAGACACGGGATTTCACCGTGTTAGCCAGGATGGTCTCGATCTCCTGACCTCGTGATCCACCCACCTCGGCCTCCCAAAGTGCTGGGATTACAGGCGTGAACCACCGCACCCGGCCACTAAATGCTCTTAAGCAAATGAATAAGAGCTCTGTTTTCCCTTCTGGAAATAGTGGTAATAATACCAACATCACATGTGGGTTGTGAATTAATGCCCAAGAGATGCTAAGCCCAGTGCCTGTCCCATGTTCAACCCTCAATAAGGAATAGCTAGTACAATCACTGTCATCCAAGGCCTGCCCATTGGCCTGCAGAGTCTCATAAATCCATCTCCCCCTTCCTGAGCCATTGCCTCTAGCTTGGTTGAGGTCTCATTGTCCCTCATCCAGATTCCTGCAGCAGCCTTGGCACCAATGAATGCATGCTCCACCCTAATAGCTGGGTGATCATTTGAAAACACACTAAATTTGGCCATGTTCCTCCCCCACCTAGAACATTGTCCTGATTTTCTGTCACTTGCACTGGGGGCCTCTTGAGCTTTTGAAATGAAGTCTTCTTAAAGGCAGATGAAAATGAACTTACCCCCAAAGGGTCTGCAGCTGTGCTCAAAAGAATCTGTCATAAAGTCCACATTTCAGGTTCATCTTTTAAAAGATCATGCCATTTTATTTCATAGTGTATGCATGTTTATTTTAGTTTAAGTTATGTTATAGTATTTTTCAGTTAATTAATTTAACATTTACTCAATTCCTCATATATTGATGTCCTAGGAAGAAGAACCACGATTTAGGTAACTATAAGGGGATGAGAATGCTACCATCTTCAAAGGATTTCCATAGGCTGGAATAAGATAATCCCAGTAAAGCATTTAGCACAGAGCCAGACAGAATTTGCATACTGAACATATGTGCTCTTTCATTGTGTTATTTATTATTCTTATCACTGCTATGATTATTAGTCTTATTTTTGTCAGTATTGTTACCTCACAGAGATACATTTACCCTGTTATAGAAGCAAGAACCAATAGGATGAAGGGCACATTGTTTAATGGGATTAAAATTTGCCATCACTTGCTACACAAGGCTCCCTCCTAGCCTGGGCTTTACCCTGCCTCTGTCTACTCCTGACCCCCAACCCATTGTGTCCTATAGCCTCCAGCACATGGGTCATTTCTCCCTTCCGCCAGTATGCCTTGCTTTCTAGGTCCAAGTGCTGATCATATTCTTCCTGAAAGGCCCTATCCTCCTCCCCACCCTTTCTCTCCAGGCAAAAAATTGCTGTTTATCTTCAAAATCCAGCCTCAGCGTCTGCTCTGTGAAGCATTTTCTCAGCCCCTACCACAGCCGCAGCCGAGCAAGCCACTCTTTTCTCTGAGCACTCATAGCCCAGTACTGTTTCTTATCACTGCCCTTATTGCAGTCCGTCGTAAATACATCTGTCACCTTCTTCAGCTCTCACAGTCCCATGATGGAAAAAACAGTGATTTATGTCTGTCTGTAGAATGAATGCCTAACAGGGAACTGGCATGGGATAGTAGTTTGTTTAATGGGAGAATATATGAATAAATTAATGAATGGATGGGGATGGGTAAATAGATAAAGGGAGGTAGCTGGGAGCTCACAGAATGCAAAGGGTTAATGGGATGCAGTGCAGCCTACCATCTACTGAGCATTTGGTACGTTCTAGGCACCTTGCCCATCACACATTTTATCTTATTTAAAAGCTCCCAGTAACCCATAAGGTAAGTACTATAATTATCCCCATTCAACAAAGGAGGAAACTCAGGCTTACACAGTTTCAGTCACTTGTCTAAGTTCACTCAACTAGTACATAGTGGAGCTATGAATTCAGAGCCCACATTTAAATTCACAGATGACTTGAGCTCTACTCTTAGCTACCACAACTAAGATCTTTGAGCTGTGAAATTATACCTACCTAGTCTAGATCCTGGAAGGAAGTACGTGCAGCTTCTCTTGCATCGGCAGTGTTTCTGTGTCATCAGTGCTGCTGTGAGGGTGTTCAGGAGCTACGAGGCCCTAGAAGGTGAGGCATCTCCCTCTCTGAGCTAAGAATGAATCAGCACTGTCCCCTCAGCTTTTAACTAACCCCAGGGAGCCAGTCCCATGTCCTCAGGAGCCCACAGTGTTACGTCACCGGACAGTGCTCTGTGCATTTTTTAAGACATCTACTCTCAATGTTTTTAGTTTGCCACACATATATAGTATACACCACCTAGATCTCAGCCTACCAGTACTTCACCATTTATTGAAGGAAGCAGGGGATTACACAACTGCACCACAATGGATACATGAAGGTGGTGTGGGTTGGCTTGGGGTATTTACTAAACTGGGGGAATAATTAAAGAAGGCTTCACAGAGCAGGTAATCCTAAGTAATGCATTAACTAAAGAGAAAGTTTGGGAAGACATTGCTGGTAGAATAAAGAAAATATGCAAATACACATAGGGATGAAGCTGTGCAGGGAGTAAGGGGAATATCTGGGGGAAAATGTGATCCAGGCAGGTGCCAGTGGGAAGATGGGAAGCCACAAAATCCTCCATCAAAATCAGACCCTGGATTTTGCTCACACATTTCCCAGCAGCATCCCACAGTTGGGAGGAGAAGCAAATTCCGGCTCCTTTATCCTTCTTGATAGATAAGCTTTAATGTGCTTTTACTGTGGGACACTGTGCCTGGAACACAGGTGTGTGTGTGTGTGTGTGTGTGTGTGTATGTATGTGTGTGTGTGTGTGTGTGTATATATATATATATATATATATAATTTTCATTAGTAACTGGTCATGAATTATTCAATTAGTTGGAAGAAAATAGAAACATTAGTGACTTTAAATTAGTTGCCTTAATGGGTTGTTGCTCTGCTTAAATATTGAACAGGCAGCCCCAGGATTGATCTTTCTTTGTTTCTTTCGTCCCCATCTTTGCTTCCCTATCCTTTATCCTTCTTAGCAGCCTTCCCTTCCTACCAAGGATATTTGGGTGGGGTTTAGGTTTACCGCCCCTTTTGACAAAGGAAGTTTTGACATTGCATCCTCAAAATGAGGTTCCACTTAAACCATGAGATAGTTATAGGGGTTACAAGGAGGACTGGGTAGACACAACTACCTGGAGACCAGCCCTGAGTCTATGCTGAAATAACTCCTTTTACCTCCACCTCTATGCTCTTTCTGCAGCTTGAATTTCTTCCTCTTTCCCATTGCCAATATGCAAATTCTACTCTTCTTTCAAACAAGACCTTTAAACCATTTTCTTCGTGAAGGATTTTCAAATTTTTCCCAAATGAAAGTCGTGCATACCTCCTCCAAACTTTGACAACCTCTTCACTATCTTCCCTGAGATATTTGTCATTTACTATCTTTTATTCAAGTAATTTATAGTCACTTCTTATCTTCTCCCTTAATTACTCTCAAGTGCACAGCTATGTCTAGGTCATGTCTGTGTACCCATTGGCTAGCCTGCTTCCTGACAAATAGCAGATTCTCAATTAATAATTGATGAATTAATGGACAATTAATCAAACTGGCTTTATGATCTTGGACAAGACCTCCCACTCTCTGGGCCTCAATGTCCCCATCTAAAAGGCTGTATGGCATTGTGGCAGTGTGCTCAGCGTCTGGAGTCAGACAGATGTGGATTCACATCCTAGCTCTGCCACTGACTGGCTCAACTTTAGGAAATGACTTATGCATCAAATCTCTATTACCTAAACTACAAATCACACGATCAGTCACCTCATAGGGAGGCTGGGAGTATTAGTTAATGTTTGTAAAGTGCTCAGCAGGCTATACTAAACATGGTAAGCACCTAGTGCATCTTTGTTGTTGTTAATTTGGAAAGCAAAGGTGATGGCCTAGATAATTTCCATAGGTCTCCCCCAACTGAAATAGTCTTTGATGATACATATAATTGAGAAACATTGTTGTACACTGAAAAGTTCAGAATTTGGAGTCAGAAGCTTCTGGTTTGAACCCCAACCCTGCCCTAAGTGCAATGGATCCTCAGGGAGGATCCTCAGAGAAACTGCTTAATATCCTTAATATCCTGAGGATATTATTCATCCCCAGTATCTGGGGATGTGAGGATATCTGCCATTCTTTTGTCCAGGACAGTTGTGAGAATGTGCTAGGATGCTTTTGGAAATGCTTCTTTAAAGCATGCTATAGATTTGTTGCATCCTCGAATCGGCGCCCTAGCATCTTCAAAGATAAGAAATGACATGTATCTTTGATTAGGAAACCTTTTCCCTAGGTCTCTGGCTTTCTGTCTGTTGACCTCAGGTCTCTTCTAAGAGGTGCAGCTGGGGACAGTACCACCACCAACCCGGTGACCCACAGGTTGTATTGCACTGAGACATAAGAAAGCTGATCAGCAGTCAGAGCACACAACTGCCTCCATAATTCTTCCCTGATGTGTCTTTCAGAGAAGTTTGTGTTCCTGAAAGTGCATGTCTCCTTCAGGAGGTTTTTCTTGTCCATCTGAAATATGTCAGGGGGCTCTCAGTCAATTCTGTCTGGCCTGAAGGATGGAGAGGCAACTGATAGCAGCCTTAGCAGAAGGCTCTCAACCAGATCCTGGTGGGGCCTAGGGATAAAACTCTACCATATTTCTTTCAGTAGAATGGTAATAATGCTACGTTAGCATTGTTGCATAATAAAACAACCTGAAATGTAGTGAATAAAATAGCACCCATTTATTTAATGCTTAATTCAAGAAAAACATTTGGGCTTGGCTCCAGGTGGTTAGTTCTGGTCTGGGTGGGGTAGGTTCAGCTGACATCTCATGCACCTGAGGCTAGCCAGCTATCCCAGCCTGGTTCACATGCTCGGGAGATCCAAAAACAGCAGAAGTAAGAGCTGCAACGTTTTCTGGATTGAGCCCAAAATGTACACATCATCATTCTGCTTCATTGTCTGATCCAATCTGCTTGTATATGTGGAAATAATGGAGATAGGGGCTCACTGATGTCACACAGAGAAACTAGCAGATCCTGGAATGGAATAATTCAAGTCCTCTAATTTGTGAAATCATTGGCTATTTATGTGTTTGAACATATAAAATCATGTTTTAAAAAAGCCAAAATCCATAAAATATTTAAAGAGGTTTATTTTAAGCCAATATGAGTTACTATAGACCATGATAGTCCCAAGGGGGCCTGAGAAAGTGTTCCTGAGAGTAACAGTGTGGTTTTACACATTTTACAGAGACAGAAGTTACAGGCAGACATAAATCGATGTATGTAAGGTATACATTGGTTCAGGGATACTTACAGGCCATAGGTGGATTAAAAGATTTTGTGATTGGCAATTAGTTAAGCATTATCTAAAGACTTGAAGTAAATGCTTGAGTTAAGATAAGGGGGGTTGTAGATGGAAAGGTTCTTGTTATGTAGATGAAGAATCCAGGTAGTAACCTTAGAGAGAATATGGTAAATGTATTTTTTAAGACCTTAAAAGTACCAGACTCTCATTTAATTTCTCCTGGATTTGCAGAAAGACCTAGAAAGGGAAGGAGATTCTCTACAGATGCAAATTTTCCCCACAAAAGATGGTTTTGCAAGGCCATTTCTTTTTTTTTTTATTATTATACTTTAGGTTTTAGGGTACATGTGCACAATATGCAGGTTTGTCACATATGTATCCATGTGCCATGTTGGTTTGCTGCACCCATTAACTCGTCATTTAGCATTAGGTATGTCTTCTAATGCTGTCCTTCCCCCCTCCCCTCACCCCACAACAGTCCCCGGAGTGTGATGTTCCCCTTCCTGTGTCCATGAGTTCTCATTGTTCAATTCCCACCTATGAGTGAGAACATGCGGTGTTTGGTTTTTTGTCCTGCAAGGCCATTTCAAAATATGTCAAGAAAATATATTTTGGGGTAAAATATTTTGATTTCCTTCGGAGTCTGCTACTTGTCATGTGTTACTACATCAGAGTCAGGTTGAATTTGGTGTCTTATTGCTATAGAGTCAATTTTGTCAGTCTTTTGATCTCTATTTTAATATTAATGCTGGTCAGTTGTGCCTAAACTCCAAAAGAAGAGGGGTATGATGAGGCATGTCTGACTGCCCTTTTCATCATAATGGGAAATTCAGCTTTTCAGGTTTCTCTTGGCTTAGAGTGTGGTAGGGGTATTCATTCAGTGTGTTGGGTGGGCTTAAGGTTTTATTTTTGGTCCACATAGGCGCTATTACTTATACTAGGACTGACTGTTGGTGAAATTTAACAAAATACATAGTTAGAAGTTGACAACTTCGGCTCTTTTCTAATTCAACTGTAATCAACTGCATAAATCACTTAGAAGACTACAAAGAGAAGCTTTACATTTTTCCATGATTGAGACAGACATGATTAAACATAGTGAGGATATGAGATAGACTGCCTGAACCATTAGCAGTTGTTTTCAAGCATGCTGCAAATAGGTGTTCAGGGAGAAGGGGCAGGGGAACTGTGGCTGAATAGGTAGGGCTTTTTTATCAAGCTTATATTCTGCATTTATATATTGGGCTTCAATATTTTGATATAAAAATCTCAATTCTGAAATTGTATGTTTGTGTGTGTGTGTGTGTATGTGTGTGTATAACGAAAGCTCCCATTCCTACATGGAAAGAAAGCAGGCAAGTCATGTAGTAAACTTTCAGCAGTATGGCTGACAAAGCTAACATGAGCCTTCTTCCTGTTCCATACACACACAAAATAAATGTTGGACAAAATATACTTTTTAAAAAATTAAGATTCATCCCAAAAGTAAAGAAAGGAAGCCCCCTGGGCTTAAGGAATGCAGACATAAGTTGTAAGAAATGCAAAGCCAAGCTATGAGTTCAGAAGCTGGTGTCATGATGACTCCAGGTAGGGGGTCAGGTGGGGGGGATACAAGTAGAGAGAAAGCCTGAGCAAGGAAAAAGTGAAAGATAAAGTGATATGAATAAACCCCAAAGCATCAGAAATTATAGTAAATATAATTTGCACATTAAGATTCAGTGATAGTTTTTATTTTTATTTTCAGTTTTGTTGTTGAAATACAATCTTACTGTCACCCAGGCTGGAGTGCGGTGGTGTGATTTCAGCTCACTGCAGCCGCAACTTCCAGGGCTCAAGCAATCCTCCCACTGCAGCCTCCTGAGTAGTCAGGACTACAGGTGCATGCCACTATGCCCAGTTAAATTTTTTGTATTTTTGGTAGAGATGGGGTTTCACCATGCTGCCCAGGCTAGTCTTGAATTCCTGAGCTCAAGGGATCTGCTCACCTTGGCCTCCCAAATTGCTGGGATTACAGGCATGTGCCACCATGCCTGGCCCAGTGATAGGTTATATTAAACAAAATTCAGTTATATACTGTTTCCCAGAGATCATTCTAAAGCATAAGGACACAAAGTTTGACAGAGGGAAGGGAAAGGGAAAGGAAAAATATATGTTTTGTGAATACTAATCAAATGAAGGCTTGCAAAGAAATGGAATCATGTGGCAACATTAAGTTTACAACAATAAGAAGGAATAAGGAAAAATCCTTAGGAATAGAGAGTATTATTAATTAACCAAAAAAGAAACCATTTACTGGGAGAGAAATGAAATTTGTACTTACATATAGGAACAACATGGTTTCAAAATCCTTAAATAAAAAAACTGAGAGAAGTACAGGGAATGTTGATTAATACATAGTCCAAGTGGGAGACATTTTACAAAAATCTTCCTATTAGACCAAGTAGAGAAACTACTACTAATAATAATATAGAAAAATTTAACTACACTATTAAAAATATAATAAAATGGACATATATAAAATTCTGCCCTCAAAAATTAGAGGTTAAAAATTTTTCTTAAGAAGAGAGAAATTCTGTTTATGGGTCTTGATGTCTTATAACCTCAATTTTCTGGCTTTGGCCATTTCTTAACATTTCATTTTTGGTGATGACTCTGCAACATTTAGGGATATATGTAGTTTAATTTTTATCTGTCTGAAAGTTGTTTATTTTAGATCAAGGGGTGGAGATAGGGAGAAGCAATTCATGTGCAGATTTTATGTCTTTGTTTGTTTTTTGAGGAATGGAGGGAGGAAGTAGGTATGGCAGACGTTGTGGTTAAGGAGAACACTTCCAGAAAAATGGTCATTGTCAATGCAAAGAAGTGGTATTTGCCTTCAATCCATATATCTCATATTTCTGCTTCAAATTGAAATTACCTTTATAAAAATTATGACAAGGAAAGAAATCTGACCTAACCAATTCCATGTTGCTTATAACCTCCAAGCTGCCTAATACGGTTTGGCTCTGTGTCCCCACCCAAATCTCATCTTGAATTGTACTCCCATAATTTCCACATGTTGTAGGAAGGACCCGGTGGGAGATAAATGAATCATGGAGGCAGTTTCCCCCACACTATTCTCATGGGAGTGAATAAGTCGCATGAGATCTGATAGTTTTATCAGGGGTTTCCGCTTTTGCATCTTCCTCCTTCTCTCTTTGCCTGCTGCCATCCATATAAGATGGGACTTGCTCCTCCTTGCCTTCCACCATGATTGTGAGGCTTCTACAGCCAAGTGGAACTGTAAGTTCAATTAAACCTCTTTCTTTTGTAAATTGCCCAGTCTTGGGTATGTCTTTATCAGCAGTCTGAAAATGGACTAATACGCTGCCCTTGTTCAACTCTAGGCGTAGGCCAAGCTAACTATGGAGGAATTTAGTTTATAGTTTCCTTTTGAAACAAAGATGGCAACAACCCCTTTCTGATACAAATGCACTCCTTGCTTGGGGATCAGACCTTCTTTGTAAAATTAACACATTAGCCACAAGATTAGAAATTATGGCTCTGGTGTCATGCAGTCATGCCACAAGATTCCTAACCTCCCCAATTGCCCTTATAGATAACATCACTGTCATAAAACCTAAGATTAGTGTTTGAAGTATTTTTAAGACCCTGATTTCTTTTTTTTTTTTTTTTATTTTGTTTTGAGACAGAGTCTCATTCTGTCACCAGGCTGGAGTGCAGTGGCGGGATCTTGCCCACTGCAACCTCCACCTCCCGGGTTCAAGCAATTCTCCTGCCTCAGCCTCCTGAGTAGCTGGGGCTACAGGCACACACCAGCATGCCCAGCTATTTTTTGTACTTTTAGTAGACACAGGGTTTCACCATGTTGGCCAGAATGTCAGACCCTGATTTCTGATGGACTAACTGGTGCCACACAGACCAGCAAACTGGCTTATCTGGTCTTTTAGCCCCCACCCAGGAACTGACTCAGTGCAAGAAGACAGCTTTCACTCCCTGTGATTTCTTCCCTGACCCAACCAATCAGTGTTTCTTATTCCCTAACCCCCTGCTCACCAAACTTTCCTTAAAAAACGCTAACTTCTGAAATCACAGGGAGACTGCGATTTGAGTAATGAGACCCCAGTCTTCCATTTAGCTGGCTGTGCATTAATTAAACTCTCTATTGTAAAAATCTGCTGTTCTCAGTGCATTAGCTTTTCTAAGCAATGGAGAAGATGAACCCATTGGGCAATTACAAAACCATGGAAATAAAGCCATTGTCAGGGTATTTTCTGTAGAGAGAAAGAGCCTTCTCCAAATTACCTATGTGTGATCTAGTTATAAAGATTTGCAGGGCACAGCTGTAACACTTGACCGCTTCCTGTATCTGTATCAGCCTTGTTACCTGCCGTGGGTGTTGGCTGAGAAAGGTTGGTGAGTTCCCCAGTGGGGTGTTGCAGAGCAACCTTCACAGATTGTAACATGGAGAAGAGTCCCGAAGAAATCATCTTGCTTTCAGGCAGAACTACATGGAAATAACTCCACAAGATCTTGAGAATTCAACAGTAGGTAATTATACCAGTAACTACAGCAACCCAGGATGGCTAAGATCTCTGATAGACTCTTTGGCCTCATTCTTAGATCAGCATCTGTGGTCCCAGCAGAGCTATACAAGTCCAAGTCAGAACAATTATCCTGCCATAGGATGAGACCTTTCCAAACTGCTCTTTAGGGCTGCTGTGGCTAATTCCCATTTCCCCAATTCTAGCCCCACCTATTCCTTCTGTCTAAGCTTAAGTACCTACCCGGGGTCTCCAACGTCACTTTCATTATTCTTTCAGCTGAATGTCTACTCAGTGTAAGACACTATGCTCAGCCTTGAGACTGCAGTGGAAATCTAGACATATAAGATCCTCACTTCTATGTAATTCAAGATTTGGAGAAAGAAGCAGACAGTCAATCAATCACTCAAGCATTCAAGTATAATGATTACAGATTATTAAACGTGCACTGGAGTAAATTACTTTGGTGTTAACCATTCTAGTTGTCCACCAAGTCTGCAGTGAAACCAGTTAGGCTTCCTACTCCTTTGCCTTGGCTGGAAATACTCACTCTCTTTAATTCCTCCAACAAAGATGAAACTATAGGAGGAATGAATCTCAAAGCTAGTGTCATGGTTTTTGTTTATTCTACTTTCTAATTTGGGACATATATCTGATAGGAAACCACAATTATTGGCAATTTCTTTTGTGCTCTTTACTCTTTTAAGAGTAATGAGTTTCACATGTATTACTATAACAACCTTTCTCTAACCCTTACTTTGTAAAAGAAATGGATGTTCAGAGACATGAAGTAAGTTGCCCAAACTTGCACAGCCAAGAGCTTGGAGATAAATTTAGACCTGCCTGCTTCCAGTTCTCCTGTCCCTCCTCCTACATTGTAGCTGTGTCTGTTAGCAGTACATACCTCCAAGACCTGCGTTCACATTATCTGTGTGGGGTCTCTGCATATATACAGGCCTCAGAGCTTAGACTGAAACTTGCATAAATGAAGGCAGCAACAAAAAGGGTCCTTCACTGAATATCCTAATTACTCTGGTGGGATTCATATTCATTTTCTGACCTAATTATTATTAAGAATATGCCATCTGTGTAAATTGAGTTTTTTTATGATTTTGTTGTAAACTTTTGTGCAATTTAACTTAAAAGAAAAAAACAACTAACCTTTAACGTCATTCCATGATGGAGAAATGCTGGTTTGATGTACAAGGTCTAATTGCCCCCACCACGTGATAAAAATCCAAATGTAGCTAAACATTAAGGCTAAATGATGATATCACAACTTAGTTTGCATTTTACATCCAATTGAAAACACAAACCCCTCGCCTCATTAATCCTATGCAATCCAATATTTCCCCCCCTAAATGAAATGATCCTTTTGGGACACATTTATATCCTTTTAACAGCCGCCTGACAGTTCTGCTGATGGAGTTTGTATCCAACTTTGTTACTGGATAGTGACAACCTGCCCTGACGGATATGTGTACATAATTATTCTCTTGCAGTTAGATTTAATTAATGCTTACCCTCATCATGATCTTGCAGCTAGCAGGCTCTCTCTGCAGGAGCAGTTAATGGCAAAAGGATTTCCTTTTTAGCCAAGAGAGACTCCAAAAGGCTTTGTAAAACCCTTTCTTTCTTTAAGATTTAACAAAATGAAAATGCATCTAAGCATTTGTTTTCTTTCCACATTAATGCCACATGTGAACGTATTTGTGGCTACATGTAGAGATGAAGTTGTTAAACCTAATTTCAGACTAAGTATTGCGAATATGAGCAGCTCCGACAGACCACAAAGAAGATGTATATTTTTTAATATCTTGGCTCAGAATTGAGGTGCCCTGGCTACATTTTGTTTATGTCTCTGTACAAAATATGTATGTGTATATTTTTCTAATCAACTGTCTCCCCAAATGCCACCCAGAGTTCAATAATAATTAGCTGTGTGAGAGAGGAGATGTTAAGAAGAAATGACGGGGGAGACAAAGGGTGTTTGAAGACAAGCTTTGCAAAGAGATTATTAAGAAGTTAGTAATAAGGAGAGGGAATGTGTATTTATAAAACCCCATTAGAAGGGAATACTTTACACATCTGTCCCAGTCCTTGCTTGTGAAATATTCGTGTGCCATTTGATTTTTATTACCATAATGGCAATGTCTTGTGTTTGTAGAGAGCTTAACAGTTGACAACACATTTTTGCACCTACTATCTTAGGTGATCTTTGTCACAACCCTGTGAAATGTGCAGAGAAGCGTTCACAGGTGAGTAGACTGAGGCACAGAGAGGTTGTGTCACTTTGCCCACAATCACACAGCTTGAAAGTAACAGAACCTGGCACAGACGCCACATGCAGCTTTTTTTTTTTTTTTTTTTTATGGTGGCAGGGTCTCGCTCTGTCACCCATGCTGGAATGCAGTGGTGCAATCGTGACTCGCCGCAGCCTCAACCTCTGTGAAGCAATAGCTTCTAAAACAAAATCTAATGCTATATCAAATACCTTCTCCCATCTCCTCCTTTAGGTTTAAAATGCATGTAAGGAAGATTTAAGTGGGCGACTCCAATAGCAGTCCCTCCTTTCCTTCACTTGTCATGCTAAAGCATCAGCGGACTCTCAGCTAAAAGATACCATTTAAGTTGAAAGTAATATGATGCTACTTATTTTAGTGATTATATACAATATTAATGATCATTATTGCTGTGAGTCGTTATGGGAGATTTTATCCAGCAAGATTCCAGAAGCCTCCAGTAAAATGTGGCCACATCAAGATGATAGAAGGAAACACATCTTTTTTCCTATTATGGCAGATACTGTTTAAAGGCCTTGACCTTGAACCGTCAAAAGGCCTTAAATGAAATACCTAGAAATTCAGGAATGTGGAGTGGGAGGTGGGTATGTAGAAATCATCCCATAACACGAATGAGAAAACTGAGGCACAGAGAGGGAAAGCAACTTTTTTACCACGAGTTAGTGGCATATCTGAGCCCCCAACCCTGGTTTACTGACTCCCAGTTCAGATCTCTGCCCACTATGCTATAGCTAAGCTGGAAGAAGCCTGAGAAATCCCTGTTTTCACAAGTGAGAAACTGAGACCTGGAGAAGGAGGTGTGGCTAATCCAAGGTCATGCACCGCAGAGATGAAAATGAATCCAAAATCCTGTCTCCTTAATTCCTATAAATTCGATGCAATTCAACAAATATTATTTGGGTGTACGCTACATGCTAGGCATGTGAGTTAACTGCTGTGGTGACATCAGCCTCCAAAAGCACAGACAGGCATGTTGCAGAGATGAGAGGAAAGAATATGGCTGCTCATACTCATTTGATACAGTGAGTAAGAAGAATGTGAAACTAATTCCCGGTGAAGTCCAAGTCCGAATTTAAACAAACTGACCTTGGAGAAGGGGGCTGAGGAGAGGTGGGTAGGGAGGAATGGAGAGGGATGGAGTTACAGTCCCAATTACAGTCTCTTTGCTTTGCTTGCCTCTTAATGTAATTACCTCTCTGAGTCTCCAAAGATGAATATTTAAATTAAAGAATAAGGGCTAAAGCCAGTAGAAATACAGCCTCTTACATTCAGCCGGCACTCTACAGGGTAGTAACACTAGCATCGTGTGTTGTCATTGTATTCTTAGTTACCAAGAGCCTACCATGCATCTTTTCATTTTGCATATGTTATCTAACTATACTTCAATATTTTCATAGTGTATATATTATTATTATCCATATTTTACAGGTGAGAAAATTTTGGCTCATGAGGCAAGACCCACTTGTCTAATGTCAAATAGATGGTCAGTGGCAAAACCTGGATTTGAACCGAATTAATTGAACCCCAAAGTCCAGTCTCTTAACTGTGACACATATGGCCTCTCTCATGGAAGCCTTCTGCTTGAGCACAGGGTGCTAAAGCCTGGAGTGGTGTCTGTTTTTGCATCCTCACTGCTCTGGGACAGTGATTCTCAGAGGGTGGCTCCTGAACACACAGCATCAGCATCCCCTGGGAACTTGACAGAACTGTAAATTCTCAGACCCTGCCACTGTAGGGTGGAGCCTGATGATCTGTTTTAACAGCCTTCCAGGTGATCCTGATACATGATTAAGTGAGAGAGCCACTGCACTAGGAAGATATTCCCATCCTTGTCTTCCTCTTCAGTAATCTCAGGACCAGAGGTACCCTGGAGGTCACTGATTCCAGCCCCTTTTGGAGCTTTCTGCTCCTCATCCGGTCTGTGTGTCTTGGTGCTATTCTGTTTTATGTGGATGATCAAAGTCAGTTTGAAAGACATTGAGGGCTAAAAGCTTTGTAAGCAGGCTCCGGGGAACTGGGACATGTTTCGCATGGAGCATTGAGTTGTGGCATGTGTCTGAACTGCTAAAAATTAAGGATGAAGTTCCACAGTGTCTCTGTTTGCCTCCTCCTCCATAAACCCACCACCAGCAACGAACACAGCCATAGCCACCCTGTTGACTTCATAAAGTATTTTAAGTTGGTGTTGAACAAGCAAAAGAGAGGATTGTCCTGTCTTTCTCTGTCAAGCCCCTGGCCAGTAAATCGAATCATGCATCCACACCTTAAATCTCTTCTCTTTCCCCACAAAGTCAACGACCATGTGGACACTTCAGACTGCTGCCCATTGCTTAGCAGTGGTCCTATTTTTAGCTTATATCCTTGTATCCATATACAGAGCCAATACCTCTCCTTGAAATAAGCTTATCCTTTTCCATCCCCACTCCCAGGTGTCCCTAAGTGCAAACTGAGTGAGAGGCACCAGTGCAATTGTGGTGGATGCTATGGGACCTGGGCCATCTGCTACTGCAGTTTATTTGTATCCCCTGAGCTTGCTTGGACCTAATTGTGATGTGCCACTCTCATCTTATGTGAGACTCATACTCTACCACATGACTCAGAGGGTCTGACAGAACCAGCTCATGACTTCTGCTAGATTATGGCTGCATGTTCTCTTGATAGCATCCAATAGCATACCAGAAACTTTCAGGGGAAAGTTCCTTCTTTCAAATGCATTCTTTCTGCTGCAGAAGGCATGACCTTACTCCAAGAGCAGGAGATCTAGATTGTGTATCTCCTGATTGGAACTTGCAATCCACACAGTATTTCTTATCCCCAGGAACTCTTATCCTACAGGTGATATGGTTTGACTCTATATTCCCACCCAAATCCTATGACAAATTGTATGACCAGTTTTGGAGGAGGGGCCTGATGGGATGGGATTGGATCATGGAGGCGGATTTCCCCCTTGCTGTTCTCAAGATGGTGAGTGAATTATCAGGAGTTTTGGTTGTTTGAAAGTGTGTAGCACCTCTACCTTCACTCCCTGTCTCTCTCCTGCTGGCCATGTGAGGATGAACTGGCTTCCCCATTGCCTTCTGCCATGATTGTAAGTTTCCTGTGGCTTCCCCAAATGCAGAAACCTGTACAGCCAGCAGAACAATGAGATGATTTAACCTCTTTTCTTTATTAATTAGTCCGTCTCAGGTATTTCTTTATAGCAGAGTGAGAATGGACTAATACAAGGTCCACTGGGTCATATGGTAACAAATGGCAGTGTTGTTTGCATCACAACCTAACTGCTGCAGCACCTTTTCCTGTTCTGTGATCCAACTTAGAGTTGGCAGCCTTCCACGCTACTTGGAAAATGGGTCAGGGAAATATTCCCAAGTGTGTAATTTGCTGCCTCCAGAATCAAAAGAGGCCTACCAAGCATTCTGCTGCCTTCCTGGAGGTGTGAGGTGTGAGATACAGTAATTTATTCTTTATTTTGCAGGGGATGTTATGGCATGCCACAGACTGCTGAACTCTAAAATTTTCACTGATACAGTGAACCCCTGATTCTTCATAAGATTTATCTCACACCTTCTAAAGTACATATCTTACCAAAACCTTGAACATATTTTTCCTTTCTTCTTCCTCTAGCCCAGTGATGCACCAACATAGTAGACCAATGTGATACTCTGTGAAATGTCTAGATGGTTCATGTTCTTCAGATTATGTAATGACAGAGGGTAGAACAGTTAATAAAGTCCTGGGGCAAGACCACAAATGTGTAGTGATGCCCACCCCATGTGGATGTAAACTTCTTCTAATCCTTTTACTAGATAGAGATGGAAATGAAAAAACTTATATTTTTCCATATGAATGGACACATACTGTATACCCCAGGCTGTATTAATTACCTGTAGCATAGACACTACATCTGACAACTACAAAAATTGGGCCTACAATTTGTTTGAGTTTGTATTAGCTCACTGTTACCCTCCTGAATCCATCTGAATTTTGAAGGGACCAGACTGGTGAATTAAATGTGAATGTGATACAGACCACCAATCATGCATCCTTAAAGTCTGTAAGTATAGCACTGATTGCTTCCGTTACCTTCAGGATGAGACTTCAGTTTTAGTTTCCTCTCTTGGGTGGCAATGGAAATGTCTCCACTTGCCTTCCCCACTATGATAGTTTTAACACAGAGTCCAAGGAAGCAATGAGAGGAGGATTCTTCCAGCCACCAAGTATGGCCGTGTCAATTCTACATTTGGGGGCTAGGGAAAGGATCCTCCCACTGTGAGCTACACCTAGGTTGCGACTCCATTCTGTTACCTGGAACCCCTTGGTCCCCGACTGTAAGTATGCCTTGGGTCTCTGCTATCACTGTCAACTTGTACTCAGTGGTGTTTGAAATGTCTGGATGTTCCTCTTCCTCTGGTGTATGATTGTCCAAATAAAAGGCCATAAGTCCCTCTGAGGAAGGCCTAGAGGAGACATTACTGTATACACTCACTGTGGCATGGTGACCTTCCTCATGGGCACCCAGGCTCTCCTTTGGTTGGTGAATACAAGTCTGAAAACTGGTTCAGGTCCAGAAAGTGGGCATGTTGTAGGTGTGAGCAAGTACTTGCCATCATAACGTGATGATTCATTGTGCAGGAAGTTCTCAGAACGCGTGTGGGAAGGTGAGTTTCCAGTCATTCACTAAGAGATATGACAAAGTTTTCCAATGAGCCACCACCTTCTTCCAGTCCAGTTTTGTATTCCCGCCCCCACACCCAATAGAAGCCAAAATATTTTGTAATTTTTCAGCATTTCACAATTACATAATCTCTGGGTATATATACTCAGAGTATACACACACACACACACACACATACAAATATATAGAGACATCTATATATAATTTCCTTTCATATGAAATAATAGCTGTGTGAGGGAATTACCTTTTCACATTCTAGTGCTATAGTGCTATTTTATTTATTTGCCTCCATCTTGCAAAATCTACCCACAGGAAAGCTTCTAAAGTCAAACCCCATCTTCCTATGAAATTCAGGATAACATGCGTGTCACATTGTGTCACATTGGGATGCCCTCATTTTTGTCAGTCTCTGGCAAATCCCATCTATCAGAGGAAGGCTGATGAGGTGAGGATTAGTGTCCCTTTCTCATATTTCAAAAAATGTAAAAATTATACTTAAAAAGATTCAGAGAGGTTTAATAATTTGTTGAAAATCAGACATGAAGGAAGAAGTTGGACTCACATCTAGCTGCCAATCATTGCATGTGTTCTTTCTAGCACTTGTAAGGGTAGGCTTGGTTGCAAACTGTGGAGTGAAAGCTGTGAGATGCAGGAGAGAGTAAGGAGAAGGAGGTGTTGGAGAGGGTCAGGGGCATCAGGAGACCATACCCTAGGTTACCTTCTCCTCAACACACATGATAGGGGCCTCCTTGTCCTGGCTACAGGAAGGTTGGGCATTCCCACTCCTTGAACCTGAAGCCAGTTTCTGGAAACTCAGAAGCAATTGGGAAATAGCACACCATGCCTAATCAAATAAAATTCATTTCTTTCATCTCTCCAGAGAATTCCTCATTTAAACAAACAGGTGAGTTTCCGAAAGTGTATGTGTTTGCAAGACGTTTTCAAACCTGCATGTAAATCCTTTTCTGTTTTGAGAGGGCAGGCAGAGTGGGCAATTTACAATTTTTCTTTCCACTGTTTAGCTTTAAACTTTTCTGTGCATTATCTATTCATTCATTCAACAAATGTTTATTGAATGCCTACTCAATGCTGGGCACTTAAGTGAATGCAGAGTATGGTGATCAAAAGACAAAGGTCCTGAACCCCTGCAGGTTCTATTCTTGTGTAAGAGAGAGGCAATAAACATAGATATGACTTCATCTCAGAAAGCAATAAATGTTATGAAGAAAAATAAATCAGGGTAAGAAGACAGAGTGAGGAGGTGGAGGAAGGGAGTATCTTCGGGTGGTCAGAGAAGGCTTCTTGAGGAGGTGACCGTTGCACAGAGACCTGTGGAGAAACAACATTCTAGGAAGAGAAAGAACAGTATTATGACCCTGAGACAAGAACAAGGTTAATGTATTCAATGGCCTGCAGGAAGACCAGGGTGAGTGAGAAGGGCAGGAAGAGATAAAGATGGAAAAATAGCCTGGGGTTACATAATGAGGATCCAGCTGTGGATTTTGGAGTATTGTTTTACAGCTGATGAGCATCCACTGGAGACTAGTGAACAGGGAAACGACTTGGTTTGATTTACATTTATAATATGACCTCTCTAACTTTTGTACATGGAATAGGCATTGGGCATATAAATGTAGAAGCCTGGAGAGTGTCAGAAAACTCATGTTGTGGTAAAATAGAGAGACGATGATAGCTTCATCTAATGTTGCAGCTGTGGAGGTGATGAGAAATGATCAAACCTTAGGATTTTTCGGTAGAGACAATGGGACTTGGATCTGGATTGGCTGTCCTCTAGGAGAGGAAAAAAAGGGATCAGTGATGACTACCATGTTTTGGTCTGGGTATGTGCATGACTGGAGATCTAGGATGGGGGCAACTGGCCCAGTAGCTGTCTTAGGAAGGGCAACAAAGAACTTTGGCTTAACCATGTGATGTCCTGTCATCTGAATAGTAGCTTTCCAAACCATATGGGAAATATAGAATTACTTTTGTTTCATAAAAGAAAACAGGGAAATTAAATTACTTAAACCCACATGACAACACTGATAGAACCAGGATGTGGACCCAAGAATCCTAGGTCTCGGCTACTGAGTTCTCCTTATAACTGGTCAGCGAATCCCTTTGAACAACTTGGCACTTTTTTCCTCACTGGGTTTGTGGAGAGGTCAGGATTTATTTATTTATCTTTTTAATATAACGGTGATTTTCAAAAGGGGTTTCCCCTACATTCTGCCCTGCTGCCATGAGACGCAGGGGCCTTTGGGTGGCTCTTAACCCCAGAGCCGCAAAGTTCGCCCTGGGAATGAGTGCCATGTCTGAAGAAAGATGGAGTGTGACGGCTGCTTAGAAAGCATACCGTTTCTCCTGGGATAGAAATGTAGAAGAGCTGTTGGGGATTGTTAGCTCAGGGAAAGAAAAAGTCAGACTCTCAGCACATGGTAGAGTATTTCTGTTTGACATTAACAGGCTAATAACTCAGCAAACAGGATTAAATTGGAAAACATCTCATCAAAACATCTGCAGTACCATGGGGTAGGGGGTGCTGATGAGAACTCCTCTTGATTTATTCCTTCTAGCCAACACTTGTTAGCTCCTACTATGTGCCAGGAACCATATCAGGAGCTCAGGGAGAGAAAAAGCCTCTGCTCACATCTTGAGGCAGTAGGTGGGGGGAGCCCTTCCCACTCTCAACAAAGTCCTTCATTCTTTCCTAAAACAGCCTGTTGACACAACTTTGGGTATTATTGGAGCTGCGTTTTTTTTTTTTTTTCTCTTTCTTCGTTCTTTTCTTTTTTTTTTTTTTTCACTTTGCTTTTTTCCCATCTCCCAGAGCTGTTTAAAACCCTAAACTTGTCCAAGAAAGAAAAGAAAAAGTGCAAATAGCAAATTACATTTAGTCCCTTCCACCTGGATCTGAGCTAATTAAATTTGGTATTTGTATAGAACCTTTCATGTGTCTTCCATGGAGAGTAATGAATTTTTCCTAGCTAAGGGGAAACTGAGGTACTCCATTCCAAAGATGAGCCCCACTCTCTGTTTTTCACTTGCCTGATTTCTTGACTGCTGTGAAAACGTCACTGTTATCACCACCAGTCCCCATGCTTAAGCATTCATATTACCATATTATCATATTACCATATTGTCCACAAGAGGTATGAGAAAGAACACTGGGTCCAGAGACCCAGGAGTTGATTGTGAATCTATTACTGTCATCTCCCAAGCATAAAGCTTTATACATCAGTAATAGGACATTCTGCTTACATTATGTAATTGTTAGACTTAATTAAACGATGAATGGGAAAGTCCTTTTTTGCTTTTGCTCATGCCACAACTGCCTCAAAACCCCATCAACACACACACACACACACACACACACACACCCATGCAGAGAGACTTTTTAGGAACAATTGGAAATTACTGGCCACAGGACAACTATTAGGCCACGGAGGCAGGCACATTCCCATGTAGCCTAACTTGGAAAGAGGAGTTTTGCAAGGACTTTGGAGCAAAGCTTCCACTGTTGCCTTCCAGAATCACCATTCTCCTAGACTAGCATTCTGCAGAATAGAAAAAAAAAAAAAAAACTTTTGATGAAATCTTGTCCCTTAACATTGTCTACCGCTTTGATCAAGCAAATGGCAAGAATTATCCAAGTTAGCAGTTGAGTCTGCTGTTCTTGATTGTGTGTTTGTTTAATTCTTGTGTGGCCAGAAAGATGCACATGATAAAGACCCTGTAGTGCCTCCATCATGCCTCAAAAGTATGTTCTCACCAATTTACATAGGTTCACAAGAAAACCCTTATCTCTGCACAGAAGTTCACATTCTTTTACTAGTTTCAGCTTACTCACTGAAAGCTAGAGCCAAGCCAGAATCTCTGTTTCACTTGTGTGTGATCATCTTTCCTCCATTCTCATGCCTCACTACACACACAACCCTAATCTCACATCCTGACCGTTCTCTCTGCCACCCCCCAGGAGATAGGAACGAGGCCCTGCCATGTGTTCCACAGCTCTTGTATTAGCCTATGCTGTAGCCTTATTATACTTCATTCTGGCTTCTGGCTTCTTGACCATTTCCTCTGTCTGAATGTGAGCTCTTGGATGGGAGCAATTGTATCTTTTTTTTTTTTTTTTTTGAGACGGAGTCTCACTCTGTCCCCCAGTCTGGAGTGCAGTGGCACAATCTCGGCTCACTGCAAGCTCCGCCTCCCAGGTTCACGCCATTCTCCTGCCTCAGCCTCCCGAGTAGCTGGGACTACAGGGGCCTGCCACTACGCCCGGCTAATTTTTTGTATTTTTAGTAGAGACGGGTTTTCACCATGTTAGCCAGGATAGTCTCGATCTCCTGACCTCGTGATCCACCCGCCTCGGCCTCCCAAAGTGCTGGGATTACAGGTGTGAGCCACTGCACCCGGCCAGCAATTGTATCTTATTAACAGTTATACCCCTAGCCTACTGCACAGGCTTAATATGTAGTAGGCATTCAAACAATGTGTTGAGTAAACAAAATCAATATTTGAATAAATGAAACTATAGCTCTTTGCTGTCCTAGGTTTACGATATCCTTTTAAATGTATTGTCTCACTTAAGACTTGTGACCATACTATAGAATAGATATTTTGTTTTGTTTTGTTTTTCTGAGACAAAGTCTCACTCTGTTGCCCAGGCTGGAGTATGGTGGCATGATCTTGGCTTACTGCAACCTCAGCCTTCACCTCCTGGGTTCAAATGGTTCTCCTGCCTCAGCCCCCTGAGTAACTGGGACTACAGGCGTGCACCCCCACGCTTGGCTGATTTTTGTATTTTTAGTAGAGACAGGGTTTCACCACGTTGGCCATGCTGGTCTTGAACTCCTGACTTCAAGTGTTCCACCTACCTCAGCCTCCCAAAGTGCTGGGATTACAGATGTGAGCCATCACCGCACCCGGCCTAGAATAGATATATTCCCATTTTAGAGATGTGAGACTTAGAGTTTAGAGAGCTCAAGTGACTCACTTAAGGTCACTGTTAATGGTGATGATTGCTGTATAAAAAAATTACCCCAAAGCTCTGTGGTTAAAAGCAACAACCTTTTCCTTTGGCTCACAGTTTTGTGGGTCAGGAATTTGTAAAGGGCTTGGCTGGGCAGTTCTTGCTTGGGGGTGTCTCATATAGTTGCAGCCAAACACCAGGCAGGGTTGTAGTCATCTGAAGGCTCAACTGGGCTGGACATCAAAAATGGCCCCTCACATGGCTGGAAATGGATGCAGTTGTTGACTAGGAGCTCCACTGGGGATGTTGACTGGTGTGCCTACATGTGGACTCTCCAAAATGCTAATCTCTGAGTAGTCAGGTTTCTTGGATTGTGACTGGTTTCTGTCCCAGGAGAACTAAGTGACATTGCATGGCCTTTTCTGACCTGGCCATGCAAGATATATAGCCTCAATTCTGCCATTTTCTTTTAGTCAAAGCAGTAACAAGCCCTCCCAGATTCAAGTATTGAAGATCCTATATCTCAGTGAGAAGTATGTCAAGAATTTTAGGGCTATGTATAAAACTTACCACAGTAACACAGAATTAAAAAATAAAACAAAACAACAAACAAAACCTCAAACTTAGGTTTTCTGACTCTAATTCAATAATTTTTTGCTACTGCATGATTGATATATAACATGAATTTTGAATATACAAAACAATTCAGAGCTAATGCAGTGTATCTGTGAAGGCCTCAGTTCTCCAGACAGCTGCAGGAAGAATTGTTATGCTAAAAACACAATTTCTGATAAATTATTGAATTGTCTGTGTTCTAATTTCATGCCTCAAATGCAGAGGAGAAGTGAGGATACTTATCCCTCTGGGAATACTGCTCTGCCCTTAAGTCTGACCAACAAGAAGAGTGTCATTTGATAATGAGTTGTATTAGACTAAAACACATATCTTAGTCACACATTTGACTAGGGACACAAAGCTGGCCTTAATCTGATCAATCCCATAGACATTTTTTTTTAAAAAAAGACTAATGTTCATTAAAAAGAGTTTCTAAAATTCCTCAAAGTATAAACAAAAATGAAAATATTCTGTAACCTCATCCTCCAAATACTACTAACATAAATTTTGCCCTAATTTTTTCAAGCTTTGCTTACATTTTTCTACATGCAACTTAAAAATGATATTTATTAAAGTATAATTTGTTAACAAGAAATCACATCCATTTAGAGTATGCAATTCAATGAGTTCTGAAAGATGTATACACCAGTGACCATTTCCTTCACCCCCAAAAGATTCTTGATGACCTTTTACAGTACATCCTTCTTTCTACCTACAATATCAGACAATCACAGATCTGCTTTTTGTTACTATAGATTGGATTTGTCTTTTCTGGAATTTCATTTAAATGGACTCACACAGTATGTAGTTTTTGTTTCTGGCATCTTCCATTCAGCATAATGACTTTGAAATTTCTTCCTTTATTTACACCTGTCAGTAGATCCTTTTTTTTTTTTTCAAGAAGAAGTTTAGCTCTTGTTGCCCAGGCTGGAGTGCAATGGTGCAACCTTGGCTCACTGCAACCTCCACCTCCTGGGTTCAAGCGATTCTCCTGCCTCAGCCTCCCGAGTAGCTAGGATTACAGGTGCCCACCACCATCCCTGGCTAATTTTTTTTTTTTTTTTTTTTTTTTTTTTTTGAGGCAGAGTCTCGCTCTGTCGCCCAGGCTGGAGTGCAGTGGCGCAATCTCGGCTCACTGCAAGCTCCGCCTCCCGAGTTCACGCCATTCTCCTGCCTCAGCCTCTCCGAGTAGCTGGGACTACAGGCGCCCGCCACCACGCCCGGCTAAATTTTTTTGTATTTTTAGTAGAGACGGGGTTTCACCGTGGTCTCGATCTCCTGACCTCGTGATCCGCCCGCCTCGGCCTCCCAAAGTGCTGGGATTACAAGCGTGAGCCACCGCGCCAGGCCTATGCCTGGCTAATTTTTGTATATTTAGTAGGGACGGGGTTTAACAATGTTGACCAGGCTGGTCTTGAACTTCTGACCTCAGGTGATCCACCCTGCTCAGCCTCCCAATGTGCTGGGATTACAGGCATGAGCCACTGCACCCGGCCCAAATATGCTGTATTTTATCTGCCAACCAGTTGATGGATATTTGGGTTGGTTGCAGCTTATTGCTACTGTGGATAAAATTGCTGTGAACTTTCATGCAGAAGTCTTTATGTGAGCATATATGATTTTGTTTCTCTTGAGTAACTAGGAATGGGATATCTGGGTTATATGGTTGTTGTAGAATAAACATTTTGAGAAATAGGTTTTTTTTTCCAAAGTAGATACGTGATGCATGGTCTCATCTGCAGTAAAAGAGAGTTTCACTTGGTTCAAAACCGTGTCAAGACTGGTAAGACTGATCTTTTTTAAATTTAGCCATTCTAATTGTTGTGCAGTTGTATCTCATTGTCATATAATTTGTATCTCCCAGGTGACTAAAGAAGTTGAGGATCTTTTCATGTACTTATCAGCATTCATATATTTTTAGGTATTTCTTCAAATCTTTTGCCATTTTTTATTTGCTTATCTCCTTGAATTATTATGAGTCTATAAACATACTTTGTCAGATACATGTATTACAGTTATTTTCCCCGATTATGTAGCTTGTCTTTACTTTTCTTAGTGGTGTCTTTTGAAGAACAAGATCTTTCATTTTTCTGAAGTCCAGTTGCTCAATTTTTTTCTTCTATGATTTATGCATTTTGTTTTCTATCTATGACCTTTGCCTACCCCAAGGTCAAAACAATGTTTCTCCCATTTTCTCCTAGAAAGCTTATATATTTATCTTTTACATTTACTTCTGTAATCCATTTTGAGTTAATATGTGTATATGGTATGAACTATGGGCTTTTGTTCATTCCTTTTAGCATATGGCTCTCCAGTTGTTCCAGCACCATTTATTGAAAAGACGTTCCTTTGACAACTATATTAAAAATCAGTTGTATATAGTTCTGAACACTCTATTCTGTTTCACTGATTTATATTCCTATCCTTTAGCCAATACAACACTGTCTTGGTTACTGTAGCTTTATAATAGATCTTAAAAACAAGCAGTGTTAAGTCTGCCAACTTTGTTCTTTTATAAAATTACTTAGCTATTGTGGATTACTTGCACTTTCATATAAATTTTAGAATTTCTACCAAAACAAACAAAAAAAAACCTGTTGGGATTATAACTTGGATTTGATTTACTCAATAGATAAATTTATGGGGAGAAAGCATCTTAACAATATCGAGTATTACAATCTGCAAACATGGTATATTTATTTATTTAGATTTTCTTTATCTTGACAGTGTTACATTGTTTTCATTGAAGATATATTGCATACCTTTTCTTAAACATATTACTAAGTATTTGAGAGTTTTTTCTACACTATTGTAAATAGAATTATTTTTGAATTTTCTTTAGCTTTTGCTGCCAGTATGTAGAAATACAATTAACTTTTGTATATTTACCTTTTATATTTCAATCATGCTAAAGCAATTTATTCTAATAGTTGTTTTATATATTCTTTGTGCTTATTTTTATAAATAATCATGTCATCTTTAAAAAATACAGTTTCATTCCTTCCTTTCAAACTTTATGCTTTTTCTTTTTCTTGCTTTATTGAAATGGCTAAAGCAAGGGTGTCTATATATATTTCATTTTCAGCAGTTTGACTATGATGTGCAACTCTTTCTTTTTCCCGTGTTTAAATCCTGTTTGATTTCCCATGAGCTTTGTGAATTTCATAATTTATATCTTACATTAAATTTAGTAAATTCCAGCCTTTATTTCTTTATTTTTATTATTCTATATCTCTCTGAGACTCCAGTTATCTGTATTTAGACTGTTTGATATTGTCCCATGTGTCTTTTAGACATGGTTTAATTTTTCTTCCTTCGTTTTTCATATTGAGGAGTTGGAAATTTTCTATTAATGTATCTGCAAAGCCATTGATTATTTTCTTCATTTAATTAAGCCCATCCAGTGGTTTTTTTATTTTATACATATTCAGTTCTAAAATATCTATTTGGTGCATATATATGTAGATATAGTTTTTTCCTGCCAATAGTTCTCACATTTTTAGTCATTATAATCATCATTTCCTTTACCCAACTGATCACAGCTATTGCTGTTAAAGTTCTTGTCTGCTAATTTCAACATCTGGGTCATCTTAGAGTTGGCCTTTGCCAGTTGTCATTTCCCTTGGGAATGAATGAAACTTGCCTGGTTTACCATATGTTGAGTAATTTTGGATTTAACTTTGGAAATTGTGAATTTATTTTATGAAGACTTTTGGGTTTTGTTATTTTTCTTTAATGTTCATGTTTTGTTTTTGAAGGCAGTTAATTTAGTTGGACTTCAGCTGTCCTGCCTTTGGTGAGCAGCAGCTCAAAGCTCAGGTGTTTTATTATCTTCGGCTGAGTCTGTCAGGGCCTGCCTTTCACATGTGTAGTTCAGAGGTCAGCCAGAGATATGGGCAGAGATTATACACAGATTGTGGGCTCCCCTTCTCTGGGTCTCTCCTTTTCTTGATTCTTCCCTCACTCTCTGCTGGCTTTACTTGATCTGGGATCCATCCACTGGGTCCTAAGTCCAGACAATGGCAAACTTACTCCTGCTGCTTCAGGTTGCCTGAGCTATGCTGTAAGGGTAGACCACCCTGAAAGGAAGAACCTTGAAGTTGAGAAATTCATCCTGTGCTGGCTACTTCCTCCACATTTCAACTTCTTTCCAAAAATATACCTGCTTTTATTTACTTCCAAGAGCCCTCAGGTAGTATTTTTTTGGTATTTTGTCCAGAATGTGTCATTATTATCTGCACAAGGATAGGTCTGTTACTGGTGTACTGCTCTGTACCATATGCAGAACCTCTTCTGTATTTGATATTAATCATTTTATTAACATAGGATTTATGTTTTTATCCCCTTTCTTAAGACTTGTATTGAAATGTAAGTATTTTCTACATTGTTTTATCATCATCAAAGCCTAATATTCTAACATCATTAACCATTCCCCCCAAGTTGGACATTAAGGCTATTTTCCGTTTTCCAATATTTATAAATAATGTCACAATGAGTATGACAGTGCATAAAGCCCATCCTATGTTTAGGATGGGTTCCTTAAGGTTAATTCCCAGAAGCAGGTCAAAATGGATGGACATTTTTTAAGGTTCTTTTTTATATTGCCAAATTGCTTCCCAAAAGGACCATATAAATTTGCACTGCTTGCAGCAATTTAGGAAAATGATCATTTCATAAAATAATATCCAGACGGCACTGGATATTATTAAAGCAAGAAATAACTTTTCTATTTCAAAAGATGAAAAATTGTAACCAAAAATTTATGAACACATATACACATAACATTTTAATGGCAGAGGATAGATCTTCCTGGTTCTATGGCAGGAGATTCCAACATGAAATAGGCGTATTGCAGAGAAGACTCTGAAAAATAAAATTCTGAACAAATAATCACAGACAATTAAAAAGAGCAGGGAGACCAGGCGCGGTGGCTCATGCTTGTAATCCCAGCACTTTGGGAGGCCGAGGCGGGCTGATCACGAGGTCAGGAGATCGAGACCACGGTGAAACCCCGTCTCTACTAAAAATATAAAAAATTAGCCGGGCGTGGTCGCGGGCGCCTGTAGTCCCAGCTACTCGGAGAAGCTGAGGCAGGAGAATGGCGTGAACCCGGGAGGCGGAGCTTTCAGTGAGCCGAGATTGCGCCACTGCACTCCAGCCTGGGCGACAGAGCGAGACTCCGTCTCAAAAAAAAAAAGAGCGGGGAAAGTGGGAAGCATAGAGGGAGAAAATATACTTGTATAGGAAACTAAAAGCTGACAGAAAAGGCCAAAAATATGAAACAGTTTAGCCCAAACTCATGAGAATACTCCCAGAAAGGCCGAGGCTTCAAAATTGTCAATGCATGGTGGACAAATTTGAAAGAAAATAAGCAAAGGTAAAGCAAACTTTTAAAATTGCTTTTGGAACAATAAGAATAAGAAAATAATTGTCCTATTGGATAAAACAACTGAAACTTTATGACCAGATGAAAGTAAAGAACTAAATTCATTCTGATTCTGTCAGATTTGTCACACATCAAGAAAAAAATCTGAAAACTAAGAAAGGAAGAATAAAGATATTTTATAAGAAGTGGAATTCTAACACAGAAGTATTAAGTATTTCCTTTGAAGTGGCTGCCTTGATTTCCATCTCTAGACCCAATCAAATTACTTCCAGGGGCTAAAATAATCTTGAGATGTTTTCAGAACCAGAGAGTTGGGTGTAATCTTGGAGGAATCAAGGCAGGAACAAGAGTTTCTAAAATTCTATTGAAGGACAGATTTATTTTTATTTATTTTTTTTTTTTTTCTTGTGACAGAGTCTCCCTCTGTCACCCAGGCTGGAGTGCAGTGGCAAGATCTCAGCTCACTGCAACCTCCGCCTCCCAGGTTCAAGCGATTTTCCTGCCTCAGCCTCTTGAGTAGCTGGAATTACAGGCATGTATCTCCACACCCAGCTAATTTTTGTATTTTTAGGAGAGACGGGGGTTTCACCATGTTAGCCAGGCTGCAAACTCCTGACCTCAAGTGACCCACCCACCTCAGCCTCCCAAACTGCTAGGATTACAGGTGTGAGCCACCATGCCCAGCCAGAGGGACAGATTTTATCCAGCTTGCTAATAAATGGTGAAGCACTATTGAATCTTGATTTTGATTCTCAAAAACAATGAGGTGGGTTTGTCAAATTTACATGGTGAATATATGAAAGGAAGTTGGGAGCACCAGAAGCCATCATGGGTTCATGAAGAAAAATAATGCCAGATGTACTGCATTTCTATTTGGATTGGTTTGTTGCATGGGAAGATCAGGGATATACCACAGATACCAGATATCTGAATGTACCCAAGATATTTGACAAAGCAAGGTCACGCAGCCAGTATGGAGATGGAATTTATTGGGAAGTTAAGTGTCTTTCTATTCCCAGTATTCCATGCTAGGTTTTCCCTAGTGAGAACTCTCTGGTTCTCACAAGTATATTAATTTCTGCATGTGTTTATTTGAATATTCAATCTTCCCAATTAAATGTAAGCTCTCTGATGGCAGAAACTATTTCTGTTTCACTTCCCAGTGCATATCCACTTCTAGGCACGTTATGGGCTCCCAACAGATTGAATGAACAAAATGTGTGTGTGTGTGTGTGTGTTTTGTTTTGTTTTGTTTCCAAAGGGTACAATTGTAGGCTGCTTGATAGTATAGTCAAGGTGGTTTACTTTTATTCAATTACATGTTCTCAAAGAGTTTTCATTCACAGTCTGATGTCACCCTGAAGAGGGTTCTCTGCCCATTAGCTGTCAAGTTTTTTTCCAACATGAATGTCAATGTCTTAAAGAAGGGAATACCTAGCATGGAATACTGGGAATAACGAGGGCCACAGCAACCTTGTTAAACTTCCCAACCAACCCCATCTCCGTATTGGCTGTGCAATCTTGCTCAAGACAATCTTTGAAGATATCAATTTATTGATATTTAACACATGGATATCAGCATCAACTCAACTGCACTCTTATACGTACTCAATGATTGTACCATACATAAATGTTTAGTCCTGTTGCTTGACATGTAGCAGGCACTCAGTCACTATTTGTTCCCTTTCTTACCTCTTGCTCCTTTTCAGGTTTATTCAATTCATAAATGGCATGTAGTCAGGGAACAGTGCAACTGTGAGATCAGAAGATTAGGACCAAAAAAGTACATATTGAGAGACTAGAAGAAAGGGTTGAAATATACAGATGCAATTTGTTAGTACAAAATGTTCTTTACTTTGGTTTAGAAAATCAATTCTACAAATACATGATGGGAAAGACCAAATTTATTTGCAGTGCATGTCAACAAAGAACTGAGGGCATATTGAATGTAAGTCAGCTGCCAATAAAGCTGAAGCAGGCTTGGGCTGCATTACTATAAGTCTCATGTTCAGAGAGCGGGAGGTGTAGTCCATTATTGCTCTATGTGGGTCAGATCATACCCGGATTAGCATGCCCAATTCTGGACATCAAAACTCAAAAAGGACATGAGAAAATTGAACTATTTTAAAAAGGATATGGCAAAATGAATTTGAAATATGGCATGCGTATCAAAATTACTAAGATTTGAAAATAATGATGTAATACCCAGTGTTACAGAAGATACAGTGAAATAAATAGTCACTCATATACAGCTGATTAGGATAAAATTGGTATATCCTTTCGGGAGGGTGTCTTGACAATATAGATCAAAAAACCTTGAATATGTCAAAACCCTTTGACCCATCAATTTCTCTTTCAACACTCAAGAAAATTCTACATGGGGATGCATAGGGATGTGTGGAAATATTTACCTGTAAGAATGTGTGATAAAATAGTGAAAAACTGGAAACAATGTAAAATTTAGACAGTAACAAATTGGTTAAATAAGAAGTACATTGACATAGTAATTCTACTATGTCAATAGTAGAACTTTTCAGGCATTAGGTGATATTGAAGGTGAATACTTAATGGAATGATAATATTTATGACATATTTTATTTAGCTTTAATTCCATAAGCAATCCATATTTATTTTCTCACAAAAAGGAAAAAAGATAAGAAGAATATCTCAATATTCAGAGAAAATCACCAGTATCATTTGAGTATATGTAGGTATAGATACATGTATAGATGAATATTTTGTACATATAAATCTAGATGTGTACACATACACAGACACACATATGACATATGTAAATTACATAATAGAAAAAGTTGTCAGGTATATTATTTAACTCCAATATGTATTCCTAGCATAAATAAATGTATCTGTAGATAGATAGATAGATAGATAGATAGATAGATAGATATTTTTTTACAAAATTCACAGGATATGCTCAAGTTACAAGACAATGAAACCTAGTTGTAAAAACGTATGCATATAACACATAGTTAAAATCTCAAAGTAAGAGAAGTCAGTTGGGAGTAATAAAATTTGACTTATTATTTTCTTCTTTGTGCTTTTCTTACTTTTGAAAACATTGCTGCAATAAATATGTACTGACTTTATAAGTCAAAAATTATAATTTTTAAGCATATAATATAAGGAATGGCTGAAAGAATTAATAAAAATATGTAGCTTGGGCCGGGTGCAGTGGCTCATGTTTATAATCCCAGCACTTTGGGAGGCTGAGGTGGGCGGATATCACTTGAGGCCAGGAGTTTGAGACTACCCTGGCCAACATAGCAAAACCCCATCTCTTTTAAGAATACAAAAATTAGTTGGGCATGGTGGTGGGCATCTGTAATCACAGCTACTCAGGAGGCTGAGGCACAAGAATCGCTTGAAAGTGGGAGGCGGAGATTGCAGTGAGCTGAGATTGTGCTACTGCACTCCAGCCTGGGTTACAGAGCGAGACTCTGTCTCAAAAGAAAATAAAAGAAGAAAAGAAAATAAAAGAAGAAAAGAAATATGTAGCTTGGATGAAAAGATTGTGAGTGGGCACATAAGCAACCTCAGATGACTGAGGACCATCATATAGGGAAGGGAACAGTCTGAGTCTACCATTCCAAAAGTCTGGACAGAATCTAGAAAGTGGAAAATTCACGGAACTTAATACCTGACCAACCTCAGATACTCAAATCTGTCCCTTTACTCTACTGTAACTTCCAGGATTGATTCTACATTCTCCTCTCTGCTGTGCCATTTATGAGCTATGGGACCTTGACCAAGGCATCTGTAGTGTCTCTGACCCTCTGTGTCCTCATCTTTCAAGTGGGAATAGCAGTGTCCATCTCATCCAGTTATTGTGAATGTCAAATGAGCTGCTGTGTTTGGGAAGAGAGTAAAAGTATCAGCTGTTATGCAGTATCTGTGAGATGTTAATATCCTTTTCAGTCACAAAGTATGTCAGGAACAGGACAGACCTACGACCAGAGTCTCTGGACACCACACTAGCTCATCTTCCCCTTGCCCAGGCTGCCATATGGTGATAACTTGGAAAGAGTGTGGATATTTTTGTAGGAGTGGACAAGGGGAGTGTTCTGTTACCTGCTGCTGCATGATATAGCATCCCAAAGCTAGTGCATTAAAACGACAATCTTATTATACTCACAGATTTTAGGAGTCAGGGAGTGTTGTACATGATAAAGGAAAGGTGAATTAGTTCCACAAGGACTGGACTTCAGCTTGGAAAACCCAAACATCCATGGGTAACAGATGGCGGGGGTAGAATCAACTAGAAGGTTCTCTCATGTTTTTGCCACCTGGGGTGGGGTGGGATGTCTTAAATGCTGGGCTTAGCTGAGACTCTTGACTGGACCACTTACACATAGCCTTTCTATGTGGCTAAGAATCTCACAGCACCGTGGCAGTTTTCCTAAGAGGAAACATCTAGAGAACCAGTGTTTTCAGAAAGCCAGGAAAAAGCTTTATTGCTTTTCAGGTTCTATCCCTAGAAATCCTGCCGAGTCACTTCCTCTGCATTCTGTAGATTAGAGTTACATTCCTAAGGCCAGCCCAGATTTGGGGGCAGGGAAATGAGACTCTGCCTTTGATGGGGAAGTGGCAAAGGTCACATTGCAAAAGAGAAGGCAGGATGGGAGATTTTGTTATGGCCCTGTTTGGAAAATATACCATCCCACAGGGAGGAGTGGGATGTTTGAGAAGACAAAGTTTTACTTCCCTGGAAGGGTGAGTTAAGCTAGATTGGTGAGCTTTCCCCTCATAAGTAGTTATTTAAGCCAAAATTCGAGGATAAATTTGGTCATTTCCTTTCTTGGGTGATGGAATGATCCCTCTCTGAGATGGTCATATTACGTTAAAGGTCAAGTGAGTAATGGGTTTAAACTGCAGTAATAAAGAGTACTTATTAAAAAAGTAAACAAAGCTTTTATTAGGTATCTTTTTTTATTAGCAAGCATTAGAAGTTCATTGGAGGAGAATTTTTAAATGTATAGGAGCAACAATAAGAAATTTTTTAAAGCACACCTAAATCTTATCATCCAGAGAAAAAACACTGTAACACCTTAATGTGTTTCCTTCAATATGTTTTTGCATGTGTGTATTTACATATATTTTATGTGTGCACTTTAAAAAGAGAATACTGTTGTTTTTAAAATGTGTTTTATTATATGCTTCTTAGAACTTTGTTTATAACCTTAGATCATGACATCTCAGAATGACTTTTTACTTTTTTCTTCTTTGTTTTTATTACATACACAGAATAGCATTCATATCAAATATGATCAAGCATGTATAAATTTACACAAGTGGAATCCCTCTGCATACGTTTTTACCCAAAAGTATGTCATGGAGAGGTTTGTATGTCTATAATTTAGATCTATGTCACTGTTTTCAATGGTCTTATGAAAGACTATATGCTATGATTTTTTCATCAGTCTTCTGTAAATGGACCTCTCAGTTATTTCTTATTCTTTCCCTGAAATTATAAACAATCATG
Organism: Symphalangus syndactylus; assembly: GCF_028878055.3. NCBI lineage: Eukaryota > Metazoa > Chordata > Mammalia > Primates > Hylobatidae > Symphalangus > Symphalangus syndactylus. The sequence continues at coordinate 27,891,862 of NC_072425.2, forward strand.
TTTAGCTATATTTTATCATATATAATTTTTCACCATAAAAATCCATTTTAAAAATTCAGCATGAATCCCAAGAATGCTGCAGAAATTTCCTCCCTGGGGGATCAGACAAACCAGGGTTTGAATCCATATCCTTCCACTTAGCTGGCTGGGTGACAAGTAAGGAGCTCCACCTTTCTCGGCCACATTTGAAGGAATAGCATAGTCACCTCTGCGTAACATGCCTGGCACTGTGCCTGGCCTATAGCAGGTGCCTGATGGCAGGTAGCAGTTGTGGCCAAAACATCTCCAAGAAGTGAATGTGTATGAACATTTGTGGTTTAGCTCTAGAGCTCAGAGCAATTGTGAGTTGTGTGGTTTAGGGGGTGTGGGAAGTTTACCCACTTCTGTCCTTTTTCCATGACTGGGACCATTTGTATTCCCTAGATGGTTGGGGGTCAGATGGGTTTTTCCATTCCTGAACCACATATTTCTTTATCTGGCACAGTTCTGAGTAATCTAAAAATGCAATATCACTGTCACCAGCTTGAGGAAGACACGGAGCCTGAATAATTTAACATGTCACCACCATCCATCATGATAGCAAGAGCAGGAGATGGAGTGTGGAGGGCTGGGCCTGCTGAGGCTGGCAGAGCAGGTCTGTGGACAGGGCAGCCCAAGCACAGAAGGTAGATTGCAAAAGAAGAGCAGTGAGTTAATTCTCATAAGCCCAGGAAAGACCTTGTATCATCTTGCTTCATACTTTTCCATAACATGACTTTCATGTTATTAGGATGCCCTGATTAGCCCCAGAGCACACCTGGGGTCAAATTCCTAGTTTACCACCAAATATCTATGCCATTTAGGGGAAGCCTTTAAATATCTCTGAATATCTTCATTTATTTAGCAGCAAAATTGAGGTAAGAATTCTCATGTAGAAGGCTTTGCTAAGCCCTAGAATGGCATGCCAAGAATATCTAAAATGCTTTCCTACTAGAAAGCAAACTCCAACAAATCAGTAATTTTTGTCTGTTTTATTGATGGCTCTATCTTCAGTACCTAGACAGTGTTTGGGACAGCATGGGCCCTGAGTAAATAATTGTTTAAAGAATGCATAAACAAATGAGTGAGTATTGTGATGATTTTAGGTGAACATGTGGTCTAGGACAAACTGAATGGTCACCTTCTGCATCCCCACACACTGGGCTAGGACTCCAGAGGTCTGAGCTCTTGATTCTTTCAAGGTGGCTGTGTAATTCTTCCACTCTGTGCTCCAACTTTTCCTCTCCCTGTCTCTCTCATAGCTCTCACGTTCCCCATTTATGGTTCTATCACTAATTTAGTGATATTACAAAAAAAAAAGTGGGTTTCTTTTTTTACATTTTGTGAGATATAATTCACATAAGATAAAATTAATCAATTGGCCAGGCACGGTGACTCATGCCTGTAATCCCAGCACTTTGGGAGGCCAAGGCAGGCAGATCACCTAAGGTCAGGAGTTCGAGCCCAGCCTGGCCAACATGGTGAAACCCCATCTCTACTAAAAATACAAAATTAGCTGGGCATGGTGATGCACACCTGTAATCCCAGCTACTCAGGAAGCTAAGGCAGGAGAATTGCTTGAACCCAGGAGGCAGAGGTTGAAGTGAGCTGAGATCATGCCACCATACCCCAGCCTGGGTGACAAGAGCAAAACTCTGTCTCAATAATAATAATAATAAATCATTTTAAAGTGTATAATTCAGTGGCATTTAGTACATTCACAAGGTTGTACAACCATCACCTCTGTCCAGTTCCAAGACGTTTCCATCACCCCTAAAAAAAACTCAATAGTTATTAACAGTTACCCCTCATTCCCATTTTCCTCTGTCCAGCCCTAGCCACCACTAGTCTGCTTCCATCTCTATGGGTTTAGCTATCCTGGGTATTTCATAAAAATAGAATATGAATATACTATGTTACCTTTAATGTCTGGCTTCTTTCACTTAGCAAAATATTTGCAACATTCATCCACATTGTAGCATGTATCAGTATTCCTTTTTATGGCTGAATAATATTCTATGTCTATATACCACATTTTGTTCATCCATTCATCAGGTGATTGAAATTTGGGTCGTTTGTACCTTTTGACTTATAAATAGTGCTGCTGTGAACAATCATGTACAAATACTTGTTTGAATGCCCTGTCTTCGGTTTTGGGACTGGGGATATATACCTAGGAGTGGAAATCCTGCATCGTGTGGTAGTTCTATATTTAACTTCTTAAGGAATCACCAAAGTGGTTTTCACAATGGCTGCACCATTTTGCATTTCCAGCAGCAATGTATGAGCATTCCAATGTCTCCACATCCTCACCAACATCTGCTATTTTCCATTATTTTGATTATCGCCCGCCTAGTGGGTATGATGTGATATCTATGGCTTCGGTTTGCATTTTCTATTGACTAATGACAGTAAGCATGTTTTTATGAGAACAGGGCATTTTTGAATCAGACATATGTCAGATTCAAATTTGGGCTCTGCCATTTGTGTAATTTTGATTAAGCAACCGTGAGATTCTGAATATTGATTTGTCCACCAATAAAATGGGATTAACTCCTACATCTCAGACCCCTTGTGAGGTGTAGGAGGGATATTGCATGCAAGGTACCTGGGGCGGTACTTGTCACACTGTGGCATGTGTTTAGCTCATCTTCTTAATTGCTCCATCTCAGGCTCTGTGGTACCAGAAGAACCAAGGGCCCAAGGAGCAAGGATAGAAAGGCTGCTGGTTCTAGCAGATAGATTACATCTTCTTTTCTCTCGCCAGTCTCTAACCATTCTCACTTTCTCTCAGCCCCTAAATGGAAGTATGCGAGGAGCCCTGTGTAATTAATGGCTGCATTTTATTGCACTAAATCACCAATTTTATATTAAAATGCTAACAGAGGGGGCCCTTTTCTAGCCACCTGAATCACCTCCAAGTCAGACTGTAATTGGCCTGTGGCCCCTTCAGATTTTATGAATACTCAGAGGCTATATGCCTTGGGTGGCTGCCACCTCCCCAGGATGTCACAGCAGGCAGGAGAGTCAGGGGGCCCCCCCAACCAGTCAGGGGGCCCCTCCAACTATATGACGCAGGATTTCCACTCCTAGGTATATACCCCCAGCCCCAAAACTGAAGATAGGGCATTCAAGGAAGGGCAACCACTTCCTTCCTTTCATTCTGTTAAACACAGATAAGCATCAAGTAATTGAGGAATGTGACCTGACTCTCACTTCTTGATCTTTGTGCAGAATATTTACATGCAACATACTCTTTTCCCCCATAATAACCATTGAGCTGAGTTCTTGTACCCCTTTTAAAGATGAGATCAGAGGGATTAAATGCCCTGTCCAAGGCCATATGCTAATAAATGAATCAAAGAACTAGAACTCATGTCTGACTCCAATAACTTAATTTCTTTCTACTGAAGTCCGTTACTTCCCATGGTTCATGGATAAGCAAATATAAAAACTAACGACTCCAAGTGCCTTGGCAGTAGGGACCATAGATACTGTTGTTTAACAGAATCCCAGCTGTGCCATTTTTTCATCCAGGTCAAAAATCCAAATTGTTTTTTAAGACTCAACATTTTAGTGGAGGTCGTGGCTTATTCATCTTCATCTTGTACTCAGATCCTTGCCCTTAATTATGCTCAGTAATATTTGTTGTACAAATATGTCTAGAACTGTGTTCTTCAATATGGTTAGCACTTGAAATGTGGCTTGTCTGTATTGTGATGTGCTGTAAGCACAAAATGCACACTGGGTTTTGAAGACTTATAAAAAATACATAAAATACTTTAGTAATAACTTTATATTAATTTCATGTTAACATGGTAATATTTTAATATGCTGAGTGAAATGCAACATATTCTGGAAATTCATTTAAACTTTTATTTCTACCTTTTTAATGGGGCTACTGGAACATTTAAAATGGCATATGTGGTTTGCATTATATTTCTATTGAACCTGGTTTATAGAGATTGTTTTTGAGCCTCAGTTTTCACTCTGAACACATGGTACTTTAATACTTACAAGAAGGGAATAAAGGTCAGAATAGTTTGGAAATGGAGGCTTGAGCAGAAGGGAAAGCCTTAATGGAAACCCTTATGGTAGTTATAGGGGTGTGGTCTCTGTGCCTGGACATGTGGAAAGATGGGAGAGTCACAAAGATCTTGCTAGGTCTGATTAGAGTTCCTACAGGAAAACAGGTCCAGGTGTTGGAGTCAATTAAGAGAACTGCTAATCCTTCGTGGTCAACATATCAAGCATTTGCCAGCCCTCTACATCCATATGCATGTATGTGTGTGTGCACACATAGGCACAGACACACACACTTTCCCTGGTTGTATTAGGTATGAAGCAAGCTTTGCAGGTAGACAGACCAAATTTCAATCCCATTTCTCCCACTTACTACCTTATTTCACCCCTCTGAGACAGTTATTCATCTATGAAACCAAAACTCATGATACAGTCCTTATAGGGATGGCTGTGGATATTAAACAAAGTATTTGTTCATATTTTATTGTAAACCAGCATTGTAAAAAAGGAATAGATTTACCTGCCACTGTCTGAATTTGAATTATGGTTCTGCTACTTACAAGCTGTGATCCTGGACAAAATATTTAATTTCCATGTGCCTTCATTTTCTCACCAACTGAAATGGGAATAAATGTAGTAACCTACCTCCTAGGGTTCTTGTAAATACGAAATGAGTCAACCCATGTACGGGCTTTAGAATAGTGCCTGGAAGAGATACTGCACTATGCAAGTGTTAGCTTTTCTTGCATTAGAATTGCCTGGTGACTTTTCTGTCACTCTATCTTGCTCCAGTAGGCAAAGAATAATGTCTGATTCCTGAATGCCAGATTTGTTCACCATGGTAGGGGCATAACAGGTCATGTGTTTAGGATGAGAGGGAAGATTAAGTGGAGATTGGAAGGAAGGAAGGGAGTGAGAATTTTGCTGAAATGTTTCAAAGTGTGGGTGTGGCATCGAAGGGGCTGTGGGGAGAGTCTTGGGTGGCCTCCTAACAGGGATAGACCCTCCTTTTTGCTCTGTGGCTCCAGACATAGCAGAAAATATGGCAGATGTTTTCTGAACATAAGAGAACCACTTTATCAGATGCCTTCATTTTTCCTTTGGCCAAGAATTATGTATAGATGAACAGTCTTCCTCTCTCCCCCTTTTATTTTTTTTGGAGATGGAGTCTCACTCTATCGCCCAGGCTGGAGTGTAGTGGTGTGATCTCGGCTCACTGCAACCTCCACTTCCTGGGTTCAAGCAATTCTCCTGCCTCAGCCTCCCAAGTAGCTGGGATTACAGGTACATGCTGCCACACCCGGCTAATTTTTTGTATTTTAGTAGAGACGGGGTTTCACCATGTTGCCCAGGCTGGTCTCGAACTCCTGAGCTCAGGCAATCTTCCTGCCTTGGCCTCCCAAGGTGCTGGAATTACAGGTGTGAGCCACCATGCCCAGCCCTTCTGCCTTATTTTCTTTCTTCTTCTTTTTTTTTTTTTTTTTTTTTTTTAACAGTAAGTAAAATATTTTAATGGCAATTTTAAAAGCACTGCTGGCTTCTGGGGACCTCTGCTCTCCAGTCACTTCCAAAATCTCCATGAGGTCCCTGCCAATTCCATTTCAAAGCTGAGCCTTTAAATGGAGAACTGCATCTGGCAGAACCTGAATCTCCTGATGTCTCCAGGACCTGCTTTTAGTTGCTGGGGATTGGGGAAGTGTGCACTAAGGTCCGGGGACAGACTTTGCCTGATGACACAGTTTGGGACAAAGATCAAATGTTGTCGTCCTTTGTACTTTCCCACTCATTAGAACATACTGTCTCAAGGAAGGATGGGTGTGGGGAGGCAGATATTAATCTTTCAATTTTACAGAGCCTTAAACTGAGAGGCAGCATCATAAGTGGCTAGAAATTTGAGCTTGGGCATTAGTTCCACCTGGTTTTGAAGTCTACCTTCCATCATTATTAGCAAATCATTTTTCTTTTCTGAGCATCACTTGCCTCATCTGTAAAGTAGGCACAATGATGCCTCTCTCCTAACGGTAGTATGAGTTCAGAATGAGATGTTGTATACAAAGCTCTGAATGCCGTACTTAGCACCTTGACACTCGAAGGATGACCTGCTCTTTCTGGGTTCGCTCGTGAGTGGTTTTAAGGAAAGCAATGTGTATATTACAGAGAGACCGAATTTGGAGTGGGACAGACTAGCCTCGAAGCTTAACTCTCCTAGTCATCTGCTATGTGACTATGCAAGTAACTTTTCATGTCTAAGCATGTCTTTGCATCTTTGCTTTATTATCTAGTTTGTTAATTACACCACTCTTATGAGTATATCATGATGAGGATTGTCGGCAATAATGTCTACAGATCTTCTAGGTACATAGTAGATTGTGCAGCAATGTTGCTAGAATGAATGAATGTGTAATAACCATATTGCAGAAAAAGTGTCTGCAAGTAGAATTTCTGTATACTGAATGCCATTTCAAATACCCTACCTGAGGAAATTACATAATAAATCCTTTTGTGAATTGAATAACATTTCCCTCTAATGTATGTTTTTCTTTTCCTCAGTTGAAATTTTTGAATAGGTAATAGGTTTGCATGGTGCTTGATTTAAAAGATGCAAAGAGTTTACAGAGAAAAGTAGCCTCCCTCTGTTCCCATCTTTCAGCCACTTAATTCTCCATCCAGGACAACCATTTTTACCAGATTCTTAAGTCTCCTCCCAGAAAGTCTATTACTGTAGATGTCTGAAGCCCCATCAATGAAACAATTTTAAAAACCAAAGTCCTTATTCTCTTGTGCCCATCTACTCACCCCCCAAATCCTCAGAGGCTCTCTCTCCTGGTTATTTCTTCTCTAGAGTAAATAATTTACCAATCCTTTAATCCCTCTCTTTCCATATCCTGTCTTTTTTTTTTTTTTTTTTTTTTTGCAATTAAAAATGCAGAAAGCACAAAGATAACAATAAAACATACCCATGTTTCTCTCTTTGGAATTAATGGCTATGAGTATTGTGGCATAATTGCTTTTAGCCTTCTTTTTTATCCTTTCTGCAGTCAGTCGTTCACAGCATATGAATGCATTGCCCTTTTCCCTCCACAGTCCTCTGAGTTTGTCTGTGAAGCACCCTTCGCACTCATCTCCTCCTCCCATCCTCACTGCACAGGCCCTCCTGCAAGCCCTGACCTCCATTCACCTGGGTGGTCACTGAGCATCCTGGCTGCTTACCCTGCCTGGCACCCATCCTGCAGCCTAGGTACCACTGGAGTGTTCTTTCTTGTATACACCATGGCTGGCCAATTCATACTCTTGCTCCAGAAACTCCCATGAAACACAAAGTAAAGCTCCCTATCCTCTGTTTGGCACCCAAGGCCTCCCCCTGTGTCATTTCTCCACTTAATGTTGCCTCTGACCGCCCACATGGCCCATTCCTGAGGGTGCTCAAGCTGGTACCTCTGCTGGAACTCCTTTTTCTACCAGTGTAGCTCCATCCAGTCTTCAAGACCTGACTTAAATCTTCGCTCCTGCATAAAACCTTCTCAGGCCCTCCATGTTGAAATGAATTGCACTGCCCTATATTCCTAGCATCTCATTGAGTGGTAAACAGAAGCCATGAATTAGGTTTAAGGCTCCTTAGGATTCCATCCTGACTAGCTTATGATCCCCTGCCTGGCAAAGACTGAGTCCTATTTATCTTTGTGTCTCCAGCGTCTTGCTCTGATCTTGGCATATAGTAAGCACTTTATGGAAATGTGGTTAAAATTAAGTTGTCTAGAGTGTTTTCTAGAGTGTTTGCTTATCACCAAAAGCAAAAATAGCTATCAGGTATTTTATACATTACATCTCCTTTAATCTTCAAAGCAATCTCACAAGGTGAATAGTTTTATCCCTATTTTAGAAAGACAGAACCCAGGGCTCAGAAAGGTGTGTTTTCCCTTCAAGGTCACACAGCCCAGAAGCTGCTGAGTCATGCTTGGACCCAAGATCTGCTTCACTGCAGAGCATGAACTCCTTCCATTTATCACACTGACTCCTGGGTTGCTTGGGATTTACGGAGAGAAGTCTGGGGATGGGATTGCTGATCTCTGGGATGGTTGAGGAATCTCACAAACTTCTGGAGGCCTGGGAGGCTGACTGATAGATTGTGCTTCCTCACAGGGGGAATCAGCTTTGGGAGAGCCAAGGGGACATCGGGCTCAGAAGCAGACGATGAAACGCAGCTGACGTTCTACACGGAGCAGTACCGCAGTCGCCGCCGCAGCAAAGGTAATAGTGTCCTTGGAAGATTCCAGAACCAGAGTTTGTAGAAGGAAATCCTGGAAATCAGATTTTGTGTTCACTAGCAAATCCTAAATCTTCTCTAACATGGTCCCAATCTGGTTAAAACTGAGCTTAGTTATCTGCTGCCTTGGCTATATGGGTGACCTTCAGCATATCCTTTTCCTGGCTTATTCTTTATTTGCTTTCTGTCCTACCTTATTCTTCAAAAAATATTGTGGATTGTTTTTAGTTTATGCAGATTTTTAAAAATTCAAAACAGGAAATGAAATAGCTAATCATATTAATATGAAAATAAGAATAAGGAAAATTCTTCAAACCCAGGTTGGGTTGATGCAGAATAATCCCTTCCATACTGTTTTGTAGTTCTTAGAAGAGGCTGGCAATTTAAGTAAGAAATTCCTGGCAGCCAAAGTGTAAAGGGAAACATACTCAGAAATAAAATGTACAGAGTTAATGGGAAAGAATCAAGCATTTGTTCAGGAAATTTTACTTACCAGACCAGACATAAAGTCCTCTACTTGGTATGTATAAATAAGATATCATGTGCCTTTCTAGACAGTTTCTTCAACAGGTAAAATTCAGTACTGGTGCATAATTATTTCTCACAATGGCACTCAATGTAGGGGGATGGCCAAATGCTGAAGCAGGACTCCACAAAGGTCTAAAACCTGTGGCCAAGATCCATCGTTCTCTGATGATTCAACGTGCTCTGAAGGGAAAACATACCATATTTCAGGCAATTGCCTGTGAATATAATTCTTCATATTGGATTGTCCATAAGGATGGGAAAGCAGCCAGTTTGAGATTGCATTCTTGGAAGAGACCCTCCTGGGGTACAAACATGGATTCCATGCCAGTGATAAAGGGCAGATCCATCCATGGGCTTTAACCACCCACTGAAAAGAAGGTCCTGTGACAAACAAGTCCAGGTCATGTGGCAGGGAACCTGGCCCTCCTCTCCTACCTCCACAAAGAGGTGGACTGAGAAGTAGCTGGGGCAGGGAGAAGGAGAAGGAGGAAGCTTTCTCACAAACCATGCTGCATGCATTCTATCCATGCACAGCGGACATTGCAAGAGTGCAGATCCCCATAGCTTCTGTGTGCTCCTTTTACTCTTAGGCAAGTTATTTGCCTTCTGTATGCCTCAGTTTTTCATCTACAAGCCGGACCTTGTAACTGCCTCATGGGGTTGTGGATGAATTTTGATTAACCTATGTAAAAAATTTATGGTGCCTGGTGTATGCTAAAAGCAAAATAAGTCAGACATTATTAATGTCAGTTCAGTTCTCATTGTTGTTTTTCCTATCTCCTCACCTCTGGCATCTTTCACTGAAAAGCCCCACGTGGGAGGAGTGTTTTTTCCATTGACACTTACATGGGAAGGGTTTGCAGCCTCTGTAGCCATTGGAAAAATGGGATCTGCCTCTCAGTCCTTTCCAATCCTCAGCTTTCTCCACTTGATCTTAACCAGAAAACCGAGAAGCAGTCCTCAGCTTCCAGGAATCTGCACTGGAGATTTAGAAGTTGACGATTGATGATTCTTGACTGGTCTTCTCCCTCACACAATCCAGCAGCCAGAATTAGGGCTGGGGAAGTCAATGGGTCCCCTCAGCAGGCCTGGGCTATTTATAGATAATTGGAAAACCATTCATCACCGAGCATGCCCCCCATAAACTGTAGTTCAACTTAGAAAAGCAAAAGCAAGCTACAGGCCTCGAGATGAATGATTTAACCCAGCAACTCCTTTCTTTCTCTCTCCTTTCATCCCTTCATTCTTTCCTCCCTCTCTCCCTCCCTTCTTCCCTCTTTCCTTTCCTCTCCTTTCCTTTCCTCTCCTCTCCTCTCCTTTCCTCCCTCCCTTCCTTCCTCCCTTTCTCCCTTTCTTCCTCCCTCCCTCCCTCCCTCCCTTTCTCCCTCCTTTCTTTCTTCCTTTCATACATACCACAAATATTTGCTCTGCACCAACTACACGCCTTCCACTCTTCTAGGCACTGGGGACACAAACCAAGCAACAATTTAAAATTCCTACTCGTGGGGTTTGTATTATATCAAAATACAAATCTATTAGATGGTGATAAATGCTAAGAGAAAAGAAGACAACAAGGAAGGGAACTGAGAGAATGAGAGAATATGGAAGGAATTGAATGCTTAGATTCAGTGAGCGTAAATTACCCTACCCTTTTTGCAGGATCACAGGGAGAGCTTTCTTAATACTGTGTTTGATGTTGTTAGGTTGTTGCTGTTGCTGCCGCAGCTGCTGTAATTTTTTGTTGTTGAATACAGAGAGTGAATTTGGTTCTGCAACATCCTTGTTCTAGGCAAATGAACTTAGAACCCCATGTCTCAGTCTGCAAGTACCACAGTTCTTCATGAAAGGGCTGTGATCCATTTTTTTCTGTTTCATATAGTTTGGGCAGGAGTTAGAGTGCCTTCAGCATTCACTGACTTAATGGGAAAAATGCAGAGGACAGAGGTGATCCAAGGGAGGTCCAGGAGCCCTTGGTGATATAAGAGCAACAGAGCATAGTACTAAAAGCATGGATTCTGGTGGTGGCTTACGTGGGTTCAAATCCCAGCCCCCCCACTTACTGGCAATGTCATATTAATCATGGAACTTAACGTCTCTGTGCATCAATTCCCTAAGCTGTAAAATGAGGGATATTAAGATGAAAGCATAGAGAGCTGTTCTAAAGATTAAAATTACTTGATACCTGCAAAGCATTCAGGTGGAGATAGGGAGGGAGAGAAATTGTGGCAGAGTAAAGCTGCTGAGAAGGACCATTGGATTTACTGTGGGGACAGGAAGGGAGTCTCAGATCTGCTACCAACTCACTGTGTGACCTTAGTAAAGTCTCTTTTGTTATCCAGATCTCTGTTTTTCAATCTGAAACATGGGAGAGTAGACGGGTGGATCTTCTCTGAGATCTCTTCTTACTTGTATGTGAATGGGACATGGGGCATATTTCTGAGAATCTCCTGTTATTGGGATGTACCTGGCTTCCAGCTTCAGCTTCCTTTGCACTCTGTTTACCTCCCCCATGTCCAGTTCCACTCCCCTTTCCTGTTTCTCTCCTTTAGGGTCTAACTGTGACACTAGAATGGTTCTGTTGTCCCCTTTGGCTGTGCTGATGGGTTCTTTCTTCCCTACACCCCCAGGCCTGCCTGGACCTGTAACATCCCAGTCCTCTCCTGTTCCTCTGCCATCACCATTTCAGCTCCTCTTTAGCAAAGGCAATGACTCAGCAGTTCCCTGCAGTCTGTCCAGGGGTGTGTGAGCCAGCCCAGCTGTGACACAGAAGAGATGATGAAGTTCAAGGAGGTAGGGGAAGAAAGAGATAAAAGTACCAGGAAAGGCAACTCCTTGTGCTAGTTAAGAATGGTCATCTAATAGCATTTGGGACTCCATATGAATTCACTATAACCATTTCAGGTCTATCTGAAAAATAGGAGCTGAGCTGTGTTTTCCAAATCTCGAGGCATGTGGGCTTTGATAAAGACATTCAACTTTACCATCTTTGAAGTACTCAGAAGGAAGTTGAGTCTTTGGGGCCATCTGTGTGTGACAGGAACAGTGATTTTCAGTCCTGGCTTTGCCACCACGTTTCTGTGTGACCTTGGCCAAGTCCCTGCTGGTCTCTGAGTCTCACTTTTTCAATCTCTAAGTAGAGATTTAAGAGGAGTGCTCAGAAGCAACTTGATCAGCACTGGTTAGGGGCCCTGCACTGCAGTTCAGACTGTTTCAGATGTTAGAAGATTTTGGAAGACAAAGTTATTGAACTGAGCGTTTCAGATTATCCCAGCTTTGGGAGAAGAAAGACACGATAAACAGCAACTAAATATGGGAGGGCTTCCTGAAAGAATTGAGGCTGGGAAGTTGCCTGAGTCTCAGACATGGCTCTGCCTCTTTTCATCCATGGGACATAAACCAGTATTCTCAAATTCCCATCTTTAAAATGCAGTCACTACATCTCCCTCACAGGGTCATTGTGAAGATTAAAATAATGAGTATCTCCTTTGTAACTTCAACTTCTGCCAACAAGTTCTCCCCTTCTCCACTGCTGCCATCCTAGTCCCTGCCACCTGCATCCTTTCTTTAAAACTGCTAAAAGTCCTCTCTTGCTAAAAGTCTCCCTTGCTGTCTTCAGCCCATTCTCAATCATGTAGACAGAGTGATCATCTTTACAAATGTAAATAGGGATCAAGTCGTTTCTCCTCTTGGAAGCTTTCAATGCTCTCCTTTTGCCTTCAGGATGAAATGGAAACTCCCTACACACCTGCAATCCTGAGTGATCTTGCCCTGCCTCTCTCCCCAGGGTTCTGTCTGCTCCTTCCCTCCCCACCCCACCTCTCCCCCGGGGCCTCTTCCCCAGCACTCCTGCATCTGTACTGCCACAGCCTTCACAACATTTGTCTCCTGGAATGCTCTTCCCTGCCGTTTGACTCATTCACCTGGCCCCCATCACGTGAGACCTCCACTTAAATGACATATTTTCTGCAAAGCTGTCCGTACCTGAGTTAATTTCCCTGTCTCATTCTATACCAGAGGCTGTGCTGTACCCCCTTTGTAGACTTGGTCACCACTGTAATTTTACATTTACTGATATGCTCCCTGAGTACCATTTGTGTCCTCCACTGAACTGGAAACTTCACGAGGATAGACACATTGTCATTTGTGTCCAGTTTTGTCCTCAACACCAAGCACAGGGGGATGGGCTCATAGTAGGCACTGGGTGAATATTTTGAATGAATGAATGAATGAATGAATGATGAGTGAATGGATGAAAGAAACACCTGCACAGTGTTTGGCTTATAGGTGTTCAGGATAGAAGCTGCTTTTCTGTCTGCCCCCTCTTGTTTTATCTCGCTTTATGCCTGCCTGCTGGAAAAGGGCCTGCTTCTCCTCTTCCCTTCTTTTTCCTGCTCCTGGTAAGCAGAGCTGGGGCCTTACCTCTCCCTATTTTTCTACTTCAAGGCCACCAGGAAGGCCATGCCCAGCAGTGGCAAGAGGGCCTTGGTGGTGAAAAGCACACTCTGCCTGGGTTCTTTGAGTGTGACTGTCCTGTGTGCCATCTGGGAACGATGTAACCAGGCCAGAAGGCTGCGTGGCAGAAAAGGTTACACTGAGGGCTAGTGGTGAGGAGTGGGGGCATGGAGGAGAAGGAGAGAGGAAATCTCTAACAAGTATTTGTATATAGATCTCTCTCTTAGCATATCCCATGAGAGAAATAGGACTGGCATTAGATTCAGCCAGACCTGGCTGTGAGTCCTGACCTCACCTTGTCATCCCTTCCATGTGGCCCTGGGTGGATTTTAACCTGTGGGTGCTTCCCTTTGCATAAAATGGACCTGTTGACACCCGCCTCACAGAGTAAGCACCCAGTGGAAGGTGCTAGGTCGTACCCAAAGATGCCCAAGAAATATTTGTTCTGTCTTCTAATATTTTCTTTCCTTTCGAAACATTCTGAGCTCCAAACTAAATCAGCTCAAATCCCATTTTCAGCAATAGGATCCATTATGAAAGACATTTGATGTATAGTTTGGAAGTACTTTGTCTTTCCTAAGCTTTAGGCTCTTTGTAACAAGGAGAATGGAACTATTTTGGAGAGGTGTCTGGTATTTCCAGGTAGAACCTCTTCCCAAAGCACAAAACTGTAGCCACCAATATGGAGAGTGGAAGGAAGGAGAAAAAGGCAAAGGGATGGAGAAACAGAGGTGGAGAGACCAAGATATGTGTGTCTGGTGGGATTTCCTAAATAAGGGGTCAGGAACATTTTTCTGTAAGTGGCCAATTAATAAACATTTTCAGCTTTGCAGGCCTTCCATTCCCTGTTGGACCTACTCAACTTTGTTGTTAGACTGTGCGAAACCTGCCATAGGCAACACATAGATGAATGGACATAAATATTTTCTAATAAACGTTATTTTTAAAAACAGGTGCTAGTTCAGATTTCACCCATGAACCTTAGATGACTCCTGCCTTAAACCATTGATATGTTACCCTCACCTGTATGTCTGGTCCAGGAAGCATGTGTACAAATTCACCATGCTCTGTGAAAATATGTCTAACCCCATATCATACATGATCATTCTGTCTAAGTCTATTTGTTGCCCATCAATCAATGAATGGATAAAGAAACTGTCATATATATATATGTATATATATATATATATGTATATATATGTATATATATATGTATATATATGTATATATATATGTATATATATATATGTATATATATATATGTATATATATATATATATATGTATATATATGATGGAATACTACTTGGCCACAAAAAGGAATGAATTAACGGCGTTTGCAGCAACCTGGATGAGATTGGAGACTACTATTCTAAGTGAAGTATCTCAGGAATGGAAAACTAAACATCGTATGTTCTCACTGATATGTGGGAGCTAAGCTATGATGACGCAAAGGCATAAGAAGAATACAATGGACTTTGGGGACTTGTGGGGAAGGGTGGGAGGGGGGCGAGGGATAAAAGACTACAAATAGGGTACAGTGTATACTGCTCAGGTGATGGGTGAACCAAAATCTCAGAAATCACCACTAAAGAACTTACTCATGTAACCAAATACCACCTGTACCCCAATAACCTATGGAAAAAAAAATGGAAAAAAAAACACAAACAATAAATAAAAGAATCTATTTGTCATGCAAGGCATTCTATGTTTGATCAAGTAAATAACCCTCCAGTATATCATTGTTTTAAGTGTGCCAATTCTAATGGCATTTTACAGAATTAAGTAATAAACTAGCTAATGTAATAGGTTACTAGTGGGAAGAATTTAACATATATTCATCAGAGGTGATACTCCATAGAGCAAAGAATGTTGGACTCAGAGTCAGGAGATGTGTGCTCAAGTCCACACCTCACCATTAACTAGCTTAGTGACCTTGGCAAGCCTGTGCTCCCTTGGGACCTCAACTTTCTTATTGTCATACAAGGATATTTACATCATATGTCATCAAGACTGAGCCCCATTATAATTTAGCCTGTATTTGTGGAATAAGCGACCCTACTAACCATGCTGCTGGGCAGTGAGAAAATGGAGCCTCAGCACCCAACCTCACAGCGGTTACAGTCTCTGGAGGCAAGGAGTGTGCAAACTCACACAGGGAAACCTTGCTAATCAGGATAAGCGTCTGTACAGCTGAAAGTCCAGATGAGAAGTACAGGTGGTTTGCCCAGCCCTGAGCACAATGCTGAGGAGGAGACAGAGCTGTTATAGCTGCTGGATCATTTCAGTAGTGCAGGCACCCAGCATGAACCTCCCAGCCCAGCTCTGTGCTGTATGAGTTTGGGTGCATCTCTCTGCCTCTCTGGACCTCACTTTTCTCATCTGCAGGTTGCTCAGCCAGTTATAGAAATCCAGGTTTTCTGATCCCCAATCTCACATACTTTCCTCTGAGCTTTGCTGCTTAGTTCTCCAGCAGAGAGAAGCAGAGCACGAGTGCTACTGGTTGTCTTATTTCTTTGTTTTAGTTTCTTGTTTTAATTTGGCAATTCCTAAGCTGGGATTTTCTGTAAATAAGAACCACTGAATCCATAAGCAAAACTTTGTACTAAGGTATATGGATGTATGACTTTTCTTTATGATTCTCCCCCCGCCTCCAACACACACACAGTTTAATCCTGTTTTCGAGGAAAAGGATAGGTGAGGAAAAGTTCAAGTCATATCTGCAGAGGAGATCTTTGGGAACTGAAGCCTCCTGTTATGAAATATAAGCCGTGAGTCCCAAAATGTATCAGAGACTTCAGGAAATGAAAATGGGATGAAGTGAAAGCTGAGCATCTGCAGAAGAGTACCTGCCAAGGTGTGAGGGCGGATGGTACGTGGTACACTGGGGAAGGGGGTGGAGGAGAGATGCCAGAACTGAGTAGAGCCCAAATTCATGTGCAGGAATGATGGAAAATGAGGCTGGAGAAAGAGGCAGCAACTGTGCCTTGACCACTGACCAAGGGCTTACCTCATCCTTTATCCATCACTTCTCATCAAACAACAATGTTCCGTTTCACTCTAAGGGTAATCCATTCAATCTTCCATTTTATGCACATAAAAACCAAGGCTCAGAGAAGGGAAACATTTTCCTCAAGGTTAAAAATCTCATCTCCTCAAATGACAAATCAAATGGGGCAAAATGTTAAAAACAGGTGAAGCTAGGCCAAAGATAGATAGGCGTTCTTTGTATTCTTCTTATCTTTGCAACTTTGTCAGGTTGACATTATTTCCAGTAATACACCCAGAAAATAGTGGGGCTTCTAGATTGTACATAGGCATTGGAATCAATAGACATGGGGTCAGATCTTTGCTCTGCCATTTCCTAGCATTGCAGAATCTAAGGCAAGACACATTTGTTCTCTGACCTCAGTTTCTCTTGGGTAAAGGAGGATAAGTGTAGTAGTTGTCCTTCTGTTCTACTTTGGGCTTGTTATGAGGATTAAACGAGATAACATAAGCAGAGGAAATGCTTAGCTGAGTGCATCCACCATGTGATTGTTTCATTGCTAGCCAGTTACGGCACATCAGTGCCTAAGCCACACAGGCTCCAGCTCCTCTTTCTAATGTACCAGCTTGCAAATTAATCTGACTTCTAGAAAAACAATAGTGACCAGGCACAGTGGCTCACTCCTGTAATCTCGGTACTTTGGGAGGCCAAGGTGGGTGGATTACTTAAGCCTGGGAGTTCCGGACCAGCCTGGGCAATATGACGAAACCCCGTCTCTACAAAAAAATTAGCCAGATGTAGTGGCATGTGCCTTTCATTCTAGCTACTCGGGAGGCTGAGGCTGGAGGATTGCTTGAGCTCTGGAGGTCAAGGCTGAAGTGAGCCGTGATTGCACTTCTGCACTAAAGACTGGGCATCAGAGTGAGACCCTGTCTCAAAAACCAACCAACAAACAAACAAAAAACCAAAAAACAAACATTTTTCTTGAAAATGTGAATGTTGTAGGCCTAGCCCCTTGGGGACATTGCGATGCAGCTTTTCACGTCACTGTCCTCTGCTTCTTGCCTAAATTTAGGTAGCCTTGCTCATGGGCAGATCTACTGGCTGCCCTCTGCCAACCTGCAGAGCACGCCCCCAGGACCTGCTACTCAGAACAGAGTAAACACTGAAGACAGATCAATCCGTATTCTATCAGCCTCTAAGTCATTGTAGCCAGAGTAACCTGGGAGAGAGGGCTAGGCTTTAAGGAGAGGAAATGGTGTCCAAGATATGGGGCAGATCAGCCTGCTACTCCCTACCCTGCAGGGATTCCCACTGAGGACAACACGACTAGAGGCTCAAGAAAAAGGGTTAGCTAGAGGACCCACAGATGAATGCATCAGCGCCTTCATGGGGTGGGTTTATCTGGTTATTACAGGGCCTGGACATGGGTACAGGGAAAGCAGGGGGAAGTTAAGACAGGGTGGAAAGCCAGGGGAGAGAGCGCTGGGCAAGGGATAGGAGGAGGAAGAGCCAAGCAAGAGAATGTCATGAAATCACTGGAAGTCTTAAGTGATTTGTTTTTGTTTGTTTGTTTGTTTTTGAGATGGAGTTTTGCTCTTGTTGCCCAAGCTGGAGTGCAATGGCACGATTTCGGCTCACTGCAACCTCCACCGCCTGAGTTCAAGTGATTCTCCTGCCTCAGCCTCCCGAGTAGCTGGGACTACAGGCACGTGCCACCATGCCCGGCTAATTTTTTGTATTTTTAGTAGAGATGGGGTTTCACCATGTTAGCCAAGATGGTCTCGATTTCATGACCTCGTGATCCGCCTGCCTTCTCTTCCCAAAGTGCTGGGATTACAGGCATGAGCCACCACGCCCAGCCAAGACTTGAGTTTCAATCCTAGGTGTCTCTTGTTTGGTTAAGAGGCTTTGAGCAAGGCTTTGGGCCTCAGTTTCCTATCTGTAGACCAGCAAGGTAGAATTTGACCCTCTCTGAGTTCACAATAAAACCATTCTAGGGTCCATAATAGAAATGGGTTCAACAAGAAGGGAGATAGAGGAAAAGAACAGAAGAAACTGTATTAGTTTTATTGAATTATCTCTATGCTGTTCTGTCCCCTCTAAATGCATCATTTCATATTATTCTAAGCAATACCAGGAGAAGGGATTATTTTTCTCTCCATTTTACAGATGAAGAAACTAAGAATTGAGAGGGTTCACTTTCCTGAGGCTGCCATGAGTTAAGGGAAGTTTGAATTTGTATTTAAGCTATTTGATTTCAAAATCTGGTCAGGCCATTATAAGGATGAATGAGATAAATCATGTAAGTGCACACAACAGTGCCTGACACAAGGTATATACTCAAAAAGAGACAGGAAGAGGATACTCATATCTGTGTCTGATACAGCAAACCTGATCATATCCCTGAGAACTTCCTGGTATCAGCTCTGTAACCCCTGGGATGGTGGGGAAAGGTAGCCTGTGAGGGGCTGGCACCAGAAATAGTGGTGGTCAGAACCAGCTCAGGCACTGAAAAGTTAGTTCGGTATGGAGGACAAAAGGCAGCATCTGTGGGGCCAGCCGTCCCAGGGCACCACCAACAAAGGGGGCCTGGTATTTGGGCAGGTAGGAAAACATATGACAAGGTTGACTTCCAGTGCTGTGCAGGGACCAGCTCATCCCAGTTTAGTGAGAGCCTATTGTACTCATCTATTCCCAACTCTGCTGTAAGTGATGCCACATTGGGAGCTTGTAATCAGCCATAGGAGAAAGATTCAAACTATGGAAACTGGGAAATACTTAAAATATTTTAAAAGAGCTGCTTGCTCTTGCTTGGAGAGCCCATTGTTAAACAATTACCAGCACACCACTGGGGAGAACTGTCAGTAAGAAGTAAGAACTCAGCCACAGGCTAGGATTCAAAGACCATTTTCTAGAAATAGTCTAAGCAATCCAGAATCTTCCCTGAGGATGCTGCACTAGATGATGACGGGTTGTGGGGGGTGTGGAGGGCAGGCACAAAGCAAATTACAACATCCAAGGCCCAAGGAAAAGGATTCCTTTTCAGAAACAGAAGACAGTAAGGTCAGCTGGAGAAGCTGAATATTTAGGGCCTGCATGGGAGGCTGGGCACTCTGGTGCTTCCTACTTAAGAGAATCGTGAGTTCTAGGACCTAGATCAGGGCAGGTGTCCTCAGCTGTGTGGGAAAAAGAGCTGTCAGGGCTGGGTAGTTCTTTAGCCTAAATAAATCTCAGAATCACTTTTTAAAATGCCAATTCCAAGAATCAACCCATTTCATAGGACTGGCCAAAAGTCTGGATATAAGTATGAAATCCTTTTAAGATTCTAATTATTTAATATCAGCCAGCATCGAGAACCACCACTCTCAAGCTTCCTTGATATATCAGCCAACAGCACATTCCAATTCCCATCCTGGCTTTGGGACCCTATGGAGTGTATCCCCCCATTTCCCAAGCCTGGAACTTGGATAACCATTATAAGGGGAATAACTACTTATAGCAACTATGTATTGAGTGTCACTTTTGTATCAGGTCTATTGCACATTCACTAATCTTCCTAGCAATCAGTTGTTGTCCTTGTGTCTATTTAAAAGAACAAAACTGAAACAAAGCAGAGTAGCTTCTTCAAGATAACGGAACCAATAAGTTGCATAGCTGTGGCTTGAATTGGGTTTCGGTTGACTCCAAAGACTGTTCATGGTCACAATCCCCCAGAACTGCCCCCCAAGAGAACTTTGTAGGTTTTTGCCCATTTTTGCTTACCATAACTCTTGCCCAAATGTTCAGCTGTTTGGGTTTGTGGGAGTGGACTCCTTCCTCCAGAAGGTTCTGGTAGTTCATACAGGCTTTCTGGAGAGATTCTAGTTTCTCTCATGGACAGAGAAACTGGGAGTTTGGATTCCCTTTACTTGTAAGCACAGTAAAATGCAGTAAAATACAGAAGCCTAGCTTTGATCTACATCTGCATTTGGCCATATTTAATGAGACATTAGAGAAGAGAAAATTATGTATTCAGAAATTGTTATGGGTTTAAAAAGCTCCTGTCTCTATTCTCTTCCTTCCTTCAAACCTCAAAGAAAATAGACATTGGCTTTTTTTTTTTTTTTTTTCTTAAAGATCCCTTCTGGACTACTTCTACCCAAACCCACAGAAACGTCAAGCAGTCTTGGCAAATGAGGGTTCCTTGAATGCAGAAAGAAAGCCAGCTAACTACAAAAACTCCCTCCTCCAGCCCATGATGGTCCCTGAAATATTGTTTAAATTGTTCTCTGTACTCCTCTTCCTGTGCAATGCCAGCCAGCTCAGCACCTGACAGCCCGCCATCGAAGGGAGGGAGATGGCTGTCAGGAATCAAATGGGAGACCAAAGGCAATAAAGCAAACATGTCGTTTTAGTTGCTTACACTAGCGAGAAGGAATAATCAGTCTCTCTTGCCTTCTTGTTTTTCAACTAGACTCAGCAGGATTCCCCCACCCGCATTTCCTTAGAATGAGAGACTGTGACTTTTTGCTTCCTGCCCCAAGCAAGAACACTGTCATTCCCTTTCTTCCCAATCCTGTGAGATGGCCAGGGTTCTCTTACCCCTGAAAAACTCTTTTCCAGATAAAGAGACCATGCCACTGGTCATGGGCACCCACTGTATGTCACCAGCTGTGTGAGATGCTTGCATGCATAACCTTATTTAATCCTGACTCTCAGTTTGGGAGATTTTGGGCAAGTAAACGTACCTTCCCAGGCCTGGATTTCCTTCTCTCAAAATTGGAAATGATAATCCTATCTCACAAGGTTTTTGTGATGGTTAAATAATGTCATGTGTTATTAGAATATAAGGTATGTGAAGGAAGACAGTGAGAAAATGTCTGGGAAGGATAAATTCAGCCAGATTGAGAAAGGCTTTGAATGCCAAGTTCATTTATTTTTTTATTTGCATAATCAACAATGTTTATTAAATATCTAATTCCACTGAGACTCTTTGCTAAAGACCAGGAATATGGTGGGAAATAGACCAATAGGATGGATTTCCTTATGAAATTTCTAGACATGCCAGAGGAAAAAGGGAAGGGAGAGTGTATTTCACAAATAGACACGTGAATAAATATATTATTCCAAACTGTGAGGACTGCCTCTGATGAAAAGAAAAGAGGAACTAATGTAATCAGGAGACTCATGAACTATACCTTTGAGAAGCCAATACTACAGCTTATACCTGGAAGACGGACGGAAGGTGGCCAAGCTCTAAAAAATGGCATGTCTATGTGAGCAGGAAAGAGCTTGCACTTGAACCTCCATGAAATGGCGAGTCTATGAAGGGTGTTTTTTGTTAGCTTTGTTTTGTTTTTTGAGACAGTCTCACTCTGTCACCCAGGATAGAGTGCAGTGGCATGACCCCAGCTCACTGCAACCTCTGCCTCTCAGGTTCATGTGATTCTCGTGCCTCAGTCTCCCGAGTAGCTGGAACCACAGGCATGTGCCACCATGCCCGGCTAATTTTTTTGTATTTTTAGCAGAGATGGGGTTTCACCATGTTGGCCAGGCTGGTCTTGAATTCCTGACCTCAGGTGATCTGCCCGCCTCGGCCAGGAAGGCATTTACTGTTGAAGGAAGGGATCTATTATTTCATTTCTGTTTTAGGAAGATCACACTTTCTACAGAAGAGGAAGAACTGGAAGAGAGTGAGACTGAAGGTAGGGAGACTAGTTAGGAGGTTATTGGGGTAGAATGGGAACACTCTGGGTGACGATGGGAAGGTTTAGATACAGGAACATGTTAAAAATAGAGTTAGAGGAACCCAATGACTGATTGGCTCCAAGAAGGTGAGCCACTGAAGATTGCTGAAAATGAGCATTGGTTTCCAGCATAGGGACTGGGAGAATCACACAGCCAGGCAAGGAAGGAGGGGTAAGTGTTCAGGAGAGAAAGAGACTAGTTGGATTTTGGAGCTGCTGCCTTTGAGGTGCCTGTGAGCCATCCAGATGGGGACATTTGCCAACCAGATCTGAGCTCAAGAGTGTTCTAGTTCAGGGGAGAGTGTGGGTGTCAGCACTCTGTGGTCGTGTATTAGTTTTCTATGAGTAACCAGTTGACAGAAACATAGCAGCTTCAAGCAACATGCATTTATTAACTCCCAGTTTTGTAGGTGAAAGTCCAGTCATGGCATAACTGGGTTCTTTACTCATGATCATGTAAGAGGCTGAAGTCAAGGGGTCAGTGGACTGCCATTGCAGCTGACATGCAGAATCCTCTTCCAAGCTTATGTGGTTGTTGGCAGAATTCATTTCCTTGTAGCTGTATGAGTGATGTGCCTGTTTTCCTGCCAGCTGTCAGCAGGGACCACTGTCAGATCTTAGAGTCCACTCTGAAGCCCTTGCCACATGCCTCCCCTCCAGGCGGTTCACAACATGCTTATTCAAGGCCAGCAGGAGATCATCACACTTTGACTCTCCTCCTTCAAGGCCCTATTCTCTTTTAAGGGCTCACTTGATTCAGCCAGGCCTACCTAAGATGAACTTCTTTCTGAGGAACTCAATGTCAACTTATTTGAGACCTTTAGTACATTTGAAAAATCCTTTCACCCTTGTCATATAATGTAATCTAATTATGGAGTGATATCCTGTCATAGTCACAGTGGCACCCACATTAAGGGGAGTATACAGACAGTGTGCAGGGGGTGGGAATCTTGGAGGCTATTTTAAAATTCTGCCTCCTACCTGGAGGTAAATAAAGGCATGACAGTAGGAAACTATTGTAGGAGAGGGTGTAGACTGGAAAGTGAAGGGGCTGAGGGTATGTTTCTTATTTATGGATTCTGGATAGGAAATGTCCTTCCCTCAACATCTTTGGTGCAAATAAAACTAGTGCTCCACGTGAAGAAAACAGATGCCACAGCCCAGGGGCATTTGTCATAAGAACAGCTGAGAGACTGCAGGACAAGTGGATTCAGGGGAGATTTGTAACTAACAGTGCAAGGCACTCAGCATGCATAACAATATGCAGTACCCCAAGTCGCTCAGTCAAACCCATTCTGTGTTTCACTGGCAAAGGATTTTTTTTTTCCACGGCTCCCATTGGGCAAATTTGCCATCTGCCTTTTCTAATTGGAGCAGACTTTAGAAAAAGTGGCCTCTACTCTGGTTCGGGAGCCAAAATGCTGGAGAGCTTTGGGGAAGTCCCCTTGGCTCTCTATCCATTACATTTGGGTGTGATGTTTGAATAAATTGCATCAGAGGCCTCTTAAAGCTCTGAAATTTTATGCTTTTATTCGTTTAATACACATTGTAGATTCTAGAAACAGTGTGGTTCTCTGGGGTGTCAAGGGTTAGCAAGACATGGCTCCAGCCCTTAGGAAGCTCCTTCCTAGGCTTCTGTCTGTGGAAGAAGTCAAGACCACTGACTCCTAAGCTCATCTCTCTGCTCTAAGGGTATCTGTGGACCTGAGCTCTTTCAACCTTATTCATGGTGGTATGCTTACTGTTTTTACCTTTTCTTCAACCAGTGTAAAATAATGTAATAATTCTACTAAAGAGACATAGAAAAATAGACATAAATGAAAACCTTCGAGAGCTCATTTCGTTTTTTCCCCATCCTCATTTCCTGTACACTCTTTCTTATCCTTGCAACCATAATCTTCACACATTTGCACTCCTGTTTTTTTCACTTGGCATTATATTGCCATATTTTTTTCTGTGACACTGTACATTTTTCTTGAAGTGCTAAACCTAAACATAGTCATTGTAGCATAATCTCTAATATTGAAAAATTAGAATGAGCTCAAATGTCCAACAATAGGAGGATGGCTAAGTAAATGATGATGCATCCACTTGAGAGAATATTATACAGCCAGATAAGTGTGAATGAAGCATGAGTTTTTGAAGAAGGGCAGAATTTACAAACCACAATAACTACTTTTAAGGACAAACAAATCAACTCATTTAAAAAGAAATATGTAGGTGAATCACAATGTTATATATTATGCATGTATTTACCCTTCTGTTTATTATTTATACTCTGCCTGTTCCTGAAAGGGATTTGAGGTGGGTGGATTTGCTGGAGGTAGTTTAATGTGCAGTGTTTAATTTGTGGTCTTGGAGCCAGACACACATAGTTATGTGTCCTGGCAGTGTGAACCTTGGGAGGTCACTCTAACCAACCCACAATTTTCTCAGCTGTGTAATGGCCATTCTTGTAGCTCCTTCTTCTACGAGTGGTTTCAAGATTGTAATGAAATAATAAAAGCAACGAACTTAGCACAGGTCCTGGAGAAGATGGTAAGTGATGAACAATTGTGGCCTTAGATCTGACTACTTTAACTTATACAGGAGGAGACTGTGTTTCTATAACTAGGGCAGCTGCTCTCAATTGTCTATGATACAATTAGATTGACCTGAAATCTTGAAAAACAGTGTTCATTCCTTTTATTATTTATTCAAGCCATCATGTATCTGGTCTTGGAATCCCTGGAGGAAAGAATATATCTCACTTTTACTTAATTGTGAAAAACACAGAAGAAAGAGAAAGAAAAATCAAAAGTAAATATCCAGTTGAAAAGGGTTCTAGAACATGAGAAGGTTCTAGACCTTTTTCTCTGTCCATGAAGCATGATGTTGTGAGTAAAGGGCTCTTTCCCCTTGTATCATGGTTCCCAACCCTATTTGCATAGTAAACACACTTAGGTTTAAATAACAAATACCTAACTTTGGACCTCAGTCCAGAGTTTGATTTAATAGGTTTAGGTGGAGACTGGGCATGCTGGTTGGTCGATCTGTCTGCCTGTCTCTCTCTCTCTCTCTCGACAGGGTCTCATTCTGTCACTGCAGTGGTGCCATCACAGCTCACACCAGCCTTGACCTCCCAGCCTCAGGCAATCTTCCTTCCCCATCCCCCCAGGTAGCTAGGACCACAGTCACGTACCACCACGTGTGGCTAATTTTTAAGTTATTTGTAGAGACAGGATCTTACTGTGTTGCCCAGGCTGGTCTCGAACTCCTGGACTCAAGTGAACCTCCTCCTATGGCCTCTCGATGTGCTGGGATCACAGGTGTGATTCACTGTACCAGCCTTCTTTTTAAAAGCTCTCCAGGAGCAACCATAGCTGATGGCCGGGTACAGTGGCTCAAGCCTGTAATCTCAGCACTTTGGGAGGCCGAGGCAGGCAGATCGCCTGAGGTCAGGAGTTCAAGACCAGCCTGGCTAACATGGTGAAACCCCCTCTCTACTAAAAATACAAAAATTAGCAGGGTATGGTGGCCCATACCTGTAATCCCAGCTACTCGGGAGGCCGAGGCAGGAGAATCACTTGAACCTGGGAGGTGGAGGTTGCAGTGAGCCAAAGTCGTGCCACTGCACTCCAGACTGAGCAGCAGAGTGAGACTCCATCTCAAAAAATAAACATAAAAAGCTCTCCAGGAGCAGCAATAGTTGAGAATCATTGCCTTAAGGAACCAAGGCATAGATGGTTAAGACTGGTGGTCTCTGCCCTCCAGCCATTTTCAAGCTATAGAGGGCATAATAAATAATAGAGAATATCAGATCAATTAAATTCTGTGGCCTCGGTTCTTCTCTGGTTAAATAAACTACAATTCTGTAATGTCTTTCCTGATTCTCCAATTCGATGCTTCTAATAACACAGTATTTTTGTTTTTATGTTTTAACCAAAGTAAGATAATGCAATGCGAGTCATATGTCCATGGCTGAGGTGCTTTGGAGTAAGGGCTTTGGGATACAAAACACCATAAATCAAGGATGGCTCTTCAATGGATAAAAATATAGAGACAGATGTCTGATGAAATAATGGAGGAAAACTGGAAACAGGGAGAAAACAATGGGCGCTCAAAAAATAACAACTTATTTTTTAAATTTTTCTTCCTCTTTTTGGACCTCAGTTTCCTAATATATAAAGTGTAATGTTGTATTACATGACTTATAAAGGCTTTTCTAGCTGTGATGTTCTACAGGATATTTTTAGCTGGATACAAGAAGACTTGGGTGTGGTGAGAAAAAATATTATTTCTATATACAAGTCCAAGGGAGGAGCTCACCTAGGAAGGAGGATGCAGATTTACTCTTTACACAAGTCAGGAAGGCAGGGCTGTGCTAACATAGGCTGGGACTTGAAAGGTGCATATTACAGATTAGCATAAGCAAGACAATTCTGAGAGTCAGAGTTCTTGTCTGCTTCCATAGTGAGTGAGTTCCCCATCATTAGATGAATGCAAGCAAAATTTGAACAATATCCTGTGGAGGATGTTCTGAAAGAAATTCAAACATTGGATGAAGGGCCAGGTTAAGGTCCTTAGCAGCCTCAAGAATATCATTACATCGTTTTTAGGGGTATTGTTTTTGTTTTGTTGTTGTTGTTGTTGTTGTTATTTAGACAAAGTCTTGCTCTGTCGCCCAGGCTGGAGTGCAGTGGCACTATCTTAGCTCACTGCAGCCTCCATCTGCCAGGTTCAAATGATTCTCCTGCCTCAGCCTCCCAAGTAGCTGGAATTACAGGTGCTCGCCACCGTGGCTTGCTAATTTTTATATTTTAAGTAGAGATGGGCTTTCACCATGTTGCCCAGGCTGGTCTTGAACTCCTGGGCTTAAGTGATTTACCCGCCTCAGCCTCCCAAAGTGCTGGGATTACAAGCATGAGCTACCGCACCCGGCCGGGATATTGCTTACTTACTTTATAGCTCCTCACTTAACTCTTACAACAACCCAGAGAAGTAGAGATTGTGAATATCCCCACCTCACCTCATGGATAACAACCCTAAGATACGGAAAGTTTAAGTCACTTGCTCAGAACTGCACCCAGATAGGAGACAGAACAAGGACAGGACCTCCATTGAGTCTCACTCCAAAGCTCCTCTCTGTGCTAATGCAGCTGGCCTTCCATCTCTGTTTCTCCACCTGATGGCAGAGCCCAAGCCTGGCTCATATTGATTGTGTCTGTCCCTTGTTTCCTCCCAACCTCTGTCTCTCTCCCCAGCCTGCTCTCCCACATGTATTTACGCTGGGCTGCCTGGTAACAAACGGCTCGTTACCATGCGGAGGGCGACAGCCGGGCGATTAGTGAAATTTGTTACCCATGCGTCTCTGAACAAAATTAAATTAAAAGTGCTGCTTCGCTGTCAAGATAAGGGCCAAGCTGCTGAGATAATTTTTCACTCTCAAACACTCAATTACCCAGTGAGGCTGGATCAGATACAATCAAAGGGGAAAAAAGAAGAAAAAGAAAGGAAAAAAAAAAAAATAGAGGCAGGACCTCCAGGAACAGATGTAAGAGTTGTTATCTCTCTATGGCCAGGGACGTTAAAGAGGCTGTTGTCATGGTGATGGGGCTGGACCACATGAGGCAGGTAGGTAGGTGTGGTCTGTGACTACATTCTGTATTAAAGGAGATGCTCTCTCCCTCCACCCCTGCTGCCCCTGCCTTAGACAAGTTGGTGTCGTTTTCACCTGAATTATTGTAACAGCCTCCTAACTGGTCTCCTTCACCCCACTCTTGTCCTCTTCATCCCAACTTCCAAAAGTTAGAGTGACCTTTCTACCACACACGTCTGAAAACATCACTTTTTGTTGAAACCTTCTGATGGTTTCTCCTTGTCATTATAATAAAGTTCAAATCACTTAGCCAGTGTCATCTCTAGCTCTCTGCCCCTCAAACTTCAATGAGATGAATCCCTCCCTTCTTTTATCCCTCCCTCTTTTTCTCCTTCCTTCTTTCTTTCCTTCCTTTATTTGACAGAAATTATTTTGAAGACCTACAGTGTGCCAGGCATTCTGCTCCATCTTATTCTAATCACGCAGTCCCCTCTGTCTGGAATAATCTTCTCTTGCCTTTTCACCCTCAACAGTGTCATCTTGTTCTTTAAAAACTCAGTTCAGCTATTCCCCACTCCAGTGTGCTTACCAGGTCTCCACCAAGCTCCACAGGTGCCCTTCCTTTATGCCAGCATGGAATTCACTACTACCCCCAATCACAGCTCTTTCTCATACTCTCTGTAACTGCCCATCTCATTGTCTGTTCCAACCAGACTGTGAAGCCTGCAAGGGCAGAGACTACTTCACTCAGCTCTGTATCCCCAGGGCATATGGAGCAGGCTTTCAGTATGATTCTTGTGATCTGAAATGACCCTGGAGTTATATAGCAGGATGCCTGCTGAAGGTCTCTTCAGGAGACTGGAGGAAACACTCTTCTTAACACAGGTAATTTATCTGTGCTGTCTCATTTAGCCCTTGCAATATGAGATCTTATCCTGACTTGATGAGAAGAAAACTGAGGCACAGAGAGGAAAAGCAACTTGACTGAGTCACAGTTTTAGTAAACAGCATGGAAAAGAGAATTAAGCTTGTGTCTAACTCCAAAGCCTGAAAGCTTTTAAGTTGTAATTTTTACCTCAAATTATATAGAAGGTCAGTGGCAAAGATGGAGCTAAATATTAGGCTCTCTGACTTCTGGTCACAAATTCACACTAGAAAAGGGTGTACCCCAGGGTTTCCTGTGTGAAAGGTAGTCTGAATTCCCATTCTCTCTGTAGTGTCTGGACCAGAAAACAAGGGAGACCATGAAATTGCCAAAAAGACAATCAGCCTGTCCCCTCCGCCTCCTCCCCCTCCCCCTCCATCTGCCCACCACTGCCAGACTCCAGTCGATGGGTCCTTGGTTCAGGATTTATGAGCCTTCTTGGTGTCTCTCTTTCTTTCCATCTGAGAGGGCTTGACTCTTCCCTCTCTCAGCTAATTAAAAACCCCAGCCTGGGCCGCCAGCCTTGGATCACAGGCTGCTGGGCAGAGGCGCTGACGCTGCGCTGATAAATCACTCCCTGGGGCTAGAGGAGGCTGGAGCATTTGTCAGAGGGGCTGGGCTCATCCTGGACTCCTTTGGGAGATTTGGGGACTGCTACAAATGGACCATGTCCACCCCTTCTTGCCCCAGAAGGGGCTCCATTAAGAATAGGAGGGCAAGGATTGCCCAAGGATGTTGGGGTAGGAGTGGCCCTAGAGTCATCTTCTGAAAACATTTGTTAGATTGTGTTATTCCCTTAGATACCTTTAGTGGCTCCCTCTTGGCCTTCATGATAAATTCTCAACTTCTTAGCCTGACAGTGGGTGAGGTGTAGCTTAGCATTTAAAAGCATTGCCTCTGGAAATTTACAGACCTCAGTGTAGATCATGGCTTCACTGCTTACTCACCTTGGATATGTTATTTAACCCCTCTGTGTCTCGTGGTCTTCACTTAGGAAATGGAAATAAAATCTACATGTTGATAAAATAGACATTCCTATGCATATACATCAATATACACATGCATGCATATACATATGTATGTGTATTTATATAATATATAGGTAGATACATAGATATTTAGGATTGAAAGAGGTATTGTATACACAGCCCTTAGTATAGTCCTTGGCACCCTGCACCATCAAAGCAGCTGCTACTGTGGCCCCTGTAGCTGCAGCCACTTCCACCCCCACTATTGCCACTTCTGCTGTTCTGACAGCGCATCCTGCCTGCTGTTAATATTAGCCAAATCCACCTCTCTAGCCTTTACTTCCATTCCATCTTCTGCTCACACTTCCACAAATACACCCTGCACATCTTTGCCTGCTAGTATCTACTGGGCTGTTCCATCAGCCTAGAGTACCATGTTGACCCAGCTCTGTCTAATAAAACCTAAATGTCCTGCTAGGTCTGGTTGGGAAAAATGTTACCACCTTTCTGAAGCTTCCCCTGATGCCTCAGACCAAATGTCACTGTGGTGGCATGTTACCTATACCTCTTTTATCATCAAGCCCTTGCTCCTTTCTTAAAATTGTGGTTAGTCTTGCACGTCTCTATTCCTCCTCCTCCTCCTCCTCTAGAGAATGGGCAACAAGGGGCAGTGACTTGCTCAGACCCGCATTGCTAGTGCTTGGAATCATGTTTGACATAGAAAATATGCAATAAATGTTGGCAATTAGGATAAGAATCCCAGATAACCCCATTCCTGTACTATTAAGGCCTTTTTTTTTCCTCAATAGAACAGAACGCTGTCTTGCTCATTCATCCTTCTATTCCCGGCAGGTGAGGGCTGGGGATAATAATGGCCATCGCCTGGGCTTGTGTGAATCAAGTGAACTGTTGCCCTTCAGTGATGAGTGACTCCCCCAGACCACAGAGCTAACCAGTTCCATAGACTCGAGTCCATTTTCTCTGACTTTCATTTTAGTCTTTCATCCACTAGGGCAGGCTTTGTTCCGTTCTCAGCCTCACCTGGTGAAGTCTAGAAGGATTTCTCCAGTTTGGTATCACTTTTGCCTTCTCTGCTTTGCTGAGGTGTTGGTAACAGAGAAATTCCGCTGCCTGCTCCCCCAGGCCCATTGCTGGAGTTACCCAAGAGCACCCCCCAGTGGTTGTTGACATAATTTGTCACTCCTGAGAGGAGGAGTGGTTTGTCCCTTCATTCATTCATCAGTCATGTATTGAGTGTACAGTATATTTTTCACCCTGCAGTAATTGCTGGAGATACACGATGAATCCAAACTAATTCCTGGCCCTAGGAAACCTACAGTCTGTTGGGAGAAAAATGGTAACATGAAAACAGAGATTAGCCGTCCATTGTGATAAATAATATAATGGGAGCTTGTGGGGTGTTGTGGGATCCAGAAGAGGGTCTCACAATCCTGCCTGGACTGGAGGGTGGACAGTAGGAAGAGGGGATGGGAAGATTCCCTGAAATAGATGATATTGCAAAGGATTAGGTGTAATGAACCAAGCAATATGCAGGAGTGGAGTAGAGAAGCAGGACAGTCCCTGCAGAAGACACCCCTGGAGGCAGGAAGCTGAGAGGAATGAGTTGTGGGGGAGGGCAGCCAGGCCTGGTCATAGGAAGCCTGGGGACTCATTACGAGGCCAGGACCTCATGCATACCAGCAAGGGGGGTGCGTTAGATATTTTCATCGGAGAGTGACTAACCAGTTATCTAACCCTGCGTTTTTATTTGGGCAGTCTTTCTCTCTCTTTCATTTTGTTTGAATTTATGCTGCACTATATCGTCTTTGACTTTCTCTGTTTTTTACAGATTCTCTGCCCCTGTCTTTTTGTTCTTCATCCCTCCTTTTCTCTTTTGTGGATATCTTCTTGATCTCTCTTCCTCTCTATTCCTTCTTTGTCTTGTTTTCCCTCTTTCAAGTCTTAACTCTTTTGCCTTACCTGCAAATCACTCTTTGTCCATACCTCCATGTTTTCCTTTATGTTTGGATACCTAACCCTTTGTATGCTACAGAGCACTGAATTAGAAGTCAAAGTTTTTCGTTCTGCCATTACTTTGCTGACACTTGTTAGTGGAGCCACTTAAATTCTATAGTTTCACCCACTGCTTAGTTTAGTTTCACCCACTGCTAAAAATATAAATAAATAAATAAAGTTGGACTTTGTGCCATGATATTTCACAACTCCAGAAGCCACCATTCCACTCCTTGGATTCCAATTCATAGATCCATGAGATCAGGGCCCCTGGAACTATGCTACTAAGGGCCTTGACTTAGGTGAGTTCTAAACATCTGTTCAAATTGATGATTCCATTGTCTTTCTCCTTCCTCTATCCTTGATTCGTTCTTATTTTCATCTCTTCCTTTCCCCATGTATCCTCTCTCAATTTCTTCTCAGCTCTAACTAGTGCCAGACTGCAAGATGTTCGCATCCAAAGCACTTGCAAATTGACAGAGTGATTTGTAATTGAAAGATGATGGTTTGGGCAGAAGGCATTTGTTTTCATACTCTCGGCATTACGATCCACAGTGTCTCAAACCAGCTGAGACTAGAGAAGTCTGTATTAGATATGAATTTAGAGGCCTCCCAAGGAGCTGGAATACCAAACAAGATAAATTCAAGGATGTGTGCTATTCCAAAGAGGCTTCATTCTTGGAAACGATAGAATAATTTATTACTCAGCAAATGGACTAGGGGGTATCTTGTAGGAGACCCCATAATTCTGCATAATGTAGTGTTTTTGAGAGCATGGTCTTGAAGTGTATGAATTTCAAGTCCTGCAATGTCACTTACTACCTGTGCAATTGGATTCGATGTCTTCATCTGTAAAATGGGAGTGATGGTACTTCTGAGAGGAGTAATTGACCATATTACATGCATTATCTCATTTAATCTTCTACCTACATTTTAAAGATGAGGTTCAAAGACATTAAGATACGTCCTAGGAAAGTGACAGAATCAGAGCCTATGCCTACTTGACCCCAAAGCTGGTGCTTTTATTTTTGATATTATACCACCTCACATCTGGGCCTGAAAACCTGAGTCTCTTTAATAGACTTCAAGTTAGGGGAGAGGAAAGGTTGATAGATAGGCATAGAGATGCAGTGGGTGTGGGTTCTATAATTGACAAAGAAGTAAGAGAACAAGGATTAGGTTATTTATTTATGCTCATGTTTATTCAACAGACATTTCCTCAACACCTGTATGGACCAAATGTATGATTGGCTCTAGTACTCTGAACTGAATCACAGATGGTCCACACTTCAGGCAAACTCTAAAATCTGGTAGGGGAGAGAGACAAGTAACTAAAAAATGAGTTACAGATGCTGAGATGAACTTGATGGAGATATACACACTTCAGAACATCAAAGAGGTTTGTGCAAATCCTGTTCGTGGGTTCAGTCAAGAGTGCTTCCACACAGGCTGGAGGCTACACCAATACTGAGTCTCGAAAACAAAAGGTAAGTTCTCATCATGTGCAGGATGTGAGGAAAGGCACTCCAGGAGGGGAATATTAGTTTTCTGTGGCTGCTGTAACAAATTACCGAAACTTGGTGGCTTAAAAATAACAGAAAGATTCTCTCTCAGTTTTTGAGGGCAGAATTCCAAAATCAAGGTATTCCAGTGTGGGTTTCTTCTGGAAGCACGGAGAGAGAATCTGTTCTCTTCCATGGCTTCCTCCTAGCCTCCGGGAGCTTTCAGCAATCCTCGAAGTTCCTAGTCCTGTATGTGTATTGCTCCAATCCCTGTTTTCCTCACATCCTCCTCTGTTTCTCTCTTATAAGGACACCAATAATTGGCTTTAGGGCCTATCCTAAACAGAGTATGATCTCATCTAGAGATCCTGAACTTAAATGCATCTGCAAAAACCCTTTTTCCATGTAAGGTCAATTCTGAGGTTCTAGGTAGACATGTCTTGTAAGGGCCACAATTCAACCCACCACAAGCAGACAGCAGAGAAACAGCAGTTGAAAGCATCTAGATGGGGCCAGTGACTAGGGGTGCTTGAGAGTAGCTCAAGAATCTTGAATTTTTTTTTTTAAATATATAGATCTAGGGGTTACATGTACGGTTTTATGACATGGATAGATTGTGGTAAAGCTTAAGCTTTTAGTGTACCCATCACCTAAATCATGGGCATTGTACCCAACATGTAATTTCTCATCCCTTCCCCCCCACCCTCCTACTTTTTGGAGTCTCCAGTGTCTATTATTCCACTCCGTATGTCCATAGGTACACGTTGTTTAGCTCCCACTTATAAGTGAGAGAGGAGATATTTGACTTTCTATTTCTGAGTTATTTCATTTAGGATAATGGCCTCCAGTTCCATTTACGTTGCTGCCAAAGGCATTCTATGTTTAGAAGTTTGGATTCTTAACATTGGGTGATGCTGGGTCATCCCTTCTCTCCAAATCTCAGTTTCCCCATTTGATACAACAGGGATCATCTGCGAAGACCTTTAACATTTTTCCAGTGTTGATATTCTGGAATCCCGGAGCTGAGGCAAAGACTGTGATACCCAATAGATACCAAAATAGCAATCTGGCTGGAAGCTGGACTGCAGCAGCTTGGAGGAAGCACTGGCCGTCCCAGCGGCCCTGGCTGGACCGTGATAACAGCTCTCTAACACCACTGTTAATCTTTAATTGGTATTTGATTTGATTTAACATGATCTTCTGCTTGTAAAACACCTTGAGATGTTTCTGCGTTGTGAGCGCGTCCTGGAAACACCGGTTTATTGTATTAACAAGTCTCGGCCTGAACATAAAGGGAGATAATTAGAAACAGCAAAGTCCCTTGACATGCTCAGGGCAGCCAAAAAGCTCTCGGGAAAACAATCTTTCGTCTGCTTTCATGTATCCAAAAGAGAAAGCTGTTGGAGCAGCCCCAGTGGATAGGAGAGCTTGTTAGGGTCACTTGGCACACTATTTATAGCTCTCGGCTAGCTCCGCTTTCATCTAGCACTTGTGGTCCTGTGGCTCACAACACCCCTAGTAAGGTTTTGCTACAACCCTTAGGACTCCAACCTAGGAGCCCACTGGCTTGCTAGCAATTTATTTGTAAGATCATTTGGCATATAGGCTGTGCTTTCTTATAAAAGCAAACATATGCTCAAGGGCAATGTTCCCAGGCTAGCCCACAAAAGTTGATTTACCTTCTAGTGGACAAAAAGCATTACAATACTGTCCTAGATATCCAGATGTATTAGTCCATTTTCACATTTTCACCATTATCACACTGCTGATAAAGATATACCCTAGACTGGGTAATTTATACAGGAAAAAGGATTTAATTGGACTTACAGTTCCATGTGGCTGGGGAGGCCTCACAATCATGGTGGAAGGTGAAAGGCATGTCTTATATTGCAGCAGGCAAGAGAGAGAGAATGAGAGCCAAGCGAAATGGGTTTCCCCTTATCGAACCATCAGATCTCATGAGACTTCACTAGCATGAAGACAGCATAGGAGAAATCACCCCCATAATTCAATTATCTCCCACTGGGTCCCTCCTGTAACATGTGGGAATTATGGGAGTACAGTTCAAGTGAGATTTGGGTGGGGACACAGAGTCTAACTATATCACCAGGTGTTCAGATGAGCCCCAAATGGTTCTTTACCCTGAAGAAATGTACCTTACGAGGGACAAAATTATAAACTGTGTCTAAGAATTACTCTAGTTAACATCTTACCATGGAATATATTTTAATTGTAACTGTACCTAACATAGTAAGTATATAATGAAAACCTACATTAATGTGGTTGGATTCCAAGACGGTTCCATAAAAAATTATCCTTAATCTGGAATGCACTTGAAGTAAGAGAATACAACAGGTTGGTTAGCTTCCGAGGCTAGCACACAACATTCTACCTAATCTCTGTTCTAGTGGAGGTATGGCAATAGTAAAAGTGGTAGTCTGGAGCCAAGGCTAGCCCCTTAAAAAGTTTTCTGTATCCTTAGTCTTCCTGCATATTGATATGGTTATGAATAAGTTTCTAGTCTTATCTACAAGCCTAATTGACCTGCTATGTATAAGAAATATGAATAGTATTCATTTCACTAGACAAATATGTGCTTTACACTTAATTTTAAAGAAATGTCTTCTGTATTTCTATATAGTATGCTAGAAGAGTGCACACATACATGAGTGTGTACACACACTCACACCATTACCATTGCTCTGAAGGCATCAGCACCCATAGGCACTCAAGGGCATAGCTAAGGGCTTGTTGCAGAGTGTATTGAATGCATGGATTATCACTGTGGTTTTTAAAAAACCTTTCTTTGATTCTCCATCTGCAGGAATAATAGTTAACATTTCCGGGAAAAAAAATGTTTAAAAATCAGATTTCTAAACCCCACCCCCAGAGATTCCTGTTCAGTAGGTCTTACACAGGGCCCAAAGCACTGTATTTTTAACATGTCTCATAGGGAATTCTGAGCCAGGGAGCAACAGAAAGCTGCACTTGCTCAATAAGGTTAAGGGGCTATTGGGGAAAAAAGCTCCTTTTTAGGTCCTAAGTGTTGTGAGTGGTGGCTGTCTAGAGGTAGTTGTGGCCCTATTCTTGTGTGAGGTGAGAAAATCCTCTAATGGTGACTGGATCAGGCAGTTTGGCCGAGGTGGCTGACACCTTGGTAAATCCATGGTTACAGTGTTGAGGGCAGGCCAGCCCACTTGGCTGCCTCAGTTTAGGGCCAATCCTGCTGGAGTTGGCCCCCCAAATAAAGTCATGCTCCTCATTGTACATAATTCATCGTGTTGTACAGGAGAAGACCCATCCTTCAAATTCAAACCTTGCATAAGATCCCAGCTCCACCACTTACCAGCTAGATGGCCTTGGGCAGGTAACTCAGTTTCCCTGAGCACCTTGTCTTGATCTGCAGAAGTATCTGCAGAAGTATGGACAGTGTTGTAATGAGGTTTCAA
The DNA here is from genome assembly GCF_028878055.3 of Symphalangus syndactylus. Lineage (NCBI taxonomy): Eukaryota > Metazoa > Chordata > Mammalia > Primates > Hylobatidae > Symphalangus > Symphalangus syndactylus. The sequence continues at coordinate 27,928,299 of NC_072425.2, forward strand.
GAAAATAACGAGGGGAACAAACGATCATACTATATGGCATATGCTAGGTTTCCAAATATTTCCTTCCCTCCTCTCTTCCTTTCTTGATTTTTTCCAACTCTCCCGTTTTCTTCCTCCTTCTCTTCTTGTACGAGGATGAGAAAGTCTTTGAAGAACTGTGAATTGGGAGCCTTCTCTCCCTCTTCAGTCTCTCACTGAAAGTTCAAGGGTGATGATTTATCTCCTTGTTCAGAGAATGTAAACAAGCCACAGCCCAGACTGACATTAATAACTTGTATAACAATATATCATGCATTTGTTATACACGATTTGTGGCCTCCCACTAACTTCAGGATTTGACTCCCTCCCACCTGTTGAGGGCTTACGCTGGACATTTAAAGATGAGTCTAAGTTATCCATGTGCTAAAAGAGCACCTGGAAACAGACAGGAGTCCTCTTCCTGATGAGCCTATGTAAACGTTTGAAATAATAAAACTGAACTGCACATCGGCAAAGCAGATTTTTGAAGGCATATCTTTCCATTAAAAAAATGGAGAAAAAAAGAGCAACGTTAATAATAGCTATCATTTATTGAGCGCTTACTAAATGCCAGACACTGTGCAAAGCACTTACATCATGATTTGTAAACATTATCTCCATGTCAGAGGCAAAAAATTTAGGGTAAAGGGAATTGCCCAATTTGGATCATCATTGAGTTCTGGCCACAGGATACAAACCCAGATCTGTCTGACTCCAAAGTCTACAATCTGCCCCTGCAATTCTTGGCATTCTTTAAAAAAAAAAAAAAAAAAAAAGCCTGGTGTATAGTTTGTAACTGTGACCTAACTTTCTGTTTGTATTTCTGCCTTCCTTGAACTTGGAAGATAAATCATTAGGCTTTCAGCCCCATGATTCCAACCCAGTGGTATGCTGGTAAACTGACTCTGAAAAACAAAACAAAAAACCTGACTTGTAGTATTTGCCAATTTTCCTAGTGTAAATTCTATTGTGTCTACTTTATTTTCTTTCTTTCTTTTCTTTTCTTTTCTCTTTTCTTTTCTTTTCTTTTCTTTTCTTTTCTTTTCTTTTCTTTTCTTTCCTTTTGATGGAGTCTCTCTCTGTCACCCAGGTTGGAGTGCAGTGGCGCAATCTTGGCTCACTGCAAGCACCACCTCCTGGGTTCATGCCATTCTCCTGCCTCAGCCTCCTGAGTAGCTGGGACTACATGTGCCTGACATCACACCCGGCTAATTTTTTTTGTATTTTTAGTAGAGATGGGGTTTCACCATGTTAGCCAGGATGGTCTCAATCTCCTGACCTCGTGATCCGCCCACCTCGGCCTCCCAAAGTGCTGGGATTACAGGTGTGAACCACTGCGCCCGGCCTTTCCTTCCTTCCTTCCTTCCTTCCTTCCTTCCTTCCTTCCTTCCTTCCTTCCTTCCTTCCTTCCTTTCTCTCTCTCTCTCTTTCTTTCTTTCTTTCTTTCTTTTTTTTTTTTTTTTTGACAGAGTCTTGCTCTTTTGCCCAGGTTGGAATGCAGTGCCACGATCTTGGCCCACTGTAACCTCCACCTCCCAGGTTCAAGCAATTCTTATGCCTCAGCCTCCCAGGTAGCTGGAAGTGCAAGTGCACACCACCATGCCTGGCTAATTTTTGTATTTTTAGTAGAGATGGGGTTTCACCATGTTAGCCAGGCTGGTCTCGAACTTCTGTCCTCAAGCCATCTGCTTGCCTTGGCCTCCCAAAGTGCTGGGATTACAGGCATGAGCCACCGCGCCTGACCTAGCATGTCTAATTTCAAGCCACTGCATTTAACAACTGCCATGCAACATCCCTAAATATTTAACATTTGGCTCTTGTGAGCCAGCTGGAGTCAGTTCTAGGAAACCACTGTTTCCATCCCACAGATAAACCAGGATGCATCACTCAGGAATTGCTGTCTTGTCTTTCCCTGTATCTCCAATGCCCAGTTTGGCCCATACAGGAAATATGGAAACTTTGTAAGTATTTGTTGATTAAAGAATAAGTAAACAACTGAATGATAATGACTAATCAAAACTGGAGTGAAGGATGGGAAATACTGTCTTCAGCCCTGAATTAAGAAGGACACAAAATTCTCTTACTAAGGTATTCTGTGTTTTTTTGTTGGTGGTGGTAGTGGGGGGGTTTTTTTGTTTATTTTTTTTTTAATAGTAATAATAAAAAGAACATAGTCTCTCTTTGTCACCCAAGCTGGAGTGTAGTGGCGTGATCTTGGCTCAGTGCAACCTCCACCTTCCAGGTTCAAGCAATTCTCCTGCCTCAGCCTCCTGAGTAGCTGGGATTACAGGCGTGCGTCACCATGCCCAGCTAATTTTTTGTATTTTCAGTAGAGATGGGGTTGCACCATGTGGGTCAGGCTGCTTTCGAACTCCTGACCTCGTGATTCGCCCACCTTGGCTTCCCAAAGTGCTGGGATTACAGGCGTGAGCCACCACAACCTGCCTATTCTGTGTTTTTATCTGTACTTCACCATGGCGGTAAGATGACCTGTTGAAGACATTCTGTCTGGGAGTAGAGTTTGGATACAGATGTCAAGACACCAACTATCCTCTCCCTTTTCTACTTCCTAGAAGATCTGATTCATCACAAGTCCAGCAATTCCATCCCCAAGTGTACTCTAAATTTGATGACTCTGTCCATCCCCAGTGTCACCACTAGTCAAGCCATGACTCCTTGTTCCTTATCATCACTCTGGCAGGATACCCTTCTCCCTTAGCAGATAGACCGGGCATTATAACACGTCGCCTCATTATGTCACCTTCACTGATTTCTCTGCTCTTTCATAGTTAAGATAAAACTCATTAACTGGCCTTCAACGTTTTGATGCCTTTGCTCACCTCTCCAGCCCCATCTCATGTCACTCACTGCCTTTTTCAGTGCATTTTACTTTGGAACGTCCTTTCTCCTACCAGGACAGGGCTTAAATGCCCCTTTCTGAAAAAAGTCTTTCTGGTATACTCACTCATGTCCCCCTATTCTTCTGTACACTAGCATTTTCATGTCTGATCTCCCATCCCCACCAGACTGGAAACTTCATGAGGATGGTGTCCATGTCTGTTTCTGGTTCAGCTGCCTGTGCCTAGCAGTATCTGGCTCAATTTCTGTAACATCTGGAAGTCTCCAATGCTCAGAAAGATGCATCTCTGCAGTCACCTAGGAGGCAGTATAGATACAGTTTCAGAGGCTATACCTTGGGGTCAGATATCTTGGGTTAACATTTTATTAGTTGTGTGATAATAGACACAAATTTCATTTATATTAACTTAAATTTCTTGTCTGTAAAATGGGTATAGTAACTATAACTCCATCATAGGGTTGATGTAAATATGAGATGAGAATATTCCATGCAAAGCACTTAATCCAGGGCTCAGGGGAGAGTAAGTGCTTAAACATGGTAGCTGTCATTATTTTTATAGTGAAACAAGGGAATACTTCAGCTGAAACTCTTGCCCACCTTGTTCTCTGCACTGAGAATGTAATGATTGGATTTTATTTTCCTCCCTTAGGATGATCCCATGAAGCCTGTTCTCTTTTTCTCAAATAAGGAATTGGTTAAAGCCTGTGTCCATTCATTCATTCATCCATTTATTCTTTTATCAAATATTAATTTAGCTGATACCCAATACCAGGTTTTGTGTTAGAGAAAATAATAAGGGTCCATGCCCCTGAGGAACATGGAGTCACATGGCAGGGGGCAAGTTCTGTATCCCTATCTGGTTACAATACTTTGCTAAATAAACTTCACAAATAATCAACTGGGAAATTAGACTACAAAAACAACATACGTTCATATGTTTTGTCCTTTATGAAGAAAGAGAGGTGGGAGGGAGTGTCTCTCTTCCACACTAGACGTGGAGTAGGACTAAGTTATAGTTATGCCTATTTTATCTTTGGAGGAACCTGATACTACAAAACCAGAAATGACCAGCCTAAGTTCATGCAACCAGAGACTGATAAATCTGGGAATTTGAATCCTGCTGGCTTTTGCAGTGGCACTTTTTCTTGCTTTGAGCTGCTGACTACTGGAAAACCAAGAGGGCAGCAACATTGCTAATAATACTGGTCTAGTTGATGATCGAAATGGAAGAAGAAAATCATAGTTATGATTCCCAGGGCTGCTGTTATTTCTACTCTAAGCACATCTACATCCTGATCTCAATTCTTATACACTTACACACATCTTCACATCTTCACATATATACATAGATTTCTATAAAATTTAGTAGGGTTTCTATTTTAGCTCTTCAGGCTGTTCAGGTGTGGGCATTTTACAAATAAATTTGTGCTAATATTGTTACTATTATTGCTGCCCCATAAATTTAACAGCATATGCAGAAAGCGCCAGGTGTGTGTAGCACCTGAGTTATAGTTACTTAGGGAACCACCACTACCCTGTCTCTGTCATCTCTATCTTAATGATGCCTTAGCACAGCTCCTGCTGCAGAAATAATCTGTGGCCTTCTATTTCAGCACAAGGAGCTGAGAGTTCCTGGGGGTGCGGTAGGAAGCATTTTTATAAATGCACAGGGATATATGACTTAGATGTATCATTGCTGGCCAGCCCTTAGGCTAGGAGGAACCATGATAATTCACTGGGTCTAGGGTCTCTGCTGTTAATAATAATAGCAACTAACAGTCACTGAGAACTCTATATTAAGCAATATACTAAAAGGCTTTACATGCATAAAGAGGCATAAAGAAATTAAGTAACTGTTCCAACAAAAAGAGCTGATAATTATCAAGCTTTCTTGTTATCATCCACTGTGTTAAAAACTTCTTGCTTTAACTTAAGTAATCTTGTGAAGTCAATAATTTATTAGTTCTGTTTTACATATGGGGATATGAGGCTTTGAAAGACGTGATTCCTTGTATCAGCATTTTCAACTAGTAATGGATAGCTCTGTTGCTTACTCTTAGCCCTGTGCGACTCTAATCATATTCTTAGCTGTTCCTTCTTATTGACTTCCTAAATTCACAGTGTTAAGAAATTATCGAGCTGAGTTTCAAACTTTATTTGTCCGATCGTAGAGCTCATAAGCCTTTCATTTCACCAACGTCCAGGGTTGATGTGTGAACATAGGGGCTTCCAGGGAGAGGTGCCTTGGTAAAGACACAAGGAATCAGCTTGCCTGCTGCCTCCTCTGTGAAGCCGACCTGGATTTTATGAAGCAAACTTCAGTGGCTCTTTTCTCTCAGCTCTTACTAAGGTTGTGAAGTCTTCAGTAAAACAGCCAAGCATGTATCCTGACACAGTGTAATTATGATGTCTCCACCTGACCTTCTCACTTGTCTCTCTGTGGCTCCTTCAAGGCAGAGCTGTGCCTGGCTCCTTTGCAAGTCCTGTGAGTTGCCCAGGGTCTGGCACATACCATGTGTGCAGGAAATGTTTTTTAGATGAATGGAAGTCTCTTCTAAACTTGAAGGTTTCTGATATCCTGCTAGGAATGGAGGCTCATCAGCCTCTTTCAGCTATCCATTTAAGTAGGTCCTGGTAGTAGTTATCTACTGCTCTGTAAGAAATCACCCTCCAATTGGAATTTAAAACAACAAACATTCATTATCTAATAGTTTCTGTGGGGCAGCGATCAGGCACAATATCATCAGTCCCCCAGCTCAGGGCTTTGAAGGAGACTGCAGTGAAGTTGTCAACAAGGTAGCGATCACCTCAAGCTTCAACTGGGGAGGGATCTGTTCCCAGCTTACTTACGTGGTTGTTGTCAGGATTGTGTTCCTTGAGAGCTGTGAGCCAGAGGCCATCCTCAGCTCTTCTCATGTGGGCCTTACCACAGGGCCACTCTCAGCATGGCATTTGGCTTCACCAGAGCAAGAAAGTAAAAAGAGCCGAACAGAGTGTGAGCTAAATGGAAGTCAGTCTTTCATAACCCAACCTTGGAAGTGGCATTGCATAACATTTACCTTCTTGCATTTGATAGATGCAAGTCACTAGGGGATTGGATTATACATGGACAAGGGCACCAGGAGGCAAAGACCACTGGGAACCATTTGGAAACTAACTCCCTCAGTCCCTTTGCCCTTTTTCCTTTTCTCCGAATATAATCCTTCTTTCATTTCAGGTGACATGTGCTCGTTCGTGTCCATGTACTCAAAGACTGATTTATCACCAGGTTTCATGTTCTCTAATTCTAACCAGGATGTTCTTCAGCCTCCTCTCATGTAAATATCCTCTGATATTCATATAGACTGCCTTTGCCCAACAATATTTCTTTCTTTGTCCTCCATTCTGGAGGTAGATATTGTAGATCCCATCTTTCGTAGGTCTTCAGATCTTTTTTTAGGTTTTCTAAATATAGAGAGTAAATATATTCTGCATGTTAAATAAAATATGTGTGTTACTATGTTGCTCAGGCTGATCTGAAATTCCTGGGCTCAAGTGGTCCTCTCATCACGGTCTCTCAAAGTGTGGGGATTACAGGCATGAGCCACTACACCTGGCCCAGTCTTCAGATCTTGATATACCTAATGGTTCATGCTTTGGGATTATGAAGTACCTGCTATATATCCCCAGCACCAAACACAATGTCTGGCACTTTTAGGTACTTACTTACATTTTTGTTGTCAAAGTAAATGAATGAAGATGTGTTTCAGGTTTGCACAGTGCTGGTAGGGCTGGCCTGAAAGGACTGGAGATATCATCTAGGACAGGGGTCCCCCAAGCTGTGGACTGGTACTGGTCAGCAGCCTGTTAGGAACCTGGCCACACAGCAGGAGGTGAGCGGTGGGCAAATGAGCAATACAGCCTAAGCTCTGCCTCCTTTCAGATCAGCTGCAGCATTAGATTCTCATAGGAGCACCAACCCTATTGTAACCTGTGCATGCCAGGGGTCTAGGTTGTGCTCCTTATGACAATCTAACTAATACTTGATGATCTGAGGTGTAACAGTTTCATTCTGAAATCATACTCCCCCACCTCCTGCAGTCCATGGAAAAATTGTCTTCCATGAAACTGGTCCCTGGTGCCAAAAAGGTTGAGGACCACTGATCTAGGAGGAAGTCCACTTTCCTTGCAATGAACTATGACATTTTATGAGCTGTTTTCTACCTATCTCTCTGGCTTCTTCTGCCCACACTGCACAGCATGTACCTGAAATTCCCATCACTCCAGTCTATGTACAGTGCCCTGCTGTTTCCTTCTGCTGAACTGTACATTCCCCATTTTGCCCATGAGCTAACTCTTACATACATTACAAGCTTCAGCTCTTGGTAATCATTCTATGACCCCCGAATCTGGATTATGGATTTGCTACTCTGCACTGATCTCTGCTACCTCTGTTTATTGGCCCACTACCTCACTGGACATTGAAACATTTAATGGCTCTGACCTCTGTATCCCCAGCTCACAGCAGAGTGGGTCCTTAATATATATTTGTTGAATGAATGGATTTCTTCCTATTATAAACAGGAGACAGAAGTCCAGCCAGGGGAAGGGATTTGCTCCAGGTGGCACATTGAGTAATGACAGAGCCTATATTCAAGTTTGGGCTTCAGACTCCCAGAATAGATAGTCCTCTTAGCACAGCCTTCAGGCACTTCCTTGACACTAAAAACCAAGACAGAAAGTGGGTCTAGAATGGCCCTTGGGCTAAGACTGCCATTGTTCTTTTGGAAGTGACATATTTAAACCAGCAGGCTTGAAATGTTTAGACCAGAGTGCCAGCCTGAAATGGGTGGAGATCTCCATGTGGAAATGTGTTTGAGCAAAAAGGCTTCACAGAACATTTTTTCCTCTTTTGTTTTTTTTTCTTCTTTTATCCTCTCTTATATTCCCCCTCTAAAGGCAAAGCTATTTATCTCCAGAAGACTATTTAAACACAATGCATACATGGTTTTGCTAAAATGTTAGGGGTCTAAAGAGTAGGCAATAGATCAGAAAGCAAAAATAAAAAATAAAAGACCCTTTGATTTAAGGATCTGGAGATGGGTGTGTTTATTCTAATAAAATCTCCAGGTGGTTTGCATCTGAACCTCTACATCCAGGAAAGGACAGAGTCTTCTGTTGCCTGGAAGGCCCCAATTCTTTTCTTTACCAGAGTGAGGGTTTGGGTACTGAGCAAGAACCTTGGGTCCTGCTTCCTTAGGCCAGACCTCTTTAGAGTTGCTTAAACCTGCAAGGGCCCTTGATGGTCAACAAGCTCCAGTAAGAACTGAGAAGAGCCAGGATGTTGCTGGGGTGAAACAGACCTGGCTTGAATCCAGTGCTCCTGATGGCTTGTGCAACTTGAACCAAGTGTCTGCTCTCCCCAGGCTTCATTTTTCTCTTTTCTAAAATGAGCATAAGATCATTATTTTTTTTTTTTTTTTTCAAGAGACAGGGTCTCTATCACCCAGGCTGGAGTACAGTGGCACGATCATAGCGTACTGCAGCCTCAAACTCCTGGGCTCAAGCGATCTTCCTACCTCAGCCTCCTGAGTAGCTGGGACTACAGGTATGCACCACCACATCCAGCTGGTTTTTAAGTTTTATGTAGAGATGGGTTCTTGCTATGTTGCCCAGACTAGTCTCAAACTCCTGACCTCTAACGATCTTCCTGCCTCGGCCTCACAAAGCACTGGGATTGCAGGCTTGAGTCACCATGCACAATCCACTACCTACACAGAGGATTGTTTTAAGGAGCAAGTGAAAGAGTGCACATCAAGTGCCTAGGTTTTGTGGCTTGGTACACAATAGCTTTTCATATAGAATATATGTTTCCTTTTTCTCTTTCTCTATTTGGATGTCTTTGAAGACAACCCTATCAAGAGGCCTCTCTGACTGAGCCTTTCTTGCTTCAAAGCTAAAATCCCCAAATCCTTCATCTGGTGTCCTCTCCTGGCATGATACCCAGTCCAAACCTGGTTATTCTCTTTGGAACATGGATCACCTGTCTATATTCTGTTTAGAACATCACACAATTTTGAATTGCATGACCAGCTCTACATCTTACTAGATGTATGACCTTGAGCAAAGCACTTCTCTTCCCTGAGCTCGTTTTCTGATTTATAAAATGAAGACCTAAAGGTTGCTATGAGAAACAATGTAAATAATAGGTGCAAAAACCCAGCAGAGGCTTCGCATGTAGTAGGTGCTCTGCATGTGTTTGGACCATTTCTTACTGTAAACTCACTATCCTCCAGTCTACATGGTCTGTCTCCCATTTCTGACCCATCCTGAATTTTTGTAAGTGGTCTCTTGAGTGCAAACATCAGAATTTATATGTATTGGTCTTAAATTTGTTGATGATGATGATGATGAAATTTACTATTCACTGAGCTTCTGCTATGCAGCGCATGTCATGCTATTTAATTATTTAATCTTTCTTTTTCTTTTTCTTTTTTTTTTTTTTTTTTGAGATGGAGTCTCTCTCTCGCCCAGGCTGGAGTGCAGTGGTGCGATCGCAGCTCACTGCAAGCCCCGCCTCAGGCTCCTGGGAGGCTGGGACTACAGGCACCCACCACCACACCTGGCTAATATTTTGTATTTTTACTAAAGACGGGGTTTCACCACGTTAGCCAGGATGGTCTCAATCTCCTGACCTCATGATCCGCCTGCCTCAGCCTCCCAAAGTGCTGGGATTACAGGCATGAGCCACCATGCCTGGCCGCTATTTAATCTTTCTAATGATGCTGTGGAGTAGATGTTATTCCCATTTTACAGATGAAGAAAATGAGACTTACTGAAGGTCAACCAAAACATGACAGAGCTGAGATTTGAAACTAAGTTTCTCTAATTCTAAAGTCAAATTTCTTTTCTCTGCCATAATCTACTGTGCACGAGCTTATTAAGGTCATGTTGTGGGAATGTTTGGGTATGGTTTATTTTTATACCAATACCTCTTTGTTACAGGAGGTATTGGTTAAGGTAGGAAACAACAACAGCAACAACTACCCCAAATGGTGAACATTGTCATGGAAGCTGGGGTGGATGGAACCCAGGACTGGCTCTGGGCAGTCTGACTGTGAGCAAGGCTGTCCTCCTGCCCTCTTCCTAACCTTCAGCATGATGGATTAGGCCAACTAATCTAAAGGGATTCTTCCAGCTCTGTTTTTGCTGGCTCCATGTCTATTTTCCTCATGTGGGAGTCAAATGACAGAATCTGTCTTTGAATAATGGGCAACATATTTTCCATTTTTAGAACCAAAGGGGTACCTCAGAGACAAGGGGTGGGGGCCAGTTTTTGGAACTCTTGAGGGTAGGAATATGTTCAGCTGTTTATAGTTGTAGGAGTAGATTTTCATTTGGCATTGATGTAGTTCTTATGCTGATTGTTACCAGGGAAGAGAGACTACATAGTAATACTGTTAGGAGCTCTGATATCCAGATCTGGATTTGAATCCTGGTTTGCCACTCAATAGCTTTCTAACTCTGAGTTAGAGTCAATTTTTTTGATTTGCAAAACTAGGAACTAACAAGCTTTTATGATTAATCAAATAAAATAATATCTGTAAAATATTTAACACAATGTATCCTGCATAGTAAGTGCTCAAAAAAAGAGAAAAGCTTATCATCATCATCATTATTTTTTTTTAGTTAATAAGCTCTAAGTTTAGGTGACACTCCAATGCAGGCTGAATGATTATAGAGGGAGTCACACAACAATGCATTGTGTGACTTGCTGTGGTTAAATCTCTTTTAGTTCCTTGCCATTCTGAGGTCTTGTGGCTCAAATTAGAACAGATAATATATGAGATAGGAGTTAAGAGAAATATTGGGTTCTTGTGAGTTGCAATGGTGAAGGCAGACTTCTATGAGATGGGAGTTCTCTTTGATCTTGAATGTTGGTCTTCTTAGATATGTTGGAAAAGTAGAAAGGACAACATATGGGGGAGGCGAATGCATGTGACCTGTCACAAGGAAAGAGACAGGCAAATCTAACTGCAGTAGGGGGTTTATGGGCCATCAGCAAAAGCCTCATTTCTATTATTTCTTAGGAATATGACACAGTGTCACTGTCAGGAAAAAGAGGTGAGGAGGAGGGAGCACAGAGATTTAAAAATGCCCCCTATTTTTAGAAGCAGTGTGACCACCATTAGACACTACACATTCACAGGGTCAGGATCAGCTGAGGAAGCTTTTAAGGAACTTTGAGTATCTAAGTCAATAGGTCTTGGTTCATATTGTAGCTCTGTTCCTTACTAGTCAATTAAACCCTTTGAGCTTCCATTTCCCCCAGTGTCAAGTAAGGATAGCTTTGTCTGGTGCTTACGGTGGGCTTTTGGGATAAAGAAAGTTCTGTAGGTAAAGGAACATTGTCATGGAAGCTGGGAGCAGGGGAGGAAGCAGGAGTAGGGGAATAACATTGGTTGTGTATTCAGTATTTACTAGGCCATCACAGGAGGCCTAGTAAATACTAAACACACAATCAATGTTATTCTCCTGCTCCTATTTTCACAAAGTGTGGGCCAAAGTCCACTGACATCTTCTAAGATAATGGAACAGTGACTTTCAAAGGAGCTAGAAATGAACCTTTCATGGAAATGGGAGGTGACTGGTCCCCATTGTCCTTGGTAGCCATGGAAACCGTGGCTGCTCTTTTGCTCTGTTCCTCAGCACTCACTGTTTGGCCTTAGCTCTTCTTTGCCACCCTCCAAGTCATCGGTGGTGTGGGCTGAATGTGGTGGTGCATCTAAACAGCCTGTAGACTAACAGGGCTAATATAGGGATGAGACAACAGTATCTTAAAAATTAATGTTTTGGGTAAGTCAGCACCAGTCGATTGATAGTCACCTATGAATTGGAAACCCCCCACCACCTTTCCTTTCTCCTTCTTTCTCATTTTTTTTTCTGAGCCATTCTAGAGCTTTAGCTCTTTGAATTATCTTCTCTGCTATTTCTCATCTACACACTGCAATTTAATCTATTGAGTACAGCATCTTTTTCCTTCTACTAATGCATTTCGTCAGCCTGCTAAATATACGTTGAATAGTCTTTAGCCTCCTGAACTGGTCTGTTGTGCCTGCCTTTTTCCTTCTTTGCACGTATTTTCTGTGACTTTAAAATTCTGTTTTCTTCTAACACTTGGGAAGAAGAAGGATACAGACATTGGTTTCAGACCAGACTGACCATGAAAACCTTCCTCTTCCTCTTCCCAGTAACCAGTTAAATCTGATTTTCCTATTTGTAAATGAAGGGTAACCCCTGCCTTACAAGGTAGTTGAGAAGTTTAAATAGGATAATGTACATACAATCTTTAACACAATGCCTGGCATAAGGGCACCAGTTAATTATTGGGATCTGCTAATATTATTTACAACCTTTGTGTAAATTATTAAACTAGATCATTGTTTCCATACTTTGTTCCACAGAATGGTGGTTCTGCAATGTCTTAATACTTTAGGGAAATATTCAGCTGAATCCTGCTAAACAGAATGTAATGCAAAGACTTTTAGAGGTTTTAATACCAGATATATACTTGGGGCACTTTAAGAGGGGCATACAGAATATAGCATGTCTCAAAATTTTGTGAACATAGAAATATTTTCTTTTCAAGATACATCTGGTTTTGTGGGAAATACTACACTAGCTCTTTGAGGCATTTGGATACATTTATAAGAGCAATAACCAGCCTGGGCAACACGGTGAAACTCCATCTCTACTAAAAATGTAAAAATTAACTGTGCACGGTGGTGCATGCCTATAATCCCAGCTACTCGGGAGGCTGAGGGAGGAGAATCGCTTGAGCCTGGGAGGTAGAGGTTGCAGTGTGCTGAGATTGCACCATTGCACTCCACTCCAGCCAGGGCAACAGAGCAAGACTCCGTCTCAAAAAAAAAAAAAAAAAAGCAATGGATGAAGCATCAGAGTGCACAGATTCTATTTCTGTTTTCGTATCCAGCTAGTGGGACTTAGGCTGCACACTAGCAACATAGTGACATGAAAAGATCACTCAGCTGTGAGTCAGGAGACATGGCTTATAGGCCCATTATTCTTCTGTTGTTTGAACCTGAGTTCACCTTTAAAACTGTCACTTCTCATTTGTCTATTGGGGATAACAGCAATGCCAACTACATAGGATTTTGAAGAGGTAATGAGATATTTGAGAATAATCCGTAACCTAATAAAAGCTAAAATAATATGGTACCATCTTCATCATCTTCATCTCTAACACCGTTGTCAACACCTTGTAGTGACCTTTACACTTGCAGGCCCAGCTACCTGCAGTTGCCACAGAGAAATTCAAATAGCCAGCTGTTTGTAGCCCCATTCCATGTCTGCTGCCAGGGGCTTTAACTTCACCAGGCAGCCACAATCTAGGCCTGCACTATAGAAACGGTCTTTGTCCCAGGAGCAGAGCTAGCCAAAGGTGTTCCCCAGTGGCTTTGTCAATAATCATTTGGCTCCAAGTAGCACAGTGAGCTGCTTCAGGCCCATAGTATGTTCCAGGGCTGAGAAAGGAGGAGCAACAGCCCTTCTCATTTTCTTCCATCATTTTACATTTCCTCCTTGTGATGGGGAGAGGTTCTCTTGAAGACATGTGGTCAGTATCAGGTGGGACAATGAGGCCACAACAAATTCACCTAGAGTCATCACAGGTCCACAGGGCAAGCTAAAGTTGGTTAGCAGCTCAGCAGTTAAATTTGTTGCTTCTGCTCTGCCCAGGCTACATCTGGCAGGTTGATAGAGATATTGTGAAGGATGATGGTTAAGAGCTTTGACCTTGACATCAAATGGTTTTTCATTTCAGCTCTATTACCTTTGAGCTGCATGTTCTTTGGCAAGTGATGGCCTCAGTTTCCTCATAGCAAAAAATGTGAGTGATAATAGAAGCCATCTCATGAAGTTTCTGTAAAGATTAGATGAGATACTGCATGAAAAAATTTAGTTCTCTTGTCTGGCACCTAAGTTAGTGTCTATGTTACCAGTGATAGTGGTAGTGATGATGATGATAATAATAATAATAATTATGGCATCCTTTACTAAGAAAGTCATCTTAAGCAAAACAAATCTACACAAAGTATAATAAAAGGACTCAAAATATGACTTTAGAGAAACAAAATAAACCTATTCATGTTTGGTTTGAAGAAAGAAAGCTCAAGGCAACCTAATTTCCACCTTTAACAAAATAGCTGCCCTGGGAAGGAGATATTAAATATATCCTATTTAATTTGGACAGCAGAAGTTCACTCATAGAGTGAGATTCAAAGCTGTTTAGACATTAAACTATCTGAGAATAGAACTGATGCTTAGTAGGGGTTGAGTTATCTTTCTCTGGAAGTGTGAAAATAAGAGTGGATGAACACTTGCCCAGATCTTATTAAGGACAAATTTATGGATGATAAGATATTGGGGAAATAACATATTGTTTAAAGGATACCATAGATTTGAGAGTGCCATAGTCAGAGAGCACAAGAGATTAGTTCATGACGGAGATAGAGAGGGAAAGATGGGGAGAGACAAGGACCCAGGTGTGCAAGATAAAGGAAAATATGCCCCATATTGAGACATCACACTAAAGCAGTGCATGGAAAGCCCTGATATAGGAGACAGGCTGAGGATATGGGGCCATATGCCCTACAGTTTCTGAGAAAGCCCCAGTTAAAAATATTCTTTCTTTCTGCCTCCAGCATGACACTTGCACTTGTCAGATGACGTGTCCCGATTTCGGTTTCCAGAAATACGGCAGAGAAGCAGAGACACCAGAGCTCAGGTGCTGTGGGAATCCCATGGGGCACTCAGTGAGGTTAATGAGGCACTCAGCAATCTACAGTGGTCACCCGGATATGCAGGCAGATTGGCGGCCTCTGCAAGGCTGTTTTTGTATGATTTCTGACCAGGCAGGAACCAAACCTTGCCAGGAAAAGTGAGTGAATCAATTTGCTAGAAAAAAATACCAATAGCAGCATTCCAATACTGACATCTGTTGGTAGGAAGGGAAGCAACATTTAAGCATTCACTCATTCATTCATTCAATAGATGTTTATTGAGCACCTACTATATTCAGTCATGCTATAGGCACTGGAAATAGGAGAGCATAAAATATGAGGTCTGGCATATAGTACTTGTACCTTAAATAGCTATTTATTGGATGAACTAATTCCCAATTAAAGGCATTGAGTCTCAGGTGTGACATGACTTGTCCACGGGGGCCAGCGGCTAAGTGTGAAAGTTAGGATTTCAGCATGAGCAACAGTATCACATATCCTGCTGATGCCCATATAGGTGCCAAGTGTTAGAAAGGGAGGTTTAAAGGAAATGAGATGAAAGGAAATATACTGAGAGCTTACGGAGCCCTAAGTATGTGTCAGACATGGTGCTTAGTGCTGTAATTATGATCTCCTATTTAATACACACGGCTTCTTTATCAGTTAGGGATTATCACTCCCCTTTTTTAGATTAGGAAAACTGAAGCTCTGAGAGCTTACATCACTTGCCAGAACATAGGCAGGTATCAAATGGAAGACTTTGGATTTAGATATCCACATCTAAAACTAAAGCTCAGTCCTGGCACGGTGGCTCATACCTGTAATCCCAGAACTTTGGGAGGCTGAGGCAGGCAGATCACCTGAGGTCAGGAGTTCAAGACTAGCCTGGCCAACATGGTGAAACCCTCTCTCTACTAAAAATACAAAAATTAGCCAGGTGTGGTGGCGTTTGCCTATAGTCCCAGCTACTTGGGAGGCTGAGACAGGAGAATTGCTTGAACCTGGGAGGCAGATGTTGCAGTGAGCCAAGATCACACCACTGCACTCCAGCCTGGGTGACAGAGTGAGACTACATATATACATACATACATACATACAAAGAAGCCCAGCTTCTTTCCCCATCCTAAGTGGCCTTTCTATCTGCTGGGCTTCTTCACCCTAATGTCTCCAGTTTCTAGAATCCCTTTCTCCCACCACAACACCATTTGCCACTTTAAGAAATAAATTACTTCTCAGCCTAGGACCTGGTCTCTCATGCTTTGGGGATCTCAGGAGGAAGTCAATGGGAGTGTACCAGCTTTAAGTTTTCCACACACAAGGGTCTGATGGGGTTAGATCTATTTTTTCATTATAAAATGTGATTGATTCAATTCCAAATTTAACTTAAATTTGATTTTCTCCTCTCAACCTGGCATTTCCAAAGCAAGAATCAATCAAACCCCAAATTATAGGCAATGTGTGGATCAACAACACTGAGTTATTTCCGGTCGAATTTCTCAAGCAATGCATTTTATGCCATTCTCTGCTGCCATGAGAGGAGCTGAGGTGTAAGAGGGAGGGAAAATTGAAGGAAAATTAGATTATTAACTTTTTCCAGTCCCAGCAATCAATATGCCCTGGTGGAATGCTAGTCCTACAGCACAGCTTATTCTCCTGCAAGTAATGGGGAAGGAACTGTAAATGGGGATGTGAACCAGGGAGAACTGTGACCTCAGCCTTCTGGAAAAAAAAAAATACTCAGGCAATATGATCTGCAGCTATCATTTATTTAGCTCGTTTTTGTTTTGTTTTGTTTTGTTTTTGTTTTTTTTCTAATTACATGTGATATCTTATTTTGTCCTCACATCAGCTCTGAAAAAATACCACTGTTCCCATTTTTCAGATGGAAATACTTTTTTCTTATTAGACTTATGGATCAGTTGGCAAGTGTCACACAGAGATTTTGTGGGTAAGCCAGGATTTGAACATAGATATGCCTAGGCCCCAGAGGCCACACTTTCTACATAAGGGTATCCTGGGACCTTATTCCATGATGAAGTGAGAA